>NW_022631047.1:1425659-2025659 GCF_010015895.1 Lontra canadensis | reverse complement strand
TTAAAAAATTTTTTTTTAAAGATTTATTTGAGGGGCTCCTGGGTGGCATAGTTGGTTAAGCATCTGCCTTCGGCTTGGGTCATGATCTCAGGGTTCTGGGAACAAGCCCCACATCCAGCTTCCTGCTCTCCCTCTCCCTTTGCCCCTCCCCCTGCTTATGCACACACACTCTCTCAAAAAAATCTTTTTTGTTAAAAAAAGGTGACTTATTTGATAGAGTGGAGGAAAGGGCAAAGGGAGAGAATCCTTAGGCAGACTCCCCACTGAGTGTGGAGCCTGATGTGGGGCTCAATCCCACAACCCATGACTTGAGCAGAAACCAAGAGTTAGATGTTTAACTGACTGAGCCACCCAGGCGCCCTGAGATTTGCTTTCTAAAGAACTTTATTACGGAAAATTTCAAACATCCAAAAGCAGTGGAAATAGTAAAATGAACCCCCATATACAGTTGTCAGCTTATTGCTAACATGGTTTTGTCTATGCTCCTACCCCCACTTCCTGATTGTTTTGAAGCAGATCTGTGACATTATTTCATCCATAAATATTTCAGTATATATTTCTAAAAAGTAAGGGCTTTAAAAAACAACACCAATACTATTTGTACATTTAAAATAATAAACAATAATTTCTTAATACATATCTGGTGTTCCTATTTTCTTGATTGTATCATAAGTTTTTAAAACAGAGTATATGTTTAAACTAGGATCCAAATAAAGTCTGTACTTTGTAATTGGTCCTTGTATTTTTAAAGTCTCAATCTGAAAGATTCCCCCTCTCCCGCCTGCCCCCAACCTTTTTTCTTTGCAGTTTATTTTGTTGAAGGGTTGAGTCATCTGCTCATTAGTTTCCCATAGATGGATTTGGTGATTAACATAGTAGTGTCATTTAACATTTCCTTCAAATTGGGAGTTAAATCTAGAGACTTGGCCAGGTTCAGATTCAGTGTTTTTGGCTAGAATACTTTAGAATGCACTTCTATTAGGAGGAGGTGTATGATGTCTGTAGTCTAATTTTGTGATGTCAGCAGCCATTGATGATCCTTGTTGACATTTCCTTTACTTCATTGAACTTCATTAGGTGTTATAAATGGTGATTCTCAAATTCAATCATTTCTTAATTTGTTTTAGCTGGAATGTTTTTATAAAGAGATATCCTCTCCATCATCTGTTTGGTTACTGTGAGGTACATCTTGCACAGGAAAGGTGAGACAAATGCTTTAGTCTTTCTTTTAAATTAACAGTTATTACTGTTTTCAAAATAATGACTTTGTTCACTAACACCCTGCAAAGGTGACTGATAAGTATTTTTTTTAATTGTTGTTATAAAATGCAATTTAATCCTATTTATGTGTTTCAGCCCATTTCAGTTTTATCTGTATTGATGTTTCATTGATTGCCTCATCTTGCAAATGGGAGCTTCTCCAGCCCTTTTTTTTTTTTTTTTTTGACTCTACTGTCATTTTGATGTGCTCCTGTTAGCTATGATAGCTTCTCTGTTTTGTGGAAATGAAGTTTAGAGACTAATCTGTGTCTAAGAGGTACTGATTGCTTATGGGTTGGTCATTGTTTCTTTCTGTTTTCAGTGAACGAGGCTAGGAAATAAGGTGGGTTTTTTTTTTTTTTAAGATTTTATTTATTTATTTGACAGAGAAAGACACAATGAGAGAGGGAACACAAGCAGGAGGAGCGGGACAGGGAGAACAGGTTTCCTGCTGATCAGGGAGCCTGATGTGGGACTTGATGCCAGGACACTGGGATCAGGACCTGAGCCGAAGGCAGGCACTTAGTGGCTAAGCCGCTACCCAGGAGCCTGAAGGTGGCTTTTTTTTTTTTTTTTTTAAAGAAACTATATTACAAGTTCCTATCAGTATTTCCAATTCAAAGTCAGAAGTATAGATTTTTTAATATAACGTCTTCTTGACGTTTTTCAAATTACAAAAGTAGTATGTACTCATTGTAAGAAATTTAAATAATTCAGAAGTATATAAGGTAAAAGGTGAAGACTCTGATCTTCCCCCCAAATCACTAGTTAACCACTTAACACATTAATTCAAAGGCTTCATAGTGGTAGCTTTTATTTTTATGTCAATTATAGTTACTTAGTTTAGGCAGCACTGAATATACAGTTAAAAATTAGGGGTCGATATTTTTTGAGGCTAGCGGAAAAAAGATAAGACGTTATTCCTTCTGTGAAATGAAGATTTTTACATATTTTTATATTTACTTTTAATTTTTTTTCCTTTTTTTTTTAAGATTTTATTTATTTATTTGACAGACAGAGATCGCAAGTAGGCAGAGAGGCAGGCAGAGAGAGAGAAAGAGGGGGAAGCAGGCTCCCCGCTGAGCAGAGAGCCCAATGTGGGGCTCGATCCCAGGACCCGGAGATCATGACCCGAGCCGAAGGCAGAGGTTCAACCCCCTGAGCCACCCAGGCGCCCCTATATTTACTTTTTAAATTGGTATTACACTTACATGGTTCGAAATTCTGAGGATAGAAAAAAGCGGAGTGAAGTTTTCTTCTTGTTCCTATAACCCAAACTGGTCAGTTCCTCTTTCCAGAGGCAACTAATATTACCAGTTTATTACCTGTTTTTGTGCATTCTGTATCCTTTTTTAAAAATTTTAATTTAAAAAAAGTTTTAGGGGGTGCCTAGGTGGCTCAGCGGGTTAAAGCCTCTGCCTTCAGCTCAGGTCCTCATCTCAGGGTCCTGGGATTGAGCCGCATCGGGCTCTCTGCTCGGCAGGGAGCCTGCTTCCTCCTCTCTGCCTGCCTCTCTGTCTGCTTGTGATCTCTGTCTGTCAAATAAATAAATCTTTAAAAAATATTTTTTAGAGATTTTTGTTTATTTGAGAGAGAGAGATCAGGAGCCAGGGGGAGGAGCATAGGTAGAGAAGCAGCCTCCTCACCAAGCAGGGAGCCCTATGCGGGGCTCGATCCCAGGACCCTGAGATCATGACCTGAGCTGAAGGCAGAGGCTTAACCGACTGAGCCACCCAGGTGCCCTGCATCCCATGTTCTTATAAGCATAAAATATAATATATATGTAAATATATATATTCTGTTTCTCCCATTTTACAAAAATGGTTCTATGTCCTGCTTTTTTTATTTAGCAGTATAACTTATAAGTACAAGAATTTCCTTATTCTTGAGTATGTCTAAAGAGTATTACAGGATATGTTTGTACTTCTTATTTTATAATTCTTCTATTTAAGAGAATTTTGATTTTTTTCCCCCAGTCTTTGGCAATTACAAAGAGTGCTACATGAATAACCTTGTACATATGTCATTTTCCATATTTGGAATAATAAATTGTTAAGGTAAATTGCTAAAAATGTATACTTTTGCAATTATTAAACATAGTGTAAAATTTCATTCTGAAAATATAGGCATAAAAAATAAGAATGTAGGCAGTTTACTTTTTTTTTTTTAGAGGGGCAAAGTTTATTTGTTTTTAAGATTTTATTTATTTATTTGACAAACAGAGATCACAAGTAGGCAGAGAGAGAGAGGGGTAAGCAGGCTCCCTGCTGAGCAGAGAGCCTGATGAGGGGCTTGATCCCAGGACCCTGAGATCATGACCTGAGCCAAAGGCAGACACTTAACAACTGAGCCACCCAGGTGCCCCCAATTTGAAATTTTTTTTATCCATGTGTATTTATAGTGGAGCACTTGGCATAGGCATCAAATTACATTTAGCCTTCTTTTAACACACCATTAATTGAGTGTCTATGAAAGAGTGTAGTCTTTGCTCTCCACTATAAGCAAATATAGCAGGTTAACTTTAAGCTCTGAGGGCCTTGAAGGATGAGAGCTGCAGGGGAAATTCTAAATTAGCAAACTTTGGTGTCTGACCTCTCAATTCTTTAAAAAATTATTATAGACTCCAAAGAGCTTTTATTTATGTGGGTTATATTTGCCAGTATTTACTGTATTGGATATTAAAACTAGGAAAATATTTAAATATTTATTAATTCATTAAAAATAGTAAGTTCCTTACATATTAATATATATAAAACACACTTTTTAAATGAAAAAAAAAAACACCTTTTTTTAAAACCTTTTTTTTTTTTTTTTTTTAAGATTTTACCTATATATTTGACAGAGAGAGTACAAGTAGGCAGAGCAGTAGACAGGGGGAGAGGGAGAAGCAGGCTCCCAACTGAGCAGAGAGCCCAGTGTGGACGCTGGGATCATGACCTGAGTCAAAGGTAGATGCTTAACCAACTGAGCCACCCAGGTGCCCCGAAAAACTTTCTTTTTTTTTTTTTTTAAAGATTTTATTTTTTTTATATTTGTCAGAGAGAGAGGAGCAAGAGCGAGCACAGGCAGACAGAGTGGCAGGCAGAAGGAGAAGCAGGCTCCCTGCCAAGCAAGGAGCCCGATGTGGGACTCGATCCCAGGACGCTGGGATCATGACCTGAGCTGAAGGCAGCTGCTTAACCAACTGAGCCACCCAGGCATCCCCCCGAAAAACTTTCTTAAAAAAAAAAAAAAAAGATTTTTTTAAAAAAAGATTTTATTTATTTATTTGACAGAAAGAAATCACAAGTACACAGAGAGGCAGGCAGAGAAGAGAGGGAAGCAGGCTCCCCTCTGAGCAAAGAGCCCGATTTGGGGCTTGATCCCAGGACCCTGGGACCATGACCTGAGCCAAAGACAGAGGCTCCAACCCACTGAGTCACCCAAACGCCCCAAAACAAAAGATTTAGTGAGAAGGACAGACATGGTTTTACATTTTTGCGAATCTGTTTAATGTCTGGCTTAATAGAAGACAGCTGCATTCTCATCTGCATCAGCATTCAGTGTGTTGCAGTGTGTCATTTTAGTTGAAGTATTTGAAAAAGAAGTCCAGGCTCTGAGATACGTAGTTGGAAAATAGAGCAGTATTTTAATATCTTTGGGTAATTGGATATTCTTTGATACTATACCCAAACTCAACATGTAGTAGTTCCCTTAAAGGCCAGTTGCAGTGTAGAATCTGAAACTATATTAATGAACTTTTGTATTAGTGACTTTTGTACTTAGCAACAAAATAAAAAATTCATTTATTTTGTACGTTGAGTGGATCTTTTACCCATGTATGGTTTTGAATTATCATGAATTTGTCAGTTGGAAAATATTGGTCACTGAGTTATGCAGATCTTCCAAATGTTGGACACAGTTCATTATACAAGTAAAAAAATCACACCCATGAATATCGCTGTCATTCATCAGAAAGTCTTTTTTTTTTTTTTAAGATTTTATTTATTTATTTGAAAGAGAGAGAGAATAAGAAAGAGAGAGCATGAGAGGGTTGGGGTTAGGGAGAAGCAGACTTCCCACGAGCAGGGAGCCTGATGTGGGACTCGATCCCAGGATTCCAGGATCATGACCTGAGCTGAAGGGAGTGCTTAACCAACTAAGCCACCTTGGTGCCCTCATCAGAAAAGTCTTAAGTATTAAGAAGGTATCAAGCTCGCAGAAGATACACTTTTTCAGAATTTTGATTTTAGCTGAAAAGCTTGAATTTTATCACTGACAACAAATACTATCACTTATTTTCTTTGAAGGAACAGGCTCTATTCATTTTGTGAAGAACATTGCTAGATAACCAAAGTTTGCCTGTCAGTTGCCTGCTCAGAAAGTGATAGTATCTCATGAAAAAATTGGCTAGTTTAGCTTGCAGCTCAGTTGCTTTTCCTTGAGACAGTTACTTTTTTTATTGATATGCTGCAGAACTGGTTTATACTTCCATTTTGCCATTCTGATTATTAAAAAGACATGTACTCAAGAGTGGAAAGCTAATAAAATTATTTTTACTGCTTTATCAAGGACACTTACAAGTAAAATTTTTCTTTTTTTAAAGATTTTATTTGTTTATTTATTTGACAGAGAGAGAGCGCACACAAGCAGGGTGAGCAGTAGAGGGAGAGGGAGAAGCAGGCTCTCCACTGAGCAGGGAACCTGATGCAGGACTCCATCCCAGGATTCTGGGATTGTGACCTGAGCCAAAGGCAGATGCTTAATGACTGAGCCACCCAGGTGCCCCTAAAATTTTTCTTTTTTCTTTTATTATTTTATTTTTAAATATTTTATTTATTTATTTGACAGAGAGATCACAAATAGGCAGAGAGGCAGGTAGAGAGAGAGGAGGAAGCAGGCTCCTCACTGAGCAGAGAGCCCGACGCAGGCCTCGATCCCAGGATCCTAAGACCATGACCTGAGCCAAAGGCAGAAGCTTAACCCACTGAGCCACCAGGTGCCCTAAAATTTTTCCTTTTTAAACTGCAAGTGTGAGGTGGTGAAGAATATGATAGTTCTAGTACAGTTTGATACCCCTACCTTGATTTATGCTAAGGCAGTGGCAGTTATACCTACCATTTCACCATGGTGAAAAAGGCAGATAACCTCTTAGTGTTGTTATGAAAAATAAGATCTTGTTGTGAAACTGGTGGACCTCTTGGGCCTCCTGGGACCATACTTTGGAACTGCTCTTCTAGGTAGAGCATGCATTATATAGCCAGAGATACTGAGGTGAGGAAAAATAGCTGTCAGGTCAACTGCAAGCATTTTGTTATGGAACTCAGAATATATGGAGAGAAAGAAAATAGGTAGTCAGGGGCCGGATCATAAAGGAATGTAAGTATCCTGCTAAAGAGTGCTGAATTTATCCTAAAAGAAATAGAGAGTCTTTGAAGGATTTTAAGGAGGGGAGTGTGTGTATGGTAGGGGTGTGGGTGGATTATGCCCTCGTATTTTTTAAAGATCACTTTACCATAGTGTGTCTTGTAGTAAGGAGGCCAGTGGAAAATGATGAGGTTTTTAACTAAGGCACTGACTTGGTCGTGGAACCACAGAAGGCCAGGCTGTACAAACCAGGGGTTAGAATATTTCCTTCCTAAAGCAGAACTAAGCCTAGCAGCATCTTGGCTGGCTGGCTGGTCAGGTGCACAACCAGCTGCATCTGTCATCATGTCAGTTATAAGCTATCCCCTCAGATACTCTTGTATCTGAAGAATCAGTAACCTGACCTCTATTACTATAGATTAGTTTTAATCTGTTTTTGAATTTCATGTTGATAGAATTATATAGTATATAATCTTGTGTCTTTTTTGCTTTACATTGTCTTTGAATTTCATGAATGTAGTTGCATATAGCAGTGGTTCTTTATCATTGCTAGATAATACGCCATTTTCTGACTATATCATAAGTTTTCTATTGAGTCGTTTATAGTTTGGGACTGTTATGAATAATGTTGCTGTGAACACTTTGTGCATGTCTTTTCATAGACGTAAGCACTCTGGTTATATGCCCAGGAATGGAATTGCTAGTTCATGGGGTATAAGTACTACCGTTTTTCCAAAGTGGTTATACTAATTTATTGTATGAGAGTTCTGGTTGTGCTATGTCTTTGAGTATACTTGGTATTGTCAGTCCTTTTAATTGTAGCTGTTGGGGATGTAGTGATTTTTTTTGTGGCTTTAATTTGCATTTCCCTGATGACCACTGATGTGGAGTATCTTTATATGCATATTGGCCTTTTAAGGATCCTCTTTTGTGAAGTGCTTTCAACTCTTTTTTTTTTTTTTTTTAAGATTTTATTTATTTATTTGACAGACAAAGATCAGAAGTAGGCAGAGAGGCAGGCAGAGAGAGAGGAGGAAGCAGGTGCCCCGCCAAGCAGAGAGCCCGATGTGGGGCTCGATCCCCAGACCCTGGGACCACAACCTGAGCTGAAGGCAGAGGCTTTAACCCACTGAGCCACCCAGGTGCCCCTCAACTCTTTATTTTTTTTAAGGTTTTGTTTATTTTTATGAGAGAGAATATATAAGTGGGGGTGGGGTGGGGGGGAGCAGAGAGAGAGGGAGAAGCAGCAAGCTCCCCGCTGAGGAGGGAGCCCAGTATGAGGCTTGATCCTCGGATTCTGGGATCATGACCTGAGCCAAAGGCAGACACTCAACTGACTGAGCTACCCAGGGGCCCCAGTGCTTTCAGATCTTGTCCATTTAAAAAATTAAGTTGTCTTTTTCTTATTGATTTGTAGAAATTTTTTGTATATCTTATATATAAGTCCTTTGTGGGATGCATATATTTGCACATACCTTCTGCAGATGTTTATGTGTGGGATAGATGCTGGAACAAATTTATTAATGAGTGTTTTGCTGGGATTCTGTGATATACATCTTATCTATGAAGAGTGATTCTGTATATTATTATTTAGAGATTCTAGTTCCCTTACATGATAGCAATGCATATGGTGCTTTTGAGTGTGTCACTACTGATGTTTTGAATTAGTCTCAGCTAATTGGAGGTGTTTCTGTTACCTATTGCTGTCGACCACACCACTCTAAATCTTAGTGGCTTAAAACAACTATTTATTAGGGAACCTGGGTGGCTTAGTCGGTTAAGCATCTGCCTTGGGTTCAGGTTGTGATCTCAAGGTCCTGGGATTGAGCCCCACACAGGGCTCCCTGCTTAGTGGGGATTCTGCTTCCCCCTCTCCCCCTGCCTTCCTCTCCCCCTGCTTGTTCTCTCTCTCTCTCTCTGTCAAATAAATAAAATCTTTAAAAAAAACAACAAACAAAAACCCCAACTGTTTATTTGCTTATGATTAGGTGGGGAGGCAATTTGGGCAGGGCTCATCTGACTTGCCTCTATTGCACATGGAATTTGCTGGTCTTACTCATGTGTTTGTGGTCATTTGGTAGGTTGTTGAGGGGCTGGTTGTACCTGGATAGCCTCACTCCAGCATTATCCATCATTAGGTTGGAGCTGTCATCCAGGGTGCCTTGGCCTCTCCTGCTGTCTGTCTTGGCTACCTTGAAAGGTGACTAGGTCCCAAGAGAGTGAAAGTGGAAGTTGCAAGGTTTCTTAAGACTTGGGCTCAGAAATTAGTGTCATTCATGCCACATTCTGTCGGACAAAACAAGTCCCAAGGCCAGCTCAGATTTGAGGGTGAGGAAATGAACTCCACTTTTTGATGGCAATTGCTGCAAATAATTTGTGGGCGTGTTTGATCTACAGCATTGGGCCTCATTGTTTTTCCTTGTTCCTATCTTTCTCTTTTTCTCTCTCTTCCTCCCTTCTTTCCATCACTCCTTTTATTTTTTTATTTTTTAAGGATTTTATTTATTTATTTATTTGACAGATCACAAGTAGGCAGAGAGGCAGGCAGAGGGAGAGGGGGAAGCAGGCTCCCTGCCGAGCAGAGAGCCAGATGTGGGGCTCGATCCCAGGACCCTGAGATCATGACCTGAGCTGAAGGCAGAGGCTTTAACCCATTGAGCCACCCAGGTGCCCCCATCACTCCTTTTAAATGAAGTGTGGATATTTTATCATTGCCTGGTATTTCTTCTCGTAGTTTGTGTTAGAACAAAGCTTACTTAAAGGATGTCTTCTGTGATTACTTGGTGTGGCCAAGGACCAGACATTTTCAGGTCCTGACTGTGACTTTCCCAGTTATCATAATAATAACAACCATTTGTTAATGATGAAGAGATTAGTTTCTTCCCTAGTGATTTTGATTTTTTTTACATCCTTTTTAAAAAAATTGGTAAGACCTGAATGTTAACATTGGTCCTTTCATCAGCTCTATTCCATCTCTTCCATGCCTTGTTAGCCATCTAGAGTTACTAATATGAGCCTGAATTGACAACTGTTTTTCCAAGGTCTCAGTGAAGTCTGGAAGGGAAAGGCTCTGCAGCAGGACAAGGGGTCTGGACTGCAATTGTTGTGAGGAGACAGTGTTTTTATATGTGAAATAAACAAGAATCTTGGGAGAGGTGCAGATGTCAGTGACCTGTCAGCCCATCAGGATGAATCAGCTGAAGTCCTAGATGAGGTGACAGTGTCAGCGCAATGAGCCCCTTACCCTGAATTTATTGGGCCTCTCATTAAGGTAGCTGTCATAGCTCTTATTTTAGAAAAAAAGTCAGAGTCATTGTTCAAGATTCACCTGACTTTAAACATTTTTTTTTTTTAAAGATTTTATTTATTTATTTGCCAGAGAGAGAGAGGGAGAGAGAGCGAGCACAGGCAGACAGAATGGCAGGCAGAGGCAGAGGGAGAAGCAGGCTCCCCGCCGAGCAAGGAGCCCGATGTGGGACTCGATCCCAGGACGCCGGGATCATGACCCGAGCCGAAGGCAGCTGCTTAACCAACTGAGCCACCCAGGCGTCCCTAAACATTTTTTATTTTGGAGGGGGAAGGTCACTTTCAGTGTAGGAGTACTATTGGAAGTGACATGTGGCTGGTTTGCAGATTATAGCCATTTTGGTGTGCTCAAGTGTTATAGTTTTTAGGATCTTTAAAACTTGTCTCCAGGTAGCTGGAGGCTATTTTTTCTGCTTTTCCTAGTAAGTTTAATTAATTGTCTTGGGTCCCAGACAAGTAGATTTGTTAAGTATAGTTTCTGATTTATCTGTTTCCCAAACCTGTGATAATTTGATGGGAGTAGGAACTCTCGAGGTGGCATTTTATTGCAAAAGATGGATGTTGGCTGCTAAATGCAGCTGATTAGAAGGCAAGGCACAGTATCTGTTTTCCTGGTGACAGGGTCATTACTAAGGCTTTATAGAACACACCACCAGTCAGATGGCTGAACTGAATCTTCCTGCTCTTGTGAGGTTATCTCCAAGGCATTTGGAGTGCTTCACAGAACTCTTTATCAACTGTGTTCTCTCATAGGCATTTGCACCTTTTGTCAGTTTAACCTGGTTGTTCTGGGTTGTGAGGCACTCCTTAGTACAGTGCTGGTAACCAGATCTTTGTCACTTGCTGTTGCCTGAGAACCTTGGGTTTGGTTCTCACAGACCCAGAGATCATTGCTGCCAGATAAGGTTGCCGTCTTATTTTCTGTGCGTATTTTATCTTCAGAGAAAGAAGGGGAGCTGAGAATACAAGGCAGTTTGTTACAATGAACACAAGAACACAGGGTTATGATGGCTAGGCCATCCTATTGGCTGTACAAATAAGTTTATTTTTTAATTTTAACTTTTAAAACATTTTTATAGTTATTTGAATTAGAGATTGAGTGAGAGAGATCATGAGCAGAAGGGGAGGGCAGAGTGTGAAGCAGACTGCCTGCTGAGCCAGGAGCCCAGTGTGGGACTCGGTTTCCAGGACTCCTGGGATCATGACCCAAGCCAAAGGCAGACACTTAAATGACTGAGCCACCAGGTGTCCTGGCTGTACAAATAAGTTTAAAATTTTTAAAAAAAACTGAAGTTTACCTCAGAGGTAGTACTTAGCTTTGTAAATTAATCAGACAATTAGAAAATGTTACAGTGTTTATGTGTCAGGCACTATTTCACATTGGAGGTACAGATAAGAATAAGACACAAGATTTCTGTCCTTGAAGAACTTACATTTTCATTTGAGAAGATAGGCAGTTTTCAAATAAATAAATAATTACAGATTATGAGTGAGTATGTGAGTGGTATGAAGAAAATAGATGTGGTGATGTGACTGAGAGTAAGGGAGAGGGGTATAGTCAGATGGGATGGTCAGGAAGACTTTTTTATAGTGACGTGTGAACTTGAAGGGAGGTAGAACCAGCATTTCCTGATGGGAGAGGAGTATTCTGGACAGGAGGAACAACACATACTAAGGCCTTATTGGGAGTATGTGGTTTGTATTTTCAAGAATAGGTAGGGGCCAGATTTTGTAGGACTCCATAGACCTCTCCTAGGGTAATGGAGAACCATTAGTAGAAAGAAGCTGGTTGATGAAGAAAGCTAAATGATCTGATTAAAAGATGACTCATACTTCTCTGGGGAGAACAGATAGCAGAGTACCCAGAAAGGAAGTAGAGAGATTAGTTAAGAGACCATTGCATTTTATGAAAAACCTACAAACTATATGGGGGTTATGGAGGATGGACAGCAGAAAGGAATTGAACTTCTTTCAGAAAGTATTCCACTTTTAATTTTGGTAAAATTACAAATAGGGCAAGAAAACCATAACATCAATAAGCACTAATATGTGTTTTGAATTGTGTTGCTCTTGATTCTCTAACTCCAAAATGGAGAGAAAACTCTTGGTATGGCTGGGCTCTCAACATGAACTCGCTCTGCCCACATCTGGGCATACCTTGAGGGCCTATGGGGAAAAGCAACTAGTAATTTCTTTGCAGAGGGGAGAATAAGGCATTTCCTGGGGGGGGGGAAATTACCATGCAGACAGTGTTTTAGGACAAGGTTGGTGGTGAAAAAGTGGAAGGGTGATTATCCTGGTCATGCCTCCCAAACCTAACCAAACTACCACACATCTCTAATGCCAGAACCCTAAGGTACAGGGGCTATAAAGAAACCAGAAAGCTTTTTCATAGAAATCTAGTATGATATTGGAAAGGCAGACTTTAGTGATGTGATACTCATGGGTAGAGTTGTAAAACAAAATGAAGAGTTAGGGATACTCTTCACTTCAGCATAGGACCCAGTGTGGCTTAGGTATTTTGAGGGTTCCAAGAACACAGACGGGCTTGGCATATGAAGGGTTCTAGTGGTGGCATTCAGCACTCAGAGTTTCTATTGTGGATTAAGCAGCAGCCAGCTCTCAGAGTCCTATAATAGCAACAACAACAACAACAGTAATAATATTGTAGTCAGGGAGGGGAGATATTAAATTATGTGTTTGTAATACTCATTTCTACTCACAGAAGAAAATTCTGTCTCTGGCTTCTCTATATTCTTCTCATCCACTGAAAGAGATTACCTGTCTGCTAGCTCAGTTTCTAGAATTGTCTTCTATAAAAGGATAATGGGTAGGAGACAGCTGAAGAATTTCAAGGAGTAAGACTGGATGATTAACTTATATTAGAAAGTGGACCGAGAACTGCTTAGAAGAGGGTATCATTAGAGGAGACAGAGCCAGATGAGTAGAGTGTTGTATTGTGAATTGAAAATAGGAATAGGTAGGGGCGCTTGGGTAGCTCAGTTGGTAGAGCATGTGACTCTTTTTTTTTAGAGATTTTATATGCTTTAGAGAGTGTGAATGCTAGCTGGGGGAGGGATAGAGGGAGGAGAGGAGAGAATCTCAAGCAGACTACTCAGTGACCCTGGAGCCTGATGCAGGGCTTGATCCCAGGACCCCAAAACCATGACTTGAGTGGAAACCAAGAGTCGGTTGTTCAACAGACTGACACACCCAGGCTCCCCAGAGCATGTGACTCTTGATCTTGTGGTTATAAATTCAAGGCCTCACGTTGGGTGTAGAGTTTACTTAAAAAAATAATAAAAACAAAACAAAAAAAAAAAACCTGTGCATTAAAGCAATGGATATAAAAAAAAAAAAAAGAGGGAATGGATATAGAGGGTTCAGGGCAGGTATAGGGTTATGAGAAACATTGTGAGCAAAAGGAATTGGGAAAGAAGATATGAAGAAGTTGCTGTGGAGGGGCACCTGGGTGGCTTGGTCAGTGTAGTGTCTGTTTTCCGCTCAGGTCATGATCTCGGGATCCTGGGACCAAGCCCCAGTTTGGACTCCCTGGTCGGCGGGGAGTCTGTTTCTCCTTCTCCCCACCCCTGCTCACGTGCGTACTCTGTCTCCCTGTGTCTCTCAAATAAATAAAATCTTAAAAAACAAAAAAAGAAGCTGTTGTGGATTTTGGAATGGATATTTTTCTTTGGGAGTCTCACTACATTAAGATTGAAATTGCTTTTAACTTTTTTTTTTTTTTTTTTTTTTGGAGGTTAGACTTGTTTCTTATGTGATGCCATTCCAGCACTGGACTCATGGAGGCTGAACATTTATTCAGGTAATAATAGGTAACATTTATAGAGCACTTTCTATGTGCTAGACAACAAACTAAGTGCTATACCTATATTCTCTTAATTGTCATGCAACCTCATGAAGTTGGAACTGTTATTGTATCCGTTTAATAGATGAAGAAACTGAGACTGGAGTGTATCAAGACTGAGTTCACCTGAATTAGGAAATAAAAAAGACTACTGCTGTAGTCGAAGTGAGAGATGATGGTAGCTTGAATTAGATGATGTCATTCCTCACCTGTCATAAGTACATGAATATAAAGTGGTTTTGACTGAACTTCACCCTCATTTTCATAACTTTTCTCACTACTGAATACATCATACTTTTTGTTTGTCTTTGAAACAATGGACATACTTTTTGGTAAAGAAAAATCCAATTAGATTTTTCTTTAAAAATCCGATTAGATTTGTTAGAGTTTTAATTTTAAGGCTTTTCTAGCTTTTTAGAAAGATAATAAGTTTGAAATAGTTTAAATTTATTTGAGTGAATATCTATAAAAGGTGAATAGATATTTACCTTACAAAATAGATATTTACTTTATCTTACAAAAGGTTAATAGATACTAATGGGGGCATTCTTAAAAGATTGTTAGTATGGATAATGGGAATTTTTTGTGTTGTTTTTGTCACACTTGAAATACTGTTCACAGGTGTTTTAGCTTTAAGGAACCTTATTATAAGGGCTTCTTGTAGGAGCTTTCTTGGTATGTCTAAATGTTTATTTACAGATCATGCTAATGGTAGTACTTGCTGGAACTGAGAGGGTTTTTAGCAGTACATGAAAATCAGTCAAAAATGAAGATTTAGCATCTCTGATATTATAATGTTGGTTAATAGAAGTATTTGTAAATTTATAAAAATTCAAATTTATATGCTTGCTGTGAGTGGTTCTCCATGTATAGTTTTGCCAGGAGTTGTTTATACACTCATAAAAGTAAAGTAAAACTGTTTTACCACTCCCTTAAGAGCCATTGGGTGGTCAGCATGAATACATTGTCCTGTTAGCCTTTTCCCCATCTTTTTCACAATAGATCTTGAGCTGTAGTTGACATACAGTAAGCTGTACATGTTAAAAGTATACAGTTTGTTAAGTTTTGACATATGTGTTGTTCACCCATGAAACTGTTACCACAGTAAAGATAATGAAAATATCACCTCCACAAGTTTCATTATCCCCATTTTTAATACTTCCCCTCAATTTCTGTGGTCTCTCAGCAACCACTGATGAACTTTCTGTCACTATAGAACAGTTTGCACTGTCTAGAATTTTATATAAATGGAATTGTAAAGTATATACTCTCACATTTATTTTTTCTTTGGCTTTTTTTAAACTAAGCATAATTATTTTGAGATTCATCTATGTTGATGCATGTATCAGTAGTTCATTTTTATTGCTGAGTAGCAATCCTGTATAGCTATAACACAATTTGTTTATCCGTTTGTGTTTTGATGATGCACATTTGGGTTGTTTCCAGTTTTTGGCAGCTAAATGTTATGCTATAAACATTTGTGTATAAATCTTTGTATGGGCATATACTTTTTTCCTCCCTTAAGGAATTTCTTTTTTAAAAAATTGTGAAATTCATGTAACTTAAAATTAACAATTTTAGTTTATAGTTCAGTGGTATTTACTGTATTTATGATGTGCAACCACTAGCTCTCTCTAGTTTCAAAAGTTTTTCATCATCATGTGAACCATCTCATACTCATTAAATAATCACGCCCCATTCCCCGTCGCCCCCCCATCACCTGGTGACCACTAATCTGCTTTCTGTCTCTGGATTTGCCTCTTCTGGATATATCTTATAAAAAGGATCAGACAATATATGAACCATTTGTGTCTGGCTTCTTTCATTTAGCGTAATAGTTTTAATATACAAGTTGTAGCATGTATCAGTACTTTTATTCCGTTTTATGACCAAATAATATTCCATCGTGTAGGTATATCACGTTTAGCTAATCCATTCATCAGTTGGTAGACATTTGAGTTGTTTCCACTTTTTGTGTACTATGAATAATGCTGCTGTGAACGTTTATTTATTTATAAGTTTTGGTGTGGATATGTATTTTCTTCGGGGTATATATCTAGGAGTGTAATTACTGGATCCTATGGTAACTCTGTTCAGCTTTTTGAAGAACCATCACACTGCTTCCAAGCTGGCTACATAATTATGCATCCCCCTAGCAAGGTACGAGGGTCCCAGTTGGTCTGTCCTTACTAAACTTATTGTGTGTCTTTTGATTCTAGCCATCCTTGTGGGTGTCAAGTAATATGATTTTGATTTGCACTTCCCTGATGACTAATGATCTTGAATTGAGCTTCTTTTTCTGTACTTACTGGTCATTGGTATATTTTATTTAAAGAAATGTATATTTAAATTGTTTATAGTATTTTTGGATAACTTGTCTTTTTTTTTTAATTGAGTTGTAAGAGTTCTTTATTATGGATACAAATTCCTTAGTTGATACATGATTTGCCGATATTTTTTTCCTATTCTGAGTTGTCTTTTCACTCACTTGATGGTATTGTTTACAGACAAAAGTTCTAAATTTGATGAAGTCTGCTGATCTTTTTTTCTTTTGTTGCTTATGCTTTTAGTGTTATGTATAAGAAAGTTTTGCCTAACCAAAGGTCACAAAGATTTATTCCACTATTTCATATTGAGTTTTATAGCTTTAGCTCTTATATTTAGGTCTGTGATCTATTTTGAGTTAATTTTTATGTATAATATGAGATATGGTTCCAACTTTATTCATTTATGTTTAGCTCTCCACTTGTCATAGCACCTTTTGTTGAGAAGACGGTCCTTGGCCTGTTTGATTGTCTTGACCTCCTTTTTTGAAAATTAGTTGACCATAAATGTAAAGGTTTATTTCTGGGCTTTCAGTTCTATTCCACTGCAGTACTGTTCTGATTACTGTCACTTTGTGTGGTAGGTTGAAATTAGGAAATATGAGTCCTCCAATTTTGTTTTTCTTTTTCAAGATTATGTTGTTTGGTGGCCTGGGTAGCTCATTTGGTAGCGCATGGGACTCTTGATCTCATAGTTGTGATTTGAGCCCCATGTTGGGTGTAGAGATTACTTTAAAAAAAAAAAAAAAAAAAGAAGGCTCCTGGGTGGCTCAGTCATTAAGTGTCCACCTTTGGCTCAGGTCGTGATTCCAGGGTCCGAGAATCGAGTCCTGTATCAGGCTCCCTTCTCCGCAGGAAGCCTGCTTCTCCCTCTCCTGCTCCCCTTGCTTATATTCCCCCCGCTTCACTGTCTCTCTCTCTCAAATAAATAAAATCTAAAAAAAAAAAAAAAAAAAAGATGTTGTTATTTATTTCAGGTCCCTTGCATTTCCATATGAATTTTAGGATCAGATTGTCAATGCCTTCAAAAAAGCCAGCAAGGATTTTCATAGGGATTACACTGAATCTGTAGGTCAATTCTGAGAGTGTTACCAGCTTAGCAGTATTAAATCTTTCAGTCCATGAACGTGGGACATCTTTCCCCTTATTTAATAATAAGTTTTTTTTTTTTTTAAAGATTTTATTTATTTATTTGACAGAGAGAAAGATCACAAGTAGGAAGAGAGGCAGGCAGAGAGAGAAGGGGAAGCAGGCTCTCTGGAGCCTGATGAGGGGCTCGATCCCAGGACCCTGGGATCATGACCTGAGCCGAAGGCAGAGGCTTAACCCACTGAGCCACCCAGGCGCCCCAATAATAAGTTCTTTAATTTCTATCAGCAGTTGTTTATAATTTTTAATATATAAGCATTACAGGTTTTTAAATCCTATTCTAGGGGTGCCTGGGTGGCTCAGTGGGTTAAAGCCTCTGCTTTCGGCTTAGGTCATGGTTCCAGAGTCCTGGGATCAAGCCCCGCATCGGGCTTTGCTCAGTAGGGAGTCTGCTTCCCTCTCTCTCTGCCTGCCTCTCTGCCTACTTGTGATCTCTGTTTGTCAAATAAATAAAATCTTAAAAAAAAAAATCCTATTCTATTATACTTCCTTGTTAAAATTATACCTAAGTATTTTATGATTTTTGTTACTACTGTAAATGGACTTTTTCCCTTAATTTCATATTTGGAATATTCATTACCTGTGTATAGAAATATAATCAATTTTTTTATGTTGACCTTGTATTTTGCAACCTTGCTGAACTTGTTTATTAGTTTTTAGTGGATTCCTTAGGAATTTCTATATATAAGATCATGTCACCTACAAATAGAAAAAAATTTTGGGGGGTGCCTGGGTGGCTCAGTCATTGCGTTTCTGCCTTCAGCTCAGGTCATGACCCCAGGTCCTGGGTTCAAGTCCTGCATTGGGCTCCCTACTTGGTGGGAAGCCTGCTTCTCCCTCTCCCATTCCCCCTACTTGTGTTCCCTCTCTTGCTGTGTCTCTATCAAATAAGTAAATAAAATCTTAAAAAAAAATTTTTTTTTGTTTTTGAAGATTTATTTATTTATTTGAGAGAGAGAGAGAATGAGTGGGGGGAGGGGCAGAGGGAGAGGAAGAGAGAATCCTCAAGCAGATTCCCTGATGAACAAGGGGCCTAACTTGGGGCTGGATCCCAAGACCTTGAGATCATGACCTGAGCTGAAATCAAGGGTTGGCTACCCAACCAACTGAGCCACGCCGCTGCCCCTGCAAATAGAAAAAGTTTTACTTCTCTTCCACACTGAATGCCTTTTCTTTCTTTTTATTCTCACTGCCCTAAGTTTTTTCCTTCTGTTCCTCAAACTGGATATTCTTTTCATTTGTTGTTTTAAAGTTTTTATTTATTTATTTAAGTAATCCCTACACCCAGTGTGGGGCTAGAACTCACAACCCCAAGATAAAGGGTTTGCTTGTTCTTCTGAGTGAGCCAGCCAGGTGCCTGCAGACTAGATATTCCTTTTTTTTTTTTTTTTTTTAAGATTTTACTTATTTATTTGACAGATAGAGATCATATTAGGCAGAGAGACAGGCAGAGAGAGGGAAGCAGACTCCCCACTGAGCAGAGAGCCTGATGTAGGGCTTGATTCCAGGACCCTGAGATCATGACCTGAGCCGAAGGCAGAGGCTTAACCCATTGAGCCACCCAGGTGCCCCCAGAGTGGATATTCTTAATTGACTCAACTTCAAGTTTGTTGGTTCTTTCTTCTGCCTGCTCATATCTTGTATCAAACCCCTCTCCTTTGTTTTTCATTTTTGTTATTGTACTTTCCAAATCCAAAACTTTTATTTGGTTCCTTTTTGTAATTTCTATCTTTCTATTAAAATTCTGTTTCTGAAATGTTAACACTTTTATTTTAATTCTTTAATCATAGTTTCCTTTTTTTATCTTATTTAAATTGGCTGATTTAAAGCCCAGTGTCTAGGATTCCTAAGTGAGTTTCTGTTGATTGCCATTTTTCCAGCTATACATTTCACTTCATGGTAATGTTATAGTGCTTCATATGTAGTATAAGAACTTTACAATAGTACACTTCTTTTCCTTCCCTCCTGGCCATTGCCCTGTTCTGGGTATACACTTTACTTGTGTTTGTGTGTGTGTGTGTGTGTGTGTGTGTGTATTTTGAAGATTTATTTATTTTATACACACATAGATGTATATACACACATATATACATATGCATGTATATACTTACTATATAAAAATTACAATATAAAATTATTGCTCTGAATAGTTTATAATTTTGAAAAAATATTTAAATAATGAGTTAAAAAAGATTTTTATTATTACTCACATTGTAACCATTTTTGATGCTCTTCATTCCTTTGTGCATATCCAGATTTCCATCTATTATCATATTTATTCAGCCTGAAGGACTTGCACAGGTCTGCTGTTGGTGATTTTTAGCTTTTGTATGTGTGAAAAAGTCTTTATTTTGCCTTCATTTTTGAAAGATATTTTCTGTGAGTATAGAATTTGTGGTTGACAGTGTTTTTCTTTCAGTCTTTTAAGATATGGAGTCTTCTGATTTGAATAGTTTCCATTGAGAATTCTGTTATTGTCTTCGTCTTTGTTCCTCTGTATGTAATATATCCTTCTTCCTGGCTGCTTTTAAATTTACTCTGTATTACTGTAATATTAGTGTTAGGTTGTTTGGTAATGGTGTGTCTTGGTTTGTTTTTTTCAGCTTCTTGGATCTTTGTATTTATAGTTTTATTATAATTTAGAAACTTGGAAACTATTATTTCTTTAAATATTTTTCCCCCATCTCTTCTTCAGAAATTCCAGTGACACCTATTAGGTAATTGGAGTTTGTCCTGCACAGTTCATGGATGCTTTGTTCATTTTATTTTAGTGTTTTTTTTTCTTTCTGTGTTTTATTTTGGTTGACTTCTTTGCTGTGTTTTCATATTTTCTCACCCTGTTTGTTCTGTTGTGGTTTTTAATCTTCTACTAGTCATACATAGTGTGTTTTTATCTCTACCATTTTGGAGATTTTTTTTTACTTCTCCGATCATGCTTCCTTTAGATTTTTACACATACGGAATATAGTTGTAATAAATTTTTAAATAGTGGCTCTTTACTTATTTTATAAGCTGTCACTTCCAGTCATTTATTTTACTTTTTCATTGTGAAATAAGTATAATTTATAGGAAGTTGCCAAAAAAATGTACAGCAATTTTCCATTCCATGTGCCTTTCACCCAGTTTCTCCCAATTGTGTCAGCTTGTGTAACTATAGTACCGTGTAAAAACCAGGAAATTAATATTATTACAATCCGTAGAGTCTATTCAGATTTGACAATTGTACATGTACTCCTTTCTGTGCATGGGTATATGTGCTGGGGGAATTCTGTGGAATTTTAATGTATATCCACAACCACCATCAAGATACAGAACAGTTCCATTCCCATAAGAATTCTTCCTGTTGCCCTTTAATAACAACATCCACCTACCTCCACCCCATTCATAAACCTATAACCATGGCTTTACCAGTCTGTTCTCCAGCTTTTTAATCTTACCATGTCATAATGTTAATTAAATGGAATCATACCATGTATAACCTATTGAGATTGACTTTTTCTCCCACTCAGCATAATTCCCTTGAGGTCCATCCAAATTACTGCATGTGTCAATAGTTTGTATCCTTTCATTGCTGAGTAGTAGTCTGGTATTGTTGTTCCAATTTTGTTTACACATTCACTTTTTGAGGGACTTCCGTGTTGGTTCCAGTTTTTGGCCATTGTGAATAAAGCTGCTATGAACATTTTTGTTCAGGTTTTTCTGTAAATGTAAGTTTTTAGTTGTATGGGATAAATGCCCAAGAGTAATTACATAAAACTGCCAAACTGTCTTCTAGAGTGGCTATACCATTTTTACATTACCATCACTTATGTATGAGTGATCCATGTTTTCTGAATTCTTGTCAATACTTGGCATTGTCAGTATTTTTTATTTTATTTCATTCTGTTTTTATTTATTTATTTATTTATTTATTTATTTATTTATTTTAGAGAGGGTGAGGAAAAGTGCATGTGTGCACACTTGAGAGTGTGGGGGAAGGGCAGAGGGAAAGTCTTCAAGCAGACTCCTCCTGAGCATGGAGCCTGATGCAGGGCTTGATCTCATGACCCATGCCACCTATGAGAAAGATCTTGACCTGAGCTGAAAGCAAGAGTCAGATGCTTAACGGACTGAATTACCTAGGTGCACTAGTATTTTTTATTTTAGCCATTATGATAGATATATAGAAATAATTCATCTGTTTTGCATTTCCCTAATGGCTAATGATTTTGAACGTTTGCTTATGTCTTTTGCCCATTTCCTTTTTTTTTTTTTTTTAAGATTTTATTTATTTATTTGACAGAGAAAGACAGTGAGAGAGGGAACACAAGCAGGGAGAGTGGGAGAGGGTAAAGCAGGCTTCCTGCCAAACAGGGAGCCTGATGTGGGGCTTGATCCCTGGACTCTGGGATCATGTAACAACTGAGCCACCCAGCCGCCCCTCTTTTGCCCATTGCCTAATGGTTTCTTTGAGTTTTGAGAGTTGCTTATATATCTAGATACAATTCCTTTCTTAGATACGGTTTACAAATATTTTCCCCAGGGGTATACTCTCTTCTGTGAACTCTAGACTCTTGCTTTCTCACTTTCACTCCTGTGTTCTCCACTCAGGGAGCATGTTGGATTCTGCCTAGGTTTCTCCTGGACTCCTCCCTCTCACCTTTTTTTTTTTTTTTTTGACATTACTTGGAAGCTGTGTCTAGGCATTAAGCTTGGGTAATCTTAAGGCTTACCTTATTTGTTTCCCATCTCTCAGGAATCCCTGTTGTTTATTGCCTGATGTCCAATGTCTTAAAAACCATGGTTTTACCCATTTTGTCTGGTTTTTTTTTTTTTTTTTAGTTGTTTCTGCCAGGAAGATAATATGATCTCTCTTACTCCATGTTAGTCAGAAGTCAAATCTCCCCTGCCCCCTCCACTGCTGAAGTTTTCAATAACATTAGGAACAGCCATTGTTAATAACTACTGTCCAATAATTCCTTCCTGAATTGAGTTCTTTGTTGTTTTCTTATTTTTGTAGAGATTTTATTTATTTGTCAGAGAGAGAGCACACTCATGCACAAGCAGGGGGAGCGGCAGGCAGAGGGAGAAGCAGGCTCCCGGCTGAGCAAGGAACCCAATGCTGGACTCAATCCCAGCACCCCGGAATCATGACCTGAGCCAAAGGCAGACGCGCAACCAACTGAGCCACCCAGGTGTCCCCTTCCTCAGGTTCTTAAACAGAAAAGGAGTGGGGAATAGAGGCTAAATATAACTCAGACAAAAAGATACTTCTGATGTTGTTGGGTGTCAGTTGAAGCCCAGCTACTTCCAAAAGTTTGCAAATCAATCAGATACAGGCTTAGAGCTAGAAATAGGTTAGCTACCATAGCACAAGATGATGGTGTGAAAAGATTTTAGTGACAGCTTGTGTGTGATAATATATCCTTTCTTGTTCAGGGTTCTCGGATGTAATGCTAGATTCTGGCTTTCATATGCCTTTTCTCTATTCTTATCCATATAGTTCTTTTATCAAAAGAATGGCTATATTTATAAAATCACATTTTTCTGTATTTAAAGGGTAGAGTTGACCAGTTAAAGCAGCCTTTCCAGTGCATCTTGCTAGGTAATTCTTTAATTTTTTTTTATTAGTTTTGGAGCTTACATCAGCATTTATGATGATTTGATAAACATATGCTAGGATTTCTTAAAGATTATCTCTATATTGCAAAACTGTAGTTATCTATGTAAAAATTCAGAGAGATGGAGTATTGTATAGGACCATGTAGTTATCAAACACTTGAAGAAAATATTTCTTTGGAGTTATTTTGTGAAATTAGGACACATTTCAGTAATTGGGTGACTTTGAGCTCTGGGAATCTGCTGGAGCCACCTTTGGGATAGAGTGGCTCCTGCTTATGCCATTCTTATCAGGAAAGACTTATTTCTATTTCCAGTCTGTCACTTCTGCTGATGAACAAAGGGCATATAGTTTGTTACATTAGTCAGCTATTTTAAAAAAATTTTTAATTGAAAACAATGTTTTTAAAAGGTTTGGGGTATCTGGGTGGCTCAGTTGGTTAAGCAACTGCCTTCGGCTCAGGTCATGATCCTGGAGTCCCAGGATGGAGTCCCATAACAGGCTCCCTGCTCAGCAGGGAGTCTGCTTCTTCCTCTGACCACCCCCACCCCCATGCTCTCGCTCTCATTCTCTCTCTCTCAAATAAATAAATAAAATCTTTAAAAAATTTTTTTAAAAGATTTTATTTATTTATTTGACAGAGAGAGACACAGCGAGAGAGGGAACAGAAGCAGGGTGAGTGGGAGAGGGAGCACAGGCTCCCAAGCAGGGAGCCTGATTTGGGGCTCAATCTCGGGACCCTGGGATCATGACCTGAGCAGATGCTTAACGACTGAGTCACCCAGGTGCCCCAGTCAGCCAATTTTTTTTTTAAGGTTTTATTTATTTATTTGACAGAAAGAGATCACAAGTGGGCAGAGAGGCGGGCAGAGAGACAGGCAGAGAGAGAAGCAGGCTCCCTGCTGAGCAGAGTCTGATGCGGGGCTCGATCCCAGGACCCTAAGATCATGACCTGATCCGAAGGCAGAGGCTTAACCCACTGAGCCATCCAGGTGCCCCTATTTTATTTTATTTTTTATCATTTTATTACTATTATTTTTTAAAGATTTATTTGTTTTTAAAGATTTTTATTTGTTTATTTGACAGACAGAGATCACAAGTAGGCAGAGAGGCAGGCGGAGAGAGAGATGGGGAAGCAGGCTCCCTGGCAAGCAGAGAGCCCAATGCGGGGCATGATCCCAGGACCCTGGGATCACAACTTTAGCCGAAGGCAGAGGCTTTAACCCACTGAGCCACCCAGGCGCCCCAAAGATTTTATTTTTGAGTAATCTCTGCACCCAACATGGGGGTCAAACTCCCAACCCCAAGGTCAAGAGTTGCATGCCCTACCAGTTGAACCAGCCAGGTGCCCCAAATGCTGTTGGTATTTTGATAGGGATTGGATTAAATGTGTAGATTGCTTTGGGTAGCATAATACATTTTAACAATATTTGTTTTTCCAGCTCATGAGCTTCTTTGTATTGTCTTGAATTTCTTTCATCAGTGTTTTATAGATTTCAGAGTACAGGTCTTCTACCTTTTGCGTTAGGTTTATTCGTAGATATCTTGTTATTTTTGGTGCAATTGTAAATGGAATTATTTTCTTAATTTCTCTTTCTGCTGCTTCATTATTTGTATATAGAAATGCAACAGATTTCTGCACGTTGATTTTTGTATCCTGTTCCTTAACTGAATTCATTTATCAGTTCTAGCAGTTTTTTTGTGGAGTCTTTTGGATTTACTCTATATAGTATCATGTCACCTGCAAATAGTAAAAGTTTTTACTTCTTCCTTACCAATTTGGATGCCTTTATTTTTGTTGCCTGATTGCTGTGGCTAGGACTTCAGCACTATGTTGAATAAAAGTGGGAAGAGTAGATATCCTTGTCTTGTTCCTGATCCTAGGCAAAAGGCTCTCAGTTTTTCCACATTGAGGATGATGCTGTCTGTTTTTCATATATGGTCTATATTATGTTGGGGTACATTCCTTCTGAACCTAGTTGGTTGAATGTTTTTATCATGAATGGCTGTTGTACTTTGTCAAATGCTTTTCCATGTCTATTGAGGTGATCATATGGTTCTTTCTCTTACTGATATGATGTATTGTGTTGATTGATTTGTAAAAATTGAACCAACCTTGCAACCCAGGAATAAATCCCACTTGATTGTGGTGAATGATGTTTTTAATGTATTGTTGGATTTGATTTGCTAGTATTTTGTTGAGGATTTTTGCATCTGTGTTCATCAGAGATAATGGCCTGTAGTTCTCTTTCTTTGTGCTGTCTTTATCTGGTTTTGGTATTAGGGCATGCTGGCCTCATAGAATGAATTTGGAAGTTTTCCTTCCTATTCTATTTTTTTTGGAATAGTTTGACAAGAATAGATATTAAACCTTCTTTAAATGTTTGGTAGAATTTGCTATGAAGCCATCTGGTCCTGGACTTTTGTTTGTTGAGAGTTTATTGATAGTGATTGAGTTCCTTTGCTGGTAGTTGGTCTGTTCAAATTTTCTATTTCTTCCTGTTTCAGTTTTGGTAGGTTATATGTTTCTAGGAATTTATCTATTTCTTCTAGGTTTTCCAGTTTGTTGACATATAGTTTTTCATGATTTTCTCTTACAATTGTCTGTATTTCTGTGATGTGTTTGTTGTTATTGCTCTTCTCATTTGTGTTGTATTTATTTGGTTCCTTTCTCTTTTTCTTGATAAGTCTGGCTAGTGGTTTATCAGTTTTATTGATTTTTTTCAAAGAACCAGCTCCTGGTTTCATTGATCTGTTTTTATTTATTTAGTTCCTATATGATTTATTTCTGCTCTGATATATTTGTAATTTCCTTCCTTCTGCTGGTTTTAGGGTTTGTTTGTTTGTTGTTCTAGGTCCTTTAGGTCTAAGTTAAGTTGTTTGAGATTTTACTTCTTGAAGTGGGCCTGTATTGCTATAAACTTCCCTTTTAGAACTGCTTTTGCTGTGTTCCAAGGTTTTTGAATCATTGTGTTTTTGTTTTCATTTGTTTCCACGTACTTTTTAAAAATTTCTTCTTTTATTTCTTGGTTGGCCCATTCACTGTTTATTTTTTATTTATTTTTTAAAGACTTTATTTACTTATTTGACAGAGAGTGAGAGAGGGAATACATGCAGGGGGAGTGGGAGAGGGAGAAGCAAGCTTCCCACAGAGCAGGGAGGCTGGCACAGGGCTCGATGCCAGGTCCCTGGGATCATGACCTGGGCCGAAGGCAGACGCTTAACAACTGAGCCACCCAGGTGCCCCTCATTCATTGTTTAGTAGTTATTTGATCTCCATATATTTGTGGTGTTTCCATATTTTTTCTTTGCTTGACTCCTAGTTTCATAGTGTGGTCAGAAAAGATGCGTGGCACAACTTTGATCTTTTTGAATTTGTTGAAGCTTTTTTTGTGACCTAATATGTGATCTATTCTGGAGAATGTTCCATGCGCACTTAAAAAGAATGTATATTCTGCTGTTTTAGGATGGAATGTTCTTTTTTTGTTGTTTTTTAAACTTTTTAAGAATTTCCTTAAGTAATCTCTACAGCCAGTGTGGGGCTCAGACCCACAACCCCAAGATCAACAGTCCCATGCTTTACGGACTGAGCCAGCCAGGTGCCCCTAGGATGGAATGGTCTGAATATACCTGTTAAATTCATGTGGTCCGGTGTGTCATTCAAAACCATTGTTTCCTCCTTGATTTTCTGTTGAGATGATCTGTCCATTGATGTACATGGGGTATTCCTATTACTGTATTATTATCAGTTAGTTCCTTATGTTTGTTATTAACTATTTTAATGTATTTGGGTACTTCCATGTTGGATGCATAAATATTTACAGTTGTTACATGTTCTTATTGGATTGTTCCCTTTATTATTGTATAGTGTCCTTTTAAAAAAGATTTTATTTATTTATTTATTAGAGAGCGTGAGCAGGGTGGGGCAGAGGGAGAGGGAGAGAGAGAATCAAAAGCAGACTCTGCTGAGTGGAGCCTGATGCTGGGCTCCATCTTAAGATCCTGAGATCATGACCTAAGCTGAAATCAAGATCGGACACTCAAACGACTGAGCTATCCAGGTGCCCCTGTAGTGTCATTTGTCTTTTGTTACATTCTTTGTTTTAAAGTCTATTTTGATACAAATATTGCTACTCTGGTTTTCTTTTGACAGCCATTTGCATGATAAATGTTTCTCCATCTCCTCAGTTTCAATCTGCAGGTGTCTTTAGGTGTAAAATGAGTCTCTTGTAGGCAGTATATAGATGGCTCTTTTTTTTTTTTTAATCCATTTTGTCACTCTGTATCTTTTGACTAGAGTGTTTAATCCTTTTACATTTAAAGTAATTATAGATGTGTATTTATTGTTATTACTTGTTCTGTGGTTGTTTCTGAAGATTTCCTGATTCTTGTCTTCTTTCATGGTTTGCTGGTTTTCTTTAGTGATATACTTGGATTTCTTTCTCTTTTCTTTGCATATTTATGAGTGGTTTTTGATTTGTGATTACCATTGTGTTTATGTATAACATCTTCTGCATATACCAGTCTATATTAAATTGAAGGTTAAATTTGAATATATTCCTTACTCCTTTATTGTAGGTATATGGTGTCATATTTTATATCTTTATTTTGTCAGTTCCTTGACTGATTTTTTAGAGAAATATTAATTTTTTCTGTTTTTGTGTTTCCTAACTTCATACTGTTACTTTTGATCTTTCCTTTAAATTCAAAGAGTCCCCTTTAATATTTCTTATAGGGGTGGTTTGGTGGCGATGAACTTCTTTTTTCTTTTTTAAGGATTTTATTTATTTATTTGACAGAGGGAGACATAGTGAGAGAGGAAACAGAAGCGGTGGGGAGAGGGAGAAGTAGGCTTCCCACTGAGC
This sequence comes from Lontra canadensis, assembly GCF_010015895.1. Classification (NCBI taxonomy): domain Eukaryota; kingdom Metazoa; phylum Chordata; class Mammalia; order Carnivora; family Mustelidae; genus Lontra; species Lontra canadensis. The sequence goes on along the minus strand of NW_022631047.1, from coordinate 1,997,945 downwards.
AGGGAGCCCAGAGCTGGGTTTGATCCCAGGACCCTGGGATATTGACCTGAGCTGAAGCCAGAAGCTTAATGACTGAGCCACCCAGGCACCCTCTTTTGTTTTTGTTTGTCTGCTAATGGGGTTTCCTTTATGTGTAACTATCTATTTTTGTCTTACTGCCTTTTTTTTTTTTTTTTTTTAGATTTTATTTATTTATTTATTTATTTAACAGAGAGAGAGAGAGACAGTGAGAGAGGGAATATAAGCAGGGGGAGTGGGAGAGGGAGAGCGGGAAGCCCAATACAGGGCTTGATCCCAGGACCCTGGGATCATGACCTGAGCTGAAGGTAGAGGCTTTAACCCTCTGAGCCACCCAGGCACCTGAGAACAATGGTTTTGTAAGAAGTGGTCTTATAGTGCCCAGCAGTGTAGTGTCCCCTGTTCACCAGGGCCTGGTGCTTCTGACAATGTCTCCAATGCGTGCTTTGTGCACTTTGCTGTCGTGTCCTGGCTGCTTTATCTTACCCTTCAGGCCAGTTGTCTACAGAGGCTCTCTGCCTTTTGTGGGGGAGTGGTTGGTTCCTGGCCTGAATGTGGCTTGTTTTAACTAGGTGTGTTCTGATCTGCTTGTAAAATGAGTCTTGTTGCCACCATCACTGGAACTAAGGCCTCATAAATCTCAGGAGATGGTCAGGAGATGAAGTGTTGGCAGGAGTTTGGGTTGGTCTTCTGGGGGAGAGGGCTTGTCAAGCTGGGACTGAGCCAAGTGTGACTGGGAAGGGTGGTTCCACCAGACCGTAGGGAGTGGGGCCTGGCATAAGCAAGTTAGGGAGCAGGTGTCCATGCTGGGCTGGTTCCTGCAGGTGTCCCTGTGCCTGTGCTGAGGGGCTGGGGAGGGAAGTGTCATTGGCCAGTTCTTTCGTTCTCCGTAAATGCTACTTCTCTGGGACATGCTCTGAGATGAGCAAGTAACCTACCCACTGTGTGTCCCCTGCCCTCTTCAGATCACTATTTCTATGTAGTATGCCCATACAACATGTTTGTCCTGCCTTTTCTCCAGGAGTAGCCCCAGTGTCCTCTGAGCTCTATTAGAGCCAAGCACACAGGCCTTTAAAACTCCAGGCTTTAAGCCCCACTGGTTGCCAAAAGGCATGAAATTTTGCCCCTTTTACTTTCCATGCCATTTGCTAGGGGACTTTGTTTTCTGCTCTGTGTTAGTTTATCTCTTGCCTGTCTCCACAATGGCACCTCCCTCCCCACTGCAGCAACTACAATCTGTTTCTCTCTAAAGCCACATATCCTTACTTCTGACCTTCTTCAGTGTGTCCTCTTCTTTACCTTTAGTTGTGGGGTTTGTTCTGCCAGTCTTCAGATCGATTTCTGGGTTATTTAGGATGAAATGATAGTTCTCTAGTTGTATTCACGGGTCAGGGTAGCCTAGGATTCTCCTACTCTGCCACTGTCTTCCCCTCAATCCCACATTTACCATGTTTTAAACTGAACTTTTATCTTCTTTCTGTCCAGACTTGGATACAAGTTTCTCCTTCAGTATTCTGATTTCAGTGGTAGAAATATCTACCCCAGTTCTCAAACTTTCTGGTACCAGAATTTCTTCACACTCTTAAAAATTATTAAGGCCTCCAAAAGAGCTTTTGTTTATGTGGATTAAATCTATCAATATTAGTGTATTGGAAATTAAAACTGAGAAATTTAAAAACACTTATTAATTTTAAAATGATAATCTATTACATGTTAACATAAAAGCAAGTTTTTAATGAAATGAATTCTTCAAAATAGTTAACGATAGAATTTAGTGGGAAATGTGTCATGTTTTTCATTTATACAAATCTAATTTAATATTGGGGTTAATAGAACAGAGACAAATTCTTATATCTGCCTTTTCATTCAGTTGGTTGTGATATAACATGTTACATAGTTTTTGGAAAATACTATCATATACCTGTGAGAGCATGAGAGTGAAAAGGGCAAACAAGGGCCTATTACTATATATTATATTTCATTTCATATATATAATATGTATCTAATGTTAATTCATATATAATATATGTGAATTTATATGTTAAGTATTATTATAAAAGTGGTTTTGACCTTGCAGAAAAAAGTCTTATAGATTCCCAGGCATATTAGGCCCCACTTTGAGAAGCTGCTTTTCTATCCAGTCACTTGGATATCTTCCTCTCTCAGTCATACACATCTCATATGTCACTAAGTCTTAACGATTCTACCTCCTCTAATGCCTCTAGGGTCCCAGTCCCTTTATTCTGTGTTAGAATTCTTATCTCATCTTTTTCCTAGCTGGTGTGTCTGCCTCTATTTTATCTGTGTTCTAAGCCATCCACTTTGTAGCAAAAGTAATGTTTCTAAAATAGAAATATGATGATGTAACTCATTTTTGAAAATCCTTTACAAGTTTCTCATAGTTTTAGTTAGTATGCAAGATGTTTTATGATCCTGTTTCCACTCATCTCTAGCTTTTTCTCACTCACTTTCTGTGAGTGCCTTATATTCTTGCTTTCTTTATGTAATACTTGCTGTTCTGAGAAAGCATCAAGGTGATCCATCTGTCTGTGTTAATGATACTATTGTTTGTTGGGTTCACACTGTGTTCCTGGCACTGTGTTCTAAGTACTTTATTATATTATCTCATTTAATCTTCACAGCCTTCTAAGAAAAGTGTTGTGATCGTTCCATTTTATAGATAAGGAAACTGAGGTTTAGAGAGATTAAGTAACTTTCTTCATATCATCCACTTGGTGAATATGGAATCTAGGTCTGTTTTTCCACTTTTCTCTTTGGCTACCTACTATTTGTCCACAAAGATTAAGTTTCTTCTGGTATGATCTACATTCCTGCTCCCTTTATTCCCACTTAACCTTGTTAGCAGCTCTAGCTAGCACTTAACATAATACATTGTAATTTACCTATTTGTTTCCTGTACCATTGCTTTTCCTGATCGGTGCAGAAAGGGAACTTCATTCCCCTGGCACAGGAATCTTAGATTGCGTCCTACCATATTTGTCCTAAGGAGAAAATACATATTGAGGACCTTAAAACCTAACGTCACTCTGGGCCTGCTTAGTCTATTCCTTCTATGCAAGCAGGTCCCGCAGTTTCAGAGGAACTATATAAAACAGATAATATTATTTCTATATTAATTCTTCCAAGTTTTTTTAAAGAGGGGTAGGGCAGAGGGAGGAGAGAGAGAATCCCACATAGGCTCCGAGCAGAGCCTGACATGGGGCTCGATCTCAAAACCCTGAGATCATGACCTGAGCCTAAATCAAGAGTTGGACACTTAATTGATCGAGCCACCCAGGCACCCCGGTTCCTCCAAGTTTTAAAATAGTGACCCCAGTCTTCTTATATTTAGTTTATAGAAAACTAAATAACAACAACATAAATAATAGCTAACATTTATTTAAATGCTTTCTATGTGTCTAAGCATTTTACCTGTATATTAACTCATTTAATCTTTATAACTCCGTTAGATAGTTACTGTTACCTTTGTTTTACAAATAAGGGAAACTGAGGCACCAAGAGATTAAGTAACTTGCCCAAGATCACACAGCTTGTAAGTGGCAGAGCTGGGTATTCAGTCTCTAAAAACTAACTGTATAAAATACTGAATTTTCTTTGTCCAAGATCCCATAGTTGTATTCTTTGTTAGGGGAAAGGTAAGTGAGGATTAGAGGTAAAGTTATACGGCACAACTCTGGTGTGGTGATCTTACAGAATAAGATGACTTAGTGTAGGTTGTTTTTTTTTTTTTAAGTTTTTTTTTTTTTTTTTTTCAAAACAATTATCTGTTTGGTTCAAATGAGAAGATCTTTTGTGCACTCTTTATTACAAAATCATCACAGTTCTGAGCTTCCAGCCCAGTTAATCCCCACCTTCCCAGTGAATAGCAGCAACAAAAAGTTTTGTATTTTATTTGACACTTACGAAGTTGATAATTTTTCTTCTCCTAGCAAGTTACATTAGTTAACTCTAGAATCCTGTTTTCTTTATTTATTAGACACATTTGAACTTTATCTTTTTGGTGGATTTGTTTGCCCTTATCTCTTTTCTGTGTCCCTAGTCCCTTGAGCATTGCAATGGATGTTTAATTTTGAGAATGCTAATTAGTTTCAGTAGTTATACACCTTGAGGCATTTCTAGACAACTAATACTATCAAACTTCCATGGAATCAATGACAGAAATCCCAAAAATGAGACCCACAAATCACAAATGGCTCTTTCATTGTACTTTTTCTGAAATTAGCCCTACTTTTTTGCCCGTTTGGTCCCTTTTTTGCCCATACTAGGGAGAAGAGTGATGGCAGAGCATATATAATATGCTATAATATAATATATATAAGCTATATATATATATATAATATATATAATAATAATATAAGCTTCAGTTTCTCTCAGATTTGCTGTTCATCAGGCACACTGCAAAATTATTTTGAAAATTATTTCATCATATTAAAATTCTATGAAGGAGATTATTTTATGGGTCAGTAAAGTGAAGTTTACAAATCAGATCACGTTAAAATAAAACAAAACAAAAGCAAACTAATCAGATCACATAGCTGGTATTTGATAGGACTAGATAGGCCTGCTCCTACACATTTCAGGGCAAGAGCATGAATGGAAGCACAGTTTCTGTATATCTATGTATTTAAATTGTAAGTCAAGATTTTAAAAAGTGTTAGAAAAAAAATGTCCCTTACTACTTAGACATATGTTTTCCTAGTGACCTAGAAGGCCAGAGTTCTTGGACTCCTCAAAGTTCTGAGACAGGATGGGATAGTATAGGGGTACCCTCTAAGTCTAGTCTCTATCCTCACCCTCATCATTTGTCCCCTGGCCACGATTCAGACCATGGAATGTGTACAACAGTGGGTGTTGTCTATGGCAGGACAGAGTTTAAGGAGATCCATTGAAGTACTTGAAAGTGGGCTCTAAACTGCTTGGGCAGGGAATTCTGGGATCCAGACCATAGTTGGGGGTGGTAAAGTTAGGGGCTTGAGGTAGTATGTCCACTTGGTCCCATGAACATCTAGCCCTAAAGGGATAGGCAGGTCAGAAGAGCGTTAGAGTGGATCTGTCTAAAGTGTAAGACCCAGAGTAGTGTTCCTTCACTACAACCAAAGGTGGTACTAGCACCAGAACTCAAATCCAGGTCTATCTGACCATACTGTCTGTTGTCAACAGTAAGAAAGCCTCGATTTACAGAGAAAGGAAGTGTTGGCTTACTGTCTGGTGAGTGGAGCAGGGATGGAAAATAGCAGATTTGACCATATTATGTGATGCCTGGAGAAGTGGTTTTATGTATGTATTTATTTATTTATCTTTAAGATTTTATTTATTTATTTATTTGACAGAGAGAAAGAGATCACAAGTAGGCAGAGAGGCAGGCAGAGAGAGAGAGGCAGGAAGCAGACTCTCCGCTGAGCAGAGAGCCCGATGCAGGGTTCGATCCCAGCACCCTGAGGTCATGACCTGAGCCGAAGCAGAGGCTTAACCCACTGAGCCACCCAGGTGCCCCTGGAGAAGTGTTTTAGGATGGACCATCTTTTATATGAGCCAGTCTGGAGGGTATGTGCTATGGTGAGTGCTGTGAAGTGTGTAAGCCTGACGATTCACAGACCTGTACCCCTGGGGCAAATAATACATTATATGTTAATGAATGAGCCAGCCTGTTTGCCTTTTGAAAATATTATTTAGTGTTTACACTTAGAAACTAGAGAATTTAAGAATTGAAAAAAACCCTTCATCTTATTACACATGCATTCTGGTCTTTGTGTAGTTTAAGTTGAATGGCACAGTTAGGAGGAGACATAGCCAATTTTTCTTCTAAAAAAAGGTGAGGCATAAGCATTTTGGTCTGTAATTTATACTGAAAAAGAATTTATGTAATGGTCTATAGTTTATACTGAAATGGTCTGTAGTTTATACTGAAAAAGAATTTCTTCAGTCCTGTTTCACCTAGTTAGGATAGAGCAGTATATAAAAGAACCAGATTATGGTTTATTTGGTATTTTATATCACACATTATAGGTAGTATAGGCATCATTGTATGATCTTAAAATTTTCAGTTTTCTGAAATTGATCTCAAACATATGAAGAGACTAGCTGTGGGGAAATGCAGTTTGGATATAGAATGTTATTTTTTCATTACATACATTGTTGAGTATTTAGAGTACATCTGGGTTCTGGTCATTCTTAGGGTCCTCAAGACACCAATCTTAAGATTGACAGTCCAGCCACACTCTTGGTCAGATCCCCTACTTGAAGCATTCTTGAGTACATTGAAACCTTCACCATCTATATGAACCTAGGATCTTGGACTGCCTTCATCTAATTATAAACTCAGTTAATTCTGTCAGACTCAGAATTTAATTAAAATCTGGTGAGAACAGAGGTGCCTGGGTGGCTCAGTCAGTTGGGCATCTGTTTTCAACTTAGGTCATGATCCCAGGGTGATGGGATTGAGCTCTACATCAGGCTCCTTTCTCAGCGGGGAGTCTACTTCTCCCTCTCCCTCTGCCCCTGCTCATGCTCTCTTGCTCATTCTCTCTCAAACAAATTAATAAAATCTTTAAAAAAATAAATAATTCTGGTGAGGGCATGATCATGGCTTCTGTTTAGTTTCCAAGTTACCCTTTTTATTACAGGTGTGAGAATCTTGTGTTTGCATGTATTGCATGATTGGATCTGTTGAAGGTGTAAAAATGAGTAGAAAAATCTTTAGTGCTACGTACTCTTGTTACTAGAGGCATGATTAGTAAGTCAAAGTCCAAATTGATTTTAGACCTAGACCTTGGTGATACAGAAGATAGAATTTTAATCTCCTTCTCATTTTTAAAAAAAGATTTTATGTGTTTATTTTTTATGTGAGAGAGAGAGCGAGAAAGCATACACGTGCGTGTGCAGGGGAGGGGCAGAGGGAAAGGGAATCTCCAGCAGACTCCATGCTGAGCACAGAGCCTGACTTGTACCTAGTCTCATGACCCAGAGATCACGGACCTGAGCCAGTACCAAGAGTCATACACTTAACTGACTGAGCCACCCAGGCACCCCTAACCTCCTTATAATTTTTTTTTAAGAACATGTCTTCCGTGTGTCATTTTGATCTGCTTTTTCTGTGATACCTACTATTGCCAAATAATGCTATTGCATATTAGTTCTCATTACCAAGTTTGCCAAGTTCTTGGAAAATACTTGTTTTTTTGAAAAAGCACACTAAAATACTGGCATCCATTTTGAGTGACAGTTTCAGTAGCGTCCTGTACTGCAAGGGCTTGGGAATTTGTTGACATAAATCCATTTTCTCTGACTCCTGATTCCCCTACCTAGGTTCTGTAGCCTTTGGTCTATTTTTAAATCCTGCTGCTATGCTCTGTATGCAGCAGTTCTTTTCCTGAATTATTTATCATTGTTTGGAGCTGAATGGAGCAGTATGTTTTTCACCACTGCTCATTAGAACTCACGTGTCTGTCTTCAGCTTGCCTGACAGATTTGGTTCATGATAAATCCCACTGGTCCATTCTGGGAAGGCTGCAAGGCAAGGAACAGGCCACAATCTGTGATATCCTGTAAGAGCATTCAGATTTTTGGTTATTGTTATTTTGTTTTGGCAGCAGTGAGAAAGATCACTGTGCCCTGTTCTTCCTTTAGACTTTCCTTAGACCCTGCTCAGAGATTGTGTTATGCTGGGTTTTGTGATAGTGTTTATGTTTTTATGATAATTGTTACATTTTTAGGAGAGATGAGGGAATCCCTATGAAAGGCAAGCATTAAATCAAGATTCGGTTTCATTATAAATATAATCCATATACTTGGGGGCACTAAAAATCTCTGGTATTGGAATATGGGGCATTTGTTTATTTTGTTTGGGAATATTTCTTCTCATTGCATGTTCTCTTACCTTCTTATAGACTGTAGGCTTGGAAGAAGGATGGCAGAATCTAAAAGCGAGGCAATGATTTTGAATGATATTTCTTCCCTTTTCTGTTTTCTGGTATGTCAGAACTAAGTTTCTCTTTTGTGTTCATCCTGTGTTTTTTCCCCTTGCATCCTATCTTTCATGAAAATATTTTTCATGACATTGCTGCTTTTTTTTCTCTTTGATAGATGAGCACACCACTACTTATGTATTCCTTACTTTTAAAAATGTTTTCCCTAGGTGGGAAAACACCACCTGGGTGGCTCAGTTGGTTGAGTCCCTGACTAATTTTTGGCTCAGGTTGTGATCTTGGGTGTAGGATTGAGCCCCAGGTAAGACTCCACACTGAGAGGAAGGGATTCTCTCTATCCCTCTGCCCTTCCCACTGCTCACATACATGTTCTCTGTCTCCCTCAAATAGATAAATCTTAAAGAAAAAAAGAATTTCACATTTGAAAAATATATATTTTCCCTTTTCACTTCACTGTAGGTAGAAAGGGGGTAGCTGTCAATCATTTGGGCACTGGGAAGGAAAAACCATGTTTGTCCCCCAACCCTGTTGGCCATCCCTGAGTTTGCTTGTACCTTTAAAAAAAAAAAAAAGTAATGGTATATATTTGAGTCTTATTCTTGCACCAGTGATGAAATACCTTTTTTTTTTTTAAAGATTTTATTTATTTATTTATTTATTTGTCAGAGAGAGAGAGAGAGTGCAAGCAAGAGCACACAAGCAGGCAGAGGCGGAGAGAGAAGCAGGCTCCCCACTGAGCAAGGAACCTGATGCAGGACTCCATCCCAGGACCCTGGGACCATGACCTGAGCCAAAGGCAGCGGCTTAACCAACTGAGCCACCCAGGCATCCCGAAATACCTTTTTAAAAAAAAGATTTTATTTATTTATTTTATAGAACTGAGAGCATGAGCAGAGGGAGGAACAGCAAGTGAGAAAGAGGGAGAGAAGTCTGCTTGAGAGCAGACTCTGCACTGGGCAGGGAGTCTGACTAAGGGCTTAATCCATGACACTGACATGACCTGAGCCAAAACCTGACGCTCAGCTGAATGAGCCAACCCGGGGGTCCCTGAAATGCTTTTACATTCTGAACCAGAACAAGGATTTTGGCCTCTGTTGCTACTTTTGGTCAGTGCTACTAGCTGAGAAACTGGCCTCTCACTGCTCAGAGATTCCAGTTATTATCGTCATCATCATTTCATTCCCCTGTGATAGTGGCTCTCAGTTGGATAAATCCCACATGTCTCAGCAGGATCTTAGGACAGCCCCACTCACTGATACTTCATTAAGCTCGTTTCTTTGGACTGAGTCAGCCAGGTTGAACTAGACTGAGTAAATTATCTATCCCTTGTGCCTTTGCTCTCTCCTTCAAGTTATCGTCAACTCTCTTTGCCAGTACATTTTGACCTCCCTTGAAAAATCCAGCACAAAATTAACATCGTTTAGGAAACTTTCCATGATTCAAGCTACCCAGCTCTTATTAATTTGTACTCTTAATTTTTGTAATTTTGAGCTTTCTACTTTATTTATTTATTTGAGAGAGTGGGAGAGAGCATGCATGTGTGAAAGAGTGGGGAGGGACAGAGGGAGAGAAGAAAGAATCTCAGGCAGTCTCTTCGCTGGGCATGAAGCTGTTGTGGGCTTGATCTCATGACCCTGAGATCATGACCCAAGCTAAAATCAAGAATTGGGCACTTACCCAGCCTCAGCCACCCAGGCGCCCTGAGCCTTCTGTTTTCAAGTTGCTGATGATTTAAAGCACAATCCCTGCATTTAAGGAGGTCTAATCTTGGAGGAAAATCAGAGATAAATGAACTTGCTTTTCTCATTATTTTGAATTTCTGTTGGTTTTTTAATTTCACATATATATCTTTAAATTCCTGATTTCAGTTGTAAGGGCAGGAGCATTATCTTCCTTTCCTTTTTTATTTTTTTTTAAAGATTTTATTCATTTATTTGAGATAGAGTCCAAATGAGCGGGGGCTGTGGGGGAGAGGGAGAAGCAGGCTCTTCAATGAGCAGGGAGCCTGACTCGGGGCTTGATCCCAGGACCCTGTGATCATGACCTGGGCCAAAGGCAAACACTTAACCAACTGAGCCATGGAGGCGCCACAGTTATCTTCCTTTCTGTGAAATCTTATGAACTGTTTCTACTGCTCTTGGCACATGCTAGGCAGCTGCCTACTTTACCACAGGGCAGACTCATTGGGTAATAGGGTATCGGTGTAGGGAAAGAGGAATCCTAAGTATTGGGGATTCTCTGTTTTATATATTTTAGAGTGGTAAGAATGCTAAGACTTTATAGTCTTACTTGGAATTATACTTTGGAGACTAAAATGACACAGACTAAAAACTGAAAGTCCAAAATGACATGCTTGGTTTCTGAAATAACCATCCAAATTTTGTCTGCCTAACAAAATTAGAGCATATTTCTTATTGGCATGTTGGGAGGATGGTTTACTTTAGCAAAGTCTATCCCTGACTGTCCAATGGTGGTGTTGTACACCCTTAATAAATTTGAGTTCACCTTACTGTAAGTCTTTTAGATGATATTTAGAACCAAAATTGCATATTACCTACAGGGCTGTTAACCTCACTTTCCAACCTCCCCTGACACTGCATTAGAGTTGAGTTTATCTTAGAGATTTAATTCAGAACTATACTTTTGGGGTGCCTGAATTGCTCAGTGGGTTAAACCTTTGCCTTCAGCTCAGGTCATGGTCTCAGGGTCCTGGGATCTAGTTCCGTATCCAGCTCCCTGCTCAGCAGACTGCAGAGAGCCTGCTTCTCTCTCTCCTCTGGCTGCCTCTCTGCCTACTTGTGATCTCTCTCTCTGTCAAATAAATAAATAAAATCTTAAAAAAAAAAAAAGAACTAGACTTTTAAGAATAGAGCTATGTTTCATTTTTCTGACACTATTTAGATCACTTGGTGGTGTTAAGGTAGGGGTAAATAGCTTGAAAGTTCTGAGGGAAGGCTAAGAGGAATGCTACTCGATACTGCTTATTTTCCCAATCCTTTTGTATGAAATCAGTCTCCTGACCACTTGTGTTGCCTTCTTTGTTCCTCCCCAGCCACACTCCTGAATCTTCAGTCCTAATGATACTGACTGTGCTAATTTAGGAAACAATCCCTAAATCCAGCCTTACTTTATTGTAGAATTTGAGGGTCCCCAAGAACACCTTTGGGTTCAGTACTTTGCTAGAAGGACTTACAGAACTTTTCTAAAAGTTGTTACACTCAAAGTTATGATTTATTTCAACAAAAGGAGACAGATTAAAATCAGCCAATGGAAGAGATGCTTGAGGCAGAGTCTAGTAGAGTCCCAAATCCCGAGCTTCTGTTTGTCCTCTCCTATTGGAGTCAGGGACAGCATTAACTCTTCCTGGCAGTGATGTGTGATAATACACATAGAGTATTGCCAACCAGAGAAGCTCACCTGAGCCTTGGTGTCAGGTTTTTTGGGGGGGACTCCATCATGTAGATGTGGTTGATTGCCAACGTAGCTGACCTCAGTTTCCAGCCCCTCCTGAAGTTGTACTGATCCTGTATGATTCACAGCCTCCATCATAAATCACATTGTTAGACCCTCTGGCACAGTTCAGAGTCCTCAGTAAACAAAAACTTTTAACAACAGGAATTTCTACAGTTTAGGTTTATTTCCAGGGAGCTGAAGGCAAAGACCAGACCTTGTCTTTGGCCAAGGTTAAATCTTTTACAACACACTGTGCTAGTTCAGTCTTTGGGCCCAACCAAGAGGAAGGGAAAGGGAACTAATTTAAATTTTTTTGAGCCATGCAAATTTATTTCTTGATCAGAAAGTTTAGTGTGTATAAATTGATTTTTTTTTTTTTTTAAAGGTGGAGATCCAAGTTGATAGAACTCCCAGGCACCTCAGGGAAGCAAACTCAGATCATCCATGGTGGAGCATACCTCAATCCTAGCTTCAGAGAATTCCTAATAATAGATTGCCAACAAATAAGAGCTAATAATAGTAATAGAAAAAATATCCCAAGTCACTACAAACAAGAATCAGCAGAAACAACTGATTCAGACCCACAGAAATAAAAATAACTATTATCAAAGTTAAAAAACTCAGGGAACTTATAGTTCTGGTCATGGTGGAATAACAAAAAGTTGATTTATGCCTCTGTCTTAAACAAATACAAACAAATGAATAACTGGACAAAATATATTTTTAAAACTGTTTTAGACATTGAACAAAGGGTAGTGCAGCACACCAGTGAAACCTTAGAGAAGGGAAACAGACAAGTTGAGCCCTATGATGGCCCCATCTGATGAAAGTTTCTACACATTTGGATGAGAAGAGATACCTAAACAGAGCTGGCAGTCTCCCACATTTGAGGAGACAGAAGTAAAAGTTCAGGGAAGCCAAGACAGCTAGAATTTGGGGCAGAGTATTTGATAGAAGAAAGCTTCAGACAAAAAAGAGAGCTCCGGAGATTTGTAGAAGTTTCCCCTAACCCTGAACTGTCCAATACAGTAGCTACTAACCTCATGGGGATATTTAAGAATTCAGTTCTTCATTTGCACTGATGCATTTTCATGCTCAGTTGCCACAATTTCATCATTGCAGAAAGTTCTGTTGGATTTCACTATCTTAGATTTGTTAGTTGAGTGCTTATCAGTTTATGAATAGTGAAGAAATTAACCCAAGGCCAGAAAAGACCACTAGAAAGCATTAGGCAGAACAGTCCCTGGAATACAGGGCCACAAATGTGTTGTGTTTCTACTAGCTAGAGCAGAAACATTTTCTAACACCTGGGATATTGAATGGAGGTCTTAGAAGGGCATTGCCTCAGTGAAGGGGTCAAATTAGCCCTAACCTAAAGGATTTACCTTGAATTTACCTAACAGCATAAAAGCAAGCCCCAAAAGGATAAAATGGCTTCTAAGTCATGGATTCCTAGAACAGAGCTCAAAATTAAAGACTTAAAAAAAAAAAAAAAACCACCAGCCAAGAATGCAAAATTGATGGCATTTGGCATCCAGTCACAAATTATCAGGCATATAAAAGAAGCACAGAATATAGCTTATATTAGGGAGAAAAACCAGTCAATAGAAGTAGACCTAGAAATTACATAGATGATAGAATTAGTGGACAATGACATTGCAAGAGTTACACTGTTCCAAATGTTCAAAAAACTTAAAGAAAGATTGAGCATGTTAAGTAGAGACATGGAAGATATAAAATGACCCAGATCAAACCATAAGGGACAACTGGGTGGCTCAGTCGTTTGAGTGTCTGCCTTTCAGTTCAGGTTGTGATCACAGGGTCCTGGGATTGGGATTGAGTCCTGCATCAGGCTTCCTGCTCAGAGGGGAGCCTGCTTCTCCCTCTGCCTGCTGCTCTCCCTGTTTGTGCTTTCTCTCTCTCGTGATAGATAGATAGATAGATAAATAAATAAATAAATAAATAATAAAAGAAACATCTGAAATGAAATACAAGTGGGGTACCTGGACAGGTCAGTTGGTAGAGCATGCATCTCTTGATCTTGGTCTTGATCTTGACCAAGCCCCACATTGGTTATTGAGCTTACTTTAAAAAAAAAAAAAAAAAAAGGAAAGCAAAATAAAATATAAGAAAAAGATTGAAAATATAAATATACAGAGATAAGTGAATAATAAGTGAACAGTGGGACAACATGAAGCAGTCTTTTTTTTTTTTTTTTTTTTTAAAGATTTTATTTATTTATTTGATAGAGAGATCACAAGCAGGCAGAGAGGCAGGCAGAGAGAGAGGAGGAAGCAGGCTCCCTGCTGAGCAGAGAGCCCGATGCGGGGCTCGATCCCAGGACTCCGAGATCATGACCTGAGCCGAAGGCAGCGGCTTAACCCACTGAGCCACCCAGGCGCCCCAACAACATGAAGCAGTCTTAAGAATGCATATAATTGGAGTCTCAGGAATATGGGGGTGGGTACAGAAAAAAATATTTGAAGAAATAAAAGTTGAGTGCTTTCTAAATTTAATGAAAACTATAAACTCAGATACAAAAAGCCCATTTAAGATTTTTTTCTCCGTCACTGGTTTTAAGCAATTTGATTATGATATGTTTTGGTGTAGTTCTCTTCATGATTTTTCTGCTTTAGGTTTCTTGAGATGCTTAGATCCATGAGATTCCAAAAAGAGCAGTCATGAAGAGAGCTATACCAAGATTCATCTTAATCAAGTTGCCTCATACTAGTGAAAAAAGAGAAAGTCCCCAAAGATGACAGAGAAAAGAACCTACATTCTATACAGAGGGGTTATGGTCTGAATTGTGTCCTCCCAAATTTTTATGTTGAAATCCTAACCTCGAGTTATCTCAGAATGTGACTATACATGGAGAAAAGTCTTTAAAGACATGATTAAAATGAGTCTATTAAGGGGGAGCCTGGCTGGCTTACTCAGTAGAGTGTGCAACTCTTGATCTTGAGTTTGTAGGTTTGAGCCCTATGTGGGATGTAGAAATTACTTAAAAAAAGAAAATTTTAAAGAATGAGGCTGTTCGGGTGGGCCCTAATCCGGATTGGATTATAAGGACTGGTATCCTTATAAGAAGAGCAAGAAGAATCGTGAACATATAAAGGGACTCTAGGGATATGGGTGCATAGAGACAAAACCATGTGAAGTCACAGTGAGAAGTTGGCCATTTACAAACCAAGGAGAGGCCTCAGGAGAAACCAAACCTGTTTAACACTTTGCTCTTGGACTTCTAGCCTCCAGACTGTGAGAAAGTAGATTTCTGTTGTTAAAGCCATCTCATCTGTGGTATTTTGTTATGGCAGCCCTGACTAATATACAAGGTAAGAATTACAGCAGACTTTTCATCAGAATCATTGCAAGCCAGAAGATTACTAGAGTGGTAACATTAAAGTGCTAAATGAGAAAGCCTATAAACCTAGAATTATATATGCAGTGAAAATGGGTTTAAAAATTGAAGAGGAAAATATGAGGGTATCTTTTAGGGGTAATGAAAGTGTTCTAAAATTGATTTTGGTGGTGGAAGCACAACTCTGAATACATTAAAAGCCAGTGAATTGTGGACTTCAAATGGGTGAATAATATGGTATATGAATTTTATCACAGTAAAAATAAGGAAGATGAAGTAAAGCCTTTTAAAAAATATAAGAGCTGATAGCATTAATCACCATTAAGCTATGACTACAGGAAATGTTAATGGCAAGAAAAAATTACACCAGATGGAAACTTAGATCTATATTAAAAAAATGAAGAGAATCAGAAATCCATATAGAGGGCACATGGGTGGTGCTGTTGGTTAAGCATTAAGCTTTTGCTTTTGGCTCAGGTCATGATCTCAGGGTTGTGAGATCAAGCCCGAGTCAGGCTCTGTGCTCAATATGGAATCTGCTTAAGATTCTCTCTCCCTCTACCCTGACCCTCTCTAAAATAAATAAATAAACTTAAAAAAAAAAAAAGAAGTCTATATAGAAACTATTACGAGTCCTTTTATTTAGAAAAAGCCACTTAAAAAGATCACTGATTAAAACAAAAATAATAAAACTGTGCTTGGGATTTATAAGATGTATAGAAGTAAGATGTATGATGGCCAATTGCCCAGAAGGTTGGGAGAGGTAAAATGGAAGTATACTGTTCTAAAGTTCTTTTTTAAATTAAATTAAATTTTTATATTTTGAAGATTTTATTTATTTGAGAGAGTGAGAACGAGCAGGGGGAGAGGCAGACAGAGATAAGCAGACTACCTGCTGATCAGGGAGCCTGATGCAGGGCTTAATCCCAGGACCCTATCTCAGGGTCCTGAGCTGAAGGCAGATGCTTACCTGAAACATTTATTTGAAGATAGACTGTGATATGTTAAAGATTTATACCTTAAATCCTAAAGAAACCACTTAAAAAAAAAAAAAGGCAAAGAGGTATAATTAATAAGCCCATGAAAGGAGATAATTGAATCATAAAATGGTTAATTAATCTAAAAGACATCCAAAAAGGAGAAGATGAACAGATTGGACAAGTAGAAATCAAATAGCAAGATGGTTGACTTAAATCCAACCATATAAATAATCACATTAAATGCAGATGTTCTAAACATTGCAATTAATAGGTGGAAATTGTCAGATTGCACTTAAAAGCGAGACCTAGTTTTGGTGCTATCTACAAGAAACCCACATTAAATACATTTAAAGACACAGATAGACTAAAAGTACAAGGATGGAAAAAGATACACTATGTGAACACTAATCAGAAGAAAGCAAGAAGTACTATATTAATACTAGACAAAGTAGATTTAACAGCAAGGAATATTACCATGGATATGGAGGGTGATTTCATGATGAAAATGGGGTCAGTTCTTTAAGAAGACTAACAACCATGATGTTTATGCTTAAATTTAACAACAGAACTTCAAGATTTTTAAAGCAAAACTAATAAAAACTGAAAGAAATAGATAACCCATCAGTATAGTTGGAGACTTCAACAGTACTTTCTCAATATTTGATTGAACAGTTAGACAAAAAAATCAGTAAATAACTTGACCTCGTTGACATTTGCTGAACACTCTACCCAACAATGGTATGATCGTATTCTTTGCTAGTGTTCATAGAATATTAACCAAGATAGACCGTATCTGGGCCGTAAAAGAAATTTCAAAAAATTTAAATTTTACAAAGTATGTTCTTTTATCATAAAGGGATTACATTAGAAATCAGTAACAGAAAAATATCTGAAAACTCCCAAATATTTGGAAATGAAACATAATCTGTATTAGACATCAGTCGAAGAATGATAAAATTTTAGAAAACCAGGAAATATTTTTATTTATTTATTTATTTATTTATTTAAAAGATTTATTTATTTATTTGACAGACAGGGATCACAAGTAGGCAGAGAGGCAGGCAGAGAGAGGAAGGGAAGCAGGCTCCCTGCTGAGCAGAGAGTCCAATGCAGGGCTTGATCCCAGGACCCTGGGATCATGACCTGAGCTGAAGGCAGAGGCTTTAACCCACTGAGCCACCCAGGCCCCCCTGGGAAATATTTTTAAAGAATGAAAATGAGAACATGATATAGCAGAATTTGTGGGATTCAGTTAATGCAGTACTTAAAAGGAAATTTATAACATTAAATGCGTATATTAGAAGTAGAAAGATTTCAAATTATTGACCTAAGCTTCCACT
The DNA here is from genome assembly GCF_010015895.1 of Lontra canadensis. Taxonomy (NCBI): domain Eukaryota; kingdom Metazoa; phylum Chordata; class Mammalia; order Carnivora; family Mustelidae; genus Lontra; species Lontra canadensis. The sequence goes on along the minus strand of NW_022631047.1, from coordinate 1,980,850 downwards.
TTAAGAAATGAGAAAAAGAAAAGGAAACTTAACTCCATAGAAGCAGAGGAAAGGAAACTGAAGATCAGAGCAAAAATCACTGAATTAAAAAGCAGAAAAATAGTAGGTGTTATCAGTGAAACCAAAAGCTGATTTCTTTCTTTCTTTCTCTTTCTTCCTGTTTCTCTCTCTCCCTCTTTTCTTCCCTAAGCTTTACACCAACATAGGTTTTGAACTCACAAGCTCCCCCACAAGAGTCTCATGCTTTACTGACTGAGCCAACCCAAAGCTGTTGCTTTATTTTTTAAAAGATTTTATTTATTTATTTGAGAGAGAGAGAGAGTGAGAGAGCATGAGAGGGGAGGTCAGAAGGAGAAGACTCCCTGTGAAGCTGGGAGCCCAATGTGGGACTCGATCCCAGGACTCTGAGATCATGACCTGAGCCGAAGGCGGTCACTCAACCAACTGAGCCACCCAGACACCCAAAGCTGCTGCTTTAAATTGATAAACAAAATTGATGAACTTTTAGCCAGGCTTAGGCAAGGAAGAGAGAACACATTACTGGTATCAGGAATGAGAAATAGGACATGAGTGATGATTCTATAGCCATTATAAAGATAAGTACCACAAACCATTATAATGCCAGTAAATTTGACAATTTACGTTAAATACACAAGCTCCTTGAAAGATACAAACCCCAAACCCCTAAGGCTCAATCAAAAAGAAACAGATAACCAGACTAGGTTATCCTTTAAAACTTTCCCACAGGGCACTTGGGTGGCTCAGCTGTTATGCGGCTGCCTTCGGTTCAGGTCATGATCCCAGGGTCCTGGGATGGAGGCCCACATCAGGCTCCCTGCTCAGCGGGAAGTCTGCTTCTCCCTCTCCCGCTCCCCCTGCTTATGTTCCCTCTCTCCCTGTATCTCCCTCTATCAAATAAATAAGTAAAATCTTAAAAAAAAAAAAAAACAAAAACCACTTTCCCACAGAGGAGACACCAGGCTTGGATGGCTTCACTGCTGGAATCTACCAACAATTTAAGGAAGAATTAATGTACCATTTCGACAAAAATTTTTGAAGAACTTAGAAGAGGAGGGAACATTTCCCAACTCATTTTATGAGCCCAGCCTTGCCCTGATACCAAAACCAAAGACATAAGAAAATGACACGCTAATATTCAGTATGTACATAGATGCAAAAATATTTAACAAAATTTTGGTAAATTGAAATCAGTAATTTCTATAAAAGATAATACATCATGACCAAGTAGGATTTATCTCAGCAAGTCAAGGTTGGTTTAGCATTTAAAATTCAAACAATATAAGTCATACCTATTGACAGACTAGAAAACAAAGTACCATGATTATCTCGAGACTCAGAAGAGTATTTGGGAAAATTCAATTTCCATTCATGTTAAAAACTTTCAACAAATTAGCAGGAAGCTTCCTTTTTTTTTAAGACTGTATTTTTAAATACTCTCTACACCCAGTGTGGGGCTTGAACCTACAGCAATAAGAGCAAGAATTGCATGCTCTACCAGCTGAGCCAGCCAGGCATCTCTATAAGGGAACTTTCTCAGTCTGATAGAGGGCATCTTTGAAAAACCAATAGCAAATACTGTACGTAATGAAGAAAAAATTCTTTGCCCCTAAGAACAAGAACAAGGCACAGATACTTGCTTTACTACTTCTTTTTAACATTGCATTGATGATTTTCACCAGTGTGGTGAGCTAAGAGGGGAAGAGGAGCAATTAAAGGCATAAGGTTGAAAAAGGGAAAAAGTAATACTACTACAAAGGACAGATTCATGTGTGTAGGAAAACATAAGGATTCTATAAAAGTAGATTATTTAAGTTTAGGAAGGTTGCAGGATACAAAGTCAGTATATAAAAATCATATGTATGTTTATATACTAGGAAGTGTAATCTGAAATTGAGGTTGAGTAAGTACATCATTTACAAATAACAAAAATTAAGTCTTAGAGCTAAATTTGACAAGATACATGCAGTAGCTGTATACTGAAAACTATAAGACATGTGCTTTATTGAATTGGAAGATTCAATATTGGTAAAATTGTAATTCTTCCCAGATCTGTATATTCAGTGTGATCTCAGTCAGCTAACACACTAACTAAAATTTACCTGGAAACACAAGGGTCTAGAATAGACAAAACAAATTTGAAAACTAAGATCAAAATTGAAGGACTTAATATAACCTGATTTCCTTTTTTTTTTTTTTTTTTTTTAATTATTTGAGAGAAAGCATGTGAGTCTGAATGAGTGGAAGGGGCAGAGGGAGAGGGAGCAAACCGTTTGGTAATTAAGATGGCGTGGTGTAAAAATAAACCTATATAGATCAACGGAAAGGAATAGCAGTTCAGAAATAGATCCATGCATGTATGGTCAGTTGATTTGTTTGATTTTTGAAAGTTGCCAAGGTATTTCAGTGGGGAAAGGAAAACTTTTTAATAAGTAATCCTTAAACAGATAAACCTTGTAAAGGAAGAAAACCCTTTTTCATTCTATTCTTCTAGGTTCCCAGCTCGGTCTCTGTAACAAGACAGATTAACAAGAGAAAAACAAGTTTATTGACATATATATTCCACATATGTATATATACGAGAGAAATGCCTAGATGAGTAACTCAAAAGTTTGGTTAGAAGTTAGGTTATATAGGGTGCCTGGGTGTCTCAGATGGTTGAGTGTCTGCCTTCAGCTCAGTCATGATCTCCAGATCCTGGGATCGAGCCCCATGTCCAGCTCCCAGCTCAGTGGGGGGATTTGCTTCTCCCTCTCCCTCTCTCCCTGCTTGTGCTCTTTCTCTCTCTCTCAAATAAATAAGTAAAATCTTAAAAAAAAAAAAAAAAAAAGTTAGATCCTAACAAATTTTTAGAGAAATGTTAAGACAAAGGAAAAGGACCATGAGTGTCTGGTAGTGGCAGATTATGGGAAGGAAGACAGATATATTAAAACTAATGGTAGATAAAGACTAGCTAGTAAAGTTTGTTATGTAAAACCCTCTGGTGCCATCTCCAGGCTGGTAAGGTTTGTCTCCTGTTAATTAACTTTTGTCCTTCCTAGTGAAGAAGGGAGGAGGACACCTTTGTAAATTTAAATATGTGCTGCTTTTAGGCAAATGGAGGGCAGAGAGCTTTTCTTTTATCTGCTTCTTAATTTCCTTATGCTCAAAATAACCCTATGCCAAAGTGCCATATGTGGGATGGCAAATTCTGCTATCCTTCACCACATTAAAAAAACAAAAACAAAAACCCTCAACCTTACTTCACATCGTCAAAAATTAACTCACATGGATCATGGGCTTACATGTAAAAGCTAAAATTAAATTCTAGAAGAAAACATCTGAGAAAATCATTGTGATCATAGATTGGAGAAAGATTTCATAAACAGAAAAAGCGCAAAGTATAAAAAAATTGATCTTTGAGCTCATCAAAATAAAATTTCTTTTTTTTTTTTTAAGATTTATTTATTTATTTGACAGAGATCACAAGTAGGCAGAGAGAAAGGGGGAAGCAGGCTCCCCACTGAGCAGAAAGCCCGATGCAGGGCTCCATCCCAGGACCCTGAGACCATGACCTGAGACGAAGGCAGAGGCCTTAACCCACTGAGCCACCCAGGCGCCCCAAAATAAAATTTCTCTTTTAAAGACAGAGTAGGGACGCCTGGCTTGCTCAGTCAGTGAAACCTGTGACTCTTGATCCCAGGGTCATGAGTCTATGTTGGGCATAGAGCTTATTCTTTAAAAAAAAAAAAAAAAAAAAGACTGGCAGAAAATATAAGAAAGTATTTGAATGTGGGATATAGGAAGAATGCTTATAATTCAATAATAAGACAAAGCAGTTTAAAAATGGGCAAGAGATGTGAACAGACTCTTTGCTACAGAAGATAATGTGCTTGGCAAAGATACTCAACATTAGTTATTAGGGAAATGCAAATGAAAACCATAAGTACCACTAAACAACTACTTAGCATGGCTGATCTTGAGAAAGTGTGATGAAGTCAAATGCCGGTGAGGATGTGGAGCATCTGGAGTTCATATATTACTGATAGTAATGTAAGATGGTGAAACCACTTGGAAACAGTTTGAGGTTTTTGTTTTTTTTTTTTTTTTGTATTAAATATACATTTATCATAATGACACAGCCATTTCACCTCTGAAATGAATCCATATGTCCATGTCAGGACTTGTACATTAATGTTTATACCAGCTCTATTTATAATAGCTAAAAATTGGAAACCCATATAATCCAGGTATTATCAACAGTAAGTAGATAAATAAATTGTGATTTATTTGTACAATGGTGTAGTACTTGGCAACAAAAATAAACAATGTATTGGCATACCAGTATGAAGTATTGTAAAGCTGTTAATTTTTTAAAGTATTTTTAAGATTTTATTTGTTTTTGTGAGACAGAGAAAGCAAGCACAAGAGGGGAGTTAGGGGCAGAGGGAGAAGCAGACTCCCTGCTGAGTCCCTGCTGAGTCCCTGCTGAGTCCCTGCTGAGTCCCTGCTGAGCAGGGAGCCTGACATGGTGCTTGATCCCAGAACTCTGGGATCATGACCTGAGTGGAAGGCAAGGCAGATGCTTAATGGGCTGAGCCACCCAGGCACCCCTTAAATTTTCTGATAGTCTGTTGGATGTGACCTGGTATTTCCTCATCTTAGTTTGCATTTTCCTAATTACTAGTAGAAGATAAGCTTTTATTATTGGACTTTTGGGTTTCTACTTCTGAGTCTTTGCCAACTTTTCTATTGCATAATTTATCTTTTTCTTTTTGGATTATAATTCTTTGTATATATTGGGTACCAATTTGTCAAATATGTATGTTTGAAAAATTTTTTCTTATCTATAGCTTATGTTTTAACTTTACAATTTTTTTACAGATTTTTTATTTATTTTATTTATTTGAGAGAGAGCAGGGGGGAGGGGCAGAGGGAGAGGGAGGCTGATGCAGGGCTTAATCCCAGGGCCCTGTGTTTTTTACTGTATAGAAGTTTTAAGTTTTAAATCTTAAAGTCATCAGAAGTTAGTCTTTTTTTTTTTTTTTTTTCCCCTGGTTTCTGCTTCTGGTTCTTATTTAGTAAGTCCTTCATTATGCTGAGGTCATAAAGAGTCTTGTATATTTGCATCTGAAATTTTAAGAATTTGCTTTTCAAATGTAGATTTTTAATCCATATGGAATTTATGTTTGTGTGGGATATGAATGGACTATTTTTTCTCTATAGAGAATTGGTTGCTTCAAAACATTTGTTATTGAATATTAATTATGTCTTCTGATATGATCAAGTTTTTGGATATGTAGGGGTCTGTTCTATGATCTCTATTCTTTTCCATTGGTCTGCTCAATTTCTACGTTTTTTAAAAATAAAAACAAAAACATTTATTTGGGGTCTCAGAATTGCAATTTGGGGAACATACATTTGGGGAAGATGCCCAAGCTTCCCCTTAGGGAACAAAAATCAAGAGCTTATAAAGACAAAAAGGAATGCTTTTATATATTGTTCACAACGAATTTTGTTTGGTGGTGTTGGCAGAAAGCTAATTTTGGCTGAAAATAATTGGTTCTTAAGGCTATCAGTAGGCAGAGTCTCTTGCTGTACCAAGTTGCAGGTGTTTGGCCTGAGTCCTTAGAATATTTACAGTTTGTTTCAGTTCAAAGTTCATGGTTGCGCCTGATAAGAACGTGATAAGGTCCATCTCCATAATGGCCCCAGGCCATTTAAAAACCCATTGACAAAAGTGTCTCTGTTTCGTTTCACCTTTCAACAAATAATTGATTAGTCAATATTCATTCCACATGTCATAATTACTATGCAAGAAGTCTCTACTAGTAGGGCAGTCTCCTTCACCTGTTCATTTTATTCAGACTCCATTGATATTTTTGTTGTAAATTGCATTGAATTTTTAGATTAACATGGAGCATACTGACTTCTTGGCAATATTGAATCTTAAAGCCAGAGTTATTTTCTCTTAACTCCATTTGTTTGGGTTTTTTTATCCTTCAATAGCGTTTTATAACCTTTTCATTAAAGATCTTTTTCTTTTGTTTGTCTCTAGGCAGTATCGGTTGTTACTGTGTATGGGTTCCCTTTTTCTATTTTTGCTGGAAATAGGTACATTGTTAATTTTAATACCTTGATTTTCATTTCAGCTGAGCTCCTTTATTAAAGACATTTTACGGTGCCTGTGTGGCTCAGTCTGTTAAGCAACTGCCTTTGGCTCAGGTCATGATCCCAGGGTGCTGAGATCGAGCCCCGCATTGGGCTCCCTGCTTCTCCTTCTGCCGCTCCCCAGCCTGCTCTTACTCACTCCATCGCTCTCTTGGAAAAATAAGTAATATCTTTTAAAAAAATGAAGACATTTTAGAAAATGTGGATGAGTAAAACTGTATAAAGAAGAAAAAAATATATCACCTGTAATCTCATTCCTAGGAGAGAGATTCTTGTTAAATTTTTTTTACATTTTGGGGGTGCCTGGGTGGCAGAGTCGTTAAGCGTCTGCCTTCGTCTCAGGTCATGATCCCAAGGTCCTGGGATTGAGCCCTGCATCCGGCTCCCTTTGTGGTGGGGAAGCCTGCTTCTCCCTCTCCCACTACCCCTGCTTCTGTTCTCTCTCTTGCTGTGTCTTTCTCTGTCAAGTAAATAAAATCTTTAAAATAAAACAAATTTTTGTTATATTTTTAATCCATTATCTTTTCATATTTATAATTAATATCACAATGTACATATAGTCTTGCATAAGACTGTATGGTCATTAAAAAAATTATAAACACATCAGAATGACTTTACATTCATTTGTTTGAATTTGTCCTATTGGCTATTTATTCCCAGATTTTTCTCTGTTATAAATAATGCTTGTGAACATTTTTATATACAATTGTTTTATTCTTTGTGATTATTGAAGAATGAGATTCCAGTGAAAAGCATTTAAAATGCGTAATTCTAGTACCTAGACCATAGAAAGTACTCAAAAAGATTTTGGCAAATGCAACTTGCTTTTATCACTTAATGTGACTTGGTGGTCTTAACATACTTTTTATGGATTTAGCTAATGATTCTTTAACAGAATAATTTTGTGAAGGAACATTCGGACTTAAATATAGTACAGTTTGTCCCATCTTACCCTCTTCTTGATCTTCTTTCTGTTCCATTTGTGCCTCATTTCTCTTGACAGCAAAGAATTATTTGAAAGAGTTACCTATTCTTGCTATCACCAGTTTCTCTCTTTTTTATTCTCTTAAACCCACTTCATTTAGTTTTATTCTCTTAAACCCACTACTCTCTATTCCTAAATCCAGTAATTGGTTGTAAATTCTCATCTTTACTGACCTATCAGTATTTAACATTGTTTATTGCCTTTTCCTCTAAATGTTTTTTTCACTTGGCTTCCAAGACATCACACTTTCTGTTTTCACTGGCTGTTCCTTCTTAGTTTCCTTTGCTGGTTCTCCTGGCCTTTTTTCTTTTTTTAAATGAAAAAAATTTCAAAGATGCAAAAAAAAAATACGATATTATAATGAATCTACCCCATGTACTCTTCAGTAATCATCAGCATTCTACTATTTTTGTTTAATCTGTACTACTTCCAGCCACTGTTTACCCCTATTTATTTAAAAAAATTTTTTTAGATTTATTTGAGAGAGAGCATGTGCATGTGAGAGTGGGAGGGAAGGGCAGAGGGAGAGGGAGAGAATCTCAAGTAAACTCCCTACTGAGTATGGAGCCCAACTCAGGGCTCCATCTCATAACCCTGAGATCACGAACTGAGCCAAAATCAAAATCAAGAGTCAGGTGCTTAATTGACTGAGCCACCCACTTTCTCCAGCTTAACTTATGTATTATTATTTTTTTTTATTTTTAAGTCTTACTTAAATAGTACAATTTGCATACAGTAACATTTACTCCTTTTTTTTTTTTTTTAAGATTTTATTTATTTGACACAGAGAGAGATCACAAGTAGGCAGAGAGGCAGGCAGAGAGAGAGGGGGAAACAGGCTCCCGGCGGAGTACAGAGCCCGATTCTGGGCTCGATCCTAGGACCTGAGATCATGACCTGAGGCGAAGGCAGAGGCTTAACTCACTGAGCCACCCAGGCGCTCCAAGTAACATTTACTTCTTCAGATGAATAATTCTATAAAATTTTGACAAACATATACAGTCTTGTAACCACCACAATATAGACACAGAATATTTTCATCACTTAAGTGGTTCCCTTTTGCCCATTGTAGTTGCTTCTCTTTCCTTACCCCCAGACACTAGCAACCACTAATGTTTCCTATCCTTATAATTTTGACTTTACCAGAATGTCATGTAAATGGAATCACACAGTATGTAACATTTTGATACTGGCTTCTTTCAGTATGTCTTTGAGATTCATCCAAATTGCTACATGTATCAGTTCATTCCTTTTTATTGTCCTGTAGAATTCCACTGATGAATGCACTACAGTTTATCCATTGACTGACTGAAAAATATTTAGGTTGTGTCCCCCCCCCCCTTTTTTTTTTTTGCAATTATGAATAGAGCAGCTGTAAACATCCTTTACAGGTTTTGAAATAACTAGGAGTGAGACTGCTGGGTCATATGGTAAGTGTATTTTAGCTTTATAAGAAACTACCAAACTCTTTATCCAGAATGTTTGTATGAGAGTTTCAATGTATTGAGAGTTCCAGTTGCTCCATATCTTCACTAGGATTGTCACTATTTTATATTTAATTCTTTTGCCTCTTTTTCAATTTTCTCATTGTTATTTTCTCATTGTTGAGTTTTGAGAGTCCTTTATCTATCCTAGATACAAGTCATTTTGGGGGGTATATAATTGGATATATTTTCTTCCATCTGGATTATTGTCTTTTTATCTTAGCTTTTGCTGAACACAAGCTTTTAATTTTGATCAAGACCAACTTGCCAAATTCTTTTCTTTTCTGGATTGTCTTTGGGTATCTTATTTAAGAACTCTTTGACTCTGGGGTTGTCTGGGTGGCTCAGTCGGTTAAGTGTCTGCCTTCGGCTCAGGTCATGATCCCAGGGTCCTGGGACTGAGCGCCATATCTGTCTCCCTGCTCAATGGGGAGTCTGTTTCTCCCTCTCTCTATATATATCTCTCTCAAATAAATAAAATCTTTTTAAAAAGGGGCACCTGGGTGGCTCAGTGGGTTAAAGCCTCTGCCTTCGGCTCAGGTCATGATCCCAGAGTCCTGGGATCGAGCCCTACATCGGGCTCTCTGCTCGGCAGGGAGCCTGCTTCCCTTCCTCTCTGTCTGTCAAATAAATAAATAAAATCTTAAAAAAAAAAATCTTTAAAAAAAAGAAAGAACTCTTTGCCTAATCCCGAGTCACAGAGATTTACTCCTATATTTTCTTCCAAACTTTTTATGGTTTCACATTTAGATCAACAATCTATTTTGAGTTAGTTTTTTAAAAAATTAATATATAATGTATTATTTGTTTCAGGGGTACAGGTCTGTGAATCTTGAGTTAGTTACTGTGTAATGTTTAGGTTGATACTCATTTATTTTTGTATATGGATGTCCAGTGGTTTCTATGCCATTTGTTAAAAAGATTGTCTTTTCTCCATTAAATTGTTTTTGTACCTTTGTAAAATAAACCAGTATATTTATATGGATTTCTGGATTTCTTACTCTATTCCATTGATCTGTATTCCTTCCCATTGCCGATTCTATACTGTCTTGATTATTGTAACTTTATACTAAGTCTTAAAATTGGGTACTATGATTTCTACAAATTATTCTTCAAAATTTGGCAATTTTGCTTTTTTGTCTCTCCATATAAATATTAGAGTTAATTTGTCATATCTACAAAAAATTCTACTGAGATTTTGAATAGAATTGTACCAAATCTACAGATCAGTTTGGGGAAATTTGATTTGGCAGTGTAGAATTTATGTCCTACAATCTTGCTAAACACACTTACTAGTTCTGGGTTTTCTGGGGATGGTGGGGTGGTTCCTTAGTATTTCATATGTGTACGATTATATTGTCTGTGAAGAGAAATGGTTTTTATTTCTTCCTCACCAATCTGTATGCCTTTTATTTCTTTCTCTTTGCTTATTCTACTGGCTAGGACTTTCACTATGATGTTGAATATTAATGGTTTACAGTGGACAGTCTTATTTCTGATTTTAGGGAGAAGGCATCAGTCTTTTTTTAAAATATTTTATTTATTATTTTAACTTTTTAAAAAGATTTATTTATTTGAGAGAAAAGAGAACATGAGTGGGGGGGGAGAGGCAAAGGGAGAGGGAGAGAAATCCTCAGACAGACTCCCTGCTAAGCACAGAGCCTGACATGGGGCTAGATCCCAAGACCTTGAGATCATGACCTGAGCCAAAATCAAGAGCTGGCCACCCAACTGACTGAGCCACCCTGGCACCCCTGTTTATTTTTTAAATTGTGAGTAGGATTCATGCCCAAGTTGGGGCTTGAACTCATGACCCTAAGATCAAGAATCGATGTTCTACTGACTGAGCCAACCAGGCACCCCCAGAAGTCATCAGTCTTCAAGATTGTTAGAGTTGCCCTTTATCAGACTCAGGAAATTTCCTTGTATTCCTAGTTTGTTGAGAGTTTCTATTGTGAGGGGGTGTTTAAATTTGCAAAATGCTTTTCCTGCAGTGGTTGAAATGATCATGTGTTGTTTTTTCCCCGCCTTTGGATTCAGTATGGTGGATTATTACATTGATTGCTTTCCAGAAATTGAATCAGCTTTGCATTCTCGTGACAAAACCACTAGGTTGTAAAGCATTATCCTTTTTATATATTACTGATTTAATTTACTAATATTTTGTTGAAACATTTAATGTCTTTGTTTCTGAGGTTATTGGTCTGTATTTTCTTGTAATATCTTTGCTGGTTTGGGTATCAGGATAATGTTGGTCTCATAAAATGAGTTGGGAAGTGTTTTCCTCTCTTCTGTTTTCTGAAGAGATTATACAGAATTGGTACTATTTCTTCTGTAAATGTGTGCTAAAATTTACAAGAGAAAATATCTGGGCCTATAGATTTCCTTAATAGTTACAGGATTATTCAAATACCTGATTTATCGCTAATGACTTTTGATAATTTCTGGTTTTCAAGGAAGCAGTCTGTTTCAACTGAGTAGTTGAATCTGTGTGTTTAGAATTGTATGTAGTATTCCCTGTTTTCTTTTAAATGACCATGGGATCTGTTGTTTTACCTTTTTTTCTTTTTTCAATTCCTGTTATTATGTGTGTTTTCTCTCTTCTGTGTCAGTCTTGCTGGAGATTTATTAATTTTTTTATCTTTTCAAAGAACCAGCTTTTGGTTTCCTTGATTTTTTTTTCCTGTTTTTAATTAATTAATTTCTGCTTTTTATTATTTATCTTCCTTCTGGTTACTTTGAGTTTATTTTGTTCTTTTTATTTTGTTCTTTTTTTGGTTTCTTCTTTTTTTTTTTTTTTTAAAGATTTCATTTATTTATTTGACAGAGATCACAAGTAGGCAGAGAGGCAGGCAGAGAGAGAGGGGGGAACCAGGCTCCCTGCTGAGCAGAGAGCCTGATGTGGCTCAATCCCAGGACCCTGGGATCATGACCTGAGCCGAAAGCAGAGGCTTTAACCCACTGAGCCACCCAGCCGCCCCATGATGTCTCTTCTTATAAGGGCATTAATCCTATCAGATCAGCACCCCATCTGTGTGACCTCATTTAACCTTAATTTCTTCCTGAAGGACCCCATTCCAAATACAGCCACATTGGGTTAGAGCTTCAATATATGAATTGTGGAGAGACACAGATATTTAGTACATGATACTACTTTTCTAATGTAAGCATTTAGCATTTTGTATCTATTTCCCCGTAAGTATTTCTTTAGTTTGCATCCCACAGATTTTGATGTATTTACATTTTTGTTTAGTTTAGAATATTTTCCAGTTTTTCTTCAGATTACCTCTTTGACCAATGGATTATTTGGAAGTGTGTTGTTTAATTTACAAGTGTTTGGAGGTTTTCCTATATTTGTTATTGATTTCTTTCATTCCATTATGGTGAGAGAGTATACTTTGTATACTTATAAATATGTTATAAATATGTTAAGGTTGTTTATGACTCAGGATAGATGGTCTATCTTTTTGAATGTCCCATGAGCACTTGAATGAGTATTCTATTTTTAGTTTGAGTGTTGTATATCAATTAGAACCTGTTTTTTGAGGATATTGTTCAGTTCTTCTACATCCTTGCTAATTTTTGGTATAATAGGTTTGTCTCAGGTAGGCATTTGCCTGAGTTCTGGTCGTACTTTAATAGTGGATACATGACTTTACACATTAGTCAAAACCCACAGAGGGGCGCCTGGGTGGCTCAGTCAGTTAAGTGACTGCCTTTGGTTCAGGTCATGATCCCAGGGTCCTGGGATCGAGCCCCACGTCAGGCTCCCTGCTCAGTGGAGAGCCTGCTTCTCCCTCTCCCTCTGCCTGCCCCTCTGCCTACTTGTGCTCTCTCTCTCTGTCAAATAAATAAATAAATAAAATCTTAAAAAAAAAAAATAGGTTTGTCTGTTCCCAGATGGGAAATATCCAACTATTTGTCTATTTTTACTTTCAGTTCTTAGATTTTGCTTTGTGAATTTTGAAGCTCTGTTGTTAGGGGTATAGATGTTTAGAACTGTCATCTTGGTGAGTTGCCCCTTTTATCATCATCTCACATTGTTCTTTATTCCTGGTAATTTCTTTTCCCTGACGTCTACTTTGTCTAATATTAATATAGCCATTCTGGCTTTTTTTGGTGACTATTTGTACAGTGTATCATTTTTAACCTTTTAAAATGTAAATTAGTAAGGGCACCTGGGTGGCTCAGTTGGTTAAGTGATTCTTGGTTTCAGCTCAGGTCATGAACTCAGGGTTGTGAGATCAAGCCCCTGCATGGGGATCCATGCTCAGTATGGAGTCTGCTTTAGATTCTCTCCTTCTCCCTCCCTCATTCATGCTCTCTCTCTCAAATAAATAAATAAAATCTTTAAGAATTATATTAATAGGGGGCGCCTGGGTGGCTCAGTGGGTTAAAGCCTCTGCCTTCGGCTCAGGTCATGATCCCAGGGTCTTGGGATCGAGCCCCGCATCGGGCTCTCTGCTCAGCAGGGAGCCTGCTTCCCCTCCTCTCTCTCTGCCTGCCTCTGTCTACTTGTGAGCTCTCTCTCTGTCAAATAAATAAATAAAATCTTTAAAAAAAAAAAAGAATTATATTAATAAACTTTATTTTTTAGAGCAGTTTTAGGTTTATAGAAAAGTTGAGCAGAAAATGCAGAGTTCCCATATACCATCCTCCCCCCAAACACACACAGTTTCTCCTAGTGTTTTGTGTTACTGTGGTACATGTGTTAAAGTTGATGAACCAGGGGACACCTGGGTAGCTCACTGGTCAAGCATCTACCTTTGGTTTGGGTCCTGATGGTCCTGGGATCAAGCCTCACTTTGGGCTCCCCGCTTAGTGGGGAGCCTATTTCTTCCTCTCCTCTCTCACTATCTCTGTCACTATCTCTTTCTCTCTCAAAGGAATAAATCTTTTAAAAAATTGATGAACCACTATTGATACATTATTATTAAGTAAAATCTATTATTTATATTTGGTTTCACTCTTTGTATTATATAGCTCTGTGGTGGTTTTTTTTTAAGATTTTATTTATTTGAAAGAGAGCGAGGGAGAGAGAAAACACAAGTGGGGGGAGGGGCAGAGGGAGAGGCAGAAGCAGACTCCCTGCTGAGTAGGGAACCTACTATGGGGCTCCATCCCAGGACCCTGGGATCACGACCAGAACTCAGGCAAATGCCTACCTGACTGAGCCACCCAGGCACCCCTCTGTGGGTTTTGACTATTGTGTAAAGTCATGTATCCATTATTAAAGTACCATATTAAGTAGTTTATTCTGTTTGCCTTCAACCTTCCTAAGTATAAATCATTATATTTGAATTTTCTAATATATTTGAGCAACTTTTTTTGGTAAGATTTTGTTTATTTGAGAGAGAGGGAGAGATTGCATGTGCATGAGCTTGGGGGCAGGAGGGGCAGAGGGGAAAGGGAGAGACAGGGTTCCTGATGAGCAGGGAGCCAGAGCTGGGCTTGATCCCAGGACCCTCATTTCATGACCTGAGCCAAAGGCAGATGCCTAACCAACTGAGCCACCCAGGCACTCTTAAACAACTTGTCTTTTAATTGGCATTGTTAGACCATTTACATTATATGTTATTATTGATATGTTTAGTGTTAAGTCTACCATCTTGTTTTTTCCTTTGTTCTTCCTATTTTTAATTCTCTAACAATATCCTTTTCCTGCCTTTTGAGTCATTTGAACATTTTGTGATACTCTATTTTAATTATTTGATTTTATCTATTAGGTTTTGACTATACATTTTTATGTAGTTTTTATTGGCTGCTCTAGGGATCTCTTGGTTGTTTTTTTTTTTTTTTTTTCAATATACACACCTAACTTTTAGTGGTCTACTTAGAATTAATACTTTGCCATTTTAGGTAGAATGTTGAAACCTTACCACCATATAGGTTCCTGTCCTATTCCCCCTTAATATTGTAGTTGTCTTATCTATTACATTTATCGACACACAGTGAAAATTCCATTTGATCATCGTGCAATTTTTGTTTGCAAACATCAAACATTTCAAAGAACAAGAGGAGGAGAATAACCTATTAAATGTAACCAGATATTTAGCATTTATATTTTTCTTTCTTTGTTCCTGGTGTTCCAAGATCAGTTGTATTATTTCCCATCTTTCTCAAGAACTTTTTTGGCCATTCTTTTAGAATAGGTCTACTAGCAGTGAATTCTCTTGGCTTTCCTTTATCTGAGAACGTTTATGTCATCTTCATCCTCAAGGATATTTCCCTTGGATATAGAAACCTGTATTTCCTTTCAGTGCTTTAAAATGCTGTTTTATTTCCTTCTTGCCCCTTTCTGATGAGAAATATAGAGGCATTCAGATCATTTTTTCCTTAATAGGTAATAACATCATTTTTCTCTGGTTGCTTACAAGATTTACTTTTTTACTTTGTCTTTAGTTTTTAGCTTGAGATTATTGTGAATCCAGGAGTAGACTTTCGTTTTATTTATCCTATTTGGGGATTGCTGAGCTTCTTGACTCTATATATTTATGTCTTTTGTCAAATTTGTGACTTTTTAACCATTATTTCTTCAAATATTACACCAAACTCTTCTCTCCTTTTGGGACACCGA
Organism: Lontra canadensis; assembly: GCF_010015895.1. Lineage (NCBI taxonomy): Eukaryota > Metazoa > Chordata > Mammalia > Carnivora > Mustelidae > Lontra > Lontra canadensis. The sequence continues at coordinate 1,965,636 of NW_022631047.1, read as the reverse complement.
TGGCCCAAATATTAGACATTTTGGTATTGCCCTACAGATCATTGATAATCTGTTCTTTTTTCCTCAAGTCTTTTTTCTCTCTTGTTCAGATTTGATATTGATTCCTGTTTGATATTGCTATTAAGATTTGACCTGTCTTCAGGGCACCTGGGTGGCTCAGTGGGTTAAGCCTCTGCCTTAGGTGCAGGTCATGGTCTCAGGGTCCTGGGATCAAGGCCCGAGTTGGGCTCTCTGCTCAGTGGGGAGCCTGCTTCCCCCTCTCTCTCTCTGCCTGTCTCTCTGCCTACTTGTGATCTCTGTCAAATAAATAAATAAAATCTTTAAAAAAAAAAAAAAAAGATTTGACCTGTCTTCAAATTTATCTGTCTTCAGTTTGAATTTGATCTGTCTGAAAATAACTGGATTCTTCTGTCGTTTCTGTTCCGCTGTTGAACTCATGAACTGAGTATGTATATTTTGGTTGTTAATATTTTTCAGTTCTAAAATTTCCTTTTGGTTCTTCTTTATATCCTCTATTTTTTCTTAAAATATTCTATTTTCCTATTGGTTTCAGGAATATTTCCCTAAATAAAAGAAATGTTATTTTTTTTTTTAAGATTTTATTTATTTGTTTGACAGAGAGAGACAGCGAGAGGTAGAGTACAATTGGGAGTGCGGAGAGGGAGAAGCAGGCTTCCTGCTGAGCAGGGAGCCCAATGCAGGGCTTGATCCCAGGGTCCTAGGATCATGACCTGAGCCAAAGGCAGATGCTTAATGACTGAGCCACCCAGGTGCCCAGGAAGGTTATTGTTTTAATCATGGATACAGATATTAGGTCAGTCTAGGCATTTATCATGCTTAAACATAATTCCATGTGACGGATTATCTTTCTACCTCCACAGAAGTCTTTTTGAGTACCTTTTTTTAATTGAAGTATAGTTGACACACAGTGTTATATTAGTTTCAGGTGTACAACATAGTGATTAGACAAATCTACACATTATACTGTGCTGTTGGAGCATTTTAATAATAGCTGTTTTAATAGCTGTCAGATTTCCTATATCTGTGTTATCTCAATGTTGTATCTGGTCATCTCTTTTCCTGTGCAAATTGGAATTATCTTGTGGTGGTTTTTTTTTTTTTTGTATGCCAAGAAATTTTTAGTTTGTATTCTAGAAAATATGAATATTATGTTAAAGGGTCTGGGTCTGATTTAAATGTCATGGTGAACATTGACTCTTATTTTAACAGGCATTTGACCTGGTTAGGTTCAGCTTGCAAGTTCTGTCCAGCTTTTAGTGGATGGTGATTCCAAAGTCATTTGAGTTTTCTCAGCGTTTGCAGTGCTATTTAGATTTTTTGGCAGGTACACCACCCAGTAACCCATTTGGGACTTGACAGGTGGTTATTTCATAGTTCAGAGTGGCTTTATTAAGAGATAAAAGGAGATACATGCTGAATTATTATATGTGAAGGGTCATTATGAGAACATCTCAAATAGCCCTTAAAAGAATTTACACACATGGATGCATGCACACATACGTACTAAATCCGAATATGAATCTAGGTGGCTGTTGTACTGTTCTTGCAAAATCTCTGTATGTTAGAAATTTCTCAAAAATTTGGAAGCAAAAAAGAAATAAAGGTCAGAAACATGCCATTCCTCTGCTTAAGAATTCCCACTGGACTCTCATCTCAAGTGAGATTGCCTCTCTAAATGTAAAAGCCAGATTCCTGTCAGTGGTCTCTTTGGCCCTTTAGGATCAGCTTTTTACCCCTCTAGTCACTTCTCATCTCATTCAAAGTAAAAGCCAGACCCTTTCTTTTTTCCTTCTGTATGATCCTTAATGAATCTCTCTCATACTCCTAGAGCTTATCATAGTGTTTGGCCCATAGTAAGAAGACAAGCACACAATGAATATGTTTTTGAATGAATGACTAGTTGTCTTTGTGACAGGTTTTATTGTTTTCCTCAGGATGCCTGGACCCCTACCCATGTATTGTTTTGTGCTACTGAAGAACTTGTGCCACTTATAATGTCCATTAGTTCCTATGGCAATAGAAATTAGTACTACCTTTCCTTGGGCTCTTAAAAATCAGGACCTGAGGTCACTTTTATGTCTTCTGTCTCCAAGTTATGCAAATTTTTTTCTTTTTAAAGATTTTTATTTATTTGTTTTAGAGAAGGAGAGAGAGTGCTGGTGGGGGGAGGGACAGAGGAAGAGGGACAAGCAGACTCCCCATTGAGCGCAGAACCTGAGCTGGAGAGTAGCTTCACCCCAGGACCGAGTTCATGACCCTGAGTTCATGACCTGAGCCGAAGACAAGAGTCATGCTTAACTGACTGAGCCATCCAGGTGCCCCAGAGCCCTGCATACTTTTAAGAACTGGGTGGCTCAGCGAGTTAAAGCCTCTGCCTTCAGCTCAGGTCATGGTCCCAGGGTCCTGGGATCCAGCCCTGCATTGGGCTCTCTGCTCAGCGATGAGCCTGCTTCCCTTCCTCTCTCTGCCTGCCTCTCTGCCTACTTGTGATCTCTGCCTGTCAAATAAATACATAAAATCTTAAAAAAAAAAAAAAAAAAAAACTATTACTCTTCCTCCTGTTGTCTTTTGTACCCTTTCTTTTTTAAAAATCTATTTATCCTCATCCACATACTTACACTCTATTCTTGTCCTTTTTCATCAATTTATCAGTAAGAAGCCTTCATAGTTTCCCAGTTCCCCCATTTTATAGCCAGAGTCTCTTCCCCATCCTTTTGGGACACACATGGAAGGAGGAACACACAGCTACTAGTATTCTGGGTGGCCCACCTTCTTCCCCCAAGTGAAAAATGATTGCACTAAATATAGCTCACTGGAAAGAAAATTCTGTTTCTAGGTTTGGTCCTAATTTCTGAAGTCTAGCCTAGTAGCATTTAAGCAAAGATCTTTCTTCTGTCCTCCGTTATTTTACAGGTGAGAAAAAGGCAAAGTAGATTTAAAAGTGAACTTTTAACTCCATGCATATCTGCAACTCATTATTCTCTTATTTAATAAGCCCTTATTTTGGCATCTCTGTGTATGCAGCAGAAAGGAACTGCTGCTGTATCTTTAAAAGCTATCCTCAGAGCAGTGTGGGGGCAGGCAAGTCACTGAAGTGCTTGAATGAGAATGCAAAGAGGAGTTGGGAGGGGGTGCTTTTGCAGCCTGTGTGTGTGTGTGTGTGTGTGTGTGTGTGTGAGAGAGAGAGAGAGAGAGAGAGAGAGAGACTGTTGGCAGAGCTCTAGGTGACATCTCTCTGAACAGCTGGGCCGTGGTCTGCTTCAGAGCTGCTTGTCAGAGCAATTAGCCTGCTGGAGACGCAGCAGCAAGGATCAGTAGCATTTCATTCAAGGGTGAAGGGGGCGGGAGGGGACCGTGGGTGGGGGAAGAGGCACAGGTTTCCCAGAAGGAATTTCTTCCTGCAAAATTCCAGCAGAACAGATTCTTACAATGAGGTCTCCATTAAAAATGTGAGCTTGCTGTTGGTTTAAGTGCAGATCCATCTGGGGTGAGTTTTGGATAATTTTCTTTCTTTATATAAATAGTCCTTGAACTCCATAGACTGGGTAAGGAGGAAGCTAGAAAAATAAATCCCTTTTTTATCTTGGCCAATTTAACTGTATAATACACAATAGGAAAATTACAGAGTTATCAAATGTTGTTTTGTGGGCATTTTCATTTGCTGATTTTTACCTTTAAAATGTTTTAAAAATTAGGTTTGCTAGAACTTTTATTGTATTCAGATTCTACCTCTTCCATAGCTATTTCAAGTGATGCTTCATTCAGATTTAGCTTATGAGAATAGTGGTGATTTCTGTTCCTTTGGTGATGCTGTTGACGCACATTGCAGGAAGCAGGGAATCCCCTATAAATATCCTTCACTGTGTCATTCCACAGCTATCCACACCCGGCTGGTGAATATGCCTCTGTGTCCTGTGTCTTTATGTAACTGCCCCCTAGTCTTTAACTGTGATGATAAGAAATATGTCGCCTTTGCTGTGTCTGGGAAGCTTTTTTAAATTATGAACGTCTTAGGTAGAATTTGTTCAGCCTTTTTACTGAAACACGCTTTTTGACATATTGAGCTTTATCGTAAGAATTTCATGTGGATTTACTGCTTCTTATTTTGGATTACTTATTTGTTTCTTGTAATTGGCTTCTTTTTTTGTTTGCTGACCTTGGTATCTAAAGAGTGCAGGGATGGGATTCCCTCTACCTCCAGTGACGTAGTGATTTTGTTTGCAGTCTTTTTTCTTCCGAGAGGGAGGGGACAGAGAGAAGGAAGAAGAAAATCCATCTGAAGCGGTGCGTTCTCCCATCTATGCCTTAATGATAACTGGGTTCCATTGAACAGACAGAAGCCAAAGTGGGATGTTGTTAATGATAGTGATGCTATTTTGTTTGTTTCTTTTTAGAATAGGTTGGGGCCAGAGTTGGGACTGCTGAAGCACAGTGCCTGAATTAACCCTGTATGTCTTGCTGCTTATGAATTTTACCTAATTGCTTTTTCTAAATACGGAAAGAGAAGGGCTCACGAGCAGATTTCTGGAACCTAGCATCCACGGGTAATTCTAGGTTGAGCTTTGGAATTTGGAATTATTTCTACCTTATTTGCACTGGTCCTGAGCAGGCAGTTTGTATGCCATTTCTCAGACCTCAAAAATAGGTAGTTAGGTGAAATTCCTTGCCACTGTAGACTAAAACTCTCATTTTGAGTGTATGAAGCTAGAGCAAAGCTTTAGGAAGAAATTGTTAGATACCCTCTTGGGTGTGAACCTAATTTACCCTTTTCTGGATTAAGTAAGTATATGGGCTTCCAGTTCTTTTTTATGCAACTCCATTTAATACCACTGATCTCTGGAGGGCTGCCTGCAGAGGTCAGTGTGAAAAATTCAATAGACTAGAGCCTAGGAAAATTTAAGGTTTTTGCCTCTCTGTGGATGTGTTTGGGTAGCATATGTGGAAAAGTACCTTTAAGAACTTGCTGGCTTTTCTGTCCTGACATTCTTTTCTGTTCTGTGCTCTCATTTATTCTAAGTTCTATGTGTGAAGTAAAAAGAATATTATCTGCCAGACTTAGATTCCAGTCCTGTTTTTTATAGTAGTTCAAATATATCAATATTATCAATTTATTACAGACAAAAATATTTCAAACTAACAAAATTATAATTTTATTTGGAGAGAAGTTGGGGGAGGAAAAGGAAGATAATCCTAGGGTAAACTGAGAGCATTCCAGAAGAATAACTTATTTTGAAACTTACCAGAGACTGGAGCTATAAGGGTTAAGAGAAATTCCACCACATCCTTATAACTCAGTATTGCAGCAAATATGTGGACAATTTCTTGCTAGCTTTTCAGGAAACCCCTGTGGTGGACAGCCCTTATTAATCGTTGCTGGGAGACTGCTCTGACGTCATTGGGAGCAGTTCCCTGTCTGCAGTGAGGACAGGAATAGCCATAGAGGGGGAAGAAAACTGCTGTGAAATTAAAAGATGACGGTTTTAACTTGGTTTTCATTCCATTTGGGAGTGGGTGGGATCGACCTAAGTCTTTCTTAAATGTTTCAGTCATTAGCCGTGGAAAAATTACTAAGAGGTCTTTTTATTTCAATTGAAAGTGCCTTCTTTTTTCATCTTTGTTTTCTAACTATCAAGGTTTTGGAAAAGGTCAAGGCAAGAAAAGCTGTTGAAAGGTGTTGGAGAAGTAAGATTTCAGTTTCTTATCCTTCTTAATTTAATTTTTTTTTTTTTTTTTAAGGGGGAGGAAAAGGACAAGAACTGCTTTTGCAAAAGGTGTTTACCATCACCCTATTTGGGATAATTTAAAATGTGATATATGTTCAAAGAATTTTCTGGCAAAATTGCTAGAGACTATTTCTATGCTACCATAGCCCTATTTGGGATAATTTAAAATGTGATATATGTTGAAAGAACTTTCTTGCAAAATTGCTTGAGACTATTTCTGTGCCTGAAACTTTTTTTTAAAAAGATTTATTTGTTTATTTACTTATTTGAGAAAGAGAGAGAGAGAATGAGCTAGGGGAGGGGCAGAGGCCGAGGGAGAAGCAGACTCCCTACTGAGTAGGGAGATGGACCCAGGGCTTGATCCCAAGGTCCTGGGATCATGACCTGAGCAGAAGGCAGACACTTAACTGTCTGAGCCACCCACGTGCTCCTGTGCCTAAAGTTCTATACCTACTTCTCTCTGGTGTTCTCTCCTAGCCTACCCACTCCCATTGTCTATAGCCTGTTAGGAGCTTTTTTTTTTTTTTTTTAGTGTAGTGGCTAAATGCTTGGACTCTGGATTTAGACTGCCTGAACTCAAATCCCAGCTATGCCAATTTGCTGGTTCTCTGACATTGGGCAAATTACTTAACCTCTCCATTTCTTCATATGTAAAATATATGAAATGAAGTCAATAACAGTTTCCACCTCCTAGAGTTGTTTGAGGACTAAAAGAATTAATGCATGTAAAGCCTTTAAGATAGTTCCTGGTCCTCTTAAAGTCTTACTTAGCATTAGCCATTATTGTTAATGTTTAGAAACTAAACAGAGATGGGGTGCCTGGGTGGCTCAGTCAGTTAAGTGTCTGCCTTGGGCTCAGCTCATGATCCCAGGGTCCTGGGATCCAGTCTTGCATTCGGCTCCCTGCTCAGCAGACAGCAGAGAGCCTGCTTCTCCCTTGGCTGTTCCCTCTGCATGTCCTCTCTTTCTCTCTCTGTCAAATAAATAAATAAAATCTTAGAAAAATTAAACAGTAGATTTTGAGGAAGCCAGAAGTCATTTTAAAGCTGTGTAGAATATTGAGTTTTTTAAAAGAATATAAGCATAATCTAAATATTTAAGGTTAAAATTGACACAGTTGATCTTTTTAGAAGTATCTTCTCTGGACACCTGGGTGGCTTGGTCAGTTAAGCATTTGCTTTCCACTCAGGTCGTGATCCTAGGGTGCTGGGATTGAGACCCATATTGGGCTCCCTGCTCAGCGAAGAGCCTGCTTCTCCCCTCCCACTCCTCTTGCTTGTGTTCTCTCTCTCCCTGTCTCTCTCTCTGTCAAATAATAAATAAATAAAAATCTTTTAAAAATAAAAATAAATAAAGAAGTATCTTCTTTAATCTGATGCTTATTACTTGAGACCAAATTGGGGAATACATTAAGTCAGATTAATAGCTCTCTTTTTATTTCCTTGGCCATCATTCATCTTTTGACTTCTGTAGATGATGGTTGTTTTTTTGTTTGTTTGTTTGTTTTATGTTTTACTTTGTAGCATTGGTTCTGATATACTTTAAAATCTTAGGACACTTGTCTTTATTGTCTACCTCTGAAACTTTGTATCCTCTCCTTTTCTCTCTGAGTTGATGAGGTGGTATTTTTTCTCCACATATTTGTGAGAGTGTGGGATTTATATGAACCATTATATAGAAAGACTCCTTCAATTCACAAGCTTAAAAAACTCTAGGTGCCTGGCTGGCTCAGTTGGTAGAACATGTGACTGTTGAACTCGGGGTTATGAGTTTAAGCCCCATGTTGGGCATAGAACTCACTTCAGAAAAAATCTAGGGTCTTAGGAGACCTTGGTGGCTCAGTTGTTAAGCATTTGCCTTCGGCTCACGTCATGATTGAAGATTTCTGGGATCAAGCCCTGCATCCGGCTCCCTGCTCAGCAGGAAGCCTGCTTCTCCCACTCCCATTTCCCCTGCTTGTGTTCCCTCTCTCGCTGTCTCTCTCTCTCTGTCAAATAAATAAGTAAAATCTTAAAAACAACAACAACAAAAACACTTAAAAAAAAAATCTAGGATCTTAAATAGACCAAATGTGAAATCACAAATATCGAAATATTCAATATCTCCATGCCCTTTTATTTTCTTACAGTTTCATATTAAAGACTTAGAGTGTTTTTCTTTTGTGTTTTTTTGAGGCTTCATCCTTTGGACTGCTCTCTAATATCGAGGTATACTCACAAGAGTTAGTAGATGGTATGTAACATTAATGTCAAAGAGAATATTTCCATGTGTGACTTTACATCCTTCCCCCTATTTTTTTTTTTGAGGGGGGGAGGGGCCGAGGGAGAAAGAGAATTTTTTTTTTCAAAGATTTTATTTATGTGTTTGACAGAGAGATACACAGCAAGAGAGGGAACACAAGCAGGGGGAGTGGGAGAGAGAGAAGCAGGCTTCCCGCTGAACAGGGAGCCTGATGTGGTGTTCCGTCCCAGCCCCCTGAGATCATGACCTGAACTGAAGGCAGACGCTTAATGATTGAGCCACCCATGTGCCCCAAGACAGAGAATCTTTTTTTTTTTCTTTTTCTTTTTCTTTTTTTAAAGATTTTTATTTATTTATTTGACACAGAGAGAGAGAGAGAGATCACAAGTAGGCAGAGAGGCAGGCAGAGAGAGGAGGAAGCAGGCTCACTGCCGAGCAGAGAGCCAGACGCGGGAGTCAATCCCAGGACCCTGAGATCATGCCATGACCTGAGCCGAAGGCAGAGGCTTAACCCACTGAGCCCCCCAGGTGCCCCCAAGACAGAGATTCTTAAGCAGAGTCCACACCCAGCACAGAGCTGACACAGGGCTCCATCTCACAACCCTGTGATCAGAGCTGAAATCAAGTCAGATCCTTAACCAGCTGAGCTACCCAGGTGCCCCCTCTCCTCCCCTATTAATTTTCTTAGGTCAGTCAGTCTAAAGGAGTACAGCGTATATATCTCTTCTAGTGATATATTAGAAAGGAGAGTTAATGTTACTAAAACGGCGCGGCATGAGTTGAATAAAAGTAAAAAGTGCACTGCCTGGGTGAATATCTAACTTAAAGTCCAGGCACTGTCATGGGATGTGCTTAAGTGGACATTATATGTTCCTGGGGGAACAGTTGAAAAATACCATAATTAGGTAGTGTGGCTCTCCTTTTTTCTATTTATTGGGGTGAACTAAGGGAGAAATTTTTTTATCTCCAAAACTCTTAAATGTTGGTGAGAAATATGAATAAAGATCTAAGTTCAAAGATACTCATCACAACATTATTTTGTTGTAAAAATTAGCAGCTTCCCTCGGGGCACCTGGATGGCTCAGTGGGTTAAAGCCTCTGTCTTCATCTCAGGTCATGATCTCAGGGTCCTGGGATCAAGCCCCGCATCAGGCTCTCTGCTTGGCGGGGAGCCTGCTTCCCTTCCTCTCTCTCTGCCTTGCCTCTCTGCCTACTTGTAATCTCTGTCTGTCAAACAAATAAATAAAATCTTCAAAAAAAAAAAAAAAACCTTAAAAAAAAAAAAAAAACAGCTTCCTAACTATACAATAATAAGGAAATAGTTAAAAATTATGGTACATGTGGGGTTCCTGGTTGGCTTAATCAGTAGAACATGCCACTCTTAATCTTGGGGTTGTGAGTTCAAGCCCCACTTTGGGTGTAGAGATTACTTAAAAAAAATTTTTTTTTAAATTTTATTTATTTGACAGAGAGAGACACAATGAGAGAGGGAACACAAGCAGGGGGAGAGGGAATAGCAGGCTTCCTGCTGAACAGAGAGCCTGATGTGGGGCTTAATCCCAGTACCATGGAATCATGACCCGAGCTGCAGACGCTTAATGACTGAGCCACTCAGGTGCCCCTTAAAAATAAAATCTTTAAAAAAAATTATGGTACATGTATGTAGTAGAATATCAGATAACTATTAAAGTGACTGGTAAAAGTAATAATGGAGAAAATGGCCACAGGTTGTTTTTTTTTTTTTTAAATCACATTTTAGTAGTAGAAAAAACATGGTATAAAGATGTTCTGTGTAATGTATACTACATAAAAATTATTAGGTATGGAAATACATGCAGTGTGGATACAAATTCCATAGAAATATGGAAAAAATTTAGAAAAATTTATCTGAAAACTATCTATTTTAGAAAAATTTATCTGTTAATAGCAGTTATCTCTTAGTTATGGATTATGGCTCATTTTTCTTTTCTTTTGTGCGTATGTGTTTTCTGTAAGTATAAAGAAGCCTATCAAGGACCTTTTCTGGTCTTGTTAACAAGGATGAAGGGGATGCCTAGCTGGCTCATTCAGTTAAGCACCTGCCTTTGGCCCAGTTCATGATCTCAGGGTCCTGGGATCGAGCCTCACATCAGGCCCGGTGCTTAGCAGGGAGCCTGCTTCTCCCTCTGCCCACTGCTCCCCCTCCTTGTGCTGTCTCTCTCTCTCTGACAGATAAATAAATAAAATCTTTAAAAACAAAAACAAAAAAACAAGAATGAAAAAAATTTTAATCCTGTTAGTATTTGAAAGCAAATTTTCAGAATATATTAAAGTGAAGATAAATGTGATAACTTCTATAAATTCTTGAGTATGGTGTTTGGAATACAATAGGCGTATAATAAATGAGCTGCTGTGGCTGTTGTTGGTACTTGAGGAAGATGACCTCCTCTGACCAGAGCCCAGGGTGGTTATCCTGAGAAAATAGCCTTTTCAAGCAACTTCCTGTGCTTCTATGGTCAGTAAATGTGCTGTGTTTCTATATGTACTGGCCCAGGATCTTAAAAAAGCTGGTGGGTGGGTGGGGGGGGGGGGGGTGGGGAGCAGTTTGCTGCGCTGTAGGACCAGAGCAAAATGTTTGGGTTTTCTGCTCTGAAGGTGTAAAGGAAATTATTGTAGAGAGTGGCCTAGGAGTGATTCCCCCTCTCCCCAATGTGACTTTTTTTTTTTTTTTTTTAGTTTTGATATTATTTATGATTCCCACTACAAGTTACATTTTACCTCTTTTCTGGGTTGTCTCCTTAACAACCTTCATTCTCCTTAATATCTCCTTAATTCTTGGGAAATTTGAAACAGTGTAACAGGAAGCATTTTCTCTGTTCTAGGAATTTCTGGAACTCTGTCTATTGCTTCTCATGTTAGTCTGCTCTTACGGGTCCCTTGGAACTCAGTGCTGACAAAAGAGATGTAGACTTCCATCTACTTTGGACTTATTTGGGATCTGAGATGTGCATGTAAGAAACTGTATTCAGCATATGAAAAACATACTGGAAATAGACATGTGGGTGGCTATTTTTAGTGAGCATTAGTGTCAGATCTTAACATCTGAATGTTCTTCATAAGCTATACTTCTTAATAGTAAGTGACTTGTATAATAAATACATGTTTAGTAAATAGTCCTAGAAAGAATGATTGTAGTTTCTTACCATGGCTTTTGTGTCTGAAATGATGTTCTCTTCTACAATGCAGGAAAATGTGAATGTACTTAATGCTACTATTGAACTGTATTCTTAAAAATGAATAAAATGGTAATTTTTATATTACGTCTGTTTAGCACAATTAAAACAAAACAGAAATGAGCCAGATGAAAATGTACAGTTTCCAAGCTAATTTTGACCCTGACCATTCAGATTCTGTCTACTTCTTAGCATTCACTTACCATCATGTACCACAAGGTGGGGACCAAAGTTTCTTGTTGCATCAGTTATTAGTGAAAAGCATGCCAGGAAAGCAGGATACCTTGTAATATGTCAGGTGAATTTTAGAATGTCAATGAGTATCACTGGGGAGAATGATGGGCTGTTTCATTCTAGTCTCCTTGTCTAGTTTGTAATTATCTTGTTTCCTCTTTGCTTCAAGAAGGTCTACAGCTGAGGGAGAAGGAATGGGGGCATATGGTATGTGAAGAGCAAATATATTATTTCCTCATTTGGACATGGCAGTTTTTTTCTCTAAGCATAGTGAGGGTGCTGGGGGAGGGGAATGTAGAGAAGACAGACATAGAATTCGAAGGACGTATGAACTGTGGTTTGCAAGATATGGAGAATAAGAACCTGAGATCTGTGAGTTTTGAGGCTTATTTTAACAGTTCAAAAAAAATTGTGGGAAAAGGTTAGCTGTCTTAAATTAAAGCTTTTAGTTCTCCCTGTATATTGTGGCATGGGAAGCTTCAACGCCGTAACTTTAGTGGGGAAGGCAGCACTCCCTAATTACTAATCCTCAATTTATCTTGGTGTTGGTTTTTCACAGTTCAAGGGTTCCCGAATTTCTCTACTGAAATTAAACAGGGTAAAATCTCTGGAGTTTTTGGGATCCCTTGTTATTTGCATAGATTCATTGTCATTGCTGTCCACTCTTTCTCCCCAGTATTCATTTTTAGTATATCAGAATGGCAGGATTTCTTACTTGTCTGTAGAGACTATTTTTTGACAGTATTTGCAGCAGTTTCTGTGGGAAATGCGTTATTTAAAAAAAAAAAAAAAAAAGGAGGAGGAGGAGGACAGAAAAGGCAGAGGGAATCTTGTCTTATAGCTCTTAGTGATAGAGCCTGTTGCCATGGAGTCCTGGATCAGATTGGCTGACCTGGGGGCCAATGAGCAGATAGAACATATACATATCATCATTTTATAAGATGTTTTTCTCTTCTCTTTCAAAATTTGCAGTTTAATATAAACACTGTAATGATACATCATCTTCTTAATGTGATTTGATTGGAAGAAGATATGGTGGGAAACACCTATCACCTGTTTGTGAATCAGGCTGCTGCTGTAGTCAGTTGAGCTTATGCCAAGTCTAAAACAAACTCTCTGGCCTTATAGACCAGAAGAGATTTGTCTTTATATCTAGAGGTGTGTTGCTTATTTTGGTAATTTTATTTATTTATTTATTTATTTATTTATTTATTTTTTAAAGATTTTATTTATTTATTTGACAGAGAGAGGGAGATCACAAGTAGACAGAGAGGCAGGCGGGGTGGGGGGGAGGAAGCAGGATCCCTGCTGAGCAGAGAGCCCAATGCGGGGCTCGATCCCAGGACCCTGAGACCATGACCTGAGCCGAAGGCAGAGGCTTAACCCACTGAGCCACCCAGGCGCCCCTATTTTGGTAATTTTAAATCTGAGTCAGAAATTGTCACCTTGTGTCTGACTTGCTTATCCTTGTTTCTCTTCCACTCTAACTCCATTTGTCTGGAGTTAGAAAATAAGCTCGAGGGGCACCTGGGTGGCTCAGTGGGTTAAAGCCTCTGCCTTTGGCTCAGGTCATGATCCCGGGGTCCTGGGATCGAGCCCCGCATTGGTCTCTCTGCCCAGCAGGGAGCCTGCTTCCTCCTCTTTCTCTGCCTGCCTCTCAGCTTACTTGTGATCTCTGTCAAATAAATAAATAAAATACTTTTTAAAAAGAAAGAAAATAAGCTGGAGGTTGCATCTGTGTTTTCCATTTTCACTTTCCTAGCCTGTTCATATTTATTAGGGTAGGTCTGGGAAATTTCACTCAGCTCAGTGTTAGTTCCTTGTCATCGGAGATCGTGGCATGTATATTCTCCTGTACCTATTGCTTTAGAGATTGAGTCATTCATACCAAGAAACCTCCCACCCTAGATTTTTGTAAGTGAAATCAAGAGTATTATGTTCCTTTTCTTATATTTTACATCATAGATAGAAATTATGGTGTGTCATGTTCTCCTCTCTCCAGTGCTCCCATGCTTGACTGTTTACAGATTTGAAAGACTGAAAGAGACCTCAAGAAGCCCATGAATTTGTTCTCCCCTTTTGAGGTATTTGCATCTCTATGAGTGAGATGTGAACTTTTCATTATACTGTCACTTTCTGTCTCAAAGGAAGAAAACCATCAGATTTATCTGTTAAGCAAAGAGAAGCAAAAAGTCCGTTTGGAATCTAATTAAATAACTTTTTGTTAGGGGAGGCCTTGGAGTAGGATAGGAAGTATTTGGGTTTGTTTGTTTGTTTGTTTTTTAATTTTTTTTTTTTTTTGACAGAGATCACAAGTAGGCAGAGAGGCAGGCAGAGAGAGAGGAAGGAAAGCAGGCTCCCTGCTGAGCAGAGAGCCCGATGTGGGGCTCGATCCCAGGACCCTGGGATTATGACCCGAGCCGAAAGCAGAGGCTTTAACCCACTGAGCCACCCAGGTGCCCGTATTTGGGGTTTTATAACTTTAGTTATTATGACCAGAGGAAGGCTTACTGAGATGGCATTTCAGTAAAGACTTGAAGAGACGAAGTAAGCATGCTGTTATCTGGAAAATGATTGCTCTGGGCGAAGGAGGGAACAGCAAAAGTAATCACTATAAAGTGGGCTTAGAGCATAGTGAGGAGCCAGTATGACTGGACCTGCAATAGTGGGGGTTGGGGGCAACATAGTAAGAGATGGGGTCAGAGGGCAAACTGGTATGAGATTATTTAAGTTTTGTAGGTCATTTTAAGAATTTCGGCTTTTGCTCTGATTGAGATGGGAGCCATTGAATGGTTTTGAGCAAATGTGTAACATGATCTGAAGATCTTTTTTCACAGTCACTGTGGCTACTATGTTTAGAAAATACTGGAGGGAAGCGAGATTGGAAGCCGGAAACTAGTTAGTAGCTTATTATAATCATTCCACCAAGAAAGATGGCGGCTTGGACTAGGGTGGTAGCAGTGGAAGTGTGGGAAATCATCAGATTTTTGATGTACTTTGAAATTAGAGTGAATGAGTTTTGCCCTCTGATCACTTTGATCTTCAGTTTATTCTTCCATAAAAAAGGAACGATAATGCCTACTTTGTGTCTAGCTCTGTGCACACAACAGAGTGCATAATTCTAGAAGTGAGGGCTCCTTAGGATCTGAACCATCAAACGTTAGGTATTCTTTACACATCTGACCAGCCATCGTGGGTAACAGAGTCTGAAGACCTTGTCACTCTTCAGTGATTGATCTCTTGCCTTGGGCCTGCGCTTACAGCTATATCAAACATTGGAATTCTTTCTTTTGGAAGAAGCATTTACCTGAATTGACTTAAAAAAAAAATTCTTAAAATACCAAAGTACTAAGAAAAAGTGGAAGCTAACAGGAAGGGGTAAATAAAATTCTCTTTTCTATTTCTTGTAGTCTTTTACTGTCCGCTTATCACTGAAATAGGTAAGAGTCTCACCTATGCAGGATAACATGGCTTCTACACTGATCGGGAAAAGGGTATATACAAGATACCAATTCTGAATGGAAATGTGTTCATTCATAAGAGAAAAACAGTACCAGTGAGCAGCAAGGGAAAGGGGTCTCTCAGTCATTGTTCTCTCCCTTCTTACTGTGGAATGACATTTTCTGAGCATCTACTGTGTGCAAGCACATTGCACTTGTAATCTCACATGTTTTTTCAGTGACTCTGTGAGGTGTGTCTGATGCCTGATCTTACAAATGAGGAGGCCCAGGCTTAGTTACATGATTGCTAAGTTGTGGAAACCGGACTCTCCTAGCCAAATTCACATCAAATTACAGAGTTCATAAAATTTATCCACTACAACAAGCTTGCTGCCTTCTATACTCTGGAGCTTGAATGTTCTTTATTTTGATGGGTGCTACCCCTAACTCACCCTATTATTATGTTCAGTCTTTTCCTTACAGCAGAGGTGGTACTAGAGCACAAGGGTGATGCTCTTATATATTCCATAAAATACCAACTTTTGGGGTCTCCGGCTGGGTCAGTTGGTAGAGCATGTGACTCTTAATCTTGGGTTTGTGAGTTCGAGCCCCATGTTAAAAATAAAATCTTTTAAAAAAAATACCAACTTTTCTTTATTTTAACTTCTTCTCTCCTAAGCATATAAGCTCCAGAGTGTTGCTGCTTGATTTTTGCTTGTAGGAATCGAGGAATTATTACTGGCTTTATCAGAATTACTTTGTGTCTGTGTATATGCACATGCACACACTTGTATCTAGTATCTTAGTTAGGAGTGAAGTATATTTTTCTCACATTCAGGAAATCTAGAGGTAGTCAGTCTAGTCTGGGACTGCTCCAGTCAAGGATCCAGGTTTCTTTCGTCTGTTTCCTCATGATCTGTGGTTTTGAATCTTAGTATCATCTCACAGTCCCAGATGGCTGTTTCTACATTTAAGCCAGTAGGAATTAGGGTAAGTAAAGAAGGGCTACCCACTTCTTTAAGGGTACTTCATAGAGGTTGTATTTACTGCTTGTATTAATTTCGTAGGGCTACCATAATAAAATAAGACAGACTGGGTGGTTTAAGGAACAGAAATTTATTTTCTCAGTTCTGGAGACTAGAAGTCCAAGATCAAAGTGTTGGTGGATTTGGTTTCTCTGGAAACCTTTCTCCAGGACTTGGAAATGGCTTCCTTCTCACTGTGTTATCGCACAGTTTTTCCTCTGCCCATGTATTTCTCATGTCTCTTTGTGTGTCTGGATTTCCTCTTCTTATAAAGATATCAGTCAGATTAGATTAGGGCCCCACCCCACTCATTTTAACTTAATCACCTCCTTAAAGATCCCCATCTTGGGATGCCTTGGTGGCTCAGTGGGTTAAAGCTTCTGCCTTCGGCTCAGGTCATGATCCCAGGGTCCTGGGATCAGAGCCCCGCATCAGGCTCTCAGCTCAGTAGGGAGCCTGCTTCCTTTCCTCTCCCTCTGCCTGCCTCTCTGCCTACTTGTGATCTCTGTCTTTCAAATAAATAAATAAAATCTTAAAAAAAAAAAAAAAAAGACTCCCATCTCCAAATATAGTCACATTCTGAGATACAGGAGGTTAGGGATTCAACATACAAGTTTGAAGGGGGACATAGTTTAATTCCTAACACTACTTCTTATGTCTCATGGACTAGAACTTAGTCATGTCCTCGTATTTAGCTACAGTGGAGGTTGGGATATGTGTAGCTTTTTTCCAGGCAGCCATGTGCCCAACCTAAAATGAGTGGTTCTGCTAAGGAAGAGGTAATTGGATATTATAGAATAAATAGTGGACTCTCCTTTGCAGCAGAGGCTTAAGGAATAGTGATTCTTAAAGGTTTTTAGTTCCTTCATATGAAATTAGATTCTTCTTTCATTTCTCTGGCAATCTCACATTTCATTTTATATTTTGAAATATTCTTTTAATACTATATTGTTGGCTTAGGTGTCCTCTCTACCTAACAAGCAGTGACATTGACTTCTAAAGTCATCACAGGGGGGGCGCCTGGGTGGCTCAGTGGGTTGAGCCTCTGCCTTCGGCTCAGGTCACCATCTCAGGGACCTGGGATCGAGCCCCGCGTCAGGCTCTCTGCTCATTGCGGAGCGTTCTTCCCTCTCTCTCTCTGCCTGTCTCTGCCTACTTGTGATCTCTGTCTGTCAAATAAATAAATAAAGTCTTTTAAAAAATAAATAAATAAATAAAAATAAAGTAATCACAGTAGGGCAAGGTAGACTTAGCCACATAGCATTTAAGTTAGTAATAGAAAGCATCCTGAAATGCCATGAACAGTAGGTAAGTTGTGATTTTTTTTATTCTCTTTGCCAGAATGTCTTCTCTGGATTCAGCTGGGAGCACTTTTGCCAGGGCGTGGAAGAATACAGTATGAACTTTCAAGGTCCTATGCCTCCCTAAGATTCTGTGATATTTTCTACATAGTGGCATTACTATGATAAAACTAAAGAAAATGGAAGCAGCAGAAGGAAAGGCACCCACCCACTGGTGCTCTTTGCTTAAAAGAGGAGGAAATTTGATTTGTTCTGTTTTGCTCACAGAAGTAAAATGGGCATTTTTTGGCCAGAAATGTAGAGAAGCTAATAGAAACTATAATGATGCCCAACATTTTAGTCCATTGATTAAAAGCACCTGTAGTTCTCATTTCAGGACAAGTACAGCTGTAACAGATATTGAACAAAGAAAGAAGGTACATGTCCAGAACATTTTAGTCTTGTTCCTTTCTTTAGTTTGCCTAAGAAATTGCTCTAGACATCAGCCAACTCCTGTGGCCTTCTTTATACACCAGTAAATCCTTTTGCATTTATAGAGCGGAGTCATCTTCTTAACACTTCCCCTGATCTAAAAATTGGTAAAATTGTTGTCATTATTGTTATTTTTATTGGCCTAGTACTAGTGAAACCTGTGACTGTTGACTTTTGAAGTTCTTAAAGGACTTAGTGACTGTCATATAACTGTAGCCTTACATGTTCCATAAGTACTTTATTCTCTAGTCCCCCATATTCTGCTTTCTCTCTTTGAAGAAAAGGGAGTATTGGACCCGTGTCTCTTATTTATAACTCAGTAGGGTCTTTTATCATATCTCCCCAGGGCGGTTGAGCTATTTACCTCTTCAGGCAGGAAGTTATCATACTGTTCTTGGTTTTCATCCTTTGAGCACTATAGTGGAAAGAACATGGGATTTTGTAATCAAGAAGACCTGGATTTGAATTCTACCTCCTTATACATATTGTGTGGCCCTGAACAATTCACTTAATATTTCTTACTGTTAATATTTCATTCAAAAATTGAGATAATTTTTTATACCTTGAGAAGATCGAATAAGATACTCTCTGTAAACTGTAAAAGTTTAAAGTCATGGGGGTGACCCAGATTGAGGAAAAAGATGGGAGAATGTAGAAACCCAATTTTTGAACCCCCAAATTTGTCCCCCAGCAACACTCTGTAGAGAGACTTCGGTTCTAGGCACCCCTTTCATCCCACACTTCATGCCCCAGAACACTCTTGAATGTCTACCTTGGGACACCTACAACTTTGGCTTTGGGATTAGATTCAGCTAAGTTGGAATCCTGCGCTTGCTCCTCTTATATTAACTTGGGAAAGTTATTTAATTCCTCTGAGTTTTAGTTTCTTCCTTTTTTAATTTTTTTAAGAATTTATTTATTTGTTAGAGGGAGAGAGAGAGAGAACACAAGCAAGGGGAGCAACAGGCAGAGGGAGAAGCAGGCTTCCCACTGAGCAAGGAGCCCAATGAGGGACTCGATCCCAGGACCCTGGAATCATGACCTGAGCCGAAGGCAGACTCTTAACTGACTGATCCACCCAGGCATCCCTGAGCTTAGTTTCTTCATCTGAAAATTCCCTGACAAGAGTTTTGTTTGGATTAAATAAAGTAATATGTTGGAAAAATAAATCGGAGTCAAAGAAAGCATGTAGACTTTGGAATCAGACAACACCAGTGTTCTCATCTGGTTCTGTTATTTAGTAGTGGTATGACCTTGAGCAAGGTGATTAACTTCTCTTAGTGAATATGAGTTGAAGTGCATAAAGCACCAGGTTCATAATTGTGCTCAGTGAACATTAGTGCTTTTTCCTTTTCTCCCAACTCCAGTCAATGTAGGAATAGACTTGCCATGCATAAGCACAGACTTGTTTTGTTTTTACCCTTCCGTTTTAACTATAAGGATGTTTTGTCCCCGCTGTCATGACTCCTAAGGGCACTTGTGTGTGTGGTTTGTGTGTGTTTATATGTGTGTGTGTGTGTGTGTGTGTGTTTAAATAACATACAATAAAATGCACAGATCTTAGGCATTCAGTTAATAACTTTTGACAGTTACATACACCCATATAACCACATCCCCCAACAAGACAGAATATTTCCATCACTTGAAGGATCCCTTATACCCATATTTTACCCCCATTCCTAAGCAAGCACCTCCTGATTTAAATCATTGTAGTTTAGTTTTCCATGTCCATTAACTTCTTGTAAATGGAATTATGTTTTTTTAAAGGGAGTTCTGCTTTCTTTTACCTACCATAATAGTTTGAGATCCATCCATGTTTTTGTGTATTTCAGTATATTCCCAGCAAAGTCCCCTAGTCTTTCTGATAATGATCAAATCACTGGTCCCTTCCCAAACCAGTCACAAAAAGGAAACAATTACCATAATTGGTGTACCTAATTAAGGTCCACCTCCTAGGGTTCAGAATAGGGTCAGTTTCTCTGATCATGTGTCCTCAGAACAAGGCAAACACCAAAAGTTCTTTCTTTTTTATTGTGGCACAGTATTCTATGAACATATAGTAATTTGTTTATCTGTTCTCTTGAGCCTCTAGATTTTGAACAGTTTAAAAAATATATTTTTTCAATTCAGAGTCATTTATTCTTGCTATACAAATTGGCAGAGGACTGGTAAGTTTACAAGAATTTTGCCACAGGGTAAGGTCAGAATTTTTGGCCTCTAGCTATTGTCTTCTTGCTTATATTTTGTCTACTTGGCCATAGATTAAAAGGGAGAAAATGCCCTTCTGTCTCTGAGTGTCCCCTATATAATATATTCTTTTTTGGCCTCATGCCTAGAAAGCTGTTTATGAGTTGATGGAAGGATATATAATTTCACTGTGCTCTGGAAGGTACTTACCTTGGCAGTCAAAAAATTTATGGGGAATATGCAGTTTTCTCCCTGAAAAAATTGCCAGATCTTGGCTCCCAATCATCTTCCCCGTATCATCCTATTTCCTCACTCCATCTCCTTGCCCCCCACTTCTGGCAGTCCCCTCTGAAGCTTTGAGCCACTGAGTGTCCTCAGGAGACATTCTGGCTTAAAGTTATACTGTTTGCCTGGACAAAATGTACAATGTGCAGAGATAGTTTGTAGGGAAGCATGTATCTTGGCTCTCCTGGGATGTTAATGTCTTTGCTTTGTTCTAGTCAAGTTACATATGAAATAGTTCTTTTCTTTTGACTGCCCCAAGCCCTTCATCTCCTCTCTGTACCAAATAAACCATGAAGAGTAGAAATTACTTCTCTGCTTTTAACCCTTTTCTTCTAGCTTTATTCTTCCTCCTTAAGACTTTTTTAAAAGTTATTAAATTGTCTTTGTCTTGTCCCTCAGCTGGAACCTTCACTTTTTGCATTGAAAAATTTGTTTCCAGAAATTTTTTGCCATAAGAAAAAGGAGAGACTTCCACATAGGATTGCAGGACTGGAGATGGACATAGTTAAAGTTTATTTTGTAGAACAAAAGAGAGCCTCAGCTCAAGAAATACAATTTTGAGCTCAGTGTGTCTTCCGGTGGATCTTGACTCTGAATAGTAACACTCTGACCTCTCATAACTAGCCGTTGTTAACTTGAAGGTAGCTTTTTCTTATCCTGAAGCAAAATGGTGAGGAAATAAAACCATGTGATTTAAAGACCTGCCTTAAGAAGCTGGAAGTGTTTAGAGAAAGAAGGAAGATAGAGTTGTCTCCTGTAAGGGGCTGACATGGAAGGGAGATTAAGCTTGTTCTTTATGACTTGCACAGAGAACTAAACTGAGGCCAGTGGCAGGAAGTAACCGGAAAGGAAGTTTTACCTCTTTACACTTTCCCCCGAAAAAAGGTTTGTATATGGAAGAGATGACTTCCTTTCACTAGATGTATACAAACAGGGTCAAGCCAACAATTTTTCAGAGTTATTGATGATTCAGGAACCTGACTGAGAAGGTCCGTGGATATAAAAGGATGAAACTAAATGAGAAAGCTTCTGCGTCCCTTTCCAATTGTGAATTCCATGATTCCGTTGTATCTTTGGTAGACCTTCCGTTTTCTGCCTAATCTTTGAGCATCTGTCCCCTTAATTAGTGGAAGTATTGCATAAAGGTTAATAAAGCAAGTGCTAGAGCCATATTTCCTGGCTTTGAGTCCTGCTCTGCTGTATACCAGTTGTAAGTATTTAATTGCTCTGTACTTCAGCTTACTTACCTATAAAATAGTGATGATAATAAAATATATATCTAATACAATTGACGTAAGATAAAATGAGACACTTAAAACACTTTAGGATATGGGGCGCCTGCATGGCTCAGTGGGTTAGGTCTCTGCCTTCGGCTCAGGTCATGTTCTCAGGGTCCTGGGATCGAGCCCCGCATCGGGTTCTCTGCTCGGCAGGGAGCCTGCTTCCTCCTCTCTCTCTGCCTGCCTCTCTGCCTACTTGTGATCTCTGTCTGTCAAATAAATAAATAAATAAATAAAATAAAAAAAATGAAAAAAAAAAAAAACACTTTAGGATAGTGCCTGACACAGCATGAGCACTCCAAAAGTTTTAGCTGATACCATCAATTCTCTCTCTTTCTCGCTCGCTCGCTCTCTGTCAGTTATTTCTACTTATAAAGCTAGGCTTGTCTGTCTGGTCCAGGTAGTCCCTCTCTTCACCTACAGTTTTTGATTATCTCAGGATGCTTCTGGCTAGAAGGAATGGTAAACTCAACTCAAAATAGCTTAAGTGATAATGGGATTTATGACCTCATGTATCAAGAGGTACAAAGCTAGAAGGATCCAGGCTAATTCAGTCCGCCTCATAGCATCAAGGATCCAGGCTTATTCTCTCTGCTTCACCATCCTCCTTGAGTTAATAGAATATTGCAATCCAGGCATCATCTGTACACAAGACTACCTTCAGTAAAAGATAACAACCATTTTTTTCCTAGTGGCTTTTTTTTTTTTTAATAGAATGAATAACCTTTCTTTGAAGCTACTCACCTGGCAAAGTCCTCTCATATTTCACCAGGTATGATTGAGTCACTTGCCCCTTCCTAAATCAGTCACAAAAAGGAAACGGAATTACTGATCTAGCTACTTAGGATCCCAGCAAATTGTCCTAGTCTCTCTGATAATGATCAAATCATGGTCTTCCCAAACCAGTCTCAAAAAGGAAACAATTACCATTACTGGTGTACCTAATTAAGGTCCACCTCTTAGGGCTCAGAATAGGGTCACTTTCCCTTAAATGAAGGCAAACACCAGAAGTAAGTCTGGGCTAGATTGGTATGTATGGAAGAAAGGGAAGATTTGGGTAGTGTGCTAGTGAGCTAGTGTACCTTTTCCTCTGCTGTTGCATTTTCCTTGGAGTAAGAATTTTTCCCTTAGTGCTGTGGCTGAGAAGCAGTGTTTAGACACTGTGAAGTTAGTCTAGGTATCCAGATAGTTGAGTCTTTTCTGACTTATGTGTGAAAAGGAGCTGCAAAGTTGTTATTCTCATTTGAAGAGATATACCTATTTGGTAATTGAAACCTGGAAAAAGAAGCACCCAACTGCTTTATAGTTTTCCATAGCACCTTCTCCCCTTTTTTAAATTGAGATATAATTAACATATAGCTAGGTGTAAGTTTAAGGTGTACTACATAATGACTTGACATACATATATACTGAAAATGATTCCCACAGGGCCACCTGGGTGGCTCAGTTGATTGAGTGTCTACCTTCAGTGCAGGTCATGATCCCAGGTACCTGGGATGGAGTGCCGAATTGGGCTCCCTGCTCAGCGGGGAGCCTGCTTTTCCCTCTGCCTGCTGCTTCTCTCTGGGTGTGTTCTCTCACTCTGACAAGTAAATAAAATCTTTTTAGAAAAGAAAAGAAAATGATTACCACAATAAGTTTAGTTAACATTCATCTCCTTATATAGCTACAAATTTTTTTTTCCTTGTGATGAGAACTTTTAGGATCTACCTTCTTAACAACTTTCAGATATACCATACAGCAGTATTAACTGTAGTCATCATGTGGTTACATTGCATCCCCAGTATGTATTTGTCTTCTAATTAGAAACTGGTACCTTTTGACCACCTTCATCCAATTTCCCCATTTGCCAGTCCTCACATTCTCTTTCTGACAGAAAAATCTCTTTGAGATTTTAAACCTCAAAAAGAAAATACTGAAGGTCTGTTATGTGGTAAAAGAAGTAAACCTAATTTTGTGTGACTGGACAGCAGATTTAGCATCAAGATTGAAACAGTGCATAGCTTATTATAGGGAGTAGCTCTGTAGCAGTAAGACTATTTAAAAAATAGTGCGATGATCCCTTGCCAGGAGTTTCCTAGGAGAGGCTTGCAGGAAGTTACAGAAAGGAAGTTCTGATGTGGGGAGATTGGCAGGGGGGTGGTGTTGTGTGAAGGCATATTTAAGAACTCTTACAATTCTGATCTCTATTGATGTTTCCCAGCTAAGAGATATGGAAAAGGCATGTGCTGAGTTTTATTACACTTCAGACTGAAGAGAATGGGTGCTTGATTTACCTATGGGAGAAAAAATCGCAAGTGTGTATATGCAGTCTCCATGAACAGCCAAAGATCCATAAAGCTCCATAGATTATAACTCTTTTATAGAACCCTCTAGGTACTAGATCCAGTTAATTAAAAAATAGAATGTTGGCCATTTTCTTGTGTAGTCAGTTTCTTCCAGTATTTGTCATCTTAAATTCAATGGTATGACTAGGATTATATGAATGACTCTCTGGCCTTTTAAAGGCCTTTGTCCAGCCCTCTGCAAACTGTCTAGGCACCTGCAAAAGAGCCACCACAAGGTAAACAAAGCAGTAATCTTACGGACTAATTTACACCAGGATGAGATTACCTGTGCTTCTTAAGGAGCCTTCATGGTCTCATCTTTTGAACTGATTGGAAGGAGGAAAAAATGACAATGTGACAGTTTTCTTGAATCATTGCTATATGTTTGTTTGGCTCAATTTCCAGGGCCACGTGAAATAAACATGATGTCTGGGAGCATTTCTAGTCTTACCTTTTTAAAGGTGGGAAAGAGAAGTATTCAGGATTGAAGGGCAGTCTGTAATCTATAGTAAGGAGGAACCTCTACAGACTTATGTTTCTGTGTGCTTGGATTACTATGTTCACTTGCTCACAGGATTTCCCAGGTATCCAGAGTGAGTGATAAAGAGCTAGTTACCCTGCAAGACAAAAGCTCTGTGCACTGGGACGCAGGGGAGTGACTGAACCCAAATAGTGAATAACAAAGCAAAGATTCTTACGTCTTCATTGCTTAAGATAAAGGAAAGAATTTAAGAATCTATAACCAACATCTGATTTTGCTGCCTTTTGAAGAGGGAGATACTTGAAGTTGGTAACATTGTTGTGGCTTGTGGTCTCTGTGGAAGTTCTCCCTTGGGAAGGGAGAGTGGTCCTCGCTGGTAGTGAATAGAACTTTATAATATACTTTTCTTTCTGGAGAGAGTCTAGTGCTCAAGCTGAAAATGTGAGCAAATTTCTGTAGGAAAAAAGACAGGGCAAATAAAGTGCTAAGAGGACTCATACTACATTGCTTTAGAACTGGATCCTGGTGAATCTCAGCGTAATTACCCAAGTAAAAGAATCCAGATAATGTATGATGTAAAATGCTAGCAAATGCAGACTAATCTGTAGTGACAGAAAGCAGATCAGTCACAGACTTGGGGAGGGGCTTACAAAAGAGCAGGAGGAACCTTGAATGTGCTCACCATCTCTATTGTGATGATGGTTTCACAGGCATGTGCGTGTTCATAATTCATTATATTGTACATTTTAAATATATGCAGTTTATTGTATGTCAGTTTTATCGCAGTAAAGCTTTTATTATTTTTTTAAAAGATTCTATTTTTAAGTAATCTCTACACCCATCATGGGGGTTGAACTCACAACCGCAAGATCAAGAGTCACGCACTCCACTGACAGAGCCAGCCAGGCGCCACTACCTCAATAAAGCGTTTAAAAAAAGAAAGAAAGTGGGGAGCCTGGGTGGCTCAGCCATTAAATGTCTGCCTTTGGCTCAGGTCGTGATCCCAGGGCTCTGGGATGGAGCCCCACATTGGGCTCCTTGCTCAGCGGGAAGGCTACTTCTCCCTCTCCCACTCCCTCTGCTTGTGTTCCTGCTCTCTCTCTCTATCAAATAAATAAAATCTTTTTAAAAAAGAAAGAAAGAAAGAAAGAAAGCAGTCAGTCAATCAATCCTGGGTCACCATTTATCCAAGGACCCTTTGTGGGTTACAGGGTGGCTGCTGCAGACTACTATGTGAAGTGCAAGTCTTGTGTGTATGTGAAGTATGGATAAATGCCTCCTGTTTAATGCATTTGACATTTCTTTAGGAGTCCATAGAGCCCACTGTATTATACTGAAGAAGATGTCTAACAGTAACACTATTCAAGAGACCCTGGAAATAATGAAAGAATCAGAAAAAAAACTGGTGGAAGAATCTGTAAGCAAAAACAAGTTTATATCTAAGACTCCAAGTAAGGAAGAAACTGAGAAAGAGAGTGAAGATACTGGTTTGCGTCCAGAGACACAGGTAAGGATTAGAAGTGCATCATATGCACACTTATTATGCCTCAATAGAAATGTCATCGTAATTGGCATTGGGAATCTGTAAGAAGCTAGTCACTTGATTCTCCCTAAAAACCCAATTTTCAGCTTTCAAGAACTGTCTCCTTCCCTTTTTGTCACAGAGTCCCCAGTGAAGTCTAGAGAAGACAAGAGTAATTTCCTAACCCATTTGGACCTGCATTACACTGGGTTCTTGCTACATTTGATATTTTTTAACTATCAAAAAAAATGAACTGTATACAAACACATATTTAACGAGTCATAATATGGTTTATATAATAAATTCTTAAAACTACAGCTGCCTGGCTTTAGACACAGTACTAAATTCATATCCTGGTTGTATTAAAGCAGTCAGGATTTTCCGGGTCAGAAATAACCTGTGAACTTGCCACTTGGTAAATGAGTGAGAAGAATTTCACTCTTTGGTTTCCATGTTGCTTTCCATCCAAATTCATAGTGCAGTGCAGATGCAATGGCAGTAGGTAGCCAGCCGAGCTTCCTCCAGGGCTCCTGTTTGGTACCCAAGCCGTTCATACTCTGAGCCTCCTCTGGTTTACCTGTTACTGGTCCTTCTCTTCTCTGTGGTCATTGCTAGTCTCCTCCGTTACCCAGACCCAAATTATGTAAATCCTTTCTTTCATGCCCAGGGGTTGGACTGGTCGTTCTTACGTGCTTAGGAGATAGACTAATGGTAGTAAGTTAGTTTAAAAAGCAGTGGTGGCAACATTTTGGAAGGTTCCAAAAGTCGAAGCATCATTTCTCTTGACAACCCAATTCATTTAGGCCTTTTTTTCTTGAAAGACTAAAACAACAACAACAAAGGGACAAATTAAAATCAGACAGCTCCCTGAAATATTTTGTTCTCTGGCTGCCTGCTTTTCTACTGTCTTTCCTCTTACAGTTGGCCAGATCTCTGTACTAGTTGCTTTTCTTTCCATTATCCTTTGCGTGTAAGTTGTCATTCCCCGCCCATCCTTCCAGAGTTTGTAGAGAAAATCTGCCGCTGTTCCAGCTATACTTCCAGCCTCCACTGATACCAATAATGAATTTTAAGTCCTCAAGACAGAGAAGTGATGAATGTTTAATGATATGCTGTCATGTTATATGGAAGATGATAATTAGATGAACTTTTGGGTCCAAGTTATTCTCAGGAGACTATTTGAAGTGGTGTTCTGAACTCCTGTTGTGTGTACCCCTTGAAGATAAGCAGAAAAGAAAGGATGTGTATAAGTGTTATATACCTTATGGACGCTCAATTCAGGAGTGTCTTCATCTGGATATACAAATAGGCCATGTGGGAAGTTGGAAGGGGACTGACTTTTTGCAGCTGCTAGAACAGAGGGAGCTGCTGCTGCCATCTACTGGAGCTCCTGCTCGTTCTACCAAGTCTTCAGTTTTGTCCCCCCCTTCAGAAGCCCTCCCCCTCTACCATTTCCCAGCAGATCATGTGCCCCTTCAACAACACTAAAAATTCTGCTCTTTATCTTACCTTCCCCCACCTCAACTCATACCCCGGAAGTCTCCCCAGGGATCTTACTGATGCTATCAAGGGAGTGCCTGTTATGAATTGGAGCTGGAAAGTTTGCAAAAAGGAGAGTTTCCTTGCTTATACTCTGTGAGACATATTCTTAGAATCAGCAGTTGGAACTCAAGAACATCTTTCACATGGAAACAGTGCTATAAAAGGCAGGTTCTGAGATTCAGTTTAGAATGGGCAAATTAACCCTGACTTACCGAACTTAGGGGGGTCCTTCAACTAACCCATAACAACTGGGAATGACCTCCTAACTGGGCTTTCTGCCTTTCAACTTGTGATCCTTTTGGATTCCTCTACCGTACTGCTTTAGAAAGATCGCCACGAAATAAAGATCTGATTATGTTCATTCTCTTCAGCCTTTCTGTATGTCTCATTGTCCTAGGCTAAGACCCAGATTTATCAGCATGACATATTGTGACCTAATCCCTTGCCTGACAGCCACCCGCCTCTGGCATCCTGTGCTTCAGCATTGTCTGATTATTTGGGCCTTGTTACAAGAGCTGGAAAGTGTGGAGAAAGCATGCTTTTGTACATACTTTCTCTGCCTAGAGTGCCTTCCTTGGTATTCTTTCCTTGGCTTCCCCCACCCCGTGAACCTCTCTTGCCAACATCTGCCTGAAACTCAAAACTCAATTCAGATGTGTCTTTCTCTAGTAAGCCTTCCTTGACAGTCTTACTCACCCATTGCAGGTCTACCCTGTATAATTCTTAGAGTAATGTCTGTCTCCATCTCTACAGAACTATAAGTTCAGTGAGGTCCAGGATTAGGTCAGTTTGGGCTCACTGCTGTTCCTCAAAAGCCCGACACAGTTCTTTGCAGGCACTCAATATCTGTGAATGTATGAATCTGTGAGTTGCTAGGTCTGGGTTAGATACTTGTGCTGTGTGCTCCTATAGCACTATGTGACTACTACTGTAATGCATTTAACATATTGTATTGTAATTGTCTATTTGTCTGTCTTCTCCAACAGGATTATGAGTCCCTTTTGGACAAGGTTTGTGGTTTTTATCTCTGTATCCTCCAGTAATTAGCATGGTGCCTGGTACATAGTAGACTTTCAATATGTCTTTGACTATTACACGAAAACTATCCATTCTGGTAAATAAGCAGATTCATAAATTGCTTGTAGGGCTATAAATTGGTCTAACCTCTTTGAAGGTCAATTTGGCAATAATTTTATTAAAAATTAAATTTTAAAAATTTTAAAATGGACTACAGATAAACAGTATTTGTAGATACACTTGATTTGGTCATTGAACCATTGTTTATACTAACAAAAGGTCAGAAACATCCTAAATGATGCTGTTTAAGGGACTGATAAAATAATTTATAGTACAGCCCCAAGTAGAATACCATATTAGACACTGAGAAAAATGGTAGATCTTCTGTAGAATAATATCTGTGGAAAAAAAAGTTTAAAGGCAAGGTGTGTAAAATATACATCTATTTGTTGTTGTTTTGGGTTTTTTTGTGGGGTTTTTTTTTAATATTTTTTTTATTTATTTGATAGATCACAAGTAGGCAGAGAGGCAGGCAGAGAAAGAGAGAAGCAGGCTCCCCACTGAGCAGAGAGCCCTATGCAGGGCTCGATCCCAGGACCCTGGGACCATGACTTGAGCCAAAGGCAGAGGCTTAACCCACTGAGCCACCCAGGTGCCCCTGTTGTTGTTTTTTGTTGTTTGTTTGTTTGTTTGTTTTTAAGATTTCTTTCTTTATTTGAGAGAGAAAGTGCATGAGCAGGGGGGAGGAGCAGACTTTCCGCTGAGCAGGGAGCCGGATTCGGGGCTCAATCCCAGGACACAGATCACGACCTGAGCCCAAGGCAGATGCTTAACAGACTGAGCCACCCAGGCACCCCCATCTGTTTGGTTTTTTAAAAAAAGAAAAAAAAAACCTATGTGTACATATGTACAGTGAGCTTATATATATATTCATAAAAGATCTATAGAAAGATTATAAGAAAGGCAGTACTACTTGATCCTCTAGGAGAAAACCAGGTAGCTGGGGGACAGATATGAAAGGAGACTTACTGTTGTGTATACCCTCGTTACACCTCCTGAATGTTTGTGGTCTGTGTGTGTTACTGCCTTTTTGAAAAAACAGTGAAATACTGTTTCATATTCCCACACTATGGCTTTTCCTTACTGTAACATCTCTTACATTGACCAGTTCCATCGTCATTTCTTACTCTTTCCAACACATTTTGCATTGTGGCAGTGTTTGGTAACTAGCGAAGAGGACAAAGGAAAGAGAAATCCTCATCTACCTAGGACCATGCTGGTATTCTGCCTCTGTCTTGTTTTCCCTTCCCCACCCACCAACCTCAGTTCTCCCCACACCCCAATGGGCAGTGAGTTCCATTCCAGACATCTGAGAATCCCCAGGTGCTTCCTCCCATACAAAATCCTACCTCCACCTCTTCCCCAAAGCCCCCATTTTGACTTCTTAGCTGTTCAGAAACCCTATTAGTAAATTAGTCATTTCTTACCTCATCCTGCCATAGGCCTTCATTTTTCATCTTCTTCAGCTTCTATTCTGCTCCTTACCCACTTTTTTTACCCTCCCTTTGCTCTGGAAGTCTTGTCCATATCTTCCATGCTACCTTATTTTTATCCTGTCCCAGACAGGCTATAAGAGCTACTACCAGGAGCTTAGAACTAGGAGAATTCTTATCTTCAGGAAAGGAGACAGTTGACAAGAAGAGTCTTCATTCCATTTCAGCAACCATTGGGACAGGTGCTTTGGGTCTCTCAAGTTAGAACTCTGAACATGTTATCCTGTAAAGATGTTATTATAAGTGATGAATAACGGCCATATTGCATGTCCATTTTGGGTTAAATAGGCTCCTGTGATCATGCTTGGGTAAAAACACTCTGTCATGCTATGGTAGTGACATTTCCAGAAGCTGTCTAATCAGGAGATGGTTCCGTGGTTTATCCAAAAGTAATTTTTATTAACCTGTGAAGTAGGCCAACCAGTCAGTGTCTTCCTGTTCATTTTCTTCATGGTAAGTGGCCTGTGGTCCTTTCTGTGTCACAGTTACTAGAGTTGTAGCAAAGGGGAGACACCCACACCAGGTGGGTCTCATTATTGTTTAGCTATTGTAATGGTTTTACAGTTAGTGCTTTCTCTTTGTAAACTCGTATTGTTTTTAACCTAAATGTTGATTTTCTATACCTTTAATATTTTCTAATCCCCTTCTAACAGAGGCGGACATCCAACCATGGTCATGCCAGGAAAAGAGCCAAGGTGAGAGCCCTTTCCGTATACAGTAGTCCCCCCACCCTTACCTGAGGTTTTGCTTTCCATGGTTTCACTTACTTCTGGTCAACTAAAGTCCAGGAGCAGATGATCCTCCTTTTGACATATTGTCAGGTCAGTAGTAGCCTAATGCTCTGTCACAGTGCCCGCATCGTTCACCTCGCTTCACCTCATCCCACAGGCATTTTATCATCTCACATCATCCCAAGAAGAAAAGTGAGTACAGTGCAGTAAGATATTTTGTAAAAGAGAGAGAAGGACCACATTTATATAAGTTTTTTACAGTATTTTAATTGTTCTATTTTATCGTTGTCGTTACTGTTGTTAATCTCTTACTGTGCCTAATTTATAAATTAAACTTTATCTTAGGTATGTATGTCTAGGAAAAAACATAGTATATGTAGCATTTGGTACTATCCATAGTTTCAGGACCCCACTGGGGGTCTGGGAAAGTATCCCAGGGGATAAGTGGGGACTACTGTAGTTTCTTTTCTACTGTTATTAGTAATACGTTTCACAGATGCACTTATCACTAGTATCTAATTTATTTAGATTATATGCAAGCAAAGTTTTTCTGCCTGCACTTTATACTCTAATTGTGAATATACGTACACGCACACATTTCATGTTAGAAGGTTTAGCTGTATTTTTCTCTGTTATCTCTAGTTCAGTCACAGTCTGTTTCTGATACCCGGCCAGAGCCTCTCAAAAAGCCTGAGCAAATTGGTACTGGTTCTGCTGTAAAGCTAGTTTCTCTGTTCACTTTTGGTTTCTCTAGGAGTATTATGTGAGTTATCTTTTCCTCCAACATTTTTTTCCCATTTATCCTTTAGGAATTTATCCTTTATAAATCCTGCCCCGTTAGTAGAAATGACTCAACACTTTTGGACATCCTAAAAATAAAGCCTTTTTTTGTGGTGGTGGGGTTACTTTTTAAGTTGGGGCAGGAAGGAGGAGGAGGATTTTGTTTTTAATCATTTTATGATAAAATTAGCACATCACAGATTATTTTAAGCAGTGTTATCAGAGAGGACTATATGTGTTAGTGTGTGATGGTTTTTTAATTTTAGTTGGGGGAACAGTAAAATATTAAACCTTTCTTGCAGTGAGAATAGTTATCACCAGAGTAATTATTAAGTGTATCTACCTATTCTCCCCCAAAAGACAATGGCAGAATTTGGGAGTGGCTCAGCCAGTAGGTAGCCTGGGTTTGAAGGAGAACACAACATCAGATAAACGAACTCTGTGTCTTGCCTGACATGGCCTAATCCTCAGTGATGGGCTTGATGTTAAAGTTCACAACAGAGGGTGTTCACCTCTACTTCAGTTCCACCCATACTTTTTGAGATAAATAAGACAGTTATTGTGTCCATTTTATAGATGAGGAAAGTTGGGTTTATAGAGATGGAGTGAACTTGACAGAATATTCACTGGTAAGTGACAGGGCTCCACAGGAAGTCAGTTCTTCAGACTTGGCAAGTTCTCTTCACTGTACTGCACAACCAGGAACACATTCCATGTTTTATGCTATTGTATTCATGGAAAATCTAGATTTTATTATAAGAACTCTTAGTAAATGTTTATGGGTAGGTTTCTATCATTTTTGGCTTTGGGGATCCCTAGGAGAGCAATGATTTGTAAAGTGAATTTCAGATTTTTTTGGTATTCTCCAGCCAGCAAAAGTAAACCAAGCTTCTTAATTAGCTTGGTTTACTTTTACTATTAGCTTCTTAATCACATTAAATCCCAAATGTTGGGAAGTTTTCTTTCTCTTTACTCTTTTCTTAGACGCTCCTTTCCATACTCTTGCCACCTCGGGTTTAGAGTCATTTAGCATTTATCATCTGCTGTGCTCTAGGCACTATTTATAATATGTTTGTTTATGTACTTTATGTCACCTAATTCTCACAAGTCATCATTAAGTGTTTTTATCCCTGTTTTATTGAGGAAAAACAGAGACCTAGAGAGGCCAAGTAATTTGCTCAGGGTCTCTCATAGCTCATAAGCGCAAAAGCAGGAGTTGAAGCAGGGACTTCTGGCTCTTAAATCCAGTGTCTACTAAGCTCTTCAACTGTGTATTTTCAGTAAACTTCTGAGTCTGAAATTGGAGCATGGGCTAAAGAAAGGGGTGAGAGCTAAGTGAAGTGCTTTTCCTATCATCTGTTCAAAGTAGCCATTTTGTTTTTATATGTTTATTAATGGAAGTAGGGAAATTATCTTTGAAGTAAATCAGGAACTGGTGAGTAAGTCCTCTTTGGGCAAAAAAAAGAACAACACAAAAACCCTACTTAATGGAAGCAGCAACTAACAGAGCCAAAGAGGATACCCTTCATTCAGCGAAAAGCAGCTTTCTGAATGTCCACATATATATTTGGGCTTTTTTCAGTCTAATTCCAAGCTGAAGTTGGTGCGCAGCCTGGCAGTGTGTGAGGAGTCCTCTGCCCCATTTGCTGATGGACCACTAGAAACCCAGGTAGGTCCTTTATCAGAGCAGTGTAACTTTTGAGATTGGCAGTTGTTTGGTAAACTGTAGCGTAACAACCACAGCTTCAGCAGTAGGCTTGGAAATCAGGGTAGAAGGAACTTCAAAGCAAGTGGTTGCTGTAAAGCAGGGCATGGCTGCAAGCATGAAGTACTGGTCTTCACACCTGGACCACCCGGGATGAAGCAGACAAGGAGATCCCAGGGCTGCCTCTTGTTTTCCCACCCACACTTTCCCTCTGGCAGTTAGACCCATTTCCATCTAGTTCCTATGCCAAGAACAGCCAGTGTAACTTGAGCTCTCCATTTGGTGGTTGTGATTGTTGGCAGAAAAGGCTTGGCCTTCTACCCTTTTGGTAGAACCAAAGCTTAAACAATTGAATTAACAAAATACTCTCTTCTGTAAGAGAATGCTGCCACCCAAGAATTCCCTTCTTTGAGAGTTCAAGGGAGAGTAAAGTCCTGTGGGAGAATTAAAATCCTTTTTCCCCTTTGATTGTATTCCTCTTTCCCCTTAATCAAGGATATAATTCAGTTGCACATCAGCTGCCCCTCTGACAAGGAGGAAGAAAAATCCACGAAGGATGTCTCTGAAAAGGAAGACAAGGACAAAAACAAAGAAAAGGTCCCAAGGAAGATGCTTTCTAGGGGTGAGAACTCTTGCCACCCCTCGTGTCCTAGGATCTGGCTCTGCGGTGCCCTTTCCTTCCATCTTGGAGCCTGACACCCACTAACCTTACTGGCTCAGCAGTTCCTAATGTTCTGTTGACTTCATGGTTGCTTGGGGCGGTGGGGGGGGTTGCCTAACTAGGTTACTTTCCTTGCTGCTTTAGCTAACCCTGCCTTAGGGGCTCACTTGCTGCAGAAAGCTACTCCGTTAACACTGGCACTACCTATAAGAGGACATTATAGTTAATTCTGATTTTATTTCTCCTCTGGAATAAGTAGTGACATGAATCACCACTAGTAGCAGATCCTCCATATATCATTTATATTTTGGTTTTGGGATGCTTGGAGTGATTTTTTAAAAATCAGATTTGTACTAATTATTAAGCTCTTTTTGGTTTTAAACTCTTGAGCTGGTAGCAAAAAGACCTGGTCCATAAAAATTATAGTTGACAGGAAAAAGGCAACCTTGGGATTAAGATTTTATAAATAAATTGTAAATAATCAATATTTGAATCTGTTTGCTGAGATTCTGGAAAATTCAGCTCTGATTGCTCTTACCTGGAATTTATTTTCCTTAACTTGAATAAAATCTGCTTTGTTTTGGTAGGGACATTCAGCAAATACTTAATTATGGTAAGGTAGTGTCTCAGTGTAATACTGATGCAGCACTATGACCCAGATTCTACCTTCCATCATTGTCATGGGGAATCTGGCAGGGGGAAGGGACCCGGCAAATCAAGCGTCATTCTGGTTTTTAAGCTAAAACCCCTAAAGTTTGATTTTACTTTGCTGTGATCCCTCCTGATTGGGTTGTGGGCTTCTGCTTGGGATTAGATTTCACGCAAGGCAGTTTCATTTATTTTAAATTTCTTTTGTTGTGATGGTTCTAGACTCCAGCCAAGAATATACAGACTCCACTGGAATAGACCTACATGAATTTCTTGTAAATACACTGAAAAAGAACCCAAGGTAAAAACATTATTTGATGGAAGGGGGACAGTGGGGTCCAGCAGGATACCGAAAAGGACAAGTAGCTTTTCAGGATTTTTCCATTAGTCAGATCTATGCTACCGACCCTCCACCACCTTTCCCTCTAGTGTAGTTCTATATTCTGTGAGGGATTCAGAATACCCTTGTGTTGAGGTGTCTTCTTTCAGAAGAGCTGAGAAAAATCTGTGGAAAGAGAATGCAAAGACAAAAAAAATGTGAAGTCTTGGGAGAACCATTTAAAAGCACAGGAGGAAAAATAATTGATACATACATACGCTAAATCATAATTGTTTTAAAATTGTTAAATAACAAGATGGAATGTAGACTACTGATTAGATTTATTTTAAGTATAAAGTATGTGTTTAAATGAATATGGCTGCCAACAGAGAGGTTTCTGATAAGGAAAACAAAGTACTGATTAGGAGGATCTGCAAAATGTATACTTGATTGTTTTTCTCTTTTTAAAGTAATGTAAGACAGGCCAGTGAGGCTCAGCAGCCTCTGTGTTTTTGTCCACTGTTGGGGTTTGGATCTGTCCCTCCCTTCAGCTTCTGTAGGGTGCAGGTTTCAATGCTTTTAATGTCTATGGGAGGGCTGCTTTTTGTTTTGTTTTGTTTTAATCTTTTTTAAACAGGGACAGAATGATGCTGCTAAAATTAGAACAGGAGATTCTGGAATTTATTAATGACAACAAGTAAGTTACTTGAATGAAATACACATTTAGAGGTGGGAGGGGGCACTGAAAAGAAATTCAGGTACAATTTTAGGATATTCCTCTTAAATCTTTCCCTTACAGTTTGAATTTTGAAGTAATTACTCACTGGGAACCAAAAGGAGTTGAGGAGAAATAATCAGAATGTATTAAAAAGTACATGTGACCAAGTGAAGTTTTTAAGTTATTGCACAGACTTCAGTTGAAAAGAATTGATATCTTTTCAGCAGCTACCTTTGTCCCATATTTAGTTATTCTTAAATTTCTCTCTTTTTCCCTTGTAGAATATCATCCAGGTGGGGGAGACCTGGAGCTTAAGGAATAATCTTAAATGAGGGTAGTGGATCAAAGGAATATACAAAATGCTATAGATAAAGAAGCTGAGAGAACCTTTTTGGTTCTCATTTGAGTAAGGATCTATCTTCCTTATAACATGTCTGTTTCTCCTAAGAAATTCTCCACTTTAGACATAAGAAAAGTTACAGTTGGCTATTACTGCTATTGTTTATCCTTATTTCACTTTTTCCCCTGGTTTCCCTTCAGTAACCAGTTCAAGAAGTTCCCTCAGATGACCTCATATCACCGGATGCTATTACACCGGGTAGCTGCCTATTTTGGGATGGACCACAATGTTGATCAAACTGGAAAAGCTGTCATCATCAACAAAACCAGTAACACAAGAATGTAAGGGAAGAAACCACAGATTGGGAGACTTCCCTGGAATAGTCTGTGGGGGGAAGAGGAAGGTGTAGGACCAATATATTCCTTTCTGGGGAGGAGATAGTATGGAAGTTATGTGATCGATTCCTATGCTTCGTGAGGACTTGGAGATAGATTCCGGAGGCAGTGATGTTTTGTGAAGACTGGTGCCTGGCCTCTCTTCACCTTTACTAATGGTACAGGTATAACTTTAGGAGAAGACAACTTATTTATATGTATAAAGAATAGACCTTGAAGATTTCATTGTAACGTTTTAGATGCCGGACTCCAGAAACTTCCTCAGGGGACTGCGGGATATAAGAATGCTTTATTATGAGGCCTGCTTCCTAACAAAAGCATCTCTTACCTTACTTCCTTCTACATTCTCCCCCAATCCCAGCCCCGAACAGAGATTCTCAGAACACATAAAGGATGAGAAGAATACAGAATTTCAACAGAGATTCATTCTCAAGAGAGATGACGCCAGTATGGACCGAGATGATAACCAGGTGAAGAATGGAAAGGGGTTGGGCCTGTACAGAGAGATTGCAGTAAGAGAAACTGGGAGGGGAAAAGAATTTTTGTGGGATAAAACTCTAAAACATCTTAGTATGGAAAAATGTATTGAGTTATGCTGAGTTGGCTTTGGCTTAATGCTGAGGACTGACTACACTTATTGAGCTGAATGCCGCCCTCTTAGCCCCAGAGAGACATGGTGCTGAGTTTTGCTGGGTTTTCTCATTTGGCCTAGAACTCCCTGGTTCTGCCACTGACTTCTAACTCTATGTCATTTGGGACAAATCAAGGTCCCTCCCTGCTTCAGCCTTGATTCAGCTGATGGCTTCATTCTTTTTTTCTTGAATAGTTAGGAATTTCTTTGGGAACCACCAAAAGCTACTTTATCCCACTTCTGTCTTATCCTAGCTCAGGGCTAGCCTTGGACTGGCAAAGTAGTGATGTAATATACCCACCTATAAAGATGTTTCTGATCCCTTTCTGCAAACTCCTTATTCTTTTCCCAACTCCTTCCACCAAGGTGAGTGAGTTAATTGGACATTTATTGCTGGGAGTCTCAGGCAGTATCCCCTTTTTAATCCGTTCCTGTGGGAATAAGAAGTGAACAGTCTGTCCCATTCCTTCACTCATGGGCCTGGCTGTTGCCCTGACTTCTAGCCTGCCCTTCAGGTAGTAAGTTTTCGTTTGGGGATTAGTTTTCTCAGCCGCGTACAGGGTTTAGATCCAGCCTGCTTCTGCTTGACCTCCGAAGGAGGTTAGGTGGAGAACCAGGATTAAGGTTTGAAGAACGTGGTTGAGTAGAGCCAATATTAGTCTTGCTAATTAATGATAACTGTAATAATATCTTACCTCTAGAGTCAAAATTAGTTTTCCTGGGATATTGTATGGTCTTGAGACCAGGACTTTTCCTGCTTGCTACTTGAGTATTTGAGGGAGTCCTTTTGAGAAAAATGCCATTATCTTTTGTGGACAAACACACTGGGTCTGATTGAAAAGAATGAAACATACAAAAAGACAAAACTTAAAAAACAAGAAAGAGCCTTTCCATCCTGATGCCCTTCTCTCCATTTTCCCAAAACCCTTTTTCTGTGGATCAGGAATTATTCAGGCCTAGAGACACATTGGGGCAAAGTGGAATCTGTCCATATTATGAACTTTCCATCCCTCAGCTTCAGGCTTGATCCATAGTAGGGAGCCTTTATGCATTTTCTGTCTATGATATTAATAATAAATACAATGATTGTTACTTCTTTTGAGTGTTTTCCCTGAACTAGACTCTGTTCTAAGCGCATTATATACATTATCTCTTTGAATCGTCTCTACAACCCAGTGTAGGTGGGGTTATTAGCTCCACTTTAAATATAAGAAAGCTGAGGCTAAGAGGTGTTAAGTTACTTGCCTGAAATAACTTTACACAGACTGGAGAGCTGAGATTCTAGCCGGGACCTCAAAGCACATTGTGCTCTTTCCACTCTGTCGCTGGTTCGCCAGTGTTAGGGGCCCCTGAGGTCCTACATCTTCTTGGAGTGGGATTTATAAATGGACAGTTTAGTAGGATTTAGGTTCTTAAGGCTAGTGAGAATTAAATCTAGTCAAAAGTTGATTCTCCTGAAGTTATGCCTACCTCTAGTGACGATCAGGAAGATCAGCCTAGAGTAGCAGCCTTCTTGGTTGCTTCATCTGAAGCTTTCAGAGCCTCTGGATTGAAGGTCAGAATCTTTCATACCTGATGACATTCATTTGATGGGCTGTCTCCCTCAGAGCATCTTGCCTTCAAGAGCAGTATGGAAAAGGACACTGTGTACACCCTACCTGGGACAGTGCCCACAACTCACAGGCCAGGAGAGAAAAACAATGATGGAGAACTGGGCGGTAGGCTAGCCAGAGGTGGTGATTTGCCCAGCCCTCCCTCTTCACCTCTCTATATTTTTCAGAGAATTTAAGGCTCTCTATCCTGCATTTCCTTCTTTTCCCTTTCTGTCACTCTCTGTCTCTCTCTCCTTCCACCATACCTTATTTGTCTCTTCCTTTCCCTGTCCATCCTTCTTTCTGTTCTGTTCTCCTTTTCTTTCTATTCTCTTTGTGTTGCTATGTTCTTTTTTCTATTTCTGTAGTTTCTATCTCTTTCCCTCCCTCCAGTGGCTGTAGTTAAGATGAGAAAAAGTGCTTAAGCTTTTAGGTTAGCTTCACTTCGATTTCATTCCCAGGGCCCTCTTCGCTGAGCTGAGTGTGACTTGGGTCTTCAGGCCATGGCATTAGTGAGTAAAGAAGGGATAATATCAGGTGCTAGTTCTATGAAACTCTTCTCTATATTCAGCTCTGCTAAATACTTGTTTCTTCTCCCTCTCTAGTTTCCTCCTATCCCTTTCTTTCCCTCCAAAGCAATGTTGTTTATTCCCTGGGCTTTTCTCTTGATCCTTAGGATCTGACTACTATAAGGAAGTAACCCAATCCTTATAAATAGTTGTTGTTCTTGTCACTCTGGGTGGGGGTGGGGAAATGAAGAGGTTCCAATCATCCAGAAAACCTGATCTCCCAAACTGCATGGTCAGATGTACCCAGTGAAACCTGTCCGACACTGGAAATTTTATTTCTTTTTTTTTTTTTTCCATTTTTTTGATGGCAACTATAAACTCTCCCGGTTTCTCTTCCTTGCTGGTGTGCAGTGAGCTTGCAGTACGAGGAGAACTTAACTAGCTTAATTCTGCTCATCGATCTAGATCAGAGTTCCATTGCAGGATGGAAGGAGGAGCAAGTCAATAGAAGAGAGAGAGGAGGAATATCAAAGGGTCCGAGAGAGAATATTTGCCCGAGAGGTAAGTGTAGCTTCTGAGAGTTGTCAGCCCATAGCTTTTAGCTCTTAATCTTTGGAACTGTGATTGGAATGAACCCTCCATAAATGTTTTGTTGTTGTCTTTTTTTTTAACCAACATCAGCCAGCCCCAATTTGTCTCTCATATTAAATGTGGCTTACTGGGAAACTGCAGATTTTTATATGTATTATTTTAATACATTTTGCTGTATGGCATACAAAGAGCACAAATGGAATGGCTGAATTTGGTAGATATGATTAGACTGAAAATAGAAATGGTTTTAGCAGGGCTTATGGAAGGGCCCTGACTCTTGCCTGTCAGTCCCTTTTCCCACTTACCCTCTTTCACTTCCACTATTCATTTTAGCATCTTTGCTTCTAGGTGGAAGACTTAGTGTCCACACAGCCTATATACATCCATCTTGTTTGGCCAGCCTCGTTTTTAGGATATGCTGGTGGTTGTTAGAGCACAGGTCTGCCATCCATTCTCTGAGATCCACATTCCACATGCACAGAGGGTACCACTTATTATTCTCTCCAGTCTCCATCTGAATAGGAAGTCTCTTTCTTCCTATATTTCCTACCTCGCTTCTTAGAGTAGGATGGACTTATGGGCCAAAAGGCAACATGATCATTTTAGGCAACTTTATTCTTAAGAATTGTGGGCCATATTAAATATACTTGGTACCCCTGTATTTGGTGGCCTTTGCCTATAAGACTAAAGAGAAGTATTTCAGAAATTCAGGAAAGGCTGTAGATAAGCAAGAGAGGAACAGATCTTCAGAAAAACGTAGGGGATCTGGGTAACAGCACTATCTTACTGCCAAATTAGCAAACAAAGTAGAAAGAGCCAACCTCCCTTTGTAGTCAAAAGATGGCCAGTTCTAATCAGTATACTTTGATGAACACTACTCTCCTCTCATTTCCCCACTCTCCCCTCCATCAGCAAGACAAAAAATACATTTATCTTTCCGTCATCCCCTAGCTCAGAGAAATATTGTCTCTGACTTCAAGAAAATTGAACTCCTCTATGAACTTGCTCTGTTGTCTCAGGAGACCCAAATGTTCCAAGGATCCTCATGGGGACAGATACACAACAAATCTGGCCCAAAGTCCAAGGAAAAGGAATCGTCTTACCTTCTGTTATATAGACTTCAATTCTGAGTCAGAAAAAGAAAAGAAAAGAAAAAGTCCATCCTCCAAATTATCCAACCATAGCCCAAAGAGGGTTCTTTACCTTTACCTGCAAACCATTTATGTGGAATGAGAGGAGAGAGGTCACTTGTACATGGCTGTGGCCGGCAATGACCTTGAGATAGACAGAGCAGGTTGGTGGATAATAACAAAGATTTACATACTGCTTACTATCTTTCAGACACTATTCTTAGTATTTTGCATAAATTAATTTATTTAATCCTCACACTAGGTCTATGAGGTAGGTTGCATTGTTTTCCTCATTTTATAAATGAGGGACTGAGGCATAGAAGGGTTAAGTCATCTTAGATCACACCTCTAGTTAGTGAAAGGGTTGTTATATGAACTCAAGCAAAGCAGTCTGGCTCCAGAGACCATGTCCTTGACCCCTAAAGTAAACCACCTCGCCATAGCTTGCTCTACTCTGGGATCTTTAGATTAGGAAGTACCAGTGTCATCCTGGCATAGCCATCTGTGATGTGCTGCTCTGCTTCACTGACACATGGTAAATGACTGTCCCACCATGCCAACCATTATTAGCACAGCCCTGGACACTGAAAGCACAAGTAACTTTTAATAAGGTATTGCAGCTAACGAGGACCAACACTGGGGCATACCTGTGTACAGCTGTACAGCTGTAATAAAATCACATTCGCTCTTCTCTCCTTTTTTCTCCTGATTGCTTGTCTCTCCAGCCTCTACTAATATATTTATTCTTTGTTAAATTCTTGTGGATTTACCACTTTTCATTTCAGCACTTCCTAACTCTTGCTGTGTTAGAGGCATCAGGAATCTCAGAAGGTCTAGACACGGAAATGTGGCCAAAGCCCACCAAAATCCTGAGATTCCTATGTGGAGAGGAGCCTGGCCAGTCAGAGGGAGCTGGTGAAGGGTAGAGCTGTATAGGTTGGGTTGGATGGGAGGAAGAGGCAGGCCAACAAGAAAGGGAAGTGGCAAGAAGGGTGTTTGGATGGAAATGCTGCCACCGCAGCCTTCTCTGGAGCCTGAGCTGCCCCACATAGGCTCTGCTCCATGTGGAGCCCACTCTGCTCAGCAGTGGGACACTCTTGGTGCCTTTTTCTAAGGCTTGGGAGTGCATCACAGTGCTCACTTCACTCAGCTCAGTGGCTTTGTCAGGAAATGATCCCCCAAATGTTTCGGGCTTTTAATTCTTTCATTTTTTCTAGGCTCCAAAAAGTACCTGCTTCCCCAATTTCTTATTCTCCTTGGGTCTCAGGTCAGGTCAGAATGTCTTTCATTTTGGCCAGTGTGGAGGATAGAAACAGAATAGTCGTGGAGGATGACTTCCAAAAACACTAAATTTCTTTCTCTTGTTTCCCTTTCCCTTTCCCTTGTTCATACTCTGTAGGACCAAGCTCACCAATTATTATGCTCAGCTTACCTCTAGAGAGAATAAATTTAGAACTAAAAAGGAAATAATAGCTTAAAACTTTCCTCTTCCTCCTTTCCATACTCCCACATTTATCAGCGTCTCTTTTTAAGCACTCTGTGGGAAGGCTAAAAACACTGAATGCTCTTTCCCACTAAAGGTGAGAGGTCAGATTGGGTGTGTGGGTGTGGGTCATCCTATCCCTGCTCCCTCTCTCCCTGTTGGGGGGTGAGCTTGGTTTGAGGACCTCGGGTATTCATAGCATCACGGACACCCTTTTCGGTTATGCCATGCTGTTTTCTTATAAGTTATTTTCCGTTTTCTCCCCTTCACCTAGACTGGCCAGAACGGATATCTAAATGACATCAGGTTAGTACCACTTAGCATGTTCCCTGCTTCTCATTGAGCTTTGTCAGTGAGGTTAATATAATCCTGTAATGATGCTTTTCTTTGATGTTAACCAACAGACTCTCCAAAGAAGCCTTTTCTTCTAGCTCTCACAAGAGAAGGCAGATTTTTAGGTACCTCTGTGTGATCTATATCTCTCCTTGTTTTTGTTTTGTTTCGTTTTTTGTTTTTTTAATTTTGTTTTGCTGTAATCTTTTTAGCGGAGTGAGTTTGCTCCATGCATGGCTGCTTGTGGAATAATTCAATTTGTGGTTTTTGCAACTTTGGATATTTTTCCCCATTAAAAAAGAAATGGCTCCTGCACAATGACTTTATTTTTACTGTTGCTGATTTCATTTTAAGTCATGGATAGGTGGTGAAGGGGACCAGATAGGTGTATCTGGGATAGGTACTGCTCCTTTCCAAAAGTTTGCTGGATTTGGGCATTTGGGGAAGATTTCAACATACATTTATATTAAGGTAAAAGAATGGGTGTCTTCTGGCTACCTTTTCTGAATCTATGAAAGATGTGAGAAGCTTATCCATGACCCAGCATAGGGAATGTTTTATAGCTTTAAGAAAGAATAGCACGTGCACACACACATATAAAAACACAGACATCTCTGTCTATGTAGTTTTCTCTTTGGGACAATGTAATCTGGAAGGTGGCCTCAGAAAAAGACTTGTCTGCCTTAGCATGGACATATAGCACATCTTTTTTATGGCTGTTCGTGATTTGCTGTTAACATTGGTGAAAGCTGCTGTGTTAACTTCTTCAGGCCTAATAGTCTCCATGTTCCACAAAGCAGTCATGAGAATCTCCCTTGCATTTGATTTTCTCAGTCCCCCTCTAGAGGATTACAGAAGGCAGTGAGAGAAGCACTTCATTAGGACCCTGTCTGGCACGAACTCATTTTAAATACGTTCTTCCCATTTTACCAATAGAAAAACTATGGAGAAGAGAAAACCTGAGCACTCAATAGTAGGATTCGGGTCCAACCCTTTCCAAAGGGCTTATGGGTTTTGCAATCCTAAGCTTGATAGGAACTTATTAACTCAAATTAGTTAGAGTTCTCTTTCCCGGTACCTCAGTTATCCCTTCCCCCCGTATCCTTTCTAAAGCTAGTCAAACCACATAGAAATTTGGGTTGCAAGATTTCTCATTCTTGGAATGGGGCATTATCTCCTCTTCCATATCTGATCTCTTTCTCCTAGACCATCCCACCCTGAAATCCGTCTGAAAGCCCTTAGGCAGTGAGGACTCTGCCTTGTTCATGATAGTTGAGGTAGAGTTCCCCTTTTAAAAAAAAATTCCCTATTCTCTATTGTATACTTCAAGATCATAAATCATCCTAGAATCCTATAATAAACAGTTTTAAACTAACTTCTCTGCATATGCTAATGCACAGGGCTTTCCTGTTGCCAGAGTATACTGTATACTCTGTATCCTTCATATCTCTCAGCGTCCTGATTTGGTAAACTGGTTTACATGTAAGAAAACAAAAACAGAGAAATTAAGTAGCTAGCCCAAGTTGACATGGCTGTTAGTGGCAAAACTGGGACTGACTCTCTGGTGTTCTTTCACTGTACACCAGACCAGACCAGCTCTCTATAAACGTCACCCTTCCTCTCTGAGTAGTGTTCCATTCAGAGTCCTAATTCGCGTTCACTGATAGAAGCGATGCCCACCGCTCTGCAAAGCAGGGAGCCTGCTTCCCTTTCTCTCTCTGCCTGCCTCTCTGCCTACTTGTGTCTCTGTCTGTCAAATAAATAAATAAAATCTTAAAAAAAAAAAAAAAAGAAGAAGTGATGCCCACTAGTGCTGTGGAGCATCAGATTACATCCAGTTGTGCAGGTAACAGCTCTAAGGATCCAGTGAGCAGGTGCAGCCGTCTTCTACCCAGACCTTTTAAGCTGCTGCTTTCCATACTAAGTGTTGGCTAAAGATCTAGGTCATCTAAAATGCAGTACCATGGACCCTCAAGGGGGCAACTTCTGTTTTGGTACTAGTCCAGAATCCTAGTGATGAGAAGCTGGTCTTCTAGAACTGCTTTTACTTTTCTTCCCAAGTGTGTGAAACAGATACTCTTACACCACATTCCATCATCCTCACTGGCAATAACTAGGACAACTTCCCAGTTCTTTCGAAGATTCTGCTCCATTGACAAATAAGCCATTACTGGCATTTACTGTCACTTCTTACACAGGCCTGCCTACCCACTCCCCAGATCCAATAAACTGAACTTTTCACCAGCATAAATCTACTTGTGAGAGCTAAGTCAGCTTTGACTTTATAGGAGTTTAAAGTGTGAATATCTCTGTCCCGCACCCCCATCTCTCCAACACACATACATACCCCAGTCCAGTGCTTAGAACTGAGTCTGGGTGCTTTCCCTGGTTGCCATATGTTTTAGTCAAGTGGAAAGACATGGCTAGAGATTAGGTTTAGTTGTAGTGCAGAAAATTGATCTCTTTCCTGGCCAAGACTCAACTTAGATTCTCTACCTCTTGGAGGTTTAGTGTGCTAACTACGGTTAGATCGTCAGACTAGCCACATTTTCAACATTTGGCCAT
Source organism: Lontra canadensis (assembly GCF_010015895.1). Taxonomy (NCBI): domain Eukaryota; kingdom Metazoa; phylum Chordata; class Mammalia; order Carnivora; family Mustelidae; genus Lontra; species Lontra canadensis. The sequence goes on along the minus strand of NW_022631047.1, from coordinate 1,920,643 downwards.
CACCGTCTTGGGGGACCTGGTGGAGTACAGAAGCGCTGCCGCTTTGGCTCAAGCTTCCCAGGGTGTTTGGTTTAAAGTTGACTCATTCACTGTTTACCTCCAGTAGAAAGACAAAGTAAATGGCAGAATTGTCCTAATAGATAGTGCTGTGTCTGATTTAGGTATAAAAGTCCATTAGGACTTGTCTTGTAAAATTCAGGTTCTAATACCTAATGAGCAGCTCCATCCATTGCCACTGCTCTGTCCCCTGCCCCAGCGACAGACACATCTTTATCGAGTTCTCTCAGTAGACTTGCCTTTGGCCATTGAGTCAGAGCTCTTGGCTCTCACTTCAGGTCTGGTTCTGTTGCTGGAGAGTTCCTGATTTACATTTCTTTCTTTGGTTCCCATTCCACTTTTGACATTCCCAAGAGAAAGGGATAAGGTTTTAGGGAGACAAATATTTTTCAGTTCTCTTAACTATATAAAGAGGGAAGCATTGAGGTTATATATACATCTACTTGGGATTCCAAGAAGAATTAGCATGTCCCTAACCAGCTGTGCCAGTTTGTTTTTCGGCCCACCATGTTTGGCTTGACTAAAAACTAAAATAGTGACCCTAGCTTTTATTTTGCCCATTTTTCCCTACAGTAACCTTAGGAGCAGATATCCTCCAATAAAGAAAGGTATTTCTTTAATATTACCCTCATGGGAAAACTACCTTTCTTTTTTAGAATAACTCTGAGCCTTGTATCTTTGAAGCTAAGGGGATTGGGATGGGGTTTTCTCTTTGCTTTAGGCGGGATGGTGGTGAAAGGGAGGGAGCCCAAGCCGGTATGATTTTTGCTCACCTGCATCCCAGTGTATATACCAAAATCTTTGTAATTGTTGTCATTTAGTTTCTTTAGGTCAGTAGTTGTTGGTTGTGGAAGATATGAAAGGAAAATTCCTGGTTCTTGTTTGTTGATTAAGAAGCTGTAAGGGCTCAGTAAGACTTACGGGTTTTAGGTCAACCCCATCTGTCTTAAGTACAAGTGTTTATAATCATAGGCAGTAATGATGACATCAGGATAACCCTGATGTTTCCAGAGCAAAATAAGAGAGAAGTCCCTTGTGCTTTGTCTAGGGCAATAGGTTGTTAATATGGTGGCAGCTAGGCACAGCCAGCCCCCTGCTCCTTGCCATCCTGGGTCCCAAGGGCATATATGCTTGATCATGTTGAACACTTTAGCCCTTAGAGACCCTGGAACCAGTTGTTCCCAGATACCAATGCAGAATTTCCACAAACAGGTTGGATCAATTTCAGACTGTCAGACTGAGTTTTCCAGAGGGCCCCATTAATCTATTATACTCCTCTTCCCACCTCTGGAGAAGTGGTACCTCCACTGGCTTTGACACATGTTATGTGGAAGACCCTTTATATTTATCCATGTCATGGCTACCCCTGCCTTCTAGCAATAGTAACTTCTAGGAGTCCTTTTGTTTTAAGAATTCCTAGAAGGAAAAAAAAAAAAAAAAAAAGAAGAAGAACTCCTAGAAGGAGGCGATACCCCTCTGCTCCCACTATCTCCTGCATGTGTGGGATCCCTGCGGGGGCAGGGGAAAAGACTACAGCCAATCTCAGCATCATGTATATGGTTTCCTGTCCACCTCTGGTCTGATGTATTGAATTAGTTGCCAGTGCACTGTCTTCCAGATTTGCCTCTGTGTTCTTTGTTACTGTACTGGATCTTGTTCTGTCTGCTCCCGGCAAGTCTTGGTGGCCAGCCAACTAACAAGAAATCAGTGTCCATCCTCCTCCCAGCCCTCACCCCTTCTTTGTTATTCAAAGAATAGAAATGAACTCTCTCCTAGCTCTTCTGCCGAAGTGGTAGGTGGGGGGTGCTCTGACCACTGTGGTCTCTGCAGGGGGAACCGTGAGGGGCTGAGCCGAACCTCCAGCAGCCGCCAAAGCAGCACAGACAGCGAACTCAAATCCCTGGAGCCACGGCCTTGGAGCAGCACAGACTCCGATGGCTCTGTCCGGAGTATGCGGCCCCCTGTCACCAAAGCCAGCAGCTTCAGTGGAATCTCTATCCTCACCCGAGGGGACAGCATCGGGAGCAGTAAAGGTGGCAGTGCAGGAAGGATCTCCAGGCCAGGTACTACAGCTTCTGTTCTTCAGTGTTATGATCATCACTTCTTGCTTGTCTTCAGCAAAATGTCACTGATGTTTACTTTTAACAAAACCCCTGTCCCAATATAGTGTCCTGGAAAACTAACACAGTCAGATGAGGAGAAATTTGATTTCTTGGATCCATTGTTCTTTTGAGTCCCCTCTCTGATTTTCTTTCAGACTTTCTTCCCTAATTGGAAACGAACAAACAAAAGATTAGGATTCAATTATTTTATCTTCTTTCCGATCAAGGTTAGGCATTCCTATCAGCCCAAGTTCAAGTTACATACTAGGGTGAGACTGATCTGCTTTCATTCTATGTTTATAGAGGGGTGTTTTATTCTGAGTTTATAGAGGGGTGGTAGAGCAGAAGAAACCCTTGGCGTCCAGCTGTTTATAATCAGTTGGTAGCAGCCAGTAAGCCAGAACTGCATGCTTTGGCTGCTTCTCTGGAGCCCAGCCACTATGGAGGAGCCTGTGTTCTCCATGCCAGCCCTGGAGCCACCTTCAGCTCTCCTGACGTGCTGTGTAAGCTTCTCCACCTATTCCTGTTGTGCTCTTAGCAGGGGATGTTTAGCTCTTTATACCCAGTGGGTCTCTGTTTCACCCTCCTCCCACCTCTAAAGAATTCTTGCCTCTCATCCCAGAAGTTCTATAGTCTTGTCCTCAGAAGACCTCAGTAGTCGTGAAGATTTTGCCTCTGTTAGGTCTCTGCTGTCCTTCTCTGTTAACTCTTCTCTAACTCCACTGCCTCTGCCTTTATCTGGGCTTTGTCTTTTTTTGTTCATTATGACACTAGCCCCCAAGCTGGTTTCCCTGCTCCATCCTCAGCCCTTTTTAGCACCAGTTTTTAAGTCCAAAACATAGATCTAATCATGGCAGTCCTCCCTTTAAAAATGTCCGTGTTTCTGTATCCCCTGCATAATAAAATCCAGATGACTTAATGCAACATTTTTTCCTGACCCCAGTTTGCTACTTTGGCCTTACTTCAGGATATCCTTCTTCCTCTCGCCCTCTAGCCATTGGTTGGATATGGTATTAGCTTCATCCCCTCTTGGTCTGAGAAGCCTTCTCCTCACCCTTCAAATCCATTTCTCTTCCCACTTCCTCTTTAAGTGAATTACTGCTTCTTCAACCTTGCTGCCATATAACTTTGTTCATATCACGGATGCATCCCTTATCCTTATCAGATTATAATCATTGTGTGTGTGTCCAGCTCCTGTCAGAAGATCCTGTGCTACTTAAGGGCAAGGACTGTGTTCTCTTCACCTTTGTGCTCTCAGTTCGTTGTACAATGCCCAACACATAGCAGATAGTCAGTAAAAGTATTTTATGTGAATGCATGGCTTGGAGAGGCTGAAAATGGGGAGAATAGTTGGGTGACAGTTGTGCTTGTGTGTGTGTACAGGCGAGTGCTTGGAGAGGCAAAGTTGCCTTCTCAGCAACTTTTATGGAATGTAGCAAGTTGAAAAGAAATCAGAGAGAAGATAGGTCTATCAAGGGATCAGGAATCTGCACCTTCCCAGGAAGCAGACATTCATATTTTCAACTGTCTAGTCATGACGGACAGATTCTAGCCCCCTCAGGGGAGGTGCCTTGGCAGCCTCACATTTCGTTCAGTTCTGAAATCCAACATCAATGGGCAAGGTATTTACTGTCCCTGGGGAGGAGAAACCTGCTAAGATGAGGACTCCCATCAGCAGGGCAGCTGAAATGCATCAGTGCTCATGTGTGGATCTTCCCAAGACAGTAGGGGAATGGACAGAAGGGAAGTGAGGAGAAGCAGCAGGGAAGGAGTAGAGCCCTGCATCACCAAGGATGGCATGATCACAGCTGGTGCTTACAACTCTTGGTGGATCTCCTCTTTGCCTTAGGTATGGCACTAGGTGCCCCAGAAGTGTGCAGCCCGGTCACCTCATCCCAGTCTGTCCGGGGCCTTCTCCCTTGTACTGCCCAGCAGCAGCCGCAGCAGCCGCCACAGCCGCAGCTTCCTGCTCTCCCACCCACGCCTCAGCAACAGCCACCCTTGAATAATCACATGATCTCACAGGTGAGTCACCACGCAGTGCCAGAGACCCCTCCCCTCCGATCCTGGAAGTACAGTCGTGTGTGTTGTGCTGTGGGTGGCAGGAAAGATCTGTTGGACACCTGCCGCTCCCTCCTCCATGTCTTGTTTGTTAGTTGTGGGGAGAGAGGAGTGAGGGCAGGGGTTTGGCCCAAGTGCTTTTAGAGTCCGTCTGGGAGCTTTTTGCTTCCTGTTTCTTCCTCTTGCTGAGAACTACCAGTGGGATCTTTTACCCCATTCCACATTTCTGCTGTACTGCCTCTCCCTCTGTGTCCTGTGTAATTAGCAAGGCGATTTTGTTCACTGTGTCCACAGATGGAACTTGAAGAGATCACAGCTCCCACCATAACTGACTGAATGTGTTCATGAGACTGTTGAGCCCTAAACACGTATTTATGAGTCGGGGTTTGAAGAAAGGAAATATACTCAGGACTCCTGCCATACATATGCTATGAGGCTCAGAACTCCCCAAAGTTGTCTTTGTTTCCCCTGCCATGAAAGAGCTTTTTCTCCTTCTGTTGCTGGACTGATAGAGGTTGATTCCAAGTAGGGTTTGGGTGAAGTTTTGTTTCCGTGGAGATCAAACAAGTCATCGGCATCAGAATCAGTCCCTATTCTAGACTGGAACGTTCATGTTCTGGTTTAAGTCTCCTTAATACTCTAAGGAGAGCTGCACTGAGGGCTTCACTTTCACTCTTCTCCCTGTGAGTAGAGCTGCCCAGGAGTGGAGCCCATCCTGTGTCCTGGCGTGTCTCTGGTGGCGCCGTCTACTAGTGGGAAGCCCATGTCTACACTCCGCTGCCACAGTGTTGCTCATTTCAGCTCCCAGGCTCCCTCACCTCCGTGCTCACTTAGTCCCACTTGGCCTCAGATCTGTCTCTTCTATAGGTAAAGCAAGCAGATCACAGACACTCATTCCCCAAAAACTGGAAAATAGACTGGAAGGAGCCCAGGATGGCCCAGTATTGCCACATTCTGATACTGTGATGGTCTGGGAACCCTGCTTTGTATCTTAATGTAACCCACATGCAGATCATCCCAGGCCTTTCTCTTGGTCCCTAAATCATTTTCTCTGTAGTCCTGACTTCCATTCTTGTTCTACCACCATCTACCTCATTAAGTCCCATTCTTACCAGCTTACCTCCCTCCATACCGAAGTGTGCCATGTGTGTGCTTTCCCTGACGGGTCTTCATTCAGACCGGAAGTGGGCGCACCTCTCTCTGGCTGTCTCCTACTGCATTTCGGTGTGTGCATCTCTTGTCTGAGGTCACAATATTTGCGTTTTCTAAAATATTTGTATTTTAATACAGCCTTGCTCCCTTTTCTCCTTCTTTTGGTCTTTATCTGCCTCCTCCTTCCACCCATATGTAGAAGCAGACAACAAAAGAGGGAGGAGATTAAAGAGACTAGAGAATAACCATTTGGGGCTGAAAGAACTTTAGAGTGTCTAGGTGACTGGCCCTAAATCCCTAACTTTTACTTATTCTGGCCCTGCTTCTGGATCACGAGGGCCAATGGGTCAGTCATGGGTACTGACTGGTCTCCTGCAGGATGTCCAGTACTAGTTAGGACCTGAAGGTTGGAGACAGGGGAGCATTATTTGTTACAGAGATTCTGTTCCCTCAGAAATTTGTAGCAAGAGGCATTTGCACCAGACCTTTGCACAGTGCTGGCTGAACTATGTTAAACTTTCCATTCTTGGCAGGCTTCTGCTGTCAGAACAGACCTCCCTGTCATGTGTCAGTAGAACACAAGAAACCAAGCAGTGAGGCCGAGTATTAAAGGACCAGTGGCTACCTTTTGCTTTCTTCACCTAAGGTGGCGCGGGACCTCTTGAGGAAGAGCCCTCTGGGAGTCTAGTCAGGCAGCCGGGAGCCAGTGATCTAACCCAGAATTCACCAGCAGGTGGCAGTCATAGCCCTCAGGGCCAATCTTTGGCTTCCCCACGGTTTTTTGGAAGTTCCCTAGCCGTGGAGTTTGAGATTCTCTGAGAATCTGTAGCTCTGTAGCTGAGGATAGTGGTGGAAAAAACTTAAAAATAGCACCGAGACCCGTACTTTAACCACTACCCTTTCTCAGTCAGAAGAGGCCTAAGAGAGGAGCATCATTTCTTCCCTTTTTTTTTTTTTTTTTTTTAAACTCAGAACTCACAAATGTGAAGAAACAGGCAGCTATACCTACGGCCACCTCTCTGCCCCCAGAGGATATAAGACCTGAAGCACAATAGATCCTCTCCCAGAGAAAGAAGAGGATTAGGGTAATAGAAAATGGGCTTAAAAGCTACCAGCACAAGTAGCTCATGCTGAGCAGCCTGTTATATTTGAAATGGCTCTGGTTTACAGGCATGAGGGATGCTGGGAAAGCTGGGAGTCTAACAGGGCCTGCAGCATCTCCCCCAGGTCACACAGTGGATTCTCGGTAGCTTTTTCCTAACCAAGATGATTTAGATTTTATTAATCCAGGTAACAGGAGCATTCTCTGTTTTGGACGTCTTCTAATTCCTGGATTCTGCCTCTAGAACTATTAGTTCCCTTTGTGAAACAGTCTCCCCTGAGGTATATGTCAAGAGATGATATTGATACCTTGGGCCCCCATACTTCTAAATTTGAAAAGAGGGTAGAGAATCATACAAACAAAAAAATGTTTTTATAATAATATTTAACTTCTTCCTTTACCTGCTCCCTACTGTTAGAGTGGACTGGAAAGAATACATGTCAGGCCAAACTAAGTTCCCATCCACCTCTGCTGCATTAGCTGTGTGATCCTGGAGGTGTGATTAAATTCCTCTGAGCCTTACAATCTTAACTGCAAATACAAGTTATCACATCTGCCTATGGATTATTATGAGTCTGTAATGAGATACGTATGTAAATGAGACAGTGTATATAAATGTTATTTCCCCCACCCCTTCCTAGCCTCTCTCCTTTCTCCCACCCCATCTACCACCAGGGGCTAAGGCTGGAGAACTGATTCTCCAGGAGAGGTGATTGAAATGGCTGGAGGGGAAGAAGAGAGAGAAAAAAGAACTTCCCATTAGTTGGTTTAGAACACATCATGTTCCTCATAAACAAATCTTCCTGCTTGAGGCTAGTGAAGGGACTGAAGGAACAAAATCTACAGTAAAGCTATTTATATTTTATTCCAAATCCCTCCCCGTTTTCTTACGGGGGCATTTTTCATACTGCCCTCACAGCCTGGAGGAACACAGAACAATGGCAGAGCAGGAGGAAATAGCTGGAACCAGGCACGAACTGGCTGTTTTTTCTTTCCCTGCCCTTGGGAGGGAGACGATCCCTTGTGAATGAGCACTTCCTCTGGGAGTGCTGTGGTGTGAAATCAGGGGCTTGGCTGGGAAAGCTGAACCAGACCTTGGATAACCTCTCCTACAGAAGCAGGAATCCCTTCTCAAGTGGGCATTCAAGGAGGGTTAGGATCATGCTCCCCAGGATTCGTGTGTTCAGAAAAAGTGCTTTGGGAAAAGCTGTGTTTGGAATCCTAAGATTGCTCACAGCAGCTGCAGAGTTCTGAGCAGCTAACGGGGTGCAGCATGCCCTGCCACGGGTGTCTCCTAAAGGAGAAATTGCTTGTTTGCCAGAGATGCCAAAGCCATCAGCTATCCTGGGCTTGCTCTCCAGTCTGCTCAGCAGCCTCGCTATTCACGTGACATTTTTTTTATGATTAACCTTGTTGTTCCTCCCCTTTCCCTCCCTGCCTCTGCTCACCTCCCCCTACCTCTCCCTGTACCTCCCTTTTCTCTTTCCTGTTCCACATGCCTCTCTGCTGGTCCACAGCCAGTCCCGGCTCTGCAGCCCTCTCCGCAGCCTGTTCAGTTCTCTCCAGGCTCCTGTCCCCAAGTCCTTCTGCCAGTCTCTCCGCCCCAGCAGTACAATATGGTATAAACTCTGTTCCCCTCTATGTTATGTCCATGTGTGGCCTGTATCTGTGGTACGTCTGTGGGGTCCATCTGGGACAAAGTAATTACGCTTTCTGGAGGGCCATGTTAAAAGGCGTTTCTTCTTAAGCAAAGGACTAGCACAGGCTGAGCTATATTCCATTGTCATGGCCTCATCACAGCACTTTAGGCATCAGAAGATGCCTAAGTATAAGACAGATAGGAGCACTGAGTTTCAGGAGGGGGACAAAATGGGATGTTGCTCTAACCTGGGCTTCTCATCGGTCTCCTGTATGCATCCTTCATCTCATCCCCTCTCTGGACATGTATGAACTCGCAGAACCCAGTTTATCTTGTATAGGCTGGTTTTCTATAATTTCTTTTGAAGATAAAAGCACAATTGCAGATTTCTCTGGCATCACTGGTTAAAAACTTAAAATGTTCCTCTACCTTACTGTATTATTTTATATTAAAAAATAGCCACTTCCAGTGCATAGCACATGCTGTTTTAATTGTTTGTACCCTCACTACAAATCCTGTGAAGGCCTAATTTACTTCATAGTTGTTAACTTCTATCATGATTATGAGAGCCCTGGTTTTGTGTATGTGTGTGTGTGTGTGTGTGTGTGAATCACATGGTCTGATTTTTCACTAGAATCCCCTCTTTCCTTCCACCTCTCATCTCCATTCTGAAAAGTTCTGGAATATGGTCCTCAAAATAATCTGCAGTCCAGTCCTCTTATCTATCCCTGCCCACTAAGGTAGCAAAACAGCTAACTTGAAGATCAGATTCCTGAAAATTAAGTGAAACCATAGGAAAGCATTGTCATTTATTTCTACTAGTTTGTTTTTCAAAAGAAGTCCTGCTCTTACGCTTGCGTGAGTGTGTGTGCATGTGCCTCTCCTTATGCGTGTGTGTGTGAGTGTCTGTGTGTGTGAATTACTGTCCAGGAAGCAGAAGGAACGGGGAAGTTAACAAGTTCTGACCTATCATAAGTGAGAGATGGAACACCGTCCATCCCTCTTGCTGCTTAGAGAAGAGGGCTGAGAGAGGAGGCAATTACAGACTAGCCTGTCAGTCTCCTTGCCCTCCAGCTCGGCAACTCAGCCTGGCCTCCTTTCAGAGGTGAGAATTGGAAGTGGTTCCTGAAGGGCAGGAGAACTCTAGGCAAGTGTCAGAGAACAGAGGTGGAAATGACCTCGAAAGGAGGGAGGAAGGAGATAAACAGCAGGAGGGGGAGCCCACTAGTCCTTTGACTGGATAGGCAAAGCTGGGTAGCCACATGAACCTAGCCATCGCTAGTCCACTCAAGGTGTTATCTAGGTCCTTTATTATAAAAACAGGATCTATGGCAACATAAAGCCTTTTGTATGGTTAGAGACATGAGGGAGGCACAGGAAATGGAGAAGGACTTAACAATCTTTTTTTAACCCTAATTAGTTTGTCCTATCTTTTCTATATACATAGAAAGTTGTGTTTTTGCTCACATCTCTCCAGGACTAATTCTGATTAAAGTCATAGTGAGAGTGGCCATTGTCATCTCACATGTGGTAAGGAGTTGGGCCTCAGACACCTTCAGTTAATAGCAGGGTTGTTGTTTTGTTTTTTTTTTTTTTTAAGATTTTATTTATTTATTTGACAGAGAGGGAGATCACAAGTAGGCAGAGAGGCAGGCAGAGAGAGAAGGGGAAGCAGGCTTCCTGCTGAGCAGAGAGAGCCTGATACGGGGCTCTATCCCAGAACCCTGAGATCATGACCTGATCCGAAGGCAGAGACTTTAACCCACTGAGCCACCCAGGCACCCCTAATAGCAGTTTTTTTTTTTTTTTAAGACTTTATTTTTAAATATCTCTATACCCAGTGTGGGGCTTGAACTCACAGCTCTGAGATCAAGAGACTGAGCCAGTCAGGCACCCCCAGCTCACAGCAGTTTAAAAAAACACCACATGACAGAGGCTTAGGGCTAAAAACTGCCTCCCAGCGAATGGAGACAGGAGTATCCCAAATTGGTGTAAATAAAGAAGGCTATAGAGGGTGTTGCTCTGTCTTTGTGTTGAAGCCAAATACAGGGGGCTTAATACGACTTGAGTCCTCAAGTCTCCCTTGCTGTCTCAACAGGCAGAGGACCTCAGCAACCCCTTTGGACAAATGAGCCTTAGCCGCCAAGGTTCTACTGAAGCAGCTGACCCATCCTCAGCTCTGTTCCAGCCCCCGCTTATCTCCCAGCACCCCCAGCAGACTAGTTTCATTATGGTGTCTACGGGACAGCCCCTCCCCACGCCCAGCTATTCCCCTTCTAGTCATGCGCCACCTACTCAGCAAGTTCTGCCGCCCCAGGGCTACATGCAGCCCCCTCAACAGGTGAGCAGCACGGGCTCCCAGCTTAAACCACTAAGTCAGTTTGTCCACTATTAATAATCTTTCTTTCTTCATCTAGTTTACGTAGATCAGAGGGGATACCTGTCCCCACTTCCATTTCCCCACCTTGCACTTGAGTGTTGTCTTTCTAGCCAGAAGGTCATCCTTCTGTATAACAGAAATCATTCCTGTTCTGTTTCAAACTTGTATATTAATGTTGCAATTGCAGGTCCAAAAACATCCCTATTTACAGATTTCTCGCCATTGGCGCTGAAGCATTTATTGATTTATTGGTTTAAAGATTTTTTTTATTTGGGGAGGTGGAGTGGGACAGAGGGAGAGAAAGAATCTCAAGCAGGCGCTGTGCTGAGTGCAGAGCCCAACTCGGGCTTGATCTCGCGACCCTGAGATTATAACTTGAGCTGAAATCAAGAGTCAGGTGTTTAACTGACTAAGCCACCTACGCTCCCAGACCCTGATGCATAGTGGCGATGTTGGGGTTGAATTTAAGGGAGCATCTCACATATCTGTTTCCTCTCACCATAGATCCAGGTTTCTTACTATCCCCCTGGACAGTATCCTAATTCCAACCAGCAATACCGACCTCTGTCTCACCCGGTGGCCTACAGCCCCCAACGTGGTCAGCAGCTGCCTCAGCCATCCCAGCAGCCTGGTAAGAGGAACTGCTGGGGTAGGGGAACAGTAAATAGGGGAAGGGCAGAGACTGGGACAAAGACAAGAAGTACCTTCCTTGGTTTTGTTTTTGTTTTTTTTGTTTTTGTTTTTGTTTTTGTTTTTAAAAAGGCACAGGAATGATTAGTCCCAAGAGGGACCTAGGGTCTCCAGAAAAAGAAAAGGTGAAATAGACAGGAGAAAAAATTATTGAGCGAGTGTGACCTCCTAAACATTGCTGAGACATGCTAATGTCTTCTCTGCCTTGTCTATCCCTAGGTTTACAGCCCATGATGCCTAACCAGCAGCAGGCGGCTTACCAAGGCATGATTGGGGTCCAGCAGCCACAGAACCAGGGCCTGCTCAGCAACCAGAGGAGCAGCATGGGGGGCCAGATGCAAGGCCTGGTGGTTCAGTACACTCCACTGCCTTCTTACCAAGTGGGTGCATTCAGCACTGGGAAAGATCACCCAGTCCTTGGGATGAGGAAAAGGAGGACAGTCTCCCATGTCATCCAGTGTGACAACTCCGACACTAAAATACTGTTCACTTCCCCCCTAGATTTTGTAGGTGTTTTTCCTCTGAGAGAAAGCCCAGAGAGTCTGAGAAGATGGTCTTTATTTAAATTGTTTGGTCTTTATTATACAGCCGTGCAAATGAGTATATAGCCCAGAAAACTAGGATCTAAAGGAAGTCAGGCTCCTTTCTCTACGTCAGATGCCCAAGGGAGGTGTTTGGAAAAGAGGGAAGTGCAGAAAGCTCTGTACGCATTTTCTTTAGGCAGATGAGGAGAGTAGGAGGAGTCTATAAAGGTAGAGAAGGAAGTCAGTGTCCTGGTCTGGTGAGGACTTACTTGGCCATTCTCTGGATGAGCTCATTAGGAGTACAAGTGGTCATTCTCTTCTTATCTCTACCCAGGTCCCAGTGGGTAATGACTCGCAAAATGTGGTCCAGCCGCCTTTCCAGCAACCCATGCTGGTCCCTGCGAGCCAGTCTGTGCAAGGGGGCCTCCCGGCAGGGGGCGTACCAGTGTACTACAGCGTGATCCCACCCGCTCAGCAGAACGGTACGAGGTGAGGACTCCCAGAGAGTTGGGGCACATCTCCCATAGACCTTCTGCAACTTTCCAGTGACCTAAGAAAAGAAGGGCAGGGGTTAAGATTCCAGTGGTGCCCTAAAGCAGGTAGACTATGAGGGAGTTCATTCTTCTTTTCTCCTTACTGTTTGGACATTTGAATAAGACCTGATCAGCAGAAAAAAAAAATTCCTGCTTCAGAGACAAAGGCTTTATGATGTCCCCAGTTTTTTTGTTTTTCTTACCAGTTTTTCAAATCAGTGGGATTTAGAATTATGGTATAGAGACTGCTCATCATTAAAAGAGGCAATTTGGAGTATATATATATATGTAAATTTTTCTGTGTACCTCTGTTTATATCCATGGATGAATCTCAGTCTATTTGTGTGTCTGCTTATATGTGTGTGTGTGTGTATATGTGTGTGTGTGTGTGTGTGTGTGTGTGTGTGTGTGTGTATATATATATATAATAGTATAGGTTATAGCTGATAGAATTTTAGAGGTCGAAGTCACCTTAGAAGTATTTAGTCCAGGGGCGCCTGGGTGGCTCAGTGGATTGAGCCTCTGCCTTCAGCTCAGGTCATGGTCTCAGGGTCCTGCGATTGAGCCCCACATTGGGCTCTCTCCTCAGTGGGGAGCCTGCTTCCCCCTCTCTCTCTGCCTGCCTCTCTGCCTACTTGTGATCTCTCTCTCTCTCTCTGTCAAATAAATAAATAGAAATATTTTTATTTCTTTTTATTTTTTATTCTAATATTAGAATAAAATAATTATTTTATATTATGTTTATTATATATATATTATATAAACTAAATAAAATATTTTATTTTTTATTCTTTTTATTTTATTTCCACTCCCCCTTTTTAAATTTTTCTCCCTTCTTTTATAAATGAGAATATTCCAGCTAGGGAGATTAAGAAAATTACTCAAAATCAACCAGCTAGTTAGAAGTAGAGCTGGAACTAGAAGTCAAGTCTGGGCCTACCTATATGTATGTTTGTGTTTCTCACAGTGTGTATGTTCACTTCTCTTTTTGTATGTATGTCTCCCTGTTATCATGAGTACTGGGGATTCCCCCTTTGTCTTTAGGTAACTCTGTTTGCCATTGTGTAAATATCCTCAGTCAGACATCTTAGTTCTTTTTCACCCATCTTGCTCTGGCACTGTATGTCTGTTTCTGGCACTTTGTGTTTTTCAGAATGTGTGTGTGTGTGTGTGTGTGTGTGCACGCATGCGCGTGTGCACGTGTATGTGTCTGGTGTTTCCACACTGTTGGGAAGAGCATGTGTCACTAACATTCCATCTGTAGCACTGATTAGCAGCTTCCTAATTGAAAGATGATCAAGTACAAATATATATAATTAACTTTGAACTGATGAGTGATTTTAGAAATTGCACGGCAAATTGGTCTGGGAATGACTGGCTGCTGCCTGTGCTTCCCACAGGGGAGGCCCGGAAAGCAGCAGCTGTTTGCCAGGAGCTGTGCTTCTCCCTCTCCCACTTTAACCCTACTCTCTTTTCCACCCCTCAGCCCTTCTGTGGGGTTTCTGCAACCTCCCGGCACTGAGCAGTACCAGATGCCTCAGTCTCCCTCTCCCTGCAGTCCACCACAGATGCCACAGCAGTACTCAGGTAAGAGGATAAAGAACTGGAGGTCTTGGGTACCGGCCAGAGCAAACAGTGCTAAAGGGATTGTGCTCTAGAGCCAGGAACGACAAGACAGTTCAGGGATTGGCTCTGTTTCCAGTGTCGTGCCACCATGAGGAAAGACCAGGGTCCTTACTGGTGTTTTCCAAGGGTGCTGAAGTTGACCTCTTGAGAGGTAAGGCTGGTTGCCCTGTCTCCATCCCCGGGAAGCCACATCCTTGATTGGGTTTCTTGTTTTCTTTCTTTCTTAATTTTTTTTTCCTCCCTGAATCCAGCATTACACTCACTGCTCTCATGCCTTTGAGACATGAAGTGTTTATTTCTGTCTGTTGCACTCATTCTTCCTATAGACAGCTTTACTTTTCTGTTGGGAGTGTGAGGGAGGCTGATAAAAGGCTTTTTAAGTCATATCTTAGATTTGTTTGGCAGTTTTTCATATATGCTCACATACACTGTGTCATTTTTATTCTCACCACAACTCTGTGAAGACGAGATTTAAGACTTGAAGAGGACAAATGACTTGCCTGAAGTCAAAATCCTAGACCTTGAACTTGGGTCTTTTGCTTCTTCATAACCCATCCTGCACCCTCAATATCACACCTTCAACAGGTCTCTGTACTCTTTTCCTTTCCCTCCAGTGGGAAAGAAATGACTATCATGTCAGTAGCTAAAGACCATCTTTGAAGCAGCCACTGTCAGGTGAATAGGCTGATGCCCCGCAGCCTCTCACTTTCCGCCTTTGCCAGGAATTCTCCCAACGCCCTTGTTTGTAGCCCTTTCACCACACCCTGGCATAGCATTACACTTGCAGCTAAAGCAGCTTCAGAGATTCTCCAGCCCGGGGCCAGGGTGGGGGGCGTGGGGGGGTTTGAGAGGTGGTATCTTTTTTTTTAAAGATTTTATTTATTTGACAGAGATCACAAGTGGGCAGAGAGGCAGGCAGAGAGAGAGGGGAAGGGAAGCAGGCTCCCCGCTGAGCAGAGAGCCCGATGCGGGGCTCGATCCCAGGACCCTGAGATCATGACCTGGGCCGAAGGCAGAGGCTTTAACCCACTGAGCCACCCAGGCGCCCTGAGAGGTGGTATCTTGATGCAGTCTCCAGACATCCCCATTTCCCTCTGTTGTGGGAATATCAGAGTGCCCTCTTCTGGTGAGAAGGAAGTATTTTGACAGTTTTCCCCATTTTAGAAATAAGGTTTTCACCTAAGAGTTTTTTGTTTGTTTGTTTTTTAAAAAAATCTTAAAAATAAAGATTTTATGTATTTATTTATTTATTTGACAGAGATCACAAGTAGGCAGAGAGGCAGGCAGAGGTGGGGGCGGGGAAGCAGGCTCCCCGCTGAGCAGAGAGCCAGATGCGGGGCTCGATCCCAGGACCCTGGGATCATGGCCTGAGCCGAAGGCAGAGGCTTTAACGCACTGAGCCACCCAGGCGCCCCTCACCTAAGATTTTTTGCGCTCTGGTATTAAATGCTGTGGAGTGGATTTCAGAATTAGTCTTGCTCATAAGACATGATCAGTTCTTACCTTCAAGGGGCAATGACTTCTCCCTTCATTCAGACCAAACATGGCTGTCTCACAGGCTGAGAGGTTTTAAATTCAACAGCCTTTCCCCTTTTATTACGTTACTGGTCTCTCTAGCTGTTTCTCCTAGTGTCCGCCAGGGGCACTTGACCTTGAAATTCCCAGCGGGATATGGAAATTGTAGAAACCAGCTCCAAGAACCCCTATAGCCTCTGGTGGTGGTTGCTACTCTGGGGCATTTTCTCTCTTGTTTGTTAAAACAAGTGTGGGCATGTGCATATGGGTATATTTGTATGTGCATTTTTATGTGAATCCTTAGTGGTATCTCAGTGTATGTATTGGGGTCTCTGTGGTTGTATCTCTTCATCTTCAAATACAAGGTCTTTGAATCCAAAACAAAGCAAGTGAGAAGAATTTTTCACCACTTACTCCAGACTTAATGCTAGGTTAAGCAAACTGGAACAGCTCTTTTTCTGAAAGTTGGCAGCACTAGAGGTCTGGGCTGGGATTGAAAGGAGGTCATCTGTGCTCTTCCCAAATCAATAGAAACGGATGAAGCCCTCTTCATCTTCTAGTTCCCTTACTTCAGAATCTTCTGTTATATGTCCTTTCTTCCAAACTGCCCTGATTGATGGATCTTAGGCTCCTCTGACTGATCCCTTGTACTTTTCCTAGGTGATGGGACCCTCTGTTCCACCCATGTCACCTAAGAGACCATATTCACCATATCATTGATTTTAAAAGTCTTCAGTCTCTGCTTATGGAATTATAAGAGGAGCTGGAAGAAAAAAACAAGTGCTGCTTCTTCCTTCCTTTCCAGTTTACCCTTTACTGGGAAGATAGAAAGCCAGCATAGCCCACAAGGGCTGCTATGTCACCTTCAGAGGACATTCACCCGCCCTTTTCCCATGTAGCAACATGGTCACTTTTCCAAAAATAAAGGCAGGGATTAAGATTGGCTGTTCCTGGAACAACTGTTCTGGCTTATTAATACATTTTTGTAGTTGTCCATTGTACCCCCAGGCCTAGACCTTAATTCCTCCACTGTGATATTAGACAGCGCTATAACCCCAGGAAACACTTTTCTTCCCACTGAAATGATGGCCCACAGCCCCTTGAGGTTTCTCCAGAGGAGCTTGTCTGTGGAGGAGGCACACAGACATGAAATGGCAGTGATACACACAGACTCCCCCGCTCACAGTGACACAGCGCCTTGGCCGGAGTGACATAGGTACAGAGATAGCCTCTCACAGACTTACTGGCTCATTTTGTAGCTGAGGGGATTCCAAAGCGAGACAAGCACTTTCCTCTCCCACTCACTGAAGATAGTCCTTTCCTTCCCCAAAAAAGGAGAAAAACACTAAGATACTATTGGATTGTATCCTGTAATATGGGAAAGATGCCTGTGGATATTATTTTTCTGGACATTCCTTTCCATAGATTTGATTCCTCATGGTAAGAAAGAAGGCTTATCAGTCTTCTATCTCAGTGATTTAGGGAAAAAAAAAACAAAACTAAACAAAAACCAATTCTGCTAGACATAAATGTCATCTGTTTGTATTTATGCGGTTTGCTCTGCCCAATCGACCTTTCTGCCCAGGTTTAATGATGCCACTTAAAAAGCCATTCACACGTCCCCTCTCCTTTCAGAGCTTTCAGGCTGAAATTGATTTCCTTATTCAACCCCCTTCTCCCCCTTCCTGCTTCAACCCAGGCTCCTTCCCCCAACCTGATTACATGGAAGTGCTGTCACTAGGTAGTGGGGTGGTTTTTCTCTTCTTTCTCTTCTTTCTTTCTTTCTTTCTTTTTTTTTTTTTTTTTTTTATTGCCACGTCCATTAAGAAGTAGTGACAGTTCAGCTGTTAACGGATGCCACCTGCTTTTGGCTTGAGGAAGAGAAGCATAAAAATCAGCTCATGGGCGGTGTAATGCTATGTGTCCCGGCTCAGTGAAAGAACAGTGCTCTAGGCCAGCGGGGGAGGGCTCAGTGTGAGGAGGACCAAGGCTGGGACTGAAACCCTAGCTTTGGTTTTGTCGGGATCAGAGAAAATAATATGAAGACTTTGTTCTCTTTCCCCCTCCCCTTGAGCCCTCTAATAGCTCCTTATGGCTACATGTTGGTATTAGAAAGAGCTTCCACCGCCTTGCTTATGCCTATACCCTATACACTCACATGTCCCCCCCCCCTTTCTTGGCCTGAGGCACTAGGCTCAGATTATGAGCTGCCTTCTAGAAAGCTGTAGATTTGATTATTTTTGCGTTGGCCCCCTCAGGTAGCAATGAGGTGTTTGAATAAGGTCAATTGCAATTTTGTTGGTAGAGGATGTTGGAGCAGGTGGGGCTCTTTGGATGGGGAAAGAAAATGCCCAGAGCAACTATAGTAAGGGGGGAGTTGTTAAATGTATAACACTCCACAACTGTTCGATTTTCTGGTGGCCCTTCTACAAGCCATGCTGATGAATACCCTGTCCCCTGTGGCAGAGGATGGGGAGAGGCGAGCCTGTCGCTCTGAGTATTTGTGCTCTCTGATTAGATGAACCCAGAGGGTGGGGGCCACAAATTGACTGGAGAATAGGGCACGACAGATGCTGTGTCTCCTGAGCTGCTCTCTCAGGCCTCCCGCTGCTTCTTTTCCTTCCCTTTGACCGATGCTACCTGAGAAAAGCAATCATGCTCACTTCTCAGCATGACTGGTGCCCAGGGCAGAGGCTGCAGCATTTTCCGTCCCAGGAAGCAGTGTGACGACGGCAGCAGTGGCAGCCTCAGAGCACTGAGCCATGACAGTGGTAGCACTGCGGCAGGTTTTCAGGCTACCACAGTCCCATTTCTCTCCCGCCACACACACATGGGCTTATCCTGTCCCTCATCAGAGATCTCACCTCAGAGGTCAAGAGCAGATGCTCTGGCTGGACAGTCCCCTGTGGGGAAGCAGAGCTCCTGCCCATCTTTCCCAGCAGGGACTGTCATTCAGACTGCTTGTCCCTGGTCCCTTGCCTTGCTTTTTACCATGAAGATGATTCAGGACTTAATGTTCTTTTACATTGAACTCTTTGCTTCCCCCAGCCTGTGACAGGGTAAGGCTACCCATGGTTGTCTGTGCTAAAACCTCAGGATCACATCCAGTCATCTGAGCCTGTCAGCGAAACCTTCAGAGAGTCTGACCCTCCCACTCAGTTGCCGCCGTCACAGCTCTAATTCAGAACATCATCTTTCTTTTTTCTGTGGCTTTCTAATCCGTCTTCCTGCCTCTGGTCCCACCCTCCCTTCAGACGTTTTCCATCCAGCCACTTGAGTTAGCTCTATGGAGTTCTGTTCCCAACACCTACAGGATAAAGATCCTTACTAGAAAGTGCTTCAAACTCTGACACCAGCTATTGACTTAACGTGTGACTCCCTGATAGACTGTCCATCCCGTAAGGGCAAGGACACTTTTGTTTGTTGTACTCCCGAGTACCCAGCGTAGGAACTGGCACATAGTAAATGTTCAGTAAATGTTGAATAAATGAATGAATATATCTTATCTCCTACTTCCCCTACACAATCCCTATACCTCAGCACCTTGAATTATTTGTCATTTCCCAAACATGACATAGAGTTTCATGCCATTCCCACTTTAAGCAGTTTTTGGCCTTGCTTAGGGTAGCTGTGTGCACTCATCTTCTCCAGAGCAACCAGAGATCACTGACCTATCTGCAGCCATTACCAGAAAAGCCTACACATGCCTGCAGCCCTGGCCCAAGCCCCAGGCTGGGACCTGTACCTTGCCCAGACATTTAAGCAATCTGACCTGGGCATTTGGTAATACCCAACTTTGACAGAATGAAGTAGTTTTCTGCCAAGCATACCAAAGTGCCCCTCACCAGGTGAAGGCCATGGGACCCCTGTCTCTTCCACTTACACTATTCACTGGTTTGGTGAGAGGTGAGTCAGACACTAAATCAGCAACTATCTCAGATTCCTGACAAGACACAGTTTAAGTGACCCTGAGGCGAGTGGGTAGATTGCTTATTGGCTTTCACACTCAGGGTTAGTCGGAAGGTCAAAATACAGTTTGAATTGACAACTAATTCCTTTCTTCCTGCGACTCAGGAGTGTCACCTTCTGGACCAGGCGTGGTGGTCATGCAGCTGAATGTCCCTAATGGACCCCAGCCTCCCCAGAACCCATCCATGGTCCAGTGGAGTCACTGTAAATATTACAGCATGGACCAGCGTGGGCAGAAACCTGGAGACCTATACAATCCTGAGAGTAACCCCCAGGTGAGTCCTGCAGCCCAGCATTGTCTTGGCAAGGAGGAGACCAGATTCTTCTCGGAGAATAATCTTTGCCATTGAGTGAGCAGCCTCTTCTGCTTGCGTTTCCCTGGGTACTCTTCAGGGGGAATCATAAGAAATAGAGGAGAGCATCTGCTTGCAAGGAACCTAAGCTCTAAGGGACACATACTTAAAACACTGTGTCAAAAAATGGATATTAAAATAATACAGATCGGGGCTCCAGCGTGACTCAGTCCATTAAATATCCGACTCTTGATTTTGGCTCAGGTCATGATCTCAGGATCGTGGGGCTCTGAGTTCAGCAGGGAGTCTACTTGAGATTCTGTACTTCTCTCCCTCTCCTCCTCCCTCTGCTCCTCCCCACTCCACACTCACTCACTCTCCCTCTCTCTCTAAAATAAATAAATATTTTAACAAAATACATTAATTATTAATACACATTAATTAGGGACTGTGGGGGCTGTTGGAAGGAGCAGTTTGACTTTGACAAAGCTCTGCAAGAGAAGTTTTCTGAGTGAGATGAATTTTAAGCCAAGCCGTAGGAATGTCCAGAGGGTCATATTTGCTGTATGTATGATATGTGTGCCTCTCTGTCCCACAGGCCAGCACTCAAATGAGCAGCAGCCCCGTCACATCTCCTACCCAGTCTCCAGCACCCTCTCCTGTCACCAGTCTCAGCAATGTCTGCACAGGACTCAGTCCCCTTCCTGTCCTCACACAGTTCCCCCGGCCTGGGGGTCCAGCACAGGGTAAGGGGTTAGAATAGGGCTGGCTGCTGCCCTTCACAGCCCATTCCCAAGTGGGAAGACCCAGGTGGTAGTGTGTTACTTAAGCTTGGAACCAGACCTCAGTTTCCTAATCTGTAAAATGGGATTGATCCAAATAAGATGGAAATAATTTTATCTGTTCCTGTCTTGGCTGTTGCAGCAGTAGTGAAAACCAGATGAGAATGTGGTTTAAAAACTTCAGAGTGCTCTGAAATCTAGCATTTATCAACAATAAAGTAACATTTATGGTGCTTACTATGTACAAAGCATGACTGTAAGTGCTTTGCGTGTCTTGTATTCACTCAGCCTTCAACACTGATGAATAGAAAAGGTACCCAAGCTCTCATTTCCGGTAACAGAGCCAGGATTTGAACCTAGGCGGTTTGGCTCCAAGCCTGTGTTCTTATCCACTCACTGTATTGCCACTCAACAGGAGTCAGACACTTGAGCCCTGGATTTGGGGTAGGAGGATCTATATAAGAAATTTGGGGCACCGGGCTGGCTCAGGCGGTAGAGCATATGACTCTTGATCTCAGGGTTGTGAGCTCAAGCTCCACGTTGGGCATAGAGATTACTTTTTTTAAAAAAGGGAGAGGGAGGAGGGAGGAAGAAAGGAAGGAAAGAAGGAAAGACATTCATAAGGGTCTGTAGGTTTCCCCCAGGGTCTTTCGTCTACAGTGGACAGAGCCCTTCTTCAAGGGTGAGGGAACTTAAAAGCCTCATTTGCGTGAGATACAGCTGACAGCCGTGGGGTTTAGGAAGAGAGACAACTCTTCAGTCAGTCCCCTGGGCACTCCTATCATAGAAAAAGTAGGAAGAGTATGCATTGTTGTCCTCTATCTCCAAAGCCCCCTGAAGTCTCATGAAAGTTGTATCATGAAGTTCTAACTCCCAGAAAACCATCTGTCCTTCCTCCCTAGGTGATGGACGCTACTCCCTCTTGGGCCAGCCATTGCAGTACAATCTGTCTATCTGCCCTCCCTTGCTCCATGGCCAGTCAGCTTACACGGTACACCAGGTAAGGGTGTCCACCATCAAACCCCTCTTCTCATCCAGGCCCCTATCTCTGAGCCGTCCACCTCAATCAGTGGCATGGACCCAGGCGATAGATAGCACATTGAGAATGAATAAAGTGGGAGGGAACTTACCCCTCTCCCATACTCATTCTTCCCACCTGACCCCAGTGCCAAGGGGGAAGGACTCTGTTTCTCAGTGGCCACTCTGGCCAGTCTGCCTGCCTGGTTGGGCAAGATCCTCAGGGTTGGGTGCTGCCCCTTAATCTTTCAGACAGACATTAGGATGCAAGGCAGTCAATGTTGTTTACCTGGGGTAAGAGTTATCTTTGAAATGTTGAAGGGACAGAGTGGATTAAAGCATGGAAACCGGAGCAAAAGACAAGCACTTAAATCTGCCTCCACTGACCTGGGGACAACAGATGTCGGTGAGTGACAAAATGCTGAATCCGCAAGTGAAGGTGCTCATCCCTCCAGCTTGCATTACTAGCCTAGGATGAGTGAGAAAAGCCAGTTTAGGGTGTGGAGTAGAAATAGGACCCTTTTGTACTCAAGAGCAAGGAGAAACTGGAGAATTAAAGTGTCTCAGTACTTATCAGGCCATTTCAGGTCTTGGGAAAGGTGATGGTAAAAACTGAATATAATACAATGGCTGGGGGTGCTGAGCCTATTAACAGGAGAGTCTTGTGGGAGTGGTCCTGACCCCAGTCTAGGATGTCTGCCTTGGTAGTTCTCCTATTCCTTTAGCAGAAGCTCGACAAGAGAATGTGGGGGAGTAAACCCCTGCAGGCCTTCCCCACTAGGCATACAAGATTTCTCAGGTTACCCCTATTTGGAGGGGTTTGCTGAACAAGGAAAGGCAGGGAAATGGACTTCCCTAGATGATAAGGAAGAGGGATCTCTGGGAAGGAGATGTCTGTGGGATATATTTCAGATTGGGCTACTGACTTGGCACAAGAAATGATGTGTAGGTCTCCAGACCTGAAGAAATCTGGGATTCTGATCCCCAGTTTCTTCTTAGTCTAAGAGAAGAAAAGTTTTCTTTGTTTCTCCTAGATGCCTAGATGGTGAGGTATTACACTGATTTGGGGAAGATGGGTGAGGCCAGGCTCTTGAGGACGCTGTCAATAGACTTGATTCGGCTACAGAATTCTCTGCAGGGACCTCACTAGTCCTCTGATAACCATGTTCTTTCTCCTCCCCTTTCAGTCCTGGGCCGGGTGCTGGAGGTGACAGATCTCCCTGAGGGCATCACTCGGACCGAAGCGGACAAACTCTTCACTCAGCTTGCCATGTCTGGCGCCAAGATCCAGTGGCTCAAGGATGCTCAGGGGCTGCCTGGCGGGGGTGGGGGGGACAACGGTGGGACTGCTGAGAACGGCCGCCATGCAGACCTCGCTGCCTTGTACACCATCGTGGCTGTGTTTCCCAGCCCCCTGGCTGCCCAGAATGCCTCCCTTCGCCTCAACAACTCTGTGAGTCGCTTCAAACTTCGAGTGGCCAAAAAGAACTATGACCTGAGGATCCTGGAGCGAGCCAGCTCCCAATAAACGGAGGAGGGGAAGGCACCAGCGCAGTGGGGGGATGGGGGAGGGGGCCGAGGGATCCTGACAGACCACGGACAGAGGCAGAAAGGAAGGTGACAGACACTGAACTGGAGCCTAAGACAGTGGGGATGAAGATGGAACAGACACACTGGCATTGGACTCCTTCTCGCTCACCTGCCATGGGTCCCCTCTTTTTCCCTGGTTGGCCCCCCCATTGTTTCCCTCTCCTTCCCATCCTCTTCTGCCATTTTTTAATCTCTTCTCCCACCATGAAATTAATTTTTTTCATATTTTTTTGGTCAGGTAGATTTGGGAGGGTCCCACACTCCCCTATTCGATCTCCTTACCATCCCAAGCTCCCTTTTCATT
Source organism: Lontra canadensis (assembly GCF_010015895.1). Taxonomy (NCBI): domain Eukaryota; kingdom Metazoa; phylum Chordata; class Mammalia; order Carnivora; family Mustelidae; genus Lontra; species Lontra canadensis. Next base: position 1,897,307 of record NW_022631047.1, on the reverse strand, counting down.
TCTGGTCTTTATGAATATATTTATATGGACAGAATTAAGAAAAGCAAAATTGATTTCCCCTTCCTCTCACTTCCCCCATCTTGTCTCCCCAAACCCCAAAGAGTTAAAACTTGGGCCTCCCCCCACCTCCCAGAACACTTGTATATTGTTTGTTTGAGGTTTGTGCCACAGTAACAGACAGTATTTAATTGCACATACAGATGTTTGCTGGGTATATTCACTGTAAATTTTATTTAATCTGATTTTTTGTTTGTTTGGGGGGTTACTTGGGGGGAGGTTGATTTTGTTTTTAAATATAAAAAAAAAAAAATCTGTCACTGGATGTCAGTCCCTGTTTCTCTGTTGCTGCCCTGGTGTGGGTGGGGGTTGGAGGTCCTGGGTAGGTACAGTCCCACAGCTATTAGAGGGATCCCATATAGGTTGGGATGGCTTTCCCTAGCTGGCCTATGCACACATACCTTCCTAACAGTATTCCCTCATCCCATTCTCCTCCTTGCCCATAATATTTGGAGAGATGGCTGGGTCTCCAGTGGGACCTTTGTTCTGGGCTTCCCCCACTCTTTCAATAAGTGTGGTTTCATCAAGCACATCAGTTCTCAACTCCAGACCTCTGAGTCCTTATTAGTAAAATAAGAGACTTGGACTAATTAGCTTACCTCTGAGGTTCCTTCACTATGTTAATTCTGTGATACTCATGTAGGGTCCTCATGGCTGTCTGGGGAGGGGTGAGTGAGGTCCAAAACTGGGTTGAGATGGTGGCCTCATACATGTCCAGAATCTGATCTTTTGGAAACTCTTCAGGGCTGGAGGACTTGGGCCTTTCTTTATTTTTTTTTTTTTTTTTTAAGATTTTATTTATTTGACAGACAGAGATCACAAGTAGTCAGAGAAGCAGGCAGAGAAGAGGAAGCAGGCTCCCCAAGGAGCAGAGAGCCCGATGCGGGGCTCGATCCCAGGACCCTGGGATCATGACCTGAGCCGAAGGCAGAGGCTTTAACCCACTGAGCCACCCAGGCGCCCCTTGGGCCTTTCTTTAAAACGAAAGCCATTGTGTTCTGCATGGCAGGACAGAAGTAGATGTTTCTTAGGATAAAAGCTCCATCAATTGAACTTGCAGTGCCAAGATGCCGTATTATCCAGGCACGCTCAGCAGTCCCTGTCCTGTGCAACTGAAGAAAGGTGAAAAGCAGACATTCCCCACTCTGCATGGATCGAGCTTTTCCTCTCTCTGCCCTCTTGTTGCACAGCCTGTCAGACCGGAGCCATTAGGAGCCATCCAGCAACCCCTATTCAATCTCACCCACCCCTTAAGGAAAAAGAGCAGTGACAGAAATGACAAAGCACATTACCCTGGAAATCTCTTGGGTCTGGGTAGCAGTATCTCTAGCCAGGCTCCTCTGAGGCTTGTCTGACCCAACCTCCAACGTAATCCTTTACTTCTTACAGATACAAGGGATAAAGCAGCACTACATGACTACATCCAAATGGCTGTCCTCTGAGATGGGAGTATCTTCTCTTTCAGCCATGTCACAGCCCAGAGTAGAAGGCTGCATCCCTGCGAGATAAGAATGCCAGATACCTCACTGACCCATAAGTTAATATACCGGGGCATCAGATGAGGGAGACGGAGTCAGGGAATCAGAATGATTACAGAAGTGTGGGGCATAGCTGTCTTACCTCAAAAGTTTTCAGTCCTCACGGGGAAGCAGACATTACTTAGAGAAGAAAAAACCCCTCTGTGTGGTAACTGCCTTCCGTCCAATGGGAATGATACCATCTCTACCTAACCATCACTGCACTCCCCCAGAGCCTCTCAGAAATCCCAGCCTGGAGTTTTTTCAGTAGCTCTTAGATTTCTCTTCACCCTGAGGACAAGATTTTAGAATGGGGGATGGGAGGATGTTCCTGGGCACACTGGAGAGAATAAAGCAGTGCTATGCATGTTCTTCACTCCCTTTCAGGATGGCAGCAAGATACCCTTCCAGCTACCCATGGATAAGGATGCAATCTAGTCTGGCTGATAGGAAACCTCGGAGAATTGAAATTCTCCTTTCTTCACCAGTTCCTGGCCCTTTGCTTCCTAAAGGTTTGAAGTAGAGTTAGATCAGTGTTTGTGGGTATGAAAACACATGGCCACGGGAAGACAGTGGCTGAAAAATCAAAAGCTAGTTCCTAAAGTAGGTCCAGGGAAGGTAGAATTGGAGAGCTGTTTGGACCTTGGGGAACACTGTACAATTTGATCTATACCTTCTGTCATCCAAAATCACCTAAATGAGTATGCGGCATAAACACTGTCCCTTCTTGAATTTAGCCGGAACTGACCTGTACACCATAGATAAAAAACCAGGGCATAGCAGCTCTGGAGGATGGGAGGAGTTAGGGTCCAGCCCAGCCCAGACCTCCCCGTGTCCAATTTCTCTGTGTCAGCTGTGTCACTCAGCTGTCCACTTTCCTCCAGCCCTGTCATTTCAGCTCTGACACCAAGGCGAGAGACTGGGAGATCTACAAATAACGTCTGGGTAGCCGGTGTGAGTACAGAGGGTATTGGGGGGGCTTAGCCCCCAAGGAAGAGGACCAGTCCTCCCCCAGCACCACCATCAAGACCCCAGGGGCTCCCTCTTCCCTCCACAGACTGTGGACTGACTTAGGGAATCCCAAACGTAAGTTGCCTCTTCATCCTCTGTCCATTGCCAGAACTGCTCCCCGCAACTTCCCCAATCTGTAGCCTATTCAAGTGTCTTCAGTTTGGCCTGTGAGTAGTTAGGGTTTTAGGAGTGAAAGTATGACTCCAGGACAAGAGCGAGGATTGGAGGGTGGGGTGGGGGTGGGGTCAAGGGAATGGAGTAGTAAGGGAAGGAAAGGCTCATATTACTCTGAAAACTTAAAATAGCCGAGGACTGAAGCAGGCTGGGAACTAGGCCCTGGGCCCCTGAGACTCAAGAAAGGGGTAGGGGTGAACAAATGTCCCCAGCCCATCCCTCCAAGCATGCTTCTGGACACACACATTAAACCTCTTCAAGAAAGGGAATCTGGAAGGGTGTATGTCACCTCTCCCTTGCCCACAGATTCCCAGGAGAAACAAACTAGGCAAATCCCTAAACCATGCAGCTTTGAGCGCTGTATTGGGGCTGGAAACTCAGGTTGCTCCTCAGGGCGGGGAAGGTTTGGTATCAGTTTGAGGAACCAGTTGGGAAGTTCTTTAGTCTGTTGCACTTTTCTCTGGACCTCCATGGAATCTTTCTGTCCATAAGCCTGTGAAAGGATTTCTGTTTAACCGAATTTCTCCCAAAGTCCACTCAAGGACCACCCTGCAATGAGGGACAGGAATTAGGACAGGAAGAGTGCAGTCAGGGATTAGATTTAATAGTGGGGTCCAACATCTTGCAGGATGACAGAAAAGGAGGTGCTGGAGTCCCCTAAGCCCTCCTTGCCAGGAGAGACTCGGCAAAGTGGGGTGAGTCTGGGCCTGGGACCCCCGGGTGTGGGGAGCTGGGGAGCTGGGAAGCCACCACAGCCCTTGAAGAATGCTTGAATTGATCTCACTTGAATGTGACTCCTCCGTCATCAGAATGCTAGCCAGCACCTGCAGCCCCCAATACTCCTAATCCTGGGGGGTGCCCCTTGCCCACACTAGAAAAATGTTTAGTTAGCTTCAGCCTTTCCTGCTCTAGAGAGCATGACAGTTCTTTTAATTTTGGGTTTCCTCCCCTCCCTCATCCTCTTCCTCCCTCAGCTACAGCGGCTGAAGCAGTTATTCAGGAAGGAGTCTCCAGGAACAAAGGAAATGGAGCTTCCCCCAGAGCCCCAGGCCAATGGGGAGGCAGTGGGAGCTGGTGGGGGGCCCATCTACTACATCTATGAGGAAGAAGAGGAAGAAGAAGAGGAGGAGGAGGAGCCCCCCCCCAGAACCTCCTAAGCTTGTCAATGACAAGCCTCACAAATTCAAAGATCATTTCTTCAAGAAGCCCAAGTTCTGTGATGTCTGTGCCCGGATGATTGTGCGTGAGTCACGAAGGGAAGTGGAGAGAGCGTGATGTTGAAGGCAGGAGGTGGGGGAACAGGCTCAGGAGAGGAGCATTTGTATGGCAGACAGGCTGTGGCAAGAGGTGGCTTTAAGAAAACACTATCAGAGGGGCGCCTGGGGGCTCCGTGGGTTAAAGTTCTGCCTTCGGCTCAGGTCATGGTCTCAGGGTCTGGGAGAATCAAGTCCGGAGAGGGGCTTTCTACTCAGCAGGGAGTCTGCTTCTCACTCTCTCTCTCCCTCTGTGATCTCTAGCTCTCAGATAAATAAATAAAATCTTAAAAAGAAAACACTATTGAAGGGGCGCCTGGGGGGCTCAGTTGGTTAAGCATCCAACTCTTGATTTCAGCTCAGGTCTTGATCTCAGAGTCTTGAATCCGAGCCCCGTATGGGGCACCATGCTAAGCAGGGAGTCAGCTTGTCCTTCTCCCTCTGCTCCTCCCCCACTTGTGGGCACTCACTCTCTCTCAAATAAATAAATAATCTTAAAAAAATAAAAACAACACTATTAGAAACTGATAGTGCTGGGTCCTAGAAAGAAAAGAGACCTGAGAGCTAGAATAGCAGCACTGCTACAAAGGGAAGGGGAGATCAAGAACCTCACCCAAATGTTCTTCCCTCTCCCAAGTCAACAACAAATTTGGGCTTCGCTGTAAGAACTGCAAAACTAACATCCACGAGCACTGTCAGTCCTACGTGGAGATGCAGAGATGTTTCGGCAAGATCGTGAGTAGGCTCTGGGGAGTGAGGAAGTAGAAAGGAGAGAACGCATAGCCAAGCTCCCCTCTTCCAGTCCCTCCCAAGTCATCACATCCATTTCCCTGCTTTTTCCTTCTCAACCAATTTCTTACTCTAAGAAGGGATTGCACTCATGGGAGAGATGGGGTTCTGGGCCATACCTTGCTGTCTCTAATGCTTTCTCCCATCCCATCCTACAGCCCCCTGGTTTCCATCGGGCCTATAGCTCCCCACTCTACAGCAACCAGCAGTACGCTTGTGTCAAAGATCTCTGTAAGTGCTCCATGTGGGACCCGAGGGCAAGGGCAAGCTAGACATGGCTCCAGCACCACTTCTAGATTTGGAAACCAAATTCTGAAACAGAAAGATTCTGTTTCCCATGGTTTTCTCTCTACCTAATATTTTAGCCAACTTGAATACAGAGTCAATATTCCTGTTTTATAGCTGAGGGAGATAAGATTTAGTAAGGGCTCCACACAGCTAGCAAGAGACAGAGAGCCAAGACTGAAACTTTCATCTGCCTCGCTTCAAAATCTGGGCTCTTCATATGTAAAACTATTTCTAAGCAAGAACAAGGATTCTTGACTGTCCTCATCCTTGATACAGAGTAATACCAGTCTCAGGGCTAGACCAAGAGCTGTGGGCATCCTGGGAAGATTCATAATTCGGTACCCCTTACAAACAAATTCATTGACAATTTACTCAACATTTATTTGGAGGAGAGGCTGAACTTTATGAGGAGCATGGGTGGGAAAAAGAAGAACCCACTGGTGGCAGCCCCCAGCTTGCACATGCCACTCAATGGGACAAAAGCCAACAGTTAAAGGACCACTCTCCTTAGAAGGAGAATAGTGACTGTGAGCATTCCCCAACTCCCAAACAACTTAGTAGCACAGCTGTCTTTCCAACAAGTGCTCTGCCTAGAAGGAGTGCTGGTAAGTATTTTTCTCCATCACATGACATTTCCAGTGATGTTTTTAGAGCTCTTTATAGATTGATGACTTAGATATGCCCAGCTGACCCTACCCTAATTCTACACACACGTATCCATCTACTCCATCCCACCTCTCCCTTATTTAGAAGGTCTCTGTTTCCTCCAGGTCTTTCTCTGCTTCCACAGTAATGGCTTCTTTCTTCTTCCCATTCCCACTAGCTGCTGCCAATCACAATGATCCTGTGTTTGAAACCCTGCGCACTGGGGTGATCATGGCAAACAAGGAACGGAAGAAGGGACAGGCAGATAAGAAAAATGTGAGCACCATATTTTCCTCCTGAGGTCCCTCTGAGAGATTCCCTGGAGCAGCAGGTCCTCTCTCCTCTCTGGAAAGCTGACAGAAGCCAGGGATTCTCTTCCCCTAAAGTGGAACATAACCCAACAGACAATTTTTGCATATAATATCAGAGGGCCTCAGGTTGAGAACTCCTGCCATAGCATGTACTTTCTCCAGAAATTCCCTTCTGAAATTGTCAGATTAAGCACCATAATCCACTGAAGCCTAGGTCTCAGAACCCTGGCATTGCTGAAAAGAGGCAAGAGCCATACTTTTGGATTTGGGGAAGCAAACTTATCATGCCAAGTAATTAGAATTCTAGAGCCATGAAGGGACCATGAAGATCCATGAAGTGTCCATGAATACTATCTTGTCTGACTCACTTATCCTACAGACAAGGAAACTGAGGCACCAGACTAGCAGCCAAAAGTAACTTCATTTCCTTTTGTATTAGGGTTACTAGATTGGTAATGCCATAGACTTGCATTCAGTTTGGCAAAGAATTTGTTAGCATATCGTTACAGCTTTCTGGACAACCGGGAGGGACTGATGTGGATAACAGGTAGATGGAGCCCTAAAATTGGATGAATGACTGTGCCCGAAGGATTCAGGTCCTTTAGGGAGTGTCTAGCTAGACAGAGATTTATGATACCTTATAACATGATTTGGTCCTCGGTCCTCACCTATGGAGATTTTTCTCACTGATACAAATGAAAATATAAATGGTATTATCCCTGAAGTTTGTGGGAAACCTAGGAGGGAAAACCTATACACGAAATAGTGTATTTAAATATCTTACAGACTAGAAGAAAAGCCCAAAACCAGTCATTTGAAATTTTGTAAGGAAAAATGTATATGCCTGTTCTTGGATCAAAAAAATCAACTGCACAAAAACAGAACTAGGGATTGGCCTCAGAGTAGTTGATATGGAGGTTGGGTGCAAATTAGGGATTTCTGTAGAATGAACTATGATTTACAAGGCCCTAGCAGTGTGACTTGACTGCTTCCAGAAAGGCAAGCACACTCAGGTTCTATTCTCTTAAGGGAATTATAAAAACTGTGCTGCTCATTTTTTTTCTTACACACTAGAGTATTTTTAAGAACGGACATAGTGAAAATTCTGGAAACAGCATCATGGGGGAGGGGGTGATTTGAAGGGACTAATTAGGGAAGAAAAGACAGAAAGGACTTATCAGCTATCCTCAGATCTTCAAGGGGACTATGTTTGTTCTATATTGCTCCAGAGGCCAAATCAGGACCAATTACTAAAAGTTACAGGGAGACCGAATAGGTTTAATTTATGGAATTACCCTCAGATGGCATGGGCTTACTTTGTAAGGTTGTGAGCTCTTGTCATTAGCTACATTCAAGAACAATGTGGATGGTCCACCTACCAAGATGTTTTACAGGAAGCTCAGGCATTAGGCTGGTGGTTGAACTAGGTGTTTCCTCCAAGGGTTCTTCCAACCCTGAGATCCCATTATTCTGTAATTGGCTGGCCTGGCTGGAGAGTCAGGGCAAGCGTGGGTTCCCAAGAGAGCATCTTCCTAACTCTGGTACCCCCTCTAGCCTCTAGCAGCCATGATGGAAGAAGAGCCAGAGTCTGCCAGACCAGAGGAAGGCAAAACCCAGGATGGTGAGTGTTACCTACCTCCATCCCTAGAGATGGAGTAGGGTCAGGGGCTTGGCTGTGATACAGGATGGATGGCCAAAGGGCATGCCTGGTTTGGAGATCAAAGAGGCTCTGCAACAGAAGAGGGAAAGAATGAGGGGCTACCCTCCAGTAGCTAGAGACAACTTGTTGGTGTTTCCCATCCCAGGAAACCCTGAAGGGAATAAGAAGGCCGAAAAGAAGACACCTGATGACAAAGTGAGACTCCTTTTCCCTGCAGGGACCCCAGTCCTCTCCCCAACCCAGGTTTGACACCACTCATGGCCTTAGCAGAAGCTCATACTTACTCCGTGGGTCCCCATCACCCTTAACCTGCCTTCTCCACCACCTCACACACACGCATGCGTGCATGCATGCACGCAACAGAATCCTCATAGTTCAGGGACCTGGAAGAGAGTTGTAATGTAGTGTGTCTGGAGGATTCCCCTGCCCTGGACTCCTGCCCCTCAGTGTGGGACAGAGGAGCCCAGAGACTCATCACCTCCTTTCACCCCCAGCACAAGCAGCCTGGCTTCCAGCAGTCTCATTACTTTGTGGCTCTTTATCGGTTCAAAGCCCTGGAGAAGGACGATCTGGATTTCCCGTGAGAGGCCGTAGGACGGGGATGGGCATGCACCGGGAGTGGAGGGGGAGAGCCTAGCTTCCAATGGGAAAGGAAAGCGGGGGCACTCAGGTCTTGGAGCCTGTTGGGGCTGGACCCAGGCCAGATAGGTAAGTAAGCCCCCCACATCTCAGAGGCCTCTCTCTTCCTCTCGCAGGCCTGGAGAGAAGATCACAGTCATTGATGACTCCAATGAGGAGTGGTGGCGGGTAAGAGAAATGGCTGAGGCTAGGGTGGGACATCGCTTGACTTTAGAATCGGAGACTGAGAGACTGACTCGCCCTACCATCTCCTCTAGGGGAAAATAGGGGAGAAGGTTGGATTTTTCCCTCCAAACTTCATCATTCGGGTCCGGTCTGGAGAGCGTGTGCACCGCGTGACCAGATCCTTCGTGGGAAACCGCGAAATTGGGCAGATCACTCTCAAGAAGGACCAGGTAGGGGCTCCTGGGTGGCACAGTGGGTTCAGCAACCACCTCTAGCTTTCTGCTCAGGTCGTGATCTCAGGGTGGGAAGATTGAGCCCTGTGTGGACTCTGCTTAGGGTGGAATCACCTGAGATTCTTTCTCTCTCTCCCTCTGCCCCTCCTGCTCGTCCTCTTTCTCTAAAATAAATAAATAAAATATTTTAAAAATATAAAATAAATATAGATAGATGATAGGTAGGTAGGTAGGTAGGTAGGTAGGTAGAACTGACTAGGTAGCTCTGGTGCCCCAATCCAACCCCAGGCCCCAAGGTTCCTCGGCAAACCATACTCCTTGCAGATCTTAAGCCATTAACGGGGCTAGGATAGGTCTCCATAAATCCGGGCTCCCCTCCTCTCCTCTTCCACCTTTTCCCTGGATCACTCTCCTCCCTAAACCTTTAATCCTTCGTTCAGATCGTGGTCCAGAAAGGAGATGAAGCCGGCGGCTACGTCAAGGTCTACACCGGCCGCAAGGTGGGGCTGTTTCCCACCGACTTCCTGGAGGAGATTTAGGCGTGCCGGCTCCTGCGGACGGGATATACCCAGGCCCCATTCTGGGCAGGCCCAGTGGAGGTTGGGGAGGAAAGGGGAGAAAGCAACTATGCTGGATGGGGGAGGGGAGGGAAAGCCCGCCGGAGCTAGACGGGGCTTCGGGTTAGGGACTGGTTCCTGCCCCCCTCCCCCAGCCTCGGGCTTTGGATACCTGGCGGGCAGAGCCGCCTCACCTGCAGCTCCTCAGGCCCAGCCCTTGAGAGCTGGAAGAAGAAGAACGCGTCTCCACCAGGAGGCGCCCCGGGGGTGTGGGAGGAGAACAGTCGAACGCTGCGACTGTATTAAAGTTTTGAAAAAAGTTAGAAAAGTTTGTTCTTTAACTGGGGGCCGAGTCGAGGGCATAGGAAGCCGTGGAGAATCCTTCCCAGCTGTGTCAGCTCACTACTATCGGGTAACCGGACATCCACCTGGGCCGAGTCCGGTGGGAGATGGGGAGGCAGGTGCGTCCGCCAGGCGAGGCCTCTGTTGTCATTGAAGAAAGGGGAGCCTGACTGGAGTCACTGCCCCCCACCCCCCCCGCCGCGGCGGCTAGAAAGACCTGGCACCAGGGTATTTCCCCTAGCTCTTGGCGATTTAGCCGCGGGCAGACCCCTTGCGTTTCAGAACCTGGCTCAGTGCCGAGCTAGGCCGCCAGGGGGCGATGCAAGATCTCCGTTGGAGAGCGAGGGACGGGGCGGGAGAAGGCGGGGGGGGGGGGACGGAAGGAGAGAACCTGAGACACTGTGCCGGAGACCCTGGGCCTGGGAGGGGGTGGGGTGCGTGCCGTCTCCATGGCAACACTTCCTCAAGTCCTCTGGGAACCGAAAGAGCGAGGCCGGGGGGCCTAACCCCTCCCGCGCGGCCCCCGCCCCAGCCCTTTGCGACAGGTAACGAGTGAGAGGGCGCCGGGCAGACAGCAAACCGGCTCACGCGGAGACCCCCCTGCGGCGCGCCGTATGCAAATGTTATTGTTTGCATATGCAAATATGCAAATGCGCCGGCCCCGGTCAGGGTGGCAGGTGGCGGGGAGCGGGAAGGTGTGGGGAAGGGAGCTGAAGGATACGAGGAGTTTGGGGACCTGGGAGCGGACCAGTGAGAGGCAGCCTGGGGTGGTCCCTGGAGTAGGGCAGGCCGAGGGTCTGGAGCTTGATGGCGGATGGGGGAGGGTCAGCCTCGGCAGTCAGGAGATCCTCTTCTGCCCGTTGTCTGCCAGGCCTGAGGTTGGCACCGCCTAGCAAGGTTGGCAGCGGGAGCCCGGGCACCATCTGCTGCTGGCAGGGGGAGGGCAGAGGCTCAGCTGGGCTGGAGAAGAGAAGGGCCCGGGACGGACGCGCCCCTCTTCCTTCCAGAAGGCTGAGGTGTGGAGGGGGTAGGGAAGCACACAGAAGAACTCTATGCGGAACCGGGTTCGGTTTCCTGTTCCCTTTGCCCTTGACTGTCTTGCCGGACGCCTGGGGCCGGCGGCAGGGTCATAGAGGAAAACTCAGGCAGCCCCCCTGTAATCACGCTTCGGCTGGAATAGGAGCAGATCACAAGCAGCCCCCCTCCACCACCACACACAAATACAGCCTTTTGCCCCCATCCCTCCTCGGGATCCGCCTACCAAGAAAGGCGTGGTGGGGGTGGGGGGTCGGAGGCCCAGTGCGGGGATGCTAGGACTCCGGTCGCATCTCTTCATCAAGAGATCCGAGGGACTCAAAACTGAGATCCTCGAGAGGGCCCCCCCACAATGCAGAAGCAAAACCAATTTACTGGCTCATTGGGCGGTGATGCTGGTGTGGGGGTGCCGAGAAGCAGAGAGAGCTGCTGTTCTCCCCGCTCTACACTCGGGGGGGCACCCCCCTTCCCCGCCTCGCGGAGCCGGCAGCTGTCCCTAATTAGAGCGGCGGTTTAATTGGATTTATCAGCAGTTAATAGGAAATTAAGCAAAGGGCCCGAGAGAGGGAGGGCGGGAGGAGCAGGGAGGCCGGCTGCGCGGAGCTCGGAGGACGGGGGCTTGGGGTGCTAGGGGTGAGGACACCGGCCCAGTATCGCGATTGAGCCCCATGATCAACGCCCTCCCCCCAACACTTGCCCGCTGGTTGAGCCCAGGCCTGCCACTGGAGAGCAGGACTCATGAAGGAGGCAGGAGCGACAGCGACCCTGTGTGAGCCCCCAACGCCCCTCACTCCCACAAACGCCGCCTAGGTGATGGATGATGTTGCCACAGGCAGCAAAGGTCATAAGTCTGGGCCAAGGAATGGACTGAATTGAAAACAGACTGGAGGAGGGGCCAGGTTACTCTGGTCCAGGACACAATCCACACCCTACCCCTCTGCAGTGCCCACTCCGCTCTTAGCAAAGAACGTACCCCCTTACAAGTGGGGAGATTGGGTAGCACGCGGGAATGACGGGAAATACAGAGTGATCGTCCCTTCCACATCTGCCTCCCAGCTGTGTGGGTAATCCTGGCAGTCCCTATGCAGCCACCAATGTCCCTCGGTGGCTCCCTAACCCTCCCCAAGTGCTGGGGCTGGGACCAGCTGGCTTGGCTGCTGTCTGAGAGGCCCTAGGTCTGTACCACCCACCCTGGGCGCCAAGGAAGGAAGCTAGCAGGCTGTCAAGCAGGGTAGCAGGGTCCACAGCCCCAGGCACCTCCTGTCACTACTACCTCATTATGTGGGTAGGCTAATAGGCCTGCTTCTAGGACCCCAGCAACCTCTGCCACACTCTACCACGGGAGGGCACAGACAGCAGTTCCTGCGTGGGTGTGAACCTCTGAATGTGTAGGGGTTGGTGGGGGTCCCTCTGTGTCCCTGGAGATTATGGGTGTCTGTGCCGCTGGTGTGTGTGCTTGTGCCCCAAGTGTGTGAGGTGTGTATATCAGCACAAGATGTGAGTGTAAGTTGGTATGTGTGACCCTGGTGTGTGTCTGTGCCCTTAAGTATGTATTGGTCGGACTTGTCCACATTCTCTATCCCCCCCAACCTCTATAATTTTTGTCTGGCTTAGTCCCTGAGTGTCTAGGTGTGCATACGTGCTTTGGCGTGTCTATGTGTGCGATCTTCACACTTGGGTGTGCCCCGAGTGTGGGCATTTCCGCGTGTCTCTGCCTGCAGGACTGCCTATGTATCAGGAAGAGCCACCCCTGTGAGTGTGTGTTGCTCTGGCGTCTCTGCCTGCAGGTGTATGTATCTCCGTGACAGTGCGGAGGCGTGTGCCTGGGTGTGAGCCGCGCGACAGCGTGTATTCGAATGACAGTGTGACGCACACGCGCACTCGTGTGTGTGTGTGTGTGTGTGTGTGTGCGTGCGCGCGCGGGAGCGCCTGGGTGAGTCTCCCGCACCCGCCCCTTCCTCTCCCCATTTCTATTCCTCTCTCCTCTCCGGGAGGGCTTGGCTCCGCCGTCCGCATCATCTCCATCCATTATTGAAGAAACAGTCGCGTCCGCTCCAATCACATCAACAACCCCCGCCCCCCTCCGTTCCGTTCGCCCCACAGCCCCTCTGGGTGCTGGGAAGGGGGGAGCCGCGGCGCAGCAGGGGCGCCGGGCAGGAGCGGGCTCATGAACCCGGTGCCCCGAGCCGGGCGAGGCACCGGGACTCCGGGGTCCCCGGCGGAGAGTGCTTTGCATAAACAGATGGCTCGGGCGTCTTTGTCTCGCTCGTTCGCTCGCCGCGCGGCTCCCAGCTCCACGGCTGTCTGGCTGATGCAATCATGATCATCTCTCAGAGCCTCGGGACCCGGCGCCCTTAATAGCTGCAGAGGGGGTCAGGGGCTCCGGGGCTCCTGAGCAGATGCTGGGCACCATGTCTTCCCTCCCGGGCGCCCCCTCCCTGCCCCACAGCTGCAGGGGGAAGACGGAGTCCACACCGAGGTGACGGGCATGTGGAGGTGACCGGGAAGTAGACCCCGGGCAGTGCCTTGAGGTGTCTCCAGGCTGTCTCGTTGGACTGCTGCAGCCCCCCAGGGGCAGCAAGCTGGAGAATAGGAATAGAATGGCGGATGGGAGGGGGGGAGAAAGAGATAAAGACAGAGACAGGCATTTGTAAAGAGAGACACAGAGGGTAGAGAGATGTAGACGGAAGGAGAGATAAACATAGAGAGACACAGAACCAGATACAGAGGGACAAAGCCTGGTAGAGCTGCAGAGGGAGAGACAGACAGACACAACCAGAATGATAAGGAACAGAGAGACACAGACATACACAGAGACACAGAGAGACAGAGGTAGACAGAAAGGGCTGGAAGAAGAAAGAAGCAGAAAGAAGGGCAGCCAGAGACTGGGGCAGTCAGGGGCAGAGGGCAGTGGGCAGTCTTAGGGCAGAGACCCAGCCCCGGGCGTCTGGAGCCCACCAGCCCCGAGAGAGGAACCCGCCTGAACCTCTGGTTCCTCCCACAGCTGGCGAGGTGGGAGATCCCTCGTGCCCTCTCCTTTCTAGCCCCCCCCCCGCCCCACCTCAAACCAGAAGAGGGGAAGCTGCGGGACCCAGTGCCTTGGCGGTGGGAGTGGCAGGAGAGGCAGGCGGGACTTGGACCGACGCTACAGGCACAGACTTAACCTGCCCCAAACTGTGGGGCGCAGAGCCTGCAGGACCCGACAGGGGGCGCCCGAGGCATCTCCCCTAAGAGCTTGGGAACATCTTAACTTCCAGGGGGCGCCCGCGCCCACAACCCCAGCCGCCAGCTCGCTCCGCCCAGTCCAGCTGCTTTTGACGAGCGGCGCCAGCGCGAGGATTAGTGTCGTGGTGAGATTTGGCGTTTGGAATCTGGTCCCCACGGGACGCCGCACGCCCCAGGCCACCCCTAATCCGCAGCAAATGAATTCTGCCGTCCCTCACGCGGCTTGGTCGGGTGGCCTTAGTCTTTCTGATGGGAGAGTGCGCGAGGGTGGGGAGAGATGGGATCCGGAACTCACGGAGGTCTGCGTCCCAGCTCAGCCCCAGAGATCACGATCCAGAGATGGGTGGGGACTTAGAAGTAGGATCTCAGGCAAGGGATCAGAGACTGGCACCAGAAATAGGTGCAGGGTCAAGGCCCCCCGGAGAGGCCAGAACAGAAGCAATAACGTAATAAGGCGCTTGGAAAGTGGGGGCGGAGGCCCGAGGCAGGAGGAACAACCGCGGCTCTAGGAAAGGAGCGGGGCGGAAAGTTCGGAACGCGCCAGTCCTTGGTCACCAGAAGTCACAAGAAATAGTACAAGAGCCCGGGCGAGGGCCCGAGAAGCCAAGGGGCGCGGCACGGGGGCCAGACGTCCCTGTCTGCGTCCTGGCGCCCCAGCTGTGCCATGCAGAACCAGATGTGCAGCCCAGATGTGCAGCCCCTGGAGCTCGAGCTCTGGGATTGATTGCTAGTCCCGGAGACTGGAGGGCTGGGGGACATGAGTGACAGAACATTCCACTCCCCGGCGGGTCCTGGAGGTGCGGGTGTTCAGGGAGGACCCGGCTCTGCGCTCCAGGTTCTGACATCCTGTCAGTCCCCCCTTCTCCGCCCCCCCCCCCGCCACCCCGACACACATCGCAGCGAGTCTCTGTCTCTTTGTTCTCGCCGTGTCTCTGACACTTTATCTCATTATCCGCCGGAGGGAGGCGGAAAGCCTGGGACCCCGCAGCCTAATTACAGCCGCGTTTGTCAGCGCAGGGGCGGGGGAGGTATCAGCGCCAGGAAAGGGAGGGGGCCCCCAGAAGGGTAGCTTCCTTCCCTGTACGGCCCCCACCACCACCATCACCGCGCAAGCCCAGTGGTGGGTGCACCACCACCGGGCTCTGGGCTGGAGAGGTGGATTTGCCCGTGGGGTGGGAGGGAGGAGGATGGGAGGGTGAAGTTAGCATGGCAGCGGGGAGAGGTGGTTAGGACTAGGCTCCTGGGTGCCTAGGCCCCCAACTACCCAAAGACGATGGCAGTGAGCTTTCCCACCCTAGCAGCACAGCAGACACCTAAATTGGCTGCAGAAAGGAAGGCAATTGCTCTGAACATGTATCTCTGTATGTGTTGTTCTCTTTCCTCCTTCACCATCTTTTCTGTCTTTCCTTGGCTATTTTCCTTACCCCATTCTCTTCCTCTCCATCACAGTCAGAAACAGCCTCCTTAGGGGGCTCCAACTTTATCTGGAGGGGACTGGACGTAGGCAGAGCAAGCAAGTCTATCAAAGCCTCAAACTTCGACAACTGACTTAACTCTATCCTGAACCAGGTTTAAAATACACCCGGCTCCCCTGACCTCTAAACTATTCCAAGCCAACCACAACACGACTTGGAGCACTACCCAGGACTAGAGGAGCTGGGGCTGCTTTAGTGCTGTGGGTCTCTCTGTCCCTCTCCTCCTCCCACTACACTGTGTAGGGAGACAGAACTGGGGCCTTATCTGTGAGCTCTAGAGCTGTCCAGGAAGTGCTTCCGATGCCATCACTGGTCCCCAGGACCCTCCAGGTCTCACCCGTGAACACTACCCCTGCACTTGGCTTGCAAGTCTCTCTGTCCGACTGCCTGTCCCATGGTGAGTTCCTCCTTCCACCTCTGGATCCTCCCTCAATCAGTCTCTTGCTCAAAGCCTGTGTTGCCTCTCTCTGAAACCAGTTCAAAGCCCCAGGTGTGATGGTGTCCCCCAGACCAGGGTGCGGCCATTGGGAGGAGTGCCGGATCAGAAAGCCCTCTGCTTCCTGACACTTCTCGGGCTCTGAACTGGGAACTGCGGGAGGAAGAGATGAGTGGGGGTGGGGTTAGTCTACTGAAGCGGGCCCGCTGGGCCGGGCTGGGCTGGGCTGGGCTGACCCCTCCCCAGTCGGGGGCGGGACCCCAGGAAGAGCGAGGGAGCAGAACCGCTGGGGAGCATCAGACGGTGGAGAGGCGCTATGGCGGGAACGAATCCCGGGGCCCGCTTCTACCGGCAGATCAAGAGACATCCCGCGGTGAGTTCGGTCCCCAGAGCCGCTGTACTAACTCCTAACTCTCTCGCTTCCCTGGCGGCCCCTAAATCCCCAGTACCCTTGCCCCTTGCCCAGTCCCCCAGTGCTGCTGGTCGTTCTCCAGCGTGCCCTCAGTCTATCTCTGCAATATGCCCCGTGTCTCTTGAATCCACCTGGGACCCACTCGCTGTGGGACGAGGGAGGCGAAGGCTGGAGATGTGGTGTGGGAGATTCCAGGTCCTCTCTCCCAGACAGGAGGGAGTGCCAGACCCGGGCTGGGGTGGGGGCGGGGGCGGATGCTGGCAGAGAAGATTGTAAAGGGACTGCGGGGAGGGGGCTGACCCCTAAAATGCCCTCCGTCTTCCCCGCAGCTCATCCCGATGATCGGCTTCATTGGCCTGGGAATGGGCAGCGCCGCGCTGTACCTCCTGAGACTCGCCCTGCGCAGCCCGGACGTCTGGTAAAGGCCGGGTCTGGGACGCAAGCAGGGGGCCTGGGTGAAGCAAGGGTAGGGCAGGAACGCTAGGGCCTCTCAGGAACGGTGCCAGTGGGTGGTCTCATCAGGGATCCCCAGGCGGCGCATCTGCTTGTGCGCCGCGCGGCAACTCCAGGCTGGAGCCTGCTCCTGCCCCCAGGCGGCCCCGGCCTGCCCTCGCATCCGTCCGGACGACCACTCGCTCCTGGGGCCCCAGACTCGACCCGCTTCGGGCTGCGGAACCCGCACCGCTCCCGGCCCGGTTGTCATGGCGACGTGCTCAGCCGGCGGGCAGCCTTTGGGTACTTCCACCTCCCCACCTGAGTGCTGGGGCTGTGGCCGGGTGAACTGCTGGGGGAGCCTTTGGGGCTAGAGGGGAGCGGAGAGTCCCAGCCCCACCGAGGTCGGTGGGGGTGGGCCATAGGGGCTCTCCAGCCAGCGCCATGAGCACCTCAGGGGTAGAATTGCAGGCGCATCACGAAACCCCAGCCCCTCAGGTTCTCATTCCCAACGCTCTGCTCTGGGGGGTGAACCTAGAGCGGCAAGGAACAGGTGGGAGGCCCTGGGCTGAGTTGTCAGTCTCTCACCTGGCCCGAGCCTTCCTGTTTCACTTGTCACTACCCCTGTCAGTCTCTGGGAAGTAGCCCCCTCCCCCCCAGGATAGGACGGGGGTGTTGGGGGTGGGGCAGAGACTCTGTCACTTTAGGCTCCTGGGTCCTAGCTTTCAGAGAGGAAACCCTCACCTTCCCCTCCTTCTCTGTAGCTGGGACAGAAAGAACAACCCAGAGCCCTGGAACCGCCTGAGCCCCAATGACCAATACAAGGTACCTCCTCCATCTGTTCCTCTTGGTCCCAGGACCACCCTCCCTACCCCCAGGCCACGAAGGGATGTCTGGGGCACTCAGTGCCCCTTTCCCTCCTATAGTTTCTTGCAGTTTCCACTGACTATAAGAAGCTGAAGAAGGACCGGCCAGACTTCTAAGTTGGCTGGGGTGCCTGTGAGAAGTAAACCACCATCAGCCAGCCAACTCATTTCTTCCACTCTCTGCCCCCTGCCCCCAGGGCACCACTCTAGCCACCCTGTCCAGCTGCTGCTTACACAGGCTTGGTTCCCACAGGAGGGGAGACGGCTCGCCACCCCCTTCCCTTGCTCCCTCAGCGGAAGCGCTTCTGACCCTCCGCTGGAGACTCTGACCCTCTGCTGGAGTCCCACGCGGGGGGAGGAGTTAGGAGGGCGGGCCATGTGTTGACCCAAAAAGCTCCAACCAGCCCCTCTGCCCCCCTACCCGTGCCTTGCAGGGTGTGGCTCAGGCTACGTGTTGATCGTGGCCAACGTGAGCCAAGAGCAAGCGAGGGCCTCTCGGTGCCAAGTGACGTGGCGGGCCCCACGTTAGCCCAGGCTCTGGGCGCCAGTGCAGGGGCGGTGCTGCTCTGGCTCGGCTGGGCTCGTCCCCTGCCGCCCAGCCTGCCCTGGATGAGGCACCTTCGCCTGGGGAAGCGCAGCGAAAGCTCCTCCCCATGCCTAAGCCCACTGCTTCCCCAGCCAACAGGCATCCCCTCCCCGCAGCCTTGCACCTGGGCCTCCCCCTGCCATCCTGCCCCTCCCTTGCTCCCCTCAGTCTCCTGGGATCAAACAGAAGCAGCCGTGGGCAAAATACAATTTCATTTAACAAATTGAATTTGCTGCGCCTGCTAATCACGTCTGGTGTCGGCTCTGATCAGAGACAGAAAAAGGAGGCTGCAGTGGGGGGTGGGGGGGACGGTCCTTGTGGTGGTGGGAGGGAAGGGAGGAACACGTGGAGGGAGACAAGTCACCACCGGCCCAAGGGACCCCCCTCCCACAGTAAAAGGACAGATCAAGGCAGGTTAGCATTTTATTAGATAAAAACAGAAAGATGGGTGCCTACCCACCCTTTCCTCTGGCTCACAAGGGCAACTGGCCTCTCTTCAAGTAAAAGCAAGGAGTCTGTAACACTGAGATAATGGGAGAGCTCAGGGCAAAAAGCCCCAGGCCTCCTCCTTCTAAGTTTAGTTGCAAAAAGAAATCTTCTCAGCTACAAAGTTCAGAGTATAGCTGGGTCTTTCCCTAAATAAGAGCCCTTCCCTCCTCCAGCAAAAAATGGAAAGATAGTCGTGCTCCTCTCCATTGGTCCCAGTAGGCAGGACAATAAACTGCAGTCTGTGGGCACCTCATTTCCTAAGGGCCCTCAGCGCTCATCAAAACCAGGCATGGGGAAGGCCCTGGCAAACTGCTCCACTCGTTGCCTGAGGTCAGCCAGCCGATGACTTGTTTCTGGGTCCTTGAGCAGGAAGGATTTGAAATCCTGGAGTTTGGCTAGAGGGGGGATAAGGAAAAAATCGGTCAGAACTCCAGAGAAAGCCAGTTCGAACAGCCAGCGGGAGGGACGGATAGCAAAAGGCTGGCTCGGCCAGGGTCGTGCCCACTCACCAGTCTTGCCCTTCACCTCCAAGCCAATGCTGACACCTTCATCTATGAAGTCCACAACTCTCCGAAAGTCATCCTCGCGGAACTGTCGAGAGGTCAAGGCTGGGGCCCCTGGGAGAGACAGAGAAGAGGGTTAGCACGGTGCAAGCCCACCTGGTAGCCATCCTTCCTCCCTCAAAGCCCAGGTCTCACCGAGCCGCAGGCCCCCAGGTGTGATGGCACTTCGGTCTCCAGGACAGGTGTTCTTGTTGGCTGTGATGGAGACCAGTTCCAGCACCCGCTCAGCCCGAGCTCCATCCAGGCCCTTGGGCCGCAGATCCACGAGCACCAGGTGGTTGTCGGTGCCACCTGAGGGGAGGGACGGTCGGCAGGGGGAGGTGAGTTCTAGGCCTCTGTCTGAGGATGCAGAGGCTCTCACCCACCCGCTGGCTCACCAGACACGAGCGAGTAGCCTCGCTCTAGCAGGGCATCAGCCATGGCCCGAGCATTCTTCAGGACCTGCAGGGCATACTCCCGGAACATGGGGGTGCAGGCCTGCAGGATAAGACAGGAACAGCTGGAACCCCAAGCCCCACCCCTCTGCCCTGCCCCCTTCAGCACAGTTGTGACTCCATTCTCGACCCCACCTGGGCACTTCCCTGCTCTCAGCTCCGATTCCCTCAGCATGGAGCAGGGTCTAAGGCCCCAGGCCCAATGCCCTCCCCCCAAGAGTCAGCTCCCCAACCTGCTTTAGGGCCACAGCCACTGCAGCAATGGCATGGTTGTGGGGCCCTCCCTGCAGGGATGGGAACACAGCAAAGTTGATTCGGTCCTCAAATGTGTAAGGGATCTCCCGGCCAGTCTTGGGATCCACAGCCCGCGTCCCCTTCCGGTAGAAAATGAGTCCTGACCTATGTGGGAAGTGGGTGATCAGAATCGAAGCTGAGAAGAAAGGACAAGGGGTGGGGAAAGCAGAGGAAGCTGGCTGGCCTGGGCGCCCTGTGCTCTCAGAGTCTACCTCAGCTGAGCTGGTGTGCAGCTGAGCCCAGTGGTCAAGGAGAGCAGTCCTTCGGGCCCACTCCCAAATCCCCCAGCAGGGAACCGCCACTATGGGCAAGACAAGGAGAGTCATTACACACTGAGGAGTCTCTGGGGCTTTAGGTGGGAATGAACCTCTTTGGGATGCAGCCCAGCCATGCCCCGGGAAAAGGGCGTGAAGGCAGGGAAAGACGAGGCCTGACCTCAAGGAAGTCTGACCTGGCTCCTCGCAGGGTCTTGTGAGTGGTGGTGGTGACAACATCCGCATGCTCGAAAGGTGAGGGGATCACCTTGGCTGCCACCAGGCCACTGATGTGGGCCATGTCTGCCAGTAGGTGCGCCTTGACCTCATCACACACCTGGGCAGGTACAGAGACAAGCCTCAGCCTGGGGAGGGCCCACACAGGCCTCCCCTAGGTGGCCCCCCTTCCAGAAGCTCCCCACTGCCTCCCTGGGATGTGGCCAGCATTCCAGCCCTGCGCCAACCTCTCTCATTCGGGCGTAGTCGATGAGGCGTGCGTACGCACTGGTACCAGCTATGATGAGCCGCGGGCGGAAAAGTCGGGCCGTCAGTGCCAGCTGGTCATAGTCGATAAGGCCAGTTTTAGGCTGCATGGACAAACGAAAAGCTGAAGCCCTGAGAAGGAAGCAGGGCAGCTCACTCTTCTCCTTGACCCTGGAGGCTGCCCAGGACTCCCACCCCTCCCCAACCCCAGGAGAGGGCCACCAGGGCCCAGTACTCACATTTAGCTTATAGGGCATGGACTCAAAGAAAATGGATGTGGCTGAGACCCGCTTGACATCAGACATGTAGCCATGAGTGAGACTGGGAGCAGATGAGAGAGATCAGAGAGCTTCAGAGACAAGTAACTCCCAGGCTTCACCACACCCTGCCTGCCCAGCTCCAGAGGACCCTGTCCCTGGAACGCTGCTCCAAGCAGGCACGACCCTCCCTGCTCGGTCCACTCTGTGCTGAGCACTGGTGACGGGGGTCTTCTTGTCCTCATCCACTGACGTGCATGGCAGGACACATGGAAGATGTTCAGTAACTCTTTCCCTATGCTCACCAAAGCCAACACCCATCCCATCCATACTCACTGGCCCCCGTCGGGCAAGTCTAGCCCCATGATTCGGTCATGAGGCTGCAGAAGGGCTGTGTAGGCGGCCAGATTAGCCGGAGAGCCTGAGTACGGCTGGACATTGACTCCCCACTGCGCAGGATCCAGGTCAAAGGCCTCCAAGGCTCGGCGCTGACACAGCAGCTCGATTTCATCCACTACCTCTGCTCCTCCATAGTATCTGCCACAAGATGGGGATGTATCAGGGCACACAGAAAGGGTCCTGGTATCCCCTGCAACCAGCGGCAAAGGGCTGGGAAGGCCGCTCCTCTACACACACTGGGAGGGTACAGGCAGGTGTCCCCCACAGGGAGCACCATCCCTGAGGCTGCCTTCATCCCTCTGGCGCCAGCCCTCACCTCTTGCCAGGATAACCCTCCGAGTACTTGTTGCTGAGACAGGACCCCAAGGCCTCCAGCGCAGCTCGGCTGCAGAAGTTCTGGGGTGGGGGGGGATTGGGGGAGTTAATGTCAGAAGGTACTAAGCCCCTTTCCCTGGAGCCCCCCGCAGCCCTTCCCTGCTAGAGCCCCAGGCCGCAGGGAGGGAGCTGGGTTCTAGAGAAAGCTCTGTTTTTTCATTCAGCGTTCCTTGTCTGGCCTGAAGAAAGCATTCTGAGAAACCTGGCTGCTGGGATGGATGTCCCCTGCAAGGCCACCTGTCCACTCGAACCTGTACTTCCAGGTTCCTCTTCCCTCTTGGGAAGGGGAAGGGACCACACTAGATTGCAGGGGCCCTGGACAGTTCTGAAGGCTAATGTCCCCAACCCCTAATCCAGGCTGGCCCTGCCTTCTCTTCAGAGGACAGTAAGAAGAGGAGGAGATAAGGCCCAGCAGGAAGGCCTTGAATCTGAAAGGGAAATCTGGAGAAAGAGCAGTATGATGACCTATTACTTCCTGCGCCCATTGTGGCCCATGCCGTGGTCCCTCTCCCCAAGCCCCACCTCTGAGGCAATGAGCTCCAGGCCACGACACTGCCTGTCCTTCTCCCTCTGCAGCAGCTTCCACATCTCAGGGTCACTGTCTGACAGACTCTCCTGGCCTGTCCAGCCCCTGGCTGCTTCTCCAGTGTGGGTCTGGGCCACCTCACTGTGCTGGCACCGGACGGCCATCCTGACCAGCTGACCACATCTCTGCAGAGGCTAGGAGAGGAAAAACCAGAGTCAAAAAACAAAAAAACAAAAAACCCCACAATCATCCAAATAGTCTCCCAGCAACCCTCAGCCATGCTTATCAGGCTTTCCGGCTCGAAACCTAGCAGCCAGTGGTCCAGCAGCCTTTTCCAATTCTTGCCACCCACACCTCCGCCTTCAAATGCCAGTTCCAGAGCCAAGGTTGAGTTCAATGTCCAGGGGGTGGTTCTGATTTGGTCCATTTACTTCACCTCAGAATTTCCCTCCAGCTTGACCCATGAACCACTCTGCAAAGCCAGAGGGCAAAGTTTGTCCCCCAGAAGCCTATGCCTCTGGAACTCAGAGGCAGTCCACTAAGGTTCCAGAACCTCCCCAACCCACAGGAACAAAAAGGTCTTCTGCAGGACCTCCATGGCAGTCAGGGGGCTGGAGGCTGAGTTGGCAAGGATTTAGGCAATAGGCTGCAGAGGTAGTTTCCAGAGCAATAGAGGTGGCAGAGACCTTTAGCAGTCTCTGGGGGAAAGGTGGATGGGGGGAGCCTACTGGCAGGAAAGACAAAACCCACATCCTGCCCTCTGTGCCCTCCATTCTTCCATGTCCTTCCAGCCCACAGAGTCAAGGGACTCCTAATGTAAGTAGTGGGGCCGGGTTGCATCATCTGCAAGGCTGGAAGCTGGCAGGAAAAGACTGGGCTCGCCGGTCCAGTCCAGGAACCCGCTTATTCACCAGGGTCCACGGGGCATCTGGTGCGGTTCTCTCCCCTAATGCCACGTGAAATGGGTGATCGCAGGCCCTGGGGCGTCTGGTTGCCGGAATGGCGAGGGGCCCCAGATGCTCCGCGGGCACTGGGGTCGGAGGAGTTCTCAAGGATTCCCTAGTTGCAAGTCCGTTCCCCGAGGACCAAAACCACGTGCGTGGAAAACCCAGGAGAACCCCAGAGTTTGTGAATGGGAACTGGGGTAGGAGGGGAGCTCGCTTTCTATTGGTCACCCAGTATCCGAAGCCCCGTTCTTACCCGAGTCGCCCAGAGCAAAGAAAAGGGCAGCATCGCAACCCGAGGTCGCAGGAGGAGCAGCCACGAACTCCAGCGGGGGAAGGCAAAGGGTAGGAAGAAGACTGACCCGAGAGCGCGTGCGCGAGAACGGCCCGAGAAACCACTGGATTAAGGGGAAGGACCTACGCATGCGTGAGGCCGCCTCTTTATGGTCTGTTGGGAATTGTAGTTTTTTTGCCTCCTTCTTCCTCTTCAGTTCCCCGTCTGCAACCCACAGTCAGAGGCTCTTGCCTGAAAGAAAAGAGATCCAGTGCCGCACCACCTCCTCATTGTCCTCAAGCTTAGTGGGGGTATATCTCCGCCCCTTGTTCAAACAGCAGCCATTTATTGGGTGCCTCCTGAATACCTAGATTATTAGGCTCTTTGAAAATATAAAGATTCCTCTTTGAGGAATCTCTTTGAGTAGAGCCGCCGTGCCCTGGAAAGCTCCCTGGCTTGGAAGGGTGAGATCTGAGTTCAAGTTCCACCTTTGGGACAAACTAGCAAATTAGCCTCTCTGGCCCTCGTTTCCTCACTTGTAATCCAAAAACAACATGTAGTGAGGATTGAGTGAGGCTCTGTATGTAAACATGCTCCCCAGAGCTCTGGAATGGATCACCGTCCCCTCATCCTCTGGCTACTCCATGATTATCTCCTTCGCCTGCGACAACCTGAAGCTGAGTGAGGCGCCCCCTCCTGTTGTTACACTTGTTGAATCTTGCTATCTGTTGACCTCCTGCCGCTCCAGCAGTCAGTGAACTCTCTTTTATCCCTGGGGCTCTAGATCCTCGGAACCAGACAGGATCTTCCTTTCAGCCTGACTTCGTCTGGACTCATCCTTTGGGAGAGGGAATCACTGACCCCTCTAGAAGTAGGTCCCCAAACCTCGGGATCAGAATTGGCTGGGAAATGTAATATAAATATATGAGTGGGAGACTTCTCTTCCCTGGTTCTAATTCAATGGATCTTAACGAGCAGACATTTGCCCACTCATGGTGACAGTAAAACCTCTCCTCAGTGATTCTAATAAGCAGTGATTTTGAGAACCATAGTCTTACTTAACAAAATGACACATTCATTCATTCACTCATTCACTCATTCAACAGACATGTTGCACTCCTACTCTGTGCCAGACATGGCCTAGCCTTGGAGATACAAGAAGAGATCACTGACTGCTGGGACATCAAGAGGTGAACAGGTAACAAAATGCAACAAGTGCAGTGATGGGCAGGGGCAACTCAGCTCCCAGAGGTCCAGATGTCCCAGGGGGAGGGCGGGGAGGAGGAGAAGAGGATGGCTGCAGAGGAGGCAGTTTGTGAGTCAGAGGAAGAGGAGAAGGACAGTCCGTCACAGAACATGTTGACATGCAAAGTCTCATTTAATCTCCAGGACATGCTATTTTATTATTGCCTTACGAGTGAGGAAACTGAGACCCAGATGGGCTAACTTGCTTATTCTGAACATTCCCACTTGGCTCTCCTACCAGGCCTCAGAAGTCCCTGCTTTGCTCTAACCTTCCCTCCCACTCAAACCTCAGGTGTTCTCAGGTTTTCCAGCAATAAGCCCTTGGTTAGGGTTCTCCTTCCTCCAGTCTCTGACCTAGAACCACCTCCCACCTCCCTCTTCCTTTCAACTTGAGTCTGTTATTCACCCATCCACCCACCCATCCCTCCATCCATCCATGATTTATTTTCCCCTCAGCAACTTCTTACTCCCAGGCACGTCTAGGTCAGACTCACCTCTGACTCAGTTTCCTGCTGGAACCAGTGGGCAATTCCCTGGAGAGTACTGCACTGTCTGAGCCGGTATTTTGGCCCAGGACTCAAAAAGAAGGAAGGCAGAAAACCAAGTGTCCAAGTGTCGAGGTGTGTTCTGTGCCTCAGCTTGTCCTACCCCCTCCCTCGCCCCAGTCAGGGGTCCCCAGGGGAGGGGGGCGGCTGAGCTCCAGAACTGCTAATGAAGCCGCAGCCAATTAACGCCCGGACCAGAGTTGGGGGCGGATAAAATTAGCAGCGGCGGCAGCAGGAGGGAGTTGGAGGCGGGGGTGGGGAGGGTGGGCAGCTGGCTGAAGGGGGCCTTGTTTGCAGGAGGCGAGCGGCGGCGACGCGGCCGGGCTCTCCAAACTCGCGCTCGTCCCTTCCCCCACCTCCTCGTCTCCGGCCTCCCTCCCTGTCTCAGCCGTCTGCAAACTCAGCGCCCACGAAATTAGGAAGGAAAAGGAAGATCGATGACTCCAGATGCCGCAAACACCGTTCCCCCTCCCCCCCACCTGCCACCTCCCTCCAGCTCCTCGGAGCTTAGCAGGTTGTCGGCGCTCTGCCTACGCTGTCCCCGCAGCTTCATCCCATTTCAAGGCCTTATACCTCCTCCCCCAGGTCATCTCCAACAGTCCGATGGTAGTCCCCTCTCAGGTCTCCTCCGCACTCGATCTGATGCGGCTTCCCTGCGTCCACCTCGGGAGAAAATCCCCACCTCAGTCAGAGCTCCCACAGCAAGGGTCGCCCTCATCTCTCCCTAATCTGGTCTTGGATGACCTCCAAGGTGCTAGCTCCGTCAATATTTGCCTCAGTTTCCATGAGCCGCCGAGGGAGGAGTACCTGGCCAGGACGCTGCTCCCCCATAAACCCACACCACCACCCGTTCCCTACAAAGGTCTCTCACACGGACACTATTGGATTTCACTTTATTTTGTTCCCTTTCCCGTCTGTTGGGGCGTAGAAAAAATATCACCAAGAGGAAGCAGCCGGAAAGGGGCAGGTGGAGCAGGACTGCAGGGATGGAAGGGAAGCGGGCAGAGGGCAGGGGCCCAGTCGATCGCCTAGGCCCAGGAGTTCTGCTTCCGCTACCCTAATTAGAGTTTGGGGGAAAGGCGGACAGGCATACGGGCAGGCAGAAGGGGTTGGGGATAGGCCCCGCAATTTATAGGCCTCACAGTCTTTACGTGGGGACAGGGTGTAACAGGAGGACAAGTGCCTGGGGGTAAGAAAGGGTGCGATGAGGGTGCCAGGCCAGGCATCATTAAAGATGAGGACAAAGGGAATGTCCAACCCAGCGCCCAGGGGCATGAGGGGGACCCACTGCAGACGTGAGGGACGCTGGGACCGCCTCCAAGCCCCATCTATTCTAGACCTGTGCTCTTGGCTCTCCACTTTGGGAGGTGGTGGAGGGGCTACCTCTCCCCCCAGCCCCCCACCCCTGCCTCGTGGGCACTCCCCATAAGGAAGGGGTGGACCTATGGTGGGTGGCTGACTGTCCCCGGGAGGGCTATTCCTTTGCCCTCAGAATGGAAGGGGTGGACGCGGCCACAGGAGCTGCGGGGCACAGGGAGGGGTCTCACTTAGGGAGGCCGGGGTTTGGCGGGAAGCTTAGGGCCCGGGCGAGGGCGAGGCGCGCTAACCAAAGTAAGGGTGCTCACTCTGGAAGTTATAGTCTGGGCACACCTTCTGCACCAGTTTGTAGTCAAAACTGAGGAAAGAGACGAAGATGCAGATGACTTTGAAGGGCTTGGCGCAGAGCCAGGCGGCCTGGCTCTGCGTGTGCTCGGTGAAGCACACCTGCGATGGGTCGTACAGGCACGGGCGGTGCTTGCGCGCGCGGTTTGTCTTCTCATACTCCACGTGGCAGTTGAAAGCGCGAGACTCTTTGGCCCCGGGCACTCCCAGCGCGCCCCCGAATGGGCCCGCCAGCGCGCCCCCGAGGGTACCCCCTAGCCCCGGTCCCGCGGCCGCTATCCCCAGCGGGGGCCCCAGCCCAGGGAGAACCCCTTCCAGGGCCAGCGTAGACTGCAGCGGGTGGGGGGCTGGCCCTGGCAGCCAGACGCCCCCGAACTCGACCCGCTTGGAGGGCGGCACGATACTGACGCTGAGGTTGCCCAGGCTAGACGAATTGTGACGGAAGTACACGCTGAAGGTGCCGTTCACGTGGTCCACGATCTTGCCGGTCACCAGCAGCGAGAACTTGAGGGTGTGTACCCGGAAGTAGAAGTCCCCCCAGCCAAAGATCTTTTTGGCGCGGGCCGCTTTGATAGACGGCTTCCTCTTGGTGCGCGGCGCCGGCAGCGCCCCCGCCCGGGCCAGTGCCCCGGTGTGATTAACTGGCCAGGCCCAGCTCCAGGCGCGGGCGGTGCCCAGGCCGTGGGAAGACCTGGGCACCGGGAGCTGTTGGCCAGGGGCGCCCCCTCTGGCCGCGGAGGGGCGCAGCTCCAGGTACTGCGGCCTCCCGGACTCTGGTATCTGGGCATTCACAACCTGTGGGCGAAGGGAGAGCAGAAGAGAGACGCTGGGGTTGTCCTTGGCCATCCCAGGAACCTACCACCCCCTACCCGGCCAGCCCCCTTTCCCAGCCGCTGCGAGCCCAAAGGGAACTGGGCGGTCCACGGTCATTGGTTCTGGGCCGTGTACTGGTGTAGGCCTGCAGCCCTTTCAACCTCTGTGCTCTTGGCCAAGTCACTGACCCATTCTCAGTTCCCGTATCTGTGAAATGACCTGAGAATCCTTGTGTTCCAGAGAACTCCAATGCGAGCTGAGGAAGGCAAAAAAGCCAAAGCCCTTGGGGCTGGATTAGGGAATGGAGCTGTGGATGCTAGCTGGGTCTCCCCTGGCCTGGAACCTGCTTGGTTCCAAGTAATGGTGGACCAGGGAGGAGCTGGACTCAGGAAGGCCAGGCCATGGAGGCTGTCAACATTCAGCATGAAGAAAGAAGTGAAGACCTCCCAACTTGACCTCTGCCAAGGCTTTAGTCTCTGCCCAGACCTCAGCCTCTACTCCCTTGTAGGGAGGGGCCCGGGAAACTGGCGGAGCAAGAGCCCTGGAGGGTCTCACTGTTGTGGGTTGAGGCTGGGGGGCTACATGGGCCCCCCTCTTCGCCTCCGATCTCTTACTGTGGGGGAGGCCGCCTAGTGGCCCTTCCCTGGGCTTGGAGGGGGCCGGAGGACCGCCCCTGCCCGCCCTCACCCGTCTTCGCCTGTCTCAGGTGGCCGCTGATCTGGGAGACAGCGCGGGCGAGAGTACAAGATGGATCGAGAGGCGGGAGCGGCCGGGCCAGGCCCCGGCCATCAATTATCCGGGGCGGGTGGGGTGGGGTGGGGGCTGGCCGGGAGAGAAGGAGACGTGTGAGAGCCGGAGGAGGAAGAAATATGGAGCCGCCGCTCCAGCGAGGGCAGCGGGAGGGAGAGGAGCCGGGAGTGTCAGAGTGTGTCAGTCAGACTGTTAGCTGTGGCCGGTTTGTGTGGCCCTTGCTGGGGAGGTTCAGATTGCTGGGAGGGAGTAGCGCGGGCATCAGCCTGGAGTGGTGGTGTGTCTGGCAGCCCTGGCATGGTTGTGTGTGACTGTGTACCTGGAGTGATGGTGTGTGGGAGAGCATGTGTACTGTCTCAACCTGTGGTTGTGTGTGTGTGTGTGTGTGTGTGTGTGTGTCTGCTTGTGGTGCTGGCTGGTTGTTGTGTCAGTCTGTGGGGGCTATGTATATATGCCTGGATTGTGTATGTGCCTGGGTTGGCTGTGTGTGTCTGTGTGTTGATCTGAATGAGGCTGTCTATCAGTTTGTGGTGTTTCTGTCTGTGTGACTGGTGTGGTTGTGTGCCTGGGTTAGCTGTGTCCAGAGGTGTTACTTCTCCTGTGTGAGCTCCTATCACCCTCTGTCTATGAGTTAAGCTCTTTCTCAAGGGTGTGTGTCAGTATGTCCACAATAATAGAACAAGTGCGGTGTGTTCCCCGGGAGGGGGTGCATCTGTGTGAGTTGTATATGAATGGTCCCTGGCGGGTTCCTCACTGGCCTGCAGGCTGAGCTTTGGGTAGGTAAAGAGGCCTGGCAGTATGGGTGCCCCCGGTGTTTGCACACACCCTGTGTACACAGCATGAGTCCACAGGGGACAGGAATGCCAGAGTCAAGCTGCTGGGCTAGAATCTCCACTGTCTGGTCCCCATCCCCGCAGCACTGCGATCCCGGGTTATTAATGCTGCCGCCACCCGCTCGTCATACATATTTATCGCCCCCCTCATTCCTCCTCCCGTCCATCCCTCCTCCCAGCTCAGGTGAGGGGGGCGGGGGCGGCAAGAGTGATTGACTCAGACAGACAAGCTTGAGCTGGCAGCTAACACCGGGAGGGTGGGCTGGAGAGGGTCCCAGGCCACACTGTTGAGGGGGCAAGACAGACCTCCAAGGAGGTGGGCTTGGAGAGGGCAGGGCCTAAGCCTCAGGTCAGTCACTGGAGGAAGGGAGTGCATAAAGCTTCCAGGGAAGGTCAAGGAAGTGGGGAGTCATTTGAACTCTGACTCCTAATCTCCTCACCCCTCTAGGCCCAACACTGCCTTTCCAGGGGCATCCATCAGTCTCCAGTCACCTGCTCTTATGACCCTGAATACCTCCCAGACACCCCCTCCCAGTGCACCCCTGCAGCACTCATAGTCCTGCACCCAGCCCAGGACTTGTCAAAGGCCACTTCAGACCTGCGACCCCTCACAGGCAGGGGCTGGGAGAGGAAAGGAGGTTTGGCTGGGTGGTGAGGGGTGCTGGGGGTTCCCCCCTCCCCCACAGCCCGGTGATCCCAGACAAATTGCTGTCTGCGCTTCTCTGATCCTGGCAAATCCCTGGGCTTTGGGCACCCCCCCACCCACTGCAGGAGACTGCCAAAATAAAAGGGAAGAGTTGGGGGCGGCGGCCAAAGCGACCTTGAGGGGAGCTCGGGCAGGGAGGGGGTGAGAGTCTGTGAGGAAACGAGCCGAGAAATGGGAACATGGAATAAAATAAAATAAAATCCTCCCTCTGGCTTCCTCGCTTGCACGCTCTCTCTCTCTCTCTCTCTCTCTCTCTCCCTCTTTCACTGTTTTTCCATCTCTCTCGGAGACTCTTCTCTGAGTCCCTCACTCTGTCTCGAATTTTCTCCTTCCGTGATTCTGTTTTGCTCCGTTTCTGTCTGTCTCTCTGGGTTCTTTCCCTCTATCCCTCTGTCTCCATCTGTGGGTGCGGTGGGAGTGAAGGAAAGCAGGGTGATAAAGGAGCCCCTCTTTCCCCAGATCCATGGTGCTGTCCCTCCCCCTCCCTGACTGAGAGTGGGAGCAGGGTGTTGTCCGAGGAGGGTCCCCCTCGCTCCAGAGCTGGTTTAATTAAGCTAATTGGGCGCGGTGACATTTGCCGAGGGGAGAGGCTAGTCTGGCTGTTGACGCAGGGGCGGAGGTGCTTGGTGGCAGGCGGGGTGTGGGGGTGTGGGTGGGGGGTGCTCCTCACCGGGCGCCTCCAGGCCCATGCGGGGCGGGAGCCCAGCCAGGAGCGCTTTGCCCCTAAGGCAGTGAGCCCACGCAATGGAGGGGAGTTGAGGCTGCCTCTTGCTGCTGAACAAATTCCACTGTGTGTGGGGGGGGCTCTTTCGGGATAGGACTGGGGGGGAGGAGGTTGGTTCAGGTTGTCGGCCCCCCAGCCGCATTGCAGGGCGCACCTCCCCCAGGCCTCCAGACCAGTCCCTGGCTTCTTTCCGCCGGCATGGGTCAGGCGGCGCCGCTCAGGATTCCGGACCCAGGAAGGGAACGGCACCCTGTGGTTGGGGAAGGAACAGTGCTCCTCCAGGCCCGGGTTGGGGAAGGGCAGCGAATTGCGTATTAAGCCCTTGTACCTAGCAAGGGGTGGGGGTGGGGGCCACTGCAGACAGGGCGGGGTGGAATAGACAGGGTCCAGTTGGGAACCAGGGACAGAAATGGGAATAAGGACAGAGGTGGGTGGATAGGATAGGCTGGGGTGAGGGCTGGGATGGGGGGAATGGGGTTTGGAACTTGGGAGGCACAGGTATATGGTGCAGAGATAAGGATGGAACAAGGATAGGCATGGAAACAGGGATGGAGAGGAGATCATACATGGTGGACAGACACTGGGCAGAGGCAGGGATGTAGACGGGGAATGAAGGCGGGTAAAGAATGGAATGGGAACCAAAATGGGATGAAGGAAAACAGGGATGGTGGTTGAGGAATGGGCACTGGGGATGGCAAGCCGGGCGAGATGGGGTAGGAACTGGAAGATGGGGATGGCGAGCAGATGGGGGCAGGAACAGAAATGGGGGATGGGGAATGGTTACTGGGCAGGAACAGGGTTGCTGAGGGATGAAAAGGCCCAGGAGATGAGGATGGCAAATGTGAACAGGGACTGGAATGGGCAATGGGGAACAAGGAAGGAGAGGGGGGACAGGGACGGAGACAGAGCTGAGGACAGGTATGGGGGACAAGTCAGAGGAAAAAGCAGAAGACGGGCAGGATTAGGTTATGGGAGGGGGCCAGGCAGGTAGAAGCTATGATAGCTCCTTCCAGACCCCACTATAGCGTGAGGGGGCGGGGACCGCTGATGGGGCGGGCTCTGCCCTTGGGCCGGGCACCCCCTCCCCCTCAGCCCCGCCTGCCCGCCTGCTCCAGGCCTGCAGTGCAAGGCTCACCGTTATCTGAATTTTGATTTTATTTTATTTTATTTTATTTCCCTGCTTCCTAGAGCCGGCGCGGTCCCCCCGGGAACGGCTGCCCACCGCCCCCCGCCCCGCGCCTCACTTTATTATTGCAATAAATGTGCCTATAAAGGCGCGGGCTCCGGGGCGCGGTGGTGGGGGGGGGGAGAGCCGCGGAGCGGGGATGTAATTTCCCGAAGCCGGAGCCGGAGGGGGAGTGGGCGGGGTGGAGGTGGAGGAGGGGCAGGAGAGGGAGAGGGGGAGACTCGCCAATTTCTAGAGCTCAAGGCAGAGCTCCCTGCTCCCCATTCCCACCCCTCAGCTCGCTTCGACCCCACACGCCGCTACTCCCCGCTGCGCCCAGCCGTGCTTGAGCCCTGGGACCCCTACCCCATCACCCTGCCCTCTCTCTGTTACCCTGGCCCCTTCCGGGACCCCACCCATGTGGAGTTGCAGGGCTCTGTTCAAAGTTCCCCATCTCCTTGACAATGACTTCATCTCTTGAGCCCTGGGATGCCCCCTCCACTTACCTGGTCTCTATCAACGTTTATGTCTCCCCTTCCCAGTGACCTCGCCTCTGACCCCAGTGACACTTC
The DNA here is from genome assembly GCF_010015895.1 of Lontra canadensis. Classification (NCBI taxonomy): domain Eukaryota; kingdom Metazoa; phylum Chordata; class Mammalia; order Carnivora; family Mustelidae; genus Lontra; species Lontra canadensis. The sequence goes on along the minus strand of NW_022631047.1, from coordinate 1,864,892 downwards.
ATTACCTTGTTTCTGTCTCCCAATTACTTCACCTCTTCCCCAGTCACCCAGTCCTGGATCTCCAGTTCCTCCCGCACCCTCAACCCCATGACCCTCTAAATTCTCCTTTCCAATGGTTACCTCTCTCATATGTGCAGGCTCTGGCCCAAGGGAGCTGTCACAGTGCCCCCCTTCTCCTGTGCCCCTGGCCCAGCTGCGTCCCCTGATTACCCCCAAATCCCCGACAAGGCTCTGGGCCCTCACCCAGGCTGCGCGTGCCTAAGTGGCCCAGGCAGAGATTAGGTGGGGGGCTGGAGAGGGTATGAGGCAGGAGGGGGTGGCTAGAAGCAGGCCTGGGGCCCGCCAGCGCTGAGAGAGTCTCGCCTGGGCCTAATCCTTCCCTGAGGCAGGATAGAACTGGAAGGTCCCACAGGGCCCCGCCCCTGCCCTCCCCTAGCTAATTAGTAATTAGTGATTAGTGATTAGTGACTATTGATCGCCTGCTGCTTCTCCCAGTAGGCAGCTGCTTTGGCAAGGGGTGGGAAGACAAGAGATAGATGGGGAGAAGAGTCAGAGACCTTATCAGAAAGATCCTGAAGAAGGTCTGGCCAAGAGGCCTCAGGCCCAGGGGCAGCAGAAGCCCGGGGTCAGAGTCAGAGTCCCAGGCCCGGAGGGGGAGGCAGGTGGCAGGGCAGGGTGTCGGGGGTGGGGGAGAGGCAGGGTTAGTGTTGGACAATTAGGGTTTTCCAAAGAGCTACCTTGTCATCTGTCCCCCACCAGCCCCTTACCGTGTCAATATACTCCCAGCCCCCGCACTGAGACAGCCCTGAGAGAGAGCACGCGCACGCGTGCACACACGCGCGCGCGCACACACACACACACACAGGCCACATTCAGATACATGAACACATCCTGAGGCTTACAACCCCACACCCACACTCAAAGGCACTCAAAACCACAAGCACACATTCACAAAGCCCGGAGAGTTACCTCCAGGCAACACATGCACCTCAGCACACAGATGCACTTGGAGACCCACCTTGGGCTATGCACCTGTGCCCACACTGTACCCACAAGTGCACACAAGCACACAGATAGCTACCTGGACACACAAACACTTCTCTACACACACTCTGCCATGCAATTACACATACATACACACCCACAGTCCTTCCATGTGTGTAAACATTCATTCTCACACGCACACAAACTGGACTAAAAGGCAGATACACTCGCCCCCACTGCCTCCAACACGGAGGCCCACAGCTGCAGTTCTGAGCTAGATCCCCATCGTTCACATCCTCACGCTTACTCTCCTTCAAGTCTCTACCAGATGTTTCATTCCCCTTCAGGGGGCAAAGGAAATTAAACCAGATCTGTCCACAGGGGAGTTTATTTGATGGGGAGAGTGGAGAGGAGAGTGGGGAGGAAGTATAAAGGAGGGGCAGGGGACTGGGATCCTTACCTCCATTCCCCCCAGGCCTTCACATACACAGCTGGCTTGTGGGGCCCAGGGCCCCTCCTGTAGTAGTCTAAGGGCAGGGTTGGGAAGCCAGAGCAAAGGGAGTTCCTGCCAGGGGAAGCAGTCTTTGTGGAGGGGACCCCTCTTCCCATATTCCAGCCCCTCAAGGTCACCAGTCGTGCTTGGGAGAATCAGGAAGCTCAATCACCAGCTCCTCTAGGACAGTGCCTACCCTGCTGGAGTTGCTGAGTTTGATTTGGCTGAGCAGGTGGGGCCCAAGTGTTGGCAGGGGAAAGGCAGGGGGACTATACCCCTTCCAGATTCCACAGGGGTTAGGGACTGGGGTGCAAGAAGTAGGGGTTTAGGAAGCTACCTGCCTACCCCCAAGCTAGGTAAGTCACAGCTAGGGTGCAGGAAACAGAAAAGTCACAGGCAAGGAGACGATGAAAGGAGTCGGGGTCCAGGGCCTATGCCCCCACTGTGGGGCACAGAGAGGGCACTGTGAAGCAGGCTGTTGTACTCACCCCTTCAAAGCCAACACCACACGCCACAGTAGCTTACACACACACTCTGGACCTCAGCACTCGACACCCAAGCCTGGATGCCCCAGACACATGCATGCACACAGGTGCACACGCTGACCCCCGCACTCCACACCAGCACATATGAGTACACCGTGTTCAGGAGTTGAAGCCTTCAAGTTGGGAGGGAGGCAGATCAAATCAGGGCCTCCTCAGCCTCGGTCCTTGCCCCAGAGCCTCCGGAAAGAGGCAGCCGTGGGATGTGGAAGCCAGAAGAGCACAGGAAGAGAGACTCCCCTTCCAGACAGCCCCCACCCTCATCAGCTGGGCGCGATAGAGGGGTGTGTCTGTGAGGTTTGTGCAGGGGAGAAGGTGTCTCCGCGGGAAATGTGATGAGAGATTGTAGCCAAGTTCGGCCGAATCTGTGTGCGCGCGTGTGTCGGGTCGTGTATGCTCACCTGGCATTGTGACAAGTGCAGAGAAGAGAGATGGGAAGGCGAGGTGGAGGGGTGGAAGGACAGACAGCGAGGAAGGAGAGCGACGTTGGCGCGGAAAGACGGCAAGGCTGACACCCTGCTGGCTTGTCTGTCTGTCTCGCACTCCCGCTCAGTCTGGCGCACTCGCGGGTCGGGCTTCGTCCCCTCCCCCGCCAAGCAGGGAGCCAGATCCAAGTCGGGCCTCCACCCCGGCACCCACCCCCAACCCTCAGCCAACTTGGGCCCGGAGAGCGCCGGTCCTAGGTCGGGGAGTCTGTCTGTCCGTATCCCCCGCGCCGCGCAAAGTTGGGACGCTCCGCGCTAGGGGCGGGGCGGGCGCACGGAGCCCCTCGCACTCTGGGACCTTTGCGTCCCGGACCCCCGCGCTCCCGCTCCCGCTCCAGCCCGGCTTGCCCTTACCTTCCTCAGGAGCCACGGACCAAAGAGCAAGAGAAGCCATTCCGGGAGCAGCCGCATCTTCCCGGGCGGCTGAGAGGGGCGAGTGGGACGGGTCCCGGGCAGGCCGGAGCCGGGCCTGGGGGCGAGGGACCCTGGGCTGGCGCGCCGTGGGGTGGCTGCCGGAGCGGCGGGAGCAGGCGGCGCGGCCCGCGCGGACTGAGCAAGAGGAACCGATCTCGGCGCTGGGGGCGGGGCGCGGGCGGGGGAGAAAGTTGGGTCGGACTCGGGCGGGCGGGCGGGGGGGCGGGGCTCCGCGTCGCTCCAATCCCCGCCGCGCCCCGCGCGCCCCCTCCCGCCCAGCTGGGGGCACCGAAGGTGACTTTCACCCCGACACGCCCCGGACACGCCCCCGGCCCAGGTGCGAAGCGCAGAGGGCTGCGGGGCCTAGGGGTCGTGCACCCGAGGGGCTAGGTCTGTGCCCTGATGAGGAATGGGGCAGGGTGTGGGGCCCGAGGCTCCGGGACCGTGTACTCGAAGGGTGCACGGCGGAGCTGGAGCCCTGAGAGGCTCAGCGACCCCACAAGACCAGGGTCCCTCGGCGCTCCGGGCCCCTTCTAGGCTCCAGGCTAAGGTGGGTCCGGGGCAGGAGTAGGGCAGGGGCCTCGGTGAGGGCGGGCGGGGCCTCAGGCGGCTGCGGCCGCGCGGCGCTGACGGGGATGGATGGGCGCCCCGCGGCTCATTCGGCCCGGAGATGAGAATCATTGATCACGGACGGAAACCCCATCACGTCTGTCAATAGGGCTGACAAACGGCGCCCGCTGCCCCCACCTCCGCCCCCATGGCACCTCCAAGGGCTCCGGACCCCTTTGCTGGACCGGCCGTTCACTTTTGCCCCTCGCCCCCCACCGCTGACCCCCACGCGTCCCAGAGAGTCTCTGCGGGGGGTGGGGTGGGGCAGTCCCCTCAGCGCCGCCTGCCCAGCCTCCTGGTGCAGTCTCTATCCCTTCCCTTCCACCGTCCCATCTTTCACCATCAGCTCCTCTCGGTCCTTGTCCCTTTCCTTTTCCGTCTCTGCCCTTGTCTCTGTCCCCAGCCCCAGCCTTGTCTCTGTCCCTATCCTCTTGGCTGTTTCTTCACCAGCTTGGCTCCCTCCTCCCCCTAGTCTCGCTCTCTTCCCTACCCGGGGAGTCTTCAGCTGTCAGCTGTTGCTATGCACTGAGGCTGTGGCTGAGGTTGTGGTATGACCGACACCTAGACAGTGAGAGATGGGGACAAGCAAAGAGATAGAGAGACAGACGCATATCGTGAGACACCAACACCCCCACCCCAGGCATGCACGCTGATGCATTCACAGGGACAGGTCACACCACAGGGGTGAGCGCTCAGGCGGAGTGGGACATGGTCCTGCAGAGCCCAGCACAAACACACAGGCAGGTGCACACCTAAAGAGGCACACTGACACACACAGATGGACACACTCAATTCACACACACACAGGAGCACACACACACACACACACACAGGTGCACACTCACGGCAAAGACGCACACTCGAGCACTCCCAGCCAGGTACTTGGACCCCAGCCCCCTTCCTCGCCTTGGCAGGGAGGCAACCCCCCTACAGACAGAGACGGACACACACTCAGGTATACGCCGGCCCTGGCAGTCCAAAAGGCAAGCCCGGCCACATACAAAGAGAGACTCAGATACAAAGATATGACAGACAGCGGGAAAGGATCAGCGATGCTGAGAAAATGAGGCAGACACGGAGACACCCATAGAGAGAAGCCAGGAAACGGGGGCCTGGGTGCAGATGGGGCCGAGAGGAGAGACGCCAGAAGGGGCAGAAATGGCCAGGCCTAAAGCCCCAAGCTCCAACCAGAATCCCGAGCCTAGGTGCCAAGCCCAGGGGCTGCTGTGAGGGAGTGAACGGGGCCAGCGGATACTCCTGGGCCTAGGGCACCCAGCTCATCACTAGGATCTTGATCTTCTGGAGTCCTGACCCACGTCATCTCTTCACCTTTTGCTAGTCTTAGGTCACCTCCTTCTGTCTCCAGCTACATACACACACACCATTCCTGTTTCTGGGTCCTTGCCTCTGCCCTTGCATCTCTCCATCTGTATCTCTGTCTCTTATTCTGTCTGTATCAGCCTCAGCCCCTGTCTGTTCTCCATCTCTGTCTCAGGCCCATTGTCCTCGCCAGGTCAGGAGTTCGAGGACTGCCTCCTGGTAGACCCTTTCCTGGCGGGTCTTGATGGGCAGAGGGAGGAAGGTGACAGGAGGGGTGTGTGTTCCAAGCCGCAGCTGGGGGCCCCTCTCGCTCTGCCCGGGATCTTGAGGCGACAGGCAGAGAATCAGTGGCTCCCCGGGGGCGCCAGATGCACGGCTGGCAGAGGGAGGGAGCGAGGGGGTGGGGCTGCTGGTGGTGGTGGGGAGCAGGCTGGCGCTGGGGGAGGGAGGGAGCTGGCTGGCGGAGGGGAGGGGGTGTGGCAGAATAGCCGGAGGGAAGGAAGTGAGAGGCTAGGCTGGGGTCCGCCTGCAGGTGCATAATTAGCATCGGGGAGGGGGCTGTGCTGGGCTTAGGGGTGAGCAGCGCTGCAGGAGTGCGTGCGCCACCTGGTGGACAGATGAGGCCACAAGCCTTCCCAAGAAGCAGTGGAGGATGCCTCTTCCCCAGCAGGGTGGCTCTGCCCTGGGGCTCCGGGGGTGCCCCAGACAGAGCAAGATCTGAGAACTGACTTGGAGGCTGAGGCCGAGTTGGGATCTCGGGGCTAAGAGGGAAGGGGAGGGTTCTTGTTTCTAGAGGTGCCTAGACTCAGAGCTTCCTCAAGAAAGGAATAAGCTGAGGAAGTTGAGACAGGGAGGGAGGCAGAAAGCATCGCAGTGGCCTCCTTTGGGAGAGGGGTAAGGGTTCTTTGGGTGTTTGCAGATGCCCTCCCTGAGCTCACATTTGCTTTTAAGGGGAGACTGGTGCTCCAACTCTCTCTCAGTCTTGGACAGTGTAAAGCTGTGTGACTTTCTGCAAGAGGTTCCCCTCTGTGTGAGGGTTGAGGCAGACCTGGGACCCCTTTGATTGTGGCAGTCCTTACCTTTAACCTCTGAGATGGCTAAAATGATTGGTGAGCTGGATCTGTTGGTGGCCAGTGGGGCCTGGCAAACTGGTCTTCCTAGCTCTCCTTCAGTCTAGGGGACCCCCTCCCTCCTTCTCCTGAATCTAGAGTTCTACTCTTGGCATCTGATTAATTAGTCTCCATGAGGATGTTAGTGCTTCAAGAGCAAACTCGGACAGACAGCTGTATGGGAACACCCCAAGGACTGATTAGAAAGTGTTTCACAACCCCAGTGTGTTCAGTTCTTATGGTGGGATTTCTCACTGCAGGAGATTGTTTTTTGGGGAGGGCTGGTGGTGATGTCCCACAAGTGACAATGGAGAGAAACAGATTTTGGAGTTACTGTCCTAGAGCCAGAGAGGATATGCGATCCAGAAAGGTGAAGTCACTGGCTCAAGGTCACATAGCCAGGAGAAGCTGGTCTTCCTCTTCACGTCCAGTGCCACCCCCTCCCGCCCCACCCCCGGCAGCCAGATGGAGAGGGAGGGAGCTCAGGGAGAACGGCACTGAAGACCAGACTCCCCAGCCCACCTCTAGCTCAGGGCAGGCCTCCCTCTGGAGGCTGAGGCAGGCAAGCACAGCCCAGCTCCCAGAGTCTCACACTCACAGGTAGACACAAGTGGCATTTTTTTTTTTTTTTTACAATTTTATTTATAACAATATCTGTGTTATTTAGTTGTAAAGGAATTCAGCAAAAATTATTAAAACGTTCATGTCCCCAAAGCGGGGCTGCCCGCTTGCCCTTTCTGGTTGTGCCCCACCTTCTCCTCATCCCCAGGGGAGGGTGGGGGAGGCCAGGGGACAGGTTACCAAAGAAAGTCTCCACCCCTGGGAACCACAGTGGGGACACTGGAGAGGGGGAGGGCCTGTGTGTGTGTGGGGGGTATTGAGCATGGCCATCTCAGAGGTGCCCCAGAGTGGGGGCTGGCGCATGGAACGGCCTCCCCCAGGAAGAACTAAAAGATTCCATCCTTTCCTTGCTGCCTCAGCCAGAGCCAAGTCTTTCAGACAGGGGCAGCAAAGGACTCTTCCCTCCCCAGAATAAGCCCTGGGGAGCTGGGAGGGATGAGAGTGGAGTGGGGAGAGAAGGGGGAGAGCCTTGACAAAGTGTCTCATACAGGGAGGGGAAAGGCAGCACCACCAGCTCTCCCAGTGGGGGTGCATTTTGGTGGAAGGTGGGAGGCAGGTACCTGTGAGCCACAGGAGCTCCCAGAGCCCTCCTTGCCCCCCTCCCTGAAGGCAGCATGAGGGGGTTGCTGAGGAGCAGGCAGGAAGGAGGAGAACGGAAAGAGATAATACTGTGCTCGCTTGCTCACTTGCTCACTCACATATAAAAAGTAATTCCTTCATTTTTACATTTATACACCCCGGCAGGGCCGGGAAAGGGCTAGCTGGGCAGGAGGGGGCTCATCAAAGGACTTCTCTGGCAGGGGGCAGGAGGCTCTCTGGGGTGAGTCCAGTGGTCAGGGCCCTATGCCAAGGGGTCCCCTATCTCGTCCTCGGGGCCCCGGCCCAGGAGTTCTCGCTTCTCGTCCGTGCTGGCCAGGGAGTGGCGGCTGCCATGGCCACCCATGTAGAGCGTGGCGTACACGGGGTTGGTGAAGTTGGTGGGCTGCAAGGTGACAGTTCAAGTGGGGCTCAGGATGGGGTCGTTGGCCCGGATGCCCAGCCCCCCATCTCCATTCCATCATCCAACCCGGTGCCCTTCATCACCCCACCCTCACACAGCCTCCTCCTCTGTCCTCCCGGCCCACCTTGTCAGGGTCCAGTGCAAAGTCAGCATCCAGTAAGCCCCCTACATCATCAGGCTCCCCGCCTTCATACATCTTATAGGTGGGGTTCCCGATCTCCACATTCATGGCCCCGTTGGTCATCCGCTGGTGCTGGAAGCCCTTAGCCCTGGGGGAAGCAGGATTTTAGGGTGCAGGGATTCTAGGAGGGCAAGGCTAGGATGGTAAACTAACAGAATTTTCCAGAATTCTCCATAACTCACCCTCGGACTCGCCGCTTATACCAGAATACCACTCCAGCTACCAGAAGCATCAGAAGCAGCAGCAGCAGAGGGATTAGGATAGAGGCCATATCTGGAAGGGAGGAGGTGGGAAATGGAATCAGAGAGGTTCTGGGAAAACGAGAGACCAAAATCTCCCTGCTCCAGAGCCCTGAAGCTCTGTCTTCCCATTCCCCGCCACCTACGTCCAGGTTGCTGTTGGCTGACCACCTGCTCCTCACACCGGGGTCCTGCCATGTGGGGCGGGCACCTGTAGACAGGAGGGGCAGACCTGAGCAGGCGGGACCTCCACAGCCATGGTTGCCAGGGAACTGGGAGGGGCCACAGGGTCCCAGTGTCCCTACACAGCTGTGGGGAGGGGGCGGGGTTGAGCGAGGTCTCAGGAAGGCTCAGGTCCCACTCACTGGCACTCAGGCATCATTTTGCTGTTCATGGTGCAGGAGCCACCGTTGCTGCAGTGGCCGACGCAGGTCAGACAGCTGGGGGCCACGCGGCCATCAGAGCAGCTGCAGGAAGGAGTGACAGGCTGGATGGGCTTGGTGGGGGGCTGGGGTGGGGGTGGGGTGGCTGAGGCGCTGAGGAAGGGGCGGGGCAGGGGCGGAGCTGTGGGGCAGGCCCCACTCACTTGCAGGTGACGTCCCCAGTCTGCTTGTTGACCACGCAGGCTCCCTCGAGGCAGCGGCTGCACTTGTTTACCTCACACCTAGGGCCCTCAAAGTAGGCAGTACAGCGGCACTGCCGGGAGCCATCAGCGGCCATCTGGCATGTGCCGAAGTTCTCACAGTAGCCGGAGCACTGCCCTGGGGTTGGGGGGCGGGAAAGGAGCTGCCTCAAGCCCCACCCTCAGGAGGCTCCTCCACAGGCTGTCGGGGGAGGCGGCTGGACACCTGAGGGGAACCCTGGGTCTCTTAGGTGACTCCCACCTCCTCCCGAGCCCCCACCATCACAGACTCAGAGCAAACATATGTCCCCAAACAGCCTGACAGGGCACTGCTTTCATTTGAATGATCCTGATGCCAGAGGGCTCATCACCTTGCGGGAAGTGTGCACACCTCTCTGGGTGAGCCCCCTGAGCCTGCTTGAGCTGCCAATGGCCTCCCTCCCTAAGGCAGGCCCGTGGGACTGTCAGCCTGGGCTCTAGCTGCTCCAGTGTACCCCCTCACCCCACCCCGGGGCCCAGGGATGGCTCACTCACGGTACTGGCAGCGGTCCCCCAGGAAGCCGGGTAGACATCGGCACTGGGGCTGGTTGCCCTGGTTGACAGTGCAGGTGCTGTTGTTGGCACAGTAGCCCGCACACACCTGCTGGGTGCATTTGGGGCCCGTGAAGCCCGTGGGGCACCGGCACGTGGGCATGCCTGGCGGGAGAGGAAATGTGAGTGGGGCTGAGACCCACTGAGGCGCCAGCCCCGCTGCATGGGGAGCAGGGCCCGGAGGACCCAGGTAGAGGGCCTCGGCAAAGGGAGGGATAAGGGATGCTGGGGCCATGGGTGGGAGGCGGGAGGCATGGGGTGGGCAGCGGAAGGAGGGACACTGAGGCCGTGGGCGGGAGGCAGGGGTTGACAGAGCACGGGGCAGAGGTGAAGCCAGGGAGGAGGGGAGTCAGGTATCGGGGAGCTGGGGATTTGCCCGGGGGGCGCCCAGGAGCCGGGAGCAGGCGTGGCCTCTGGAAAACCGAAGGCTGTACCGGATGGGGAGGCGGCGCATGTGCCCCCATTGCGGCAGTACTCCCAGCACTGGTCCAGCTCGCACTTGTCGCCGGTGTACCGGGGCTGGCAGCGGCACTTGGGCTGCCTCCGTGCGTTGAGGAAGCAGCTGCCGCCATTGAAGCACTGCAGGTTACAGGTTCCGGGTCGAGGAGCTGCGGGAAGGACCATCAGGGCACAGAGCAAGGGAAAGAGGGGAGCTCAGGGCTCATGGGGCAGAGAGTCCTGGGGCGGGAGAGGGGGGCTGGGGACATGGAGCGGGGGCATGAGCATACCATCTGGTGGGGGTGTTGGCGAGGGCACGGCCACACAGGTGCCATTGTCCAGCCGCTTCCCATTGGGACAGGTGCAGACAGGCCCACTGGGGCTCAGCAGGCAGAGCCATTCACACTTCTTGCGGTCACAGGGGTTGGTCACTGTGGGTGTGGGCAGGGGTGGAAGGATGTTGAGCCTTGGGGACCCAGGACCATCCTGTACCCACTGAGACCTGAGGTGACAGCCTGGAGACTCTGCCCCCAGACCTGCCCTCTTTGCCTACCTTCAGGCTGCTTGTGTTGGTGGTACAGGACCACGTCAGAGGCGTGGCTCAGGCCCCCTGTCAGGTTGATCAAGGGGCTGTGTCCAAACTTATGGATTTTGAAGACACGATTATTAATGTAGGTGACGCCATAGATGTAATCCTCAAAGACATCGATGCTGAAGGGGTGACTTAGGCCTGGGGGAGAAGGTGAACTCAGAGGGGACTCAGGCCCTGGTCACTCCCGAGGACACTGGTTCCCATGGCTCCCAGGCATCCCAAACTCAACACGCCCCAAACAAAACTCCCCCCAACCTGTTCCTCCTCCTGTAGCCACTACTGGCAAAAGATCCCATTAGCCCTTGACTTCTGGGAACAGGACCGACTTCTGTTCTCTCTCCCTACATTTACTAAGCTCCTCCTGCCACCTCTGTTCTACAGCTCAAAACTCGGTGGAATGAATGAATGGGCAAGTGGGCCAGAGGATGCAGGGCTGGTACAGAGGGAGTCCAGCGCCAGGGAGGAGGGAGGCCGGGAAGGCACCGCAGGACTGCTGGGCGCCAGGATGAGGAGGATGCAGATGCTGGGCAAGGCCTTGGGCTCAGTGGGGAAGATAAGAGGCCCGAGGGCAGGGCCGGCTGAGGCTGCTCTCAGAAGCTGACCTCGTTTGCTGTCAGCAGCCACGATGGGGTCCGTGCCATTGAGCCGGATGCTGCCGATGACGGAGAGCTTGGCGTCTGCCCAATACAGTCGTTCATTGTGATAGTCCACAGCCAAGCCTAGGGGAAGGCAGAGAGCATTGTGAAGGCCCAGCCTCGCCCACCCTAGACTCGAGAAAAGCAGACCTGTCTCCATGCTTGGGACAGCTCCATCCTGTCCCCATGACCACTCCTAGTCACGTCTGGGAAAAGCTTCCATGACTCGCTGTCCATCCCAGTCCAAGCCCCTTCCCCTCTTAGCTTTTATGTGACCTCAGGCTCAGCAAGTCCACCCCTCCCACATCCCCTGCCCCCTGCTGCCACGGACCTGTGGGCCATTGGATGTTGTCCTGTACCAGTGTCTCCCGAAGGGTCCCATCCATTGCTGCTGTTTCAATTTTGGGGTGATTCCCCCAGTCTGACCAGTACATGGTGCTGGGGAAGAAGAAAAAGTCAGTGTGGGTAGGACCTGGGGCTCCCAAAGGAGGCTGAGCAACGTGTGCCACCAGGTCATGGCCTGGGCACAGGGACTGCTGGGTAGCGGAAGGAGGGTGTCCTGTCTCCCTCCTCCAGAGAAAACCAGGGGAGTCAGCTCCCTGCCCAGGTTAAAGATCTTTTACTCTAAAGTCACACTGTGCTGATCCAGTCATCAAAGTGGGAAGAACTGCCCCCTGGAGCAAAGGAGGAGCTGAAAGTTGGCTGCACATGACAGCCAGCCACGTGGAGGTCAGGCCCCTACCCAGCAGGCCAGCTGGGAGTTCTGGCAAAGGCAGTCCATGGGGAGGGCCAGAGCTGGTTATGGGCCTGAAGACGCTAGGGTTGGAGGAAGACTCTGATCTCAGGGTGATCTGGAAGGGGAAGGACGGGCTTGGGGATGCTCGGTAGCTGCCCCCCTCCCAGAGGCTTCCTAGCACAGGCTCAGATGCCTCCCCCCGGGAGGACCCCTGCACACCCCCTCAGCGGGTCCACCACAATGGCATGGGGCTCGTCGATCATGCCCGAGATGAGTGTCTTGCGGTTCTCGCCCTTCATTTGTGCCACCTCAATCACATCTCGGCCCGAGTCTGTCCAGTACACGTTCCCAGCCACCCAGTCGATGGCAATACCCCTTGGCATCTTGAGCCCTGAAATCTGAATGCAGGGGTGACAATTTCAGGGCCCACCACCCTTTGTCTTCCTGCCCATTATCCCCACCGCCACCTGCCAGCTTGTCCCTGCTAAAAAGTTAGCCTAGGCAGAGAGCCAGTTCTCTGATTTTGAAGAAATTCCCTGACACTTACCTTATGAGCCATAAGAGCTTTCTCATGTTTTGCTGAATTAGGCATTATTACCTTGCTCTACTGAGGAAAGAAGCGAGAACCTAAGAGGTCAAATGGGTGCCCCAGCCCGACATAGTGGGTGGCCGTGACAATCAGGAGCTGAATGTGGTTCTGAGGCTCAAGGCCAGTGTGCCCACTGTACCCTGCCACGTTGGGCTACCATGTGGCAGAGCCAGCTACCACTGCTGGCATTGCTTTGCCCACCTGTCGTGCCCACAACGACCTTGACTGCCCTGCCTGCCAGCCTCACCCTCTACCCCTTTCCACTGGCCTTTTCAAGTTCTGCTCTGAACCATCTGCTCTTTGCCATCTTTCCATCCAATCTGTGTGGGTCCCATCCCCGGGGTTGGGGGGGCTACTCACATTGAGGTGGGTGACACCCCGGTCAATCTGTCGCCGGTGGCGGTTGGAAGTGGTGGGAGGGGCGGCAGGTGGCAGGCTGCGATAGGAGATGGTCCCTGTGTGCCAGTTGGTCCAATAGACACGGCCAGCCTTAACATGGACATCCATGGCATCGATGCGGACACTCTCGTCACCCTGGAAGGCCTGCTCGTAAGCCGAATGGGGGTGACTGGGGAACAGGCTGCGGATCTCATTGTCATCGGCAATGTAGAGGACCTGATACTCGGAGCCTAGACGGGCGAGAGGCCAGGTGTTGGGTGCAGTAAATGGTAGAGATGGGAGGCCAGGCTGGGGGGTGCTGGGCCTGCTGCTGGGATGGGCTCCCTCCTCTCCTTCCCTGAGCTAATCTGGTGTGACCTGGCACTCCAGAAAACCTTCTGGGCCTCTCCAGCCCCAGAAACTTCTGCCTCTCCACGGTCTTGGGGCTGGCATCCCTACACTCTGCCACATGCTCTCTGATACGTGCTTGTGGGCACATGCAGTGGGATTGTGTGTGTACACGTGCCCTCGTGGGTACGTGGGTGTGTGCGCGGCCGACGGGGATGTCTGTACTCAGGCAGGTGTGGGTATGCACCAAAGGATATGGAAGAGTAGAGCTTACCTGTTCTCAATGCCCCCCAAGAAGGTACACATGAGATGATGGTTTGTGTTAACTCAATGAAAGGAACCCTTTCACAAGGTGTATGTGTATCAAACCATCCCCTGTGCACATTAACTATCTGACAGTTTTGTCAATTACACCCCGCTAAAGCTGAAAATGAAAAGCAAATGCGGTACAGGTGATTGCGTGCTGATGCGTGCCTGTGCGGTCTGCGGGTGAGCGGTGGGTGAGGAGGCACGTATGGGATTTAGGTGTACTGCCCGCACCGCAGGCTTCCTCTGATGAGCCAACCCCCAAACTAGCACCCTCTGTGCCATGGCCGGCCTGTGGCTCTGGGGTTCCCTGCTTAGAGCGGGAAGGGAAGCATCCCTTCTACAGGGGTTTGTATCAAGGTGTCCATAGCCCCGCCCACTCCTGCCGTCTGCGGGCTGGGGCGGTACCTTCAGCCTTGCAGGTGTTGTGCGTCTTCATGAAGTTGCGGGCGCAGCTGCAGAGATGGCCACCCTTGGTGTTGTTGCAAAGCTGGGAGCAGGTGCCGAAGCGCAGGCACTCGTTGATGTCTGGGGGTTACACGGGGGAGGGGGGTCATGGAGAGTCTGGGTGTCTGCCCGCCCCCTCCGGGTCCCGCCTTCCTACCCTGGCATCCAGGCTGGCCCGGCACGGTGTGGAAGCCGGAGCGACAAGCACAGTAGGCGGCTTTCTCCGTGCGCACGCAGCGGGCCTCATCCCCGCAGATACTGGCGTTGGTGGCGCAGCTAGTCAGCTTGGGGTCTGCGGGGGACAGAGCGGGTCCCCTGCCCTGAGCCACCCTGTGCCCAGGTGGCAGTTCTCTGCTCCGGGGCGTGCCCCTGCCCACCCATGCTGGCGCGGGGCTTACCAATGCTGCAGTCCTCCTCATCGGAGCCGTCCCCACAGTCGTCCAGCATGTTGCAGCGTAGTGATGAGGACAGGCAGCGCTGGTTCCGGCACAGAAACTCCTTCTTGTCTTTGCAGTGGGGGGTCTGGGCCGTGGGGGGCTCTGAGGAAGGCGGGGGCTTCAGATCTGGCTATTGGCCACCCCACAGCCTCCAGGTCCACAGGGACGCCCTGTGGCTCTCTGTCAAGCTTCGGGGGATGCGGGCTAAATATTCAGAGTCCCAGTCTCCACCTCAAGACCTAGGCGCCAGGAAGCCTCCCGGGCTTTCTCCAGGGGCTTCTCTCATACAAGGAAGGGCCCTGGGGCTCCTGGCAACGGCTCCGCACCCTCCGAGGATGAAGTTCGCACTTGGCCCACCCCCCTCCACCTCCTGTGTAGCACCCAAAATATGGCGCGATCCTCCTCCCTCGCCCGCCGGCTCCACCAGCTCCCTGCTCACCACAGTCCTCCTCGTCAGTCCCATCCCCACAGTTGTCCGTGCCGTCGCACTGGCGCCCGATCCACAGGCAGACGCGGTCGTTCTTGCAACGGAACGGCCGGTTAGGAGGGCACACGAACCGGGCTGCAGCGGTGGGAGTGGTCGGAGCCAGAATCAGCCTGAGGGTCGGGCCTGGAGCCCCAGGAGAGCGAGAAAGCCCCGCCCCTGTCCCGCCCCACTCCTCCAACTCACCGCACTCCTCTGGGTTTTCGTCGGAGTTGTCCCCACAGTCGTCTTCGCCGTCGCACTTCCACGCCAGCGGCTTGCACAGGGTGTTGTTGCACTGGAACTCATCCAGGGGGCAGGTCCGCACTGGGCACCGTGGCCAAGAAAGAGCCAAGAATGAGCTCTGAGCCCCAGGCTGACTGTAGGGGGCGGGATCTTGACCCCATCCTTCCCTCCACAGGTGTAGGCCCAGAGGAATCATAGGACAAGCAGTGGTAGGGCTGGAATGAACCCAGTCCTCCTATTTTTATACCAGCCAGGCAGCTGAGCAGAACTGCCTCCTCTGGTTATTTAAGGGAGAAGAAGCCTTTCAGGGGAAGCTTGTATAGAAAGGTCTGGAGGACCCTCTTTGGTGGTTGTGGCAGGGCATCCGGGCTTACCCTAGTTTAACTGCAGGCACAAAGGAGGAGCACTCGGCTGGGAGTCAGGAGACTTAGGCTTCCCTGCCCACCAGGGCAGAGCCAGAGTATCTGTCTTTGGCTATCTGGATGGGGTTGTGGAATCTCTGCTCCAAGCCCCAGACTTCTCTTACCCAAGCTTCACAATGAGGCCTTGGGCCACTGAGCCCAGGCAGTCTGGCCAGGGACAGGCACTGCTTCCTGGCCCCGGGAAAAGGAGAGGAGAGTGAGTGAGGACTGCCCCGTGGGACCTGGTGGCATGGAGCCTGGATGGGCACAGCCAAGAGGTTTCTGCTGAATTTGGGCCCAATAGGCCGCTTGACTATGTGCTGCTGTGGAGGGCACACCCCACACAGAAATGTCCCCAGAGGCCCTGGGTCTGGCTCAGAGCTCTCTCCCTGATGCCTAGGATAGTGCCTGGCACACAGTATGTGCTTCAGAATGATTTTTTACCTGAGCAGTGACTATAGGAGAGGATGCAGGAGTGACCAGGTGGCGGGGGTGGGGGGTGGAGGGGTGGCGGGATAGGCTTACCGCCGGTGCCACAGGCTTCCTCGTCACTGCCGTCCATGCAGTCAGCGTCTGCGTCACAGCGCCAGCGCAGGGGGATGCAGTGGCCACTCTTGCACTGGAACTGGTCCATGTCACACCGGGGACTGCAGTCTTTCTGTGGGCACAGGAGCAGGCATCCTGGTCAGAGCAGGGCACCCCAGTAGCCCAGCCCTGATCCCTCTGAGGCCATCCCTCCCTCGGGCTGGTCTCCCTTCCCACCTCGTCAGACCCATCTGCACAGTCGTGGTCCCCATCGCATTTCCAGCGCCCAGCAATGCAGCGGCCATTGGCACACGAGAACTCACTCTCAGAGCAGGGCCGAGGGGCTGGAGGAAGGATAGGGGAGAGACAGGCCCCAGGAGGGTGGGCACAGGGACTCAGCCCTTGGCCGAGCAAGACCACCCATCCCCATGTCCCTGAGAGCCACAGGTGACGACCAAGATGCTCAACCAATCCTGAGCAAGCCAGCTGGCTGCCCTCATGGGATTAGCTGGGTCCAGGGGGGGCTCACACTTACCCCTTTGGGGTGGACACACATGAGAGAGGGCACGGGTCCCTGGCTCTGCCCTTAGGACGGACTGTGTACGGGGGTCGAGGGGAACAGGAGAGGAACGACACCACTAAGACAAGCACCGGGGTTTAGGGAGAGGCCAGTAAAGGATGATGGACTGAGGCACAGGGACGGGTGGGCTCTGGGGCAGTGGCAGGGGGTATGGTGGGAGCACGGGCACATCGGAGACACCTACCTCTGCAACCCCGAGAGGACAGTGTGAAAATGGAGAGAAACATGAGATGAGGTGAAATGGCACAAACTCAAATACACAACATGGAGCGGGTGGGGTGGGGTGAGCAGGGAGGGGGCACCTGACCCCCAGCCCCGGGAGGTGGCCACCTGCCCCGGTGCCACCTGGTGGGGGCAGGGGTGCTGAGAGGGGAGGTGCCCCAACTCTCTTGCAGCAGGGTGCCTGCAGGGTGGGGTGGGGGGACGGGGACATACTGCAGCTCTCCTCATCCGAGTTGTCCCCACAGTCGTTGTCATAATCGCACTGCCAGCGGCCTGGCACGCAACGGTTGTTCTTGCAGCGGAACTGGTAGGGCTCACAGGTACGCTCATCTAGTGGAGGCAAGATCAGGGGGCAGATGTCGGGGCCGCGTCAGGCACGGAGTGAGGGCAGGCATGAGGGTTTCAGACAAGTGCTGGCAGGATGGCCAGGAGTGGGATCGAGGGCAGCAAGGGGGAGGCCACGCTGCATTCTGGCTGAGATGCAGGGTCCATAAGGAGGTTATGAGGTGGGAGAAGCTCGAGCAGGAGGAGCAGCCCAGGGGCAGACGAACAGAGCCTTGGGAGTGGAGTGGGCCAGGAAGATTCTACCCAGGTGTGTGCCGCTGAGGTGCCAGTGGGTGGGGATGGGGAATCCAAAGGGAGGTGGTGGGCGTGGGAGGTGGGGCCGTGGACGGCCTGCGTTCTGCCCAGGCCAGATGCCCTCCCCTGAGAGTGGGTCTGGGGAGGCTCACCACACTCTTCCTTGGGCTCGTCGGAGCCGTCCCCACAGTCGTCCTCTCCATCACACTTCCAGCGTGCCGGGATGCAGCGGCCTGAGTCCTTGCAGCGGAACTCATCCACTCCGCAGGTCATCTGGGCTGCAGGGGGCGACAGTGGTGAGGCGGAGGCTCCTTGCTGGGGCGTGTTGGGGGGATCGTGCACCGGAGCAGCAGACGCTGCGGAGGGCAGGTGGGTGCCAGGGCTGCCAGGCCACTCACTGCAATTGGCGGGCTCATCGCTGCCGTCCACACAGTCATTGTCCCGGTCACACACCCAGACTCGGGGGATGCAGCGCTTGGTGATGGAGCACTGGAACTGGTTGGGAGCGCAGGTCACTTCAGCTGCAGAGTTGGGGAGAGAGTGAGGACCTGCCCATTCCACCCGCACCACAGCACCACAGCTCGAGATCACCACCTTCTCCCTCTTCCAAGCTCTAGCTGCAGTTCCACCAGCAATTTCTTCAGAGAAAGGGACCATTTAGCTCCAGTTTTGGTGCTTTTTGTACGCACATCTCTATGCCAAGCATGATGTTTTTATGAGCAAGCCAAGTCACACCCAATACAATTTACGTTGCCCATCTAATAACGTTCCCTGAGAGCGGCGCGGGCCCTCGACGAAGCGGTGGGTAGATCTCACTGTGGACTGTTTCCATGCCTGTCTGCCCACCAGCCCGCTCCCTGCCCACAGCTTCGGGCACTCACGGCAGTCCCTCTCGTCCTCCCCGTCCCCACAGTTGTCTTGCCCGTTGCAGCGGAAGATGCCGGGGATACAGCGGTTGGTGTTGGTACACTTGAATTGACTGGGCAAGCAGACATGGATATCTGTGGGAGGTGGAGAGGAGGGGAGGGTAACTAATGGAGGGCGGAGGGTTCAGGGGCAGGGAGGGCCTGCCCCGCCCCGCCCCACACTTCCGCCCCGCCCCCCACTTCCGCCCCACCCCCTCCACGGCAGTGAGCTGTGCAGCTTCAGGGCCCAGAGCAGCTGGAGTCCAGCCCAGAGAGGAGGCTGCTGTGGGCTGAGCTCCCTCGCCCTTGGAGTGTTGTGTGAAACCTCCAAATCCCAGGGAGGGAAAAGGCGGGGGTGGGGGTGGGGAAGGAGGGCAGCCGGTGTCTGGGCAGCCCTTTACCGCAGTTGGCCTCGTCACTGTTGTCTTGGCAGTCGTTGTCCCCGTCACAGATGAAGGCAGGGTTGGTACAGATACCGGTTGAACACTGGAACTGTCCAGGACGGCACTTGAACTCAGCTGCCAGGAAGGGAGCCTCAGAGTCAGAAGGACTGGGGCTGGGCATGGCCACTTGGAGCCTCGGAAGTCAGCTTGCTCCCACGAAGGACCCCCTTGCCACCCCTGCTCTGGGCACTTACGACAGTCTGGGGGCTCGTCCGAGTGGTCCCCACAATCATCCTCCGTGTCACACTTCCACCAGAAGGGGATGCACTTGTCGTTCTTGCACACAAACTGGAGGGCAGGTGGGGGCAAGAGGGGTTGGTGGGGGTCTGGGGAACTTGGGAGGTTTTTGTTTGAGGGGCTGGGATGTTTCAAAGAAGTGGGAGGGTCAGGACATTTGGTGGGGGGCCTGAGCTGGATGGATGGAGGGGATGTGAGGTGTGCAGGAGGGCTGGGTGATGGGGTATCTGTGGGGGGGTCAGGGTGGAGGGTATTGGTGAGGGAGGGCCAGAGTTAGGGTGTGGGGGTGTTTGTGTGAGGTGACGGGTATAAAAGTATTGCTGTGGGGAGACAAGAGGTAGGCAAGAAATGTGGGGGCGTTAGCGTGGAAAAACCAGATGCATGAGGACATTAGAGCGGGTGCTGGGGTCCGAGGAGTGGGGGCACTGGTGTGGGGGGTTGGGGAGCAAGGCGTCGGTGAGTGGGGGTCACGGGGAGGAGCCTCACCTGGCTTGCTGTGCAGTTGGACACACAGGTGCGCCCGTCGCTGCCCAGGTAGAAGTTGGTGGGACAGGCACACTTGTGGCCCCCGCCGGGGGACAGGAGGCACAGGTTGCTGCAGCCACCATTGTTGACTTTGCAGGGGTGATTGGGTACTGCCGGAGAGAAAGGGGCTAGAGCACAGCCGACTGGGCCCAGCGTATGGGCCACGCTCCCGGAGCCACGGGCCACCAACAGAGTGTGGCCAGCACTCCCTCGTGCCCAGCCTACTGTATCCTGGCAAACGGCTCCAAATCCTACTCGTTTAGGAGGAGGCTGAAGCCAGAGAAGGGAGAGGTCCCTTCTTGAGGTTCTGGGATCAGGCCATCCCTGAAGCCTCGTATGCTGCCTCCCCTGGGCCCACCCTCAGCTATGGCCTGCCTGCCTTTGGGGTCTCACCTTGGCGGTCCACACCCTCAGGGGCTTGCTGCTGCAAGACTCCGGGGCTGACTGGCCCTGGGCTGGGCTGCAGCTCCTGAGAGCCCGACCACAGCCTGTCTCCAGACCCCCAGTCTCCCAGTGTCTGACAAGCATGTCTCAGGCAATGCTGGAGATGGGGCAGAAGGCAACCAGTCCTGCTGGGCCCCATCCTTCCACAGGGGCCCCTGGTGCCAGGCTCCTCCTTCATCTGCTCCCACCCCTCAGCCACTCACCATCCGGCTGGCGCAGGGCATGGAACACATGCAGGTCCATGGGCCGGTGCAGGGTGCTGATAAGGAGTGTCTTGTTGGTGCCTGTGGTCTTGTGGGCTCGGTTGATGGACTTGGTCTCCCAGTCGGTCCAGTAGACGTAGTCCTCAAACAGGGTCAGTGCAAAGATGTGCGGGATGTCCTGGCTCAGCACTGCAGGCCGGGGAGGGAACAGGCCCAGCAGCCGGTCAGCACCTTCCCTACCAGATGCCCTTAACCCGTAGCAACCCCGTGAGGTGGGCGCTTGCCCTGCTTCCAGATGGTTTGGTGGCTCCCCAAGGTCGCACAACTAATCAGTGGCAGACCTGGAACTCGAACTTGGGCCTCTAACAGTGGGTTCCTGGTCCGTAATATTATAGGATTCCCAGTGCTGAAGTATCCCGACCCCAGACCTCCCACCCCTGCCTTTCTCGGGGCCCTGAGCTGTGCATAAGAAGGGGCCTCTCTTTCTCCTTCCTGAGGTAGCAGATGGCAGCCTCATGCCGGGGCTTGGCCAGGGGCCATAAGCTGGGGTGCTCTGGAACCCCATACCCCTGGTGGGTGGTGTCCTCAAACCATGCCCTCAGACTTTTAATCCTACACTCTGACCCGAGGCCTGATCCACGGACTCTCAGACGCCCCCTCCCCCAGGTCCGCTGTAGGCAGGCAGCCTCACTGACCGACATGGCGATTAGAGCCATCCAGGCTGGCAAACTCAATGTAGTCCTCGCGGGCGTCGGCCCAGTAGATGCGTTCGGTGACATAGTCCAGTGTCAGGCCGTTGGGCCATGTGATCTTGGTGTCCACGATGACACTGCGGCCAGACCCATCCATGCCTATCCGGCCGATCAGTGAGTGGTCACCCCAGTCTGTCCAGTACAGGTACCTGGCAGGTGGGCGGGCAGTGAGCCCCAAGAGATCCTGTGGCTGGTCCCCCCGGGAGCCCGAAGGGAGGCTGGGCCTGGATGCCTGAGCACACTTTTGGCTTTCAGGGGGCTCCCCCAACCCTCCTCGCCTGCGTACCCATTCTGGACGTCCACCACCAGAGCCCTGGGCTCACGGAGGCCAGAGCTGACCAGCACCGTCCGGTAGGCCCCGTTGAGCTTGGACACTTCGATGGTGTCCCGGCCTTTGTCACACCAGTACAGGTTGCCACCCACCCAATCCACAGCCAGTCCGTCAGGGTTGCTGAGGCCTGTCCGATGCAGCACCTGTGTCAGGGGCAGGGAAGGAAGAACTCTGGGCCGGAACCCTCAGTCTCTCTGGGGCCCAGCTTCCCCCCAGTGTGAAGTGAAGCAGAGCTCTGTACCCCAGCTTGGCCAGGAGGACAACGGACAGAAAACTCCCAGCCCTGGGCCTGATGTCATTGGAGGCTCTAGGGCAGTGGTCTTCTGGTGAGAGAGACCGCACCCCAACCCCCACAGTGCCTGGGGGTGAGCATTTAAGAGAGGTCTGTTCTGAGGGAAAAAGACTAAGATGACTAGGAAAAGAGCAGAAGGAATCTCCTAGATTTTACTCTCTGAGCTTGGGGGGAGGGAGAAGCCCAGAAAAGCAGAGCTGTGCAGAGACTCCGTCGGGAAGGGGGAGGAAGGAAGAAATCAGTGGGATGCGTGGGGTGAAGGGGAGACAGCCTTGAAACAGAGAGAGCCCTCTGGAGAGAGACACCGGGACTGGATCTCTGCCACCCACCCTGCCCCCACCGCCCCGGTCTGCGGAGGAGTGGGCTGCCCCGGCCTCACCTGCACGTTACTCCCGTTAAGGTGCATTCTTCGGATCATGCTGCCCTGGGTCGTCACGTCCGTCCAGTAAATCATTTGTTCTCGGTAGTCGAAGTCCAAGGCGACGGCGTTGTTCAGGCCCTGGATGTGGGGGGTGGGGGAGAAGGAGGATGACAGAATCAGGACACGTGTGGCTGGAGGAGTCAGCAGGGGAGTGGGAGGGGGCTGTGCAGGGCAGGGAACATTGCTCCGGGCCTGGGGAGACAGGTGGGCTGAGGCGGGCCAGCGCGGCACCTGTTTCAGCAGTGTGTAGTTGGAGCCGTCCAGGTTGAGCCTGCGCAGGTAGTAGCGGTTGGCAAAGATCAGGAAGGGCTCCTCATCTGCAGACAGATCACCCTGGCTCAACTGCCGGCCGGGGCATGCCCCCACAGCCCCGGTCCCCAGCTGTCCCAGGCATCCGACGCCCGCCAAGTGCCCATCTCACCAGTCACGGCTTTGCAGCTGTGGGGGTCGCCCCCGCGGGGGGCGTAGCCCTCCACGCACAGACACTTATAGCTGCCGTGCGTGTTGATGCAGCGCTGACTGCAGGGGAACGTGGAACTGCACTCGTCCACATCAGCACACGTGCGGCCGTCGTCCTTCAGGCGGAAGCCCGGGCGGCAGCGGCACTGTGGGCACAGGGAGCCTCGGGCTGGGGCTGGGCAGGGCTCGGGGCCTCCCACCCCGGAGACTGGGGCTTCAGCTCCCTCCACCCCGGGCGGCTGGCTCGGCGGGCAGGCAGCAAGCAGGTGCTGAGTTGACCCGTGCCAGGCATCTGCCTCTGGACCCATGTGACCGACGACTGCCCTGTTTCTACGACCTGTGAGCGTTATCTGACAGAGCTGCTTGTGCTTCACCTCCGAGGACTTCTTCACTTGGCTGTTCTCCCCCCACAGCAGCTGCCCCTTCTCAGGATCCTCTGCCAGTCGCCACCCCGTACCCCCTGGCCTCCGGGTGTCTGAGTGCAGGGCTCAGGCCTTGGACTTCCCCTCTTTTCCAACCATACTCACTCCCTTGGGGATCTTCTCCAGACTCATGGATTTTAAATGCTGTCTCTACAGTGAAAAACGCCCAGAGTCTGTGCTCCCTTGAGCTGGGTAGCCCACTTTCCGGCGCCTCCCTGACATCTGCTCGTCCCTCCTCCCATGGCCCTTGCCGGCTCTACCTTCCACAGAGAGGCAGAGCCCCACCAAGCACGGGTTTTGGTTCTGTTCCCCACTGGGCCCTCAGTGCCTGGAACACTGCCCAGCAGACTAGGAGCTAACTGAGCCCTTGGTGAAGGAAGGGATGAAGGAGCCAGTGATTGAACGAAGAGGGGCCAGCAGCTCCCACTCTGGGCAGGGCTCACCTTGAAGCCGATCTTGAGGTCCTCGCAGTCCTGGCTGCAGCCACTGAGCTTGCGGCTGAGACACTCGTTGACGTGGCAGCCGCGCTCGTCCGAGCCATCCCCGCAGTCGTCCTGGCCGTTGCAGAGCAGCACCTCGGCCACACAGCGCCCGCTGCTGCACAGGAACTGCGACGAGGCGTTGCACTTGTGCTCTGCGGGGGCGGAGGCGCGGGTCAGTGGGGCACGGGGACACGGAGTGGGGGTCTCCCCGAGGCCAGGGCGGGGCCCACCTGAGCTGGTGCAGTGCGGGTTCTTGGGGGCCTCGTCACTCTGGTCGTGGCAGTCGTTTTCACCGTCGCACACCCACTGGCGGGAGCTCAGACAGCGCCCGTTGGCGCAGCGGAACTCGTTGGGGCCGCAGGTGGGGTACTCTGGGGGTGGAGGGGTGGGGTGAGGGGGTGAGGCTGGGGGCCCTGGCTGGGCCCTGCCACCATCCCGGCTCAGCCTGCCCAGCTCACCGCATTCAGGGGACTCGTCGGATCCGTCGGCGCAGTCGCGGTCGTGGTCACACACAAAGTGCTTGGGGATGCACTGGCGATTCTGGCACATGAACTCGCGGTCATCACAGGTGCTGTTGTACACTGTAGACGGAGACGGATGAGGTCCCTCAGCCCCCGCCTGGCCCACTGCTGCCCGTCCCTGGGACCTTTGTGCGGTCTGAGAGGTGGGATGTGCAGAGACACCCATCTGGGCTGTAGACAGGTCTCTGCCACTAGCCACCTGGGTGACCCCGGCTGAAGCACTGCCTCTCCTTGGCCTCAGTTTCCCCTTCTGTAGAGTGAGACAGTGGCCCCACTCCTCATGCGCCCCTGCCACTTACAGCAGCCAGCTGTGACGCTCTCGTCAGCACCGTCAGCACAGTCCTTGTCACCATCACAGAGCCAGCGCTCCGGGACACACACGTGGGTGCCAGGGCAGGAGAAGGAGGAGGGTCCGCATGTCTTGCCTTCTGTTGGGGGAACCGGGAGCCACCGAGAGATTCAGGAGCAGGCACAGCGGACTGGGCGTCATGCTGCCCCTCCTATAGGAGGGAGTGGGGGGGTGGGGTCTGTCCCTCCCGGAAGCCCCTCCCTGAGCCGGCCATAGCCACCCCTCACCGCAGTGTGCCGCCTCGTCGGAGCCGTCCCCGCAGTCGTCACTGCCGTCACACAGCCACTGCTTGGAGATGCAGCGATGGTTCTGACACTCAAACTGGGCCTCTGAGCAGAACTTGTCTGGGGCGGTTGGAAACCAAAGTAAGACGGGGGAGGGGATGGCAAGTCACTCCGCTGGACAGGCAGGTGGAGGACAGATGAGAGAGACCCCAGGCATCCCTTTGTGGGGGGGTCAGCATGAGCTAGAGAGATGCCCCCACAGGGGCCCTAGGGGCTCTTCTCCCAAGGGCACACTTCCTGGGAAGGAACTGAAAGGTCGGGCATGGACTGGGACTCCGTGGCCACGGTGGGCGGGCGCTGGAGTTGGTCACTCACTGCAATGGGTCTCATCCTCGCCGTGTTCACAGTCGTCCTCCTTGTCACACGTCCAGCTCATGGGGATGCAGCGCCCACTAGGGCAGGCGAAGTAATTCAGGGGGCATCTGGGGCGCTTCACTCCTGGGGGGAGAGGGAGGCATGAAAGCACTGGCTCCCTGGGGTGCCTGCCGCCTGCCGTCCACTGCACACCCAGCCCGCGGCGGGACCTGGGCAGTCACGCTCGTCGCTGTAGTCCCCGCAGTCGTTGGCACCGTCACACACCCAGCTGGGGGCGTAGCAGAGAGAGGTCCGCTCACAGGGCTGGAAGCGCACCCCTTTCACCCCCAGGCGGAAGTAGCTGCTGCAGTCGGTGGCGCCTGGTGGGGGCAGGGAAGCAGGTGACACACGATTCCCTCCACACTCCCTCCCTCGAGCCACCCTCACATGGTATCCTCCGGGGGAGGAGATGCTGTCCACCCCTTCCACTCACCCTGCCCCTGCCCCGGGAGCCGGGGGCGTTGGGGGCAGGGGGCAGGAGCACACAGGCTGTGAGTGGGCCAGAGGGCGGCCAGAGAGGAGGAGTGAGGGAGGGGCGTGACTCACTGCAGTTCATCTCGTCAGAGGCGTCCTCGCAGTCCACAAACTGGTTGCAGCGGCTGGAGTTCCCAACGCAGGTGCCATCCCGGCAGCGGAACTCGCCCACGCCGCAGGCCGTCTCTAGAACAGACCCCGCCCCGCGACCATCAGGCCAGAGTCTTCCCCGCAGAGACCAGGAGACCCCAGCTGGAACTCCTGGCCCAAAGTACCGGCCCAGCCACTCCCCCGCACTGTACCCCCCCCCCACCCAGAGCGCTGCAGCAGATGCCCTGGGGCCTGGGGAGGTGGGGTGGGGGGGGAGGCGGGGCGGGGCTGAGGCAGGCAGGCCCTGTGTGGCACTCACTGTTGCAGGGGATCTCATCTGAGCCATCTCCGCAGTCATCCGCCCCATTGCACCATAGCATGTTGGACACACAGCGTCCATTGTTGCACTGGCGGAAGGTCTTCTTGCAGCGGCGGGAGTCTGGGGAGGGGAGCGGGCCACGGGTCAGCAGCAGCTCTGGGAAGGCAGCCTCCTGAAGCCTTGACAACCTACACAGCCCGGCTCTGGGCCTGGCCCAGGGTTGGCCATGGCTCTGCTCTTCATGACCACCCCAGACTCCTCAGCCACACAGTGGGTCAGGGAGATTTTGCGGCCCTCACTTGCACGCCTGGTCCTGCTGGGGGCTGGGGACCCTGGAGGGCTGGGGGAAGGGAGGTGGGCTGGGGCACTGGGGCTGGAGGCTCTTACTGCAGTAGGATGGCTTCTCGTCAGACTTGTCCTTGCAGTGGGAGACGCCATCACAAGTCAGGCTGAAGTTGATGCATTCACCGTTGGCACACTCGAACTCATCTTGTGCCCGGCAAGAGGAGTTCATGGCTGGCGAGAATGTGGAGTGAGTGTCATAGGCCAGGGCCCAGGGGCCTGGAACGCCTCTACCCCTCAGCCCCCCGGAACTGAGGTCATCCTGAGTCCCTCCTTGGTAAAAGGTTTCGGGGGGCCGGGCTTTTGGGAGTCTGGGTAGAGATGGCACCAGTATGTGCCCAGGGTTCCCCACCAGTTCCTTCATCCCCTCTCTCACCGCGGCAGGTGAGGTCCTCTTGGAGGATGCGGCCTCCTCGGCAAGAACAGTTGACGTGGCCTTGGTGAGTGAGCAGACACAGGTCCTGGCAGCCACCGTTGTTGACGCGGCAAGGGGAGAGCTCGCCTGAAACAGGGACAGACGACAGTGGGCTAGGAGTGTTCGCGGCTGTGCACACACAGGAGGCCCCCACCCACTCACACAGCTTCATGGAGCTTCCTAGCCCCAGGCCTGTGGCATAGTGGTACATGGCTGGGGGAGCAGAAAAGGCACTACACGTGGGCCAGGGGGAGTGTCTGGGGTGGGCCTGGGGCAGAGGGGGTGTGTGCTCTCAGGGGGATGATGTGGGGTTCATTGGGTGCTTTGGGGAGATTCAAGTCTAACGGGCATCATGGCGGGGCCCCAGAGTAAGCGTGAGAGGCCTGGGAAAGCTAAGGATCTGGGTGGGGGCAGCTGGGCAAGGCAGGTGCACAGGCATGCGCATGTAGAGCATGAGGTAGGCAGAGCCTGGGATGCGTGTGACCAGGCTCTGGGGCATGTGTGGTCCTGGGGGGGGTGGGGAGGACTAGGGCATGCGCTGGGGTGTCCAAGGATTCAGGTGAAACCATCGTGGGGTGGTAAGAATGTGTGTACGTGTGTGTGTGTGTGTACGTGTGTGTTTGTGTGCACAGATGTCTTGAGGGAGCTGGAGTAGAGGGGTGTTAGGTGTCTTGGAGTTTCTTGGGGGCTGTGTGTACCAGGTGTGTACAAGTGGATATCTGCATGTGTGCGTACGTGTTGGCACCATGGGCGGGAGAGCAAGGCTGGTGGCAGCGGCCCCACTCACAGCTGTTGGTGTCATTGGCCACGGCGATGATGCCCATGGGCTGCTGGGGGATGTCCACGCGCAGCAGCTTCATGTCGCTGCCCACGTACTTGTTGGCGCGCTGCACGGCTCGCCGCACCCAGTCAGTCCAGAAGATGTGCTCCCCGTACACAGCCAGCCCGAAGGGGTGGACTGGCTCCGACTTCAGGATCACCTGCGGCACCAGCACCAGGCCCATCACGGGTGGGCTGAGGTCTCCCGCCCCAACTCTACCCCATGGCAGCCGGCCCCAGGGGTGAGGGCGCCTGGCCTTGGCCCAGATCCTTGGACGCAGCTGGGAAGGGGAGGGACCCACAGAGACATCTTGCCTTTTCCTCCCTGAACCGATGAGGAAGCCAAGCCTGGACAGGATGGGGGCCGCATGAGGCCACACAGCTAAGTGGCCGTGTCCTTGCCTCATTCTCCCCCCACATCTTCCCACTCAGTGGCCTCCCCTCCTGCCGAGGCAATCCCTTTCTTGGCTGACCCGCCACCCCCTGGGCCCAGCCCACCTCGAGCCCCATTCCGCCGGCCCCCTCCCCGACTCACATAGCGGTGAGAGCCGTCATACTCGCACCGCTCGATCTTGTCCAGGGTGGCGTCGGAGAAGTAGAGCTTCTCGGCCCGGTGGTCAATGGCCAGGCCGTTGGGGGTACGGATGTCCTTCTCGATGAGAGTCAGGACATTGGCTCCCGACAGGGCTGCCCGCATGATGCTGGGGTGCTGCTCGTTCCAGTTGGTCCAGAACATCAGGCTGGGGGAAGGGAAGGCCCCGGGGGTCAGGAGTCAAAGCTGGGGAGTCTGCCACAGAGGGCCCGGTCGAGGGCCAAAAGTTGACCAGAACCCAAGGGTCAGCCAGGGTGTGAGGCAGATGCCCACAACCCAGGTGGCCTCACAGTCACCAAGGCCAACATGGCCCGGGTCCCAGAGGGCCAGGCTGCCACAGGGTCACTGTGTGGGTGTGTGTGCACACGGATTTCTTGGTGTCTGGGAAGCGACCGTCTGCGTTTACTGAGAGACGATGTTGTAGCAAGTAAGGCAGGCTCTGGGCTCCGATCCAAGCTCTGCCACTTACCAGTGAGGAACCTCAGCAAGTGACTTAACTTCTCTGTGCCTCAGTTTCCTTCTCCAGGAGGCAGGGATAATACTACACCTGCCTCATAGATGGTTTAAGGATTCAGAGTTAATGTTTACCTAATGACAGCTGGTAAATGCCGCATGACTATTTCCCATTAGGTTATTCTTAACTGCTGTTTGCCTGGCATCCGGGAAACACTTGCAAGTGTCTCATATATGCCCGTGCTGGGGACACACGGACCCCACCCTCAAGGAGTTCTTGAAAATCACCCTCTCTGTCATTTCAGGCTTTTGCATATGTGGAGTCTGAACCCCAGTTCTGCCCCTTACTAGCTCTGACCTTGAACCAGCCTCTTGTCTTTGCACGTTGGCTTCCTCTCGGTAAAGGAGGTGGTGGGATCTGGCCATGCTCAGCTCCCTTTGCGGGGTGGGGAGGCTCCGGAGCTGGGAGTGCCTCACTTCCAGGCTGCTCAGCCACTGTGCTAGGTGTGACAGTGAGCTCCTCTGACCACCTGCTCTGGATCTTTATTCCTGGGTCCTCTGTCCCAGAGATTCACACTCAGATAGGCCCGGGGCGGGGCTGAGGAACCGCACTTTCCTGCATTCCGCAGACAAGCTGCATGCACCCTGGAGTTGGAGAACCATCTAGCAGCAGTCAGTTCTGTTTCCCAGCTTCCTCATAGCAACTGCCCCTGCCTCCCCGCCCGAGGGTTCCACATTGCCCGCCCTCTGCTGCTCGGGACGCAAAGCTGTCTGCTGCTCATGGACTTGTCTCCTCAAACCTCTCCAGGTCTGTCTCTTTTTTTCAAGTAATGTCTACACCCAACGTGGGGCTTGGATTCGCAACCCCAAGATCAAGAGTCGCGTGCTTTACCGACTGAACTGGCCAGGTGTCCCCAAGGTCTCTCTCTTTTTAACACCTCCTCCCCACTCAGTTTGAGCTGAGGCCTCCTGCTGCTATGCTCAAGTGGGAACAGGACACCCGTTTCCACTTAGGGAGGTGCTGGCTGTTCCCAAGCCCTGGGACCTAAGGAGGCTGAGGCTCTGCTTTAAAGGCGCTCATCCTGGGGGAAGTGGGTGGGGGGTTCTGGATGGCTCTCCGAGTTCAGGGTGGGAGTGTGGACAGTGGCCCGATGCCATCAAGGATCGTGGCATCTCTCTCCGGCCTCCACAGGAGAAAGTGTTATCCCAGGCCCAGCTGCAAGAGTCAGCCTCCTGGCCTCGTTGGTCCCACACCCTCAGGTAGGGACTTCCACACCCTCAGGTAGGGCCCAGCAGACTCTGTGGTAGGAAGTGGCTTTCCTCTTACCATGACAAACTACCACATGTGGAAGAAGGACATGTCCCACAACTGAGGATTCTGGGGTGGCGGGGGAGGGCTAGGAGGAGGGGCTTTCCTGAGGGGCAGCTGTAGGGGAGGCTCAGCAGGAGGGCAGGGGGTCCTGGCCCCTTCACCTGGGTGCACACTTCCCCACCCCCCGACCCCAAAGCACTCACTCCTGGCCAAGACAGGGCCTCTCCCAGACAACTCAGCTCTTTCTCCTGCACCCCGCCCTGGCTTCAGTATCCCCGTCCCCCCACCTTCAGACCCCAGCTGAGGGGCTGCCTCCTGGAGGGCACATCCCTTGGTATCCAGCTGGGTCAGGTCCTTGTTACACACTCATAAAGCCCCTTGAAGCCTCATGGCTAACAGCAAATAGGCCCGAGGTAGAGCCAAGGTCCATCTCACCCTCCCCTGGCTCCTCAGCACATCGTTGGTTCTCAAAAGCCATTTGCTGAGTGAACAATGGAATTCCCTGGGCTCAGAGCAAAGGAACCTGCTGGACAGCCATGAAGGAGCTTCCAGAAGCCACAGTGCTCCGTCACCTCTGGACTGGGGGTGGGAGGCAGGCATTGGTGTCCAGCAGCATCCCCGGCCCATGGAGGTTCCAGGCCCATAAGGACAGCTGCTGGGGCCAACGGTCACAGAGGGAAGACAGAATCTTTGTCGTTAGCCATGGGCATGCAGGCTAGGGTGAGGCAGACCAGGGAGAGGGTCCTTGTGCTGGTCTGCAGGGCCAGGAGGCCAGGCTGGGGCTGGATTTGAGTGACATCAGGATAAGGAATCTAGGTTCTGTACACTCACTGTTTCTAAGTAGCTACTTTTGGGTTTTGTTTGTCCCTTCGTTTCCTAGCAAAGCTTTGGGAAAATATTCCAAGTGTTGCCAAGTTCCGGGGAAAACAGTTTTGCTTTCATGTGGGTCAGGATTTCTAAGGTGAGCGCGTGGCTCAGCAGCAGCCCACACACTGGAAATTGTGGGGGCGGGGGGGTGGTGTTGCTGGCCCTGCAGGGGAGCACAGCGGGTGGAGACCAGGGGCGTGCAGCACCCCCAGGGCTATTTCCTCCCAAATTTTCCATTTGTGCTCTGGCCTCCCTTGCAACCTGAGCCCAGCCTCCTGGGCCATCCTCAGGCCTGCCCTGCACATGGGAGCCCCTCGACTGGGCATGGGGGAGGCCCCCACAGTCCTTCCTGCCCAGAGCACTCCCTCCTCTGGCTGTCACATAAAGCACTACCCTGTGTCCAGGCTGCCCTTCCCTGGCCTGCTGACGTCTAGGCCCAGTGCCAAAGCACGGCCTCTGGGATGACTCCTGGTCATTACATACAGTCCTGTACTTGTCTCAGCCTTTCCCACCACTGTGATTTCTCTCCTTCGGGCTAGGTGGTTTGAATGGGCCCAGATGAAGGCTTCCATACAGCAAGTGTTCAGTGAAAAATCTTTGCCTGAAGCTTGGAGAGCCAGGAACACAGAGGACCTACTATGTGCCTCGACCATGGCTCTCTGATGAATGAATCAATTCATCACTGAGCCAGAACTGTCCTTCAGAGTCCCCCGGTCCTCCCCCTGGTTCAGGCACCTGAAATATTATTGTCATCTTACAGACGAGGAAACTAAAGCTCAGAGAGCTCCTACAGCTGGCCCAAGGTCACAAAGCAAGGAAGTAGCTGATCTCAGGGGATAGCCAGCCCCTCCTGCTGCTGCACCCCCCACCCAGGGCTGCCTGGGGGAGTTTCTACCACCCTGTGGCCTGTCCCTTTCCACTCCCTGTACCCAGCAGCTCACTTCTGGCACTCGTCCAGCACAAAGGCCCGTGGGTGGTCGTCTCCAGACATGGTAATGACTGTCTCACGCTCGAAGGCCCCTGGGCGGGTCTGATCGACTGTGTGGCGGGTGATGGTGGATGTTGTGTAACTTGTCCAGTAAAGGGTGTCCCAGCCACGATGATAGGCCAGGCCTTCCACGGAGCCCACATCTGCAAAGGGAGAGGAGTAGTTGTGGGTCAGGATGGGGCCAGAGAGCAGAGCCAAAGGGGGGGTGGCCCATAGCACCCAGTCCTCTGGCATATGTGGAGCTGTCAGGGGATGTGTGGGAGCACAGCCCTTGGCACCCCCAACCCCTCCTGTCCTTCCCTATTTTCTACACAAATGGTCCATGGTCCATCTCCCAACCCATCTTCCCATCTTCCCCACAGCCGAGTAGAAATGCTTTATGGATTTTGGTAAATCACATCCAACTTGGGCTGTCCTGGAAGCTTCCAAATGAATAAGACCCAAACCAGATTGTTTGTAAACATCCTAAACTCCGGTTAAAGAATTAAGTGCACAATGAGTCGTGGAACCATAGCTTAAGAGAAAAAGACTTGGGCTTTTGTGGCTTCTAGCTGTATGACGCCGTGCTTGCCAGAAGGCTGCATTATGAGAAGTACTGTAGCTTAAACAACAGGCCAAAGGCAGGGGACAGTTCTTGCCAGTCTCTCCTGGTCAAGCTATGGTTGCAGGGTATCTGGCTTAGCTCTGGACACATTTTTAGACAGGCGTGTTCTGCATGGAGCAGAATGTGTCCAAAGGAGGTTCAAAGGACAGATGCTTGTTTACCACTGCTGGATACCAGGACCTCATTCAGTGTTGGGTAGGTCTTTGTGGACAGGATGAATGAAAGAATGAGCAAAGGAGTGAGTCAAGGGACCAGGGCTTATCCAGTCCAGGGAAGAGGAAACTGTAGCACAACGAAATAACTTTGCTCTTTGCAAAGAGCCGAAAGGCTGTTCTAGGACACTGTGTCTAGCCCCTAGCACTCTCTGTGGAGCGTGTACACATGTCCTGTGCTGAAATAAGCTGTCACTCTTGCCCTTCAGGTGACCCTGCCTCCCTACACACGTGAGACACCTGAGGCTTGGACAGCAGAGGGAACTTGCCCAAGTGCCTGAAACCCCGTGGCTGGGGTTGAACCAGCCTCTCTGCAGCCTGTGCCGTGAGTCCCGGCCACACAGAGTAGAGCTTTGTGGCTCCTGGGGGCAAACTAGGGCTGGAGGGGGAAGGAAGAAGAGTCAACTCTGACTTCAAATGAGGAGAAACTTTCAAATAACTATAACGGGTGCAGTGTGATTCGCTGGCGAATTGTCAGAGACGCGGTCACAGCTGGGATTGGGATCCAGGGCACAGGGGGTTGGCTGAGGGTGGAGGGCTCCTCTCCCCAGAGGCAGGGCCGGTCCTGCCCCACAGCCCCCCACCCTCCCCTCCCGGGGGGGAAGATCGGGGTATGGGCTCACTCTCCACGATGGTGGTCCTCCAGGAGCCATCGTCATTGATCTGCTGGATGTTCCCAAAGTGGATGTCGCTGAAGAAGATACGATTGGGGGTGCCCGGGGAGGTGCCTGCTCGGTAGTCGAAGGCCAGCGCGATGACATTCTTCATGTGTTCAGGATCCTCGAAGGGCTGGACGGGCGCGTTGAGGTTGCGCTCGTCGGACAGGTGGATGCTCTTGAGGATGGTGCGTTCAGAGTACAGCAGGTAGCCGGCGTACTCGCGGCACGACGCCCCATCTTCAGCCAGCATCCCGTGCGCGCAGGCACAGGCCCGCCGCCCGCCCCCCCGGTACAGGCACAGCTGCTGGCACCCACCATTAGCCACTGCGCACACGTTGGTGCCTGTGGGGAAAGGGGAAGGAGATGGCTGCAGAGGGTGGCCTCGGACATCTCTGCCACCGTGGGAACCCTGGCGGGGCCACCACTCTGCCTCAGCACAGACAAGCCTCCGGGCCTGCACACACAGCACCTGGATCAGTCCCAGAGCTCCCCAGCCTCTCCTCCCCTCTCTCGGCTCTCTGGAGCTGCTGGAACGTGTCCCTGTTCCCTCTCACTGCAGGGGAGTCACTCCCAGGCCAGGGGCCCCGCCGTGAGCCTCTCCTGCCTGGCCCAGGGCCCCAGCCTCACCTTTCTGCCGGTCCCGGTTGAAGACTTTGATGTCTTTGAGCTGGACGCCGATGCCTGTTCTCAGGGCCACGGAGTCTGTAGCATTGTCCTTACTCCCACGTTTGATGGAGCCATTGGCATGAGTCCTGGGGGAAGGGAAGGGCTAGGCCGTGAGCAGGGCGTTGACAGAGGGCGGGAACAGACCTCGGAGGAGAAGATCAGGGTAGAAGCCCTCACCTGTCACTCCAGTAGATGAAATCCTCAAACACGGACACGGAAAACATGTCCATGTTGTTGCTGGACAGAACCACCTCACGGTTCTCACCCGTCTCCAGGTCAATCCGCTCAATCTTGTCTGTCCGGGCATCACACCAGTAGAGCTTCCCATCCTACAAGCCAGAGGCACCCACCTCACCTCTAATGCCCAGTGCTCCTCATCTGCCCCAGGGTCCTGGACCACAGGATGGGTCCCACTCACTCCTGCCTCCCGTGTCTTTCTCCTGCTTCTTCCATATCCTTCCCGCCCTCTCACCTGCCAGTCTGACAAGCTCTAGGCATGCCTTCCATCCTCACTTCTGAGTGACGGCCCCCTACTCCTCTGGGGTGGCAGGAGTCCCATTCCGGAGCTGGGCCAGAAGACCCCATGACTACCCTGGGTCCACATCTTCCCACCAGATGGGGCCTCATCACAGGGAGAATCAATAGGGAGCAAAGCATAGGGTAAGGGGAGCCTCCCCCAGAGCACAGGGTCTGGATAGCCCATGGGCTCCAGGGCCCAGCCTGCACCCAAACCTCATAGTCCACTGAGATGCCGTTGGGCCAGCTGATGCTGACGTTAACCAGCACGACCCGCTCAGTACCATCTAGCCGAGACCGCTCAATACGTGGGTACTGGCCCCACTCAGTCCAGAACAGATACCTGTGGGGTGGAGGAGGGAGAAGTTGGGGGTCAGTCCCCAGACCACCGAGAAGAGAAGGTCTCGTCAATGTGGGCTGTGGGGAGTGACCAGGCCAGACCCGAGCCAGGGCTGGGACCTGGAAAGCCTGTCCAGCTTCTCACCCCTTCTCTGGGTGAACAGTGATGGCCCGGGGTTTATCCAGACCCTGGGAGATGACCACATAGCGGAAAGAGCCATTGAGCCGGGCGACCTCAATGACATCGAAGCCCTGGTCGGTCCAGTAGATGTTGCCTGAGGAGAGAGTGGGTGGAGAGGAGGGGGAATGGGTGGGAGCACTTGTACTTGGTCCCTTTTGAGCCTCTAGATCCCTGCTGCTCCCCCATCTGTTCCAGCCTACTCCTCCTCAGACTTCTCCTGAGATCCCACATCTCCCCTGCCAGGCCTCTACCTCACCTGGAGGCCCCCAGCCCACCGAGGACCCTCTCACGGCTCACCTGCGATCCAGTCCACGGCAATGCCCTCCACGCGGCCAATGCCGTTGGTCACCACATCCTCACGCCATGTCTGGTCTCGCTTAGCCCGGCTGATGGTGCTTAGGCCCATGTCTACCCAGTAAATGGTGTCGTTTTCTGGAGGTAGAGGAGCCAACATGGGGATATCCCACAAGACAGGGGAAAGGTTGGAGGGTGCGCAGAATCAAATGGTAGTCAAGATGGAGGTCAGTGCTGGGCTGGGGGCAGGAAGCTTGGAAGGGAAGACAGAGTAGGGTGGGGGTTGCTGTGTTGTCTCCCCCTCCAGCTGTGGTTGGGCAGCCTCTCACTGGGCTCCCAGAGCACACCACCCCCAAGGTAATGTCCCACTCCCTCCTGCCACCAAATCACTCACCAGCATGGAAGTCGATGCCGACAGCCAGGGATGTCCCCGACACTGGGACCAGGGCATCTGACTTGTCGTTGGGATCCAGGGGGATTCCGCGGATTCCCTCATGCACAGAGTACAGGAGAAAGGAACCCACACCTGAAACACAAGGACACTCAGGCCCGGGCCTCAGTGACACCCCTTTAAGCTTGGGGTCTGTCACTCTCAAACCTATTATTGTTCTCTGCTTCTTTTTGATATCTTCTCACAGCTATCACTCCTCCCCATTCAACACACAGATACACACACTTTACTTAGCCTGAAGCCTGCAGCTTGGGCTGGGAATGCAGGGAATAGGAAAGGAGAGCACCTCTGGTGAAGCGCCTGCAAGACTGCTAGTTCCCACTAGATGGCAGAAGAGACCTGGATTTCTCTCTCCCAAAGGGGGCCCTTTAACCCCTCTTCACTAAATACAACCCTGCAACCTCAAGGGCTGTTGGGGAGAACCTGGGGAGGTTCAGACAAAGCAATGGAGCGAGATGACTCCTCAGTGAAGACTTCCATCTTAGGTTCCTATTTGTCCTCCTCAGTCTGGCCTGTGTCACCTACACCCTCTCTCAAACACCTAAAACTCAACATTCCTAACTTCTCACTCCTGAACTGGTTTCATTCTGTTTTCCCATTTCTTCTTCTTCTTCTTCTTCTTTTTTTTAATTTTTAAAAACTATTTATTCATTTGAGAGCGAGAGTGAGTGAGAGAGAGAGAGAGAGAGAGTGGGCGCAAGCACAAGTCGGGGGAGGGGCGGGAAAGGGAGAAGCAGACTCCCTGCCAAGCAGGGAGCCTGATGCGGGACTCAATCCCAGGACTCCAGGACCATGACCTGAGCTGAAGGCAGACACTTAACAGACTGAGCTACCCAGGCCCCTCTCTGCTTTCCCATTTCTTACGAGGTGCCACCATCAACATGAGCCAGAACGCTCCACTGCCTTTATCCCTTGATACAGTGTGACCCCAGATCAATCCCCCAGCAGGCTCTGGTTTCTCAGGCTCCATGAAAAAAAAAAAGGACTCATGGTCAAAGGAGTTTGGGGCAACCCCAAACACTAGAGTCTTCTCTTGAGAAAAATTCTCAGTGCAGATGAGCATATTCAAGACTCTGAGAAGTTCTGCAGCAAAAAACACTTAAACTTTGTTCAACCCAGTGCTTCTTTCTGTAACATCTACCCACATCAAAGAGGAAGGTTCCCAGAGCGCACTTTGGGAAGTGCTGTCCTGGGGCAAATTCATAAATCAGTCAGCAAGTTCTTGTGAAATGTTTGAGTCTCACCCCTTCTCTTCAACCCAGCTGCTAAGCCCCATCTCTTAACATGGGGCTCACGCTAATAGCCTCCTAACTGGTCTAACTGCCTGGGTTTGGTTTCTCCCTCCCCCACCGGCCGGCTCTCTGCCGTCAGGTTAATCTGCCCCAAACACCACCTTCTAGGCACTCCTTGCTGAGAACACACCAGAGGCCTGCCCTACCCCACAGTCAATCATCTATGATCCCCCCATACTCTGCCCACCCATGGGCTTGGTGCCTTGAGGGCCCTTGCACATTTCCTCCTCTTGCTCTGGACCCTGTGCCTCACTTGTCCTTCCTCCTTTGAGCCATGCACTCAAATCCTCCTTGCCCTGTAGAACTCGGCTCACAGCACACCTCTTCCATGAGGCCAGCCCCGGCACTGCCTGCTGACATCTCTTTCTCCAAAACCCTCCTGCAGGGCCCGGAGAGCACCTCACCATCCTGTTTCCCCTCCGGGTTAGCCCCATCTCTGGTTAAGACTGCGGCATGGGAACAGGACTGGGACTTCTACCCCCGGGTTTCCCCAGCAGCTCCCAGCATGGTGGGGGCTTACCAAGCATCTCACCCAGGAGGCACTTAGTAATACGAGATCCATGCAGTCCCGTCCCCAGGGTGAGAGGGGGCAGGTGGGGGCCAGGGGGCAGGAGGGGTCAGAAGGGGTCAGGGCTTCGGGGGGTCCCTGGGCGGCGTTGGGCACGGACCTTCGCAGGCCTGCTGGCCGCTCCGGAGGCTGTAGCCGGCGGTGCACATGCAGGAGCGGGTGGACTCGGACGTGGGCAGGCAGAGCTGGGAGCAGTCCCCGTTGTTGACGCTGCAGGGGTTGGTGCCCTCGTGGTCTGGGGTGGGTGGGAGGCACAGAGAAAGAAAGGGATGAGGTGGCCCTCCTCGGGACCTCACGGTCAGGCTTGCAGTGCCCAGGGACAGGATGGGCACTGCCTTCACCCTGGACCTTGCGGGGGTCACCACCCAACCCATGCCCGGTCTTTTGTTCTCGCAGGCCCCCAGCTCTTGCAACCGGTGTGGCTGTTAGCACGTACGACACCTTCGTGAGAATGAGAAAGAGGAGCCCCTCTGGGTGCAGAGTGGAGTCGAGCCCGTGCTCATCCCCGTTCACCTCCCTGCCCAGGCAGCCCCTCTGCAGCCCGGCCGCCGGCCTCACCCAGCTGGATGCTCTCGTCGTACACCTTCATGTGCATCACCAGAGTGGTGCTATTCCGCAGGACCACGGGCTCTGAGCCGTCCGCCTTGTTGCATGTGCCCATCTTCTCTGACACCTGATCCGCCCACCAGAGCTTGTCCCCTGGGGAGGCAGGAGGGGATGAGATCCCGGGAAGGGCCCCACCCCCCACCCCCAGCCCGGACGGGCCCAGCCTCTCTGCTCCTGTCCCTGCCCCAAGCCAGCAGCCCTCACCCATGATGGCCAGGGCTGTGGCCTTTCCCAGCTGGCTCCGCATGGCATCGATGACCTCCAGTCCGCTCCCATCGAGGTTGCAGCGGCTGATGGTGTGGTTGCCAGAGCTGATCCAGTAGAGTTTGCTTTCAGGGAAGTCGATAGCCAGGCCTGGAAGAGGTGGGTGTCACTGCCAGGGAGCGTGGCTCCTGGGCAGGGGGCTGAGGGATATATGGTCTTGAGGGAGGATGGTGAGGACACACACTAAGCTAGGAGTTTGGCAGACAGAGGGGCAATCGATGGACCCCGAGGATCTCCTGAGGAATTAGGGCAAGCCGCAGTTCTGGAAAGGCAAGCTCGTACCCACAGGGCCCTTCTGGCCACTGAAGAGCAGGGTCCGGTTGCTGCCGTCCATGTTGGCCATGCTGATGTTATCCCCATCGGTCCAGTAGAGCTTCCTGGGAAGGTGCGGGAAGATGAAGTCAGACCTCTTTGCTCCTGTCCCACACCCCACGAACCCCAACCCTGGGTCCCGGACTGACCCACGCAGCGGGTGGACCACCAGGCCGTGGGGCTGCTCCAGGCCCTGCACCACTGCGTTCTTGAAGGAGCCGTCCAGCCGGGCCACGTTGATCTGTTTCTTGTTAGTGTCATAGCTTGTCCAGAACAGGTTTCGGGACACCCAGTCCACAGCCAGCCCGTGGGCATTTGGCAAGTCTGGGGAGCACAGCAGGGACTTGGAGGTTGGGTATTTGTGGGGGCATAGGTCAGGAGGCTGGAGGAGGTGGGGCACTGGCCTGGTTTCGGTGGGGGGGGTGGATGGGGATCGGGAATCCAGGGTTGGAGCACTGAGAAGGAGGAAGATTTGGAAAAGGAATATTGGGACTGAGAACACCAGGAATGGGAGGGAGGGCCGGATGGGGGGGCACTGCGGGGGTCCAGGGCGAGGGCAGAACCTGCAGAGACGACGGTCTCCACGCCCGTGCCATTGATGAAGGCCCGTTTGATGGCCTGTGTCCTCACATCGGACCAGTAGACACGCTGCTCGCGGGCATCGTAGTCCAGCACGGTGACGTTGTCAATATCAGGGACCGTGAAGGAGATGATGTAGTTGTAGTAGGGGGCCTCTAGGTCTACCCCCCGGATCTCCATCTGACGTGCGTACAGCAGGAACTTCTTAAACTCTGTGGGGCACGGGGTGGGTCACTGAGGGCAGTCCCCTCCCTTCATGCTTTCCGCCCACCCACATGAGGGTCCCTCCTTCTTCTGGTTCCTTCCATTCACAGCTGGCCATTAGCTATCAGGAAGTGATAGCATGGGCGTCAACTCCCTGCCTGAGTTCCTGCATCTTCTTCCAGTGGCTTGTCTCTGCGGCCTCTCCCGACTGGGACGGTCTACCCTCACTTACAGTGGTGAGCCTGGGGTCCCGACACCTTCCCCTTGGGCTTCAGTTTACCCGTGGCCTTGAGGGAGCGGCCTCCTACCATAGCAGGTGGTGTTGTCCTTGTGGAGCTTCATGAGGTGGGGGCAGGCGCAGGAGACCGTCCGGTTGTAGTTGATGAGACACAGGTGGGAGCAGGGGCCCCGGCCCCCATTGGCCTCACAAGGATTGGGAGCTGGGGCAGGGGAAGAGGAGAAGTGAGGGCATCCTGTGATCTGCCAGCACCTACCTGGCCCTTCTCACCCGGACCAACCCCTCTTCACCCGCTCTCCCCCTCCCCATTTCAGCATCGCCAGAACCTCCTCCATCAGCAGGCTGGCCTGTCCCACCATCTCAGCACAGCCCCTCATGCTTTCACGGCACCCTCTTTCCTGGAGGGCTTCTGCCGAGGCTGCCAGCCCCTTACCCATGGGCTGCCGGGAGGGGTGGTACACCTGCAGATCAAAGGGCTGCGTGTTGGTCCTCTGCACCACGGTGACATTATGGCCGGTCCACTTGTTGGCCTTAGCCAGCGTGTTTGTCCGCCAGTCCGTCCAGTACACCTCCCCCCCATACAGCGTCACTGCAAACGGGTGCGACAGGAACTCGTGTCCCCGAAGCACCTCCATGTGGCCGGAGCCGTCGTAACGGGCTGAGTAAATGGCATCTGACCTGAGAGCGTGGTCGGGGCAGAGTGAGGATGCTGGCGGGGGCCAGGCCCTGGCCCCCTGGCCCCCGCCCCCCACAGCCCTCACACACTGGAGCAGTTCTTCCTCCCAAGCCTTGTCGGCTGGGAAAGGCCAACATGACAATGTGGAGTGAGAACCAGAGTGGTTTGACCTCTAGGACCCCGGCTCTTGGGTCCCAAATCCCATGCGCTGGATCTCTTGGCTCCCTTCTCCACAGGGCCACAGTGAGCACACACGGGGCTTGCGGGAGGTTGGAAAAAGGCACCCCCTCTGAGCAGACCAATTAGAAGGTGCCCCTTCCCCTGGGCAGATAAAGCCCACTGGCAGGGGACAGAGATCCGTGAATGAGGATGAGAGGTTGCATTTCCGCCTTGCCCACACCTGGGCCAGGCCCCCAGTGCAGACCTGTTTCCAGCCTCTTCTTCCCACACCTCCTCCCCCAGCCCGGCCTCACCCGTCATCTCAGTCCCCCCACTGGGCCCAGCCCTTGGCCGCCCCAGTTCGGGTTCCAGCTGCCCAGGCCTTTTCACTACCAAGTCCTGAGGCTCCCAACCCCACCCTGTCCCTGGAGGGGAGGGGAGAGATGGGAGCCTCTGGCGTCGCGGTGGGGGGTGCTGACCTGGCGTCGATCCAGAGGATGCGCTTCTCCAGGTAGTCCACGGTGAGCCCGTTGGGCCAGCCCCCTGAGCCCGTCTCCCGGTGGATGGTGCGGCGCCCAGCCCCACTCATGGAGGCAGCCTCGATGCGCGGCAGGCTGGCATCCCAGTCCGTCCAAAACAGGATCCTGGGGAAGGGGGAGGGGGTCGGGGTACCAAGGTCAAGGGCCTGGTGTGGGGCTATTATAGGATCTTTGGTAAAGGGCAGAGGGGGTAAATAGCCTTTGAAGAGACAGGTGTCCCCGACCCGGCTGAATGAGGCTTCAGAGGGGACCATGGGGCCAGAACAGGGCTGGGCAGGGTCCTCACCCATCTCGTGGATCTAGCGCGATTGCCCTCGGGTGCTCAATGTCACCAGCCAGGAGGGTGGTCCGAAGGGTCCCGTCTAGCTTGGCCACCTCAATCTGGTCCAGGTTACTCTCTACCCAGTAGATATTGCCTGCAATCCAGTCTACAGCCAGACCCTCGGGGGTGGCCAGGCCGTACTGAATCACCACCTCGAAGCTGGTCAGGGCTGGTGAAGAGAAGGTCATGAGTGTGAAATCACAGTAGACTAGGAAGCCTAGATAACTCACCCTCAGCCTTGACACCTCGGCCAATATGTCTGACAAACCCCGGCAACACCTGGGGTTCACAGACACCCCCACTCACCTCACCCAGACCCCTCCACCCCACCAGGAAGTCAAATAGGAGAGAAGAGGCCTAGTTTCCAGAAGCCTGAAGAAGGGAAAGTCACACCTTTCCTCTGCTGGCAGCTCTCTGAAGGGCTAACCCCTGGAAAGAGGTCAGAGTAGAGGGTGGAGGCTTTGGCGGGGGGGGAGGTGGGCAAACACAGAGTCAATATAAGAACTTTCTAGAAGTCACTTCACAAACTATCTTGAAGATTTTTCCACAGGGGAAAAAAATATATATACACACACACACATATATGTATGTATACATGTATGTATGTATGTATGTATGTATACATATATATATATTTTTAAACTGTTGCATAGTGTAAATATTATCACAATCTGCTTAGCCGTACCCCTGCTGATGAACATTTAGAATGGCTCCACGTTTTTTTCTATCACAAACAATACAAACTCCTCTAGTAAAATGTGCTTTCAAGTTTTTGCTAGATGTTGCCTCTTAGGGGCCCCTCCTTGACCACCCAGTTTAGAATGTCAATCCCCGTTCTCCCTACCTGCCCCCCACCTCCTTTCTTTATACCCACAGCACTATCCCCTTCTGCTATATTCCATGTTGTACTCATTTGTTTTGCTCATATCTGATGTTTCCCTGGTGTGTAAGCTCCACGAGGGCAGCCGTCTCGGCCTGCTCTGATCACTGCTGTCTCCCCAGGCCCCATGTGTACGCAGGTGCTCGGTACGTGTGTTACTAATGAGAGAAGTCTGTGATGGGTCAGGCCGCCTTTGGACAGAAGGGAGGATTCAGGTACCCCATCCCTAAATGGCTTTTTCCTTTTAAGCCTGCTGTTCGAGGATTTGGGGAGCTCCAGGCCATTCCAAAGAAAGGCTGATCATTTTGTTAATTATCAGGCTGCTGGTTCTGCTGACGATAATTACGGGGCGTCAGGAACTGAGACCCACAGCAAAATCTAACCCAATTAATGAGAGTGTGGGGGATGGGGGAGCTAGGCCTTGGCTTCGGGACGGCCTGGATCTGGGTCTGCAGCTCTGAGTCCCCAGGTGCCCCTTCTGTGTGTGGGCCACCCGCCACAGTCCTGGGTCAGCAGAAGGGGGCGGTCACCTCCATTGTCCAGCAGCTTCCCACGGTAGATCTTGTCCTCCACCACATCAGTCCAGTAGAGGGCGCTCTGGCTGAGGTGGAAGTCCAGGGCGATGGTGTTGCGCAGGCCAGGCACCAGAACGCTGTAGTCCCCTTTGTGAAGGTCGATGCGCCGGATCTCGTGGCGGTTGGAGAAGATTATGAATGGCTTGAAGGGGTCTGGGGAGGGGTGGAATACAGGGGTCAGCGTAGGGCTTGCTGCCTCAGAGCCACCCTGTCCCGGAGCAGGCAGGGTCCCTGCTGGCCCCGGGCCTGGTCACGGGTGGAAACCGCAGCCTTTGGCATCCGGCAGCTCAAACCCAGCCAACAGCGGCTCAGGGGCCTGCCCTAGCCTGCCCAGCCTTCCCCACCACCTTTCACCCGCATGTCACCTAGGCTGCGGCAGCTCTCGCCATCGGGCTCCAGCACCCAGCCCTCATAGCAGGAGCACTTGACGCTGAACTTGTTCTGGTCGCACTTCTGGCTGCACTTGAGGTGCTTGGCACAGTAGCTCTGGATCTGGCAGGTGTGGTTGTCGGGCCCCAGCTCCATGCCCAGCGGGCACGAGCACACGATGCCTTCGCCAGGTGCCACCGAGCAGTTGTGGCTGCAGCCTCCGTTATTCAGAGAGCACTGGTCTGCAGGGTGGTCATCAGGGGACAGGACCGGGGTCAGGGTCAGGAGCTGGGACGAGGCAGGACCATGGCCTGACCGGGCCCTATGTCCTGGGTGGTCCAGAAAGAACCCTGGCTCCCTGCCCATGGCATCCTTCTTTTCCATTTCTGGCCAAGTCTCTGCCCCACCACTTGCCAGGCTCCCTCAGGACCAGGGTTAAGACCCCAGCAGCCAGCACGAGGACCAGGAGGAGTGGGGACATCACAGCAGCATGGGGTCTCCGTTTCCCTGTCCCTTCTTGAGCCCATGGCGGGGGGGCGGGTTGCAGCTTTTCGCCTCTCTTGGAGGGCTGCCCTTTCCTCAGTCTCCCCTGCCTTGGGCGTGACTGAGGTGGGGTGTGGTAGGGAACGTCCTGCCGGGTTCTCTGACACACCCTGAGATCCGCCAGCCCTGACTGATGACCCCGTCAGCAGTTCTCCGGGCCAGTCCCAGCCTGCCTCCTCTCCCACTCCTCTCCCCCAGGAACAGATGCCCTGCCTGCCCGGAGGAGACAGGCGCCTCTGCTCCACTCCTCATTCTCTCGTCACACCAAGTGGTCCTCCCTGACCCCTATTTATTCTGACCCTTGAATGCACAGACTCCTCGCCCCCCCCGCCTTCTCACTGTGTAAGATCTAAGCATCATCTTTGGGAACCCAGTTAAATCCCTGCCTCCTCTGGGAAGGCTGTCCTGACCATATCAACACGCAACCCTGGTGTCTTCATTTTTAAAGGCAGCTCTGTGCTGTTCCACCATCTGGGTGTGGGGGAGGAGATGCGCCTGCAGGAAGGGGTTGCACTAGGCACTCTCCACAACAGTTTAGGAGCCATGTGACTTTGGACCAGTTATTTAACCCCTCCACCTCAGTTTTCTCATCTGTAAGATGGAGACAATAGTTCCACTGGAGGGATTAATATGCTATAATAGTGTGGTGTGCTCGGCTCAGCCTCTTGCCCAGCTGAGTCTGAACTCAACAAAGGCTGTTGGTAACTGCTCTGGGGATGTCCTGCCCAGCAGCCTGAGCTGCTTCTTCCCACTCAGAGACCTCTCCCCACAGAGCTTGTCCTGCTCCACCGGCGCTGGCCCCGACCCAGGCTCCTTCCCCAACCGCCCTCCCCACTCCTATTGTGGGGCCTCTCCTAGGCCTGGGCCTCACCGCACAGATCTCCCTCATCCGAGCCATCTCCACAGTCATCGTTGCCATCACACAGCTTGTCGAGGGGCAGGCAGACTGAGGTGTTGTTGGCACAGGGGTGTGAGGGTGGCCTGCAGGCCAGGGACTCACAGTTCTCTTCATCCGAGTTATCTTCACAATCACTGTCGCCATCACACACCCATGCTTTGCTGATGCATCGAGCTGAGGGATGGATATAATGTGGGGGCCAGGCCTAGTACGAGGGCTCTCCATGCCTTTCTTCCCAGACCCAGTGGGCTTCTCTAATAGGGCCGTGATTGTAATGCCTTGGGGTCCACTAGGAACCTTGAGGCCTTCTCTGTCAGATTCACATGGGCAACAGAGAAAGCAAGAGTCTGCAAGAGTTGTGCTGAAGCTCAACTTTGACGGTGATGGTTTTGGTTCCCAGGGCCCTTAGCGCAGGCCCTGGACCCCCCACTGCTTCCCCCAGGCATCACCCACAAGCTTCTGTGCCGCCCTTTGCCTCCCAGTGTCCCCCCACCCCCCGCCACCAGCATAGCGCTATCTCCCTTGCCACTCCCCTGCTCTC
This sequence comes from Lontra canadensis, assembly GCF_010015895.1. Taxonomy (NCBI): domain Eukaryota; kingdom Metazoa; phylum Chordata; class Mammalia; order Carnivora; family Mustelidae; genus Lontra; species Lontra canadensis. The sequence continues at coordinate 1,820,178 of NW_022631047.1, read as the reverse complement.
AGTATGGTCTCCCCTGTCCCAATCACCCTAGTCCAAGCTCCTGCCCATCCTTCTTTTTACCAGAATCTTTGCAGCCAAACTTGACATTGGGGTCACAGACGTGGGTCACTCCCTCGCAGCTCTTTTCATCGCTGGAGTCCATGCAATCAGTGTCCCCATCACAGCGCCACCGTAGGGGGATGCACAGACTATCCAGCCGGCACTGGAACTCATCATTGTGGCAGCCACCAGGAGGCCTCGTGGCTGCAGGGGGCAGAGGGGGGTTATGGGGGGTAGGGGCTCTAGGTCAGCCATTCTCATGTCTGCCTTCCCAACCCCCCTCCTGTTCTCCCCAGTCTAGAGCTATGAGCTGAGGCAGGGATGGAGAGTTCTCTGAGCCTGGCTGACACTTCTTAGAAGCCAACTTGGAGGCAGGAAGGTCACACCTCCCAGGACCCCAGCAATTGGCTAGTCAAGAATCTCTCTATTTTACACACCAGTGGTCTATTGGTTAAGCAATTTGCTAGGCCACAGCTCAAAGACCCGCCACCTTCACCTAGCCTCTGTTTTACCCAGGAAGGCCATAAACACTTATCAAGCACCTCTGGTGTGCCAGGCACTGTTCCTGGTGACAGTGTGAGCAAGACCAAGTATCTACCCTCACGGAGCTGACGTTCTAGTGGGGAGCGATCAAAGCCATGGAGATGAAGCTGTGTCAATGGCACTGGGTAAGATGGCCAAGGAAGGCTTCTGAGTGGGAGAAGTCTGAACAGAGGCCTGAATGACATGAGCCATGAGCATCCCGCGAGGTGCAGCCCAGGCAGAGGGAACAGCTGGTGCAAAGTCGCGGAGACAGGACCAGGCGGGCGTATTAGTAAAATGCCCAAGGTGTATTTGAGGTTGTCTGGCTGCAGGAAAAGAGCAGCAGGAACACAGGTCAGCGAGGTGGTGGGAGCCCTGCAGGCCGCAGAGTGAGGCTGGGCCTCCATGCAAGCATGTGGGGGGCCGGTGCAGGCTGCAGGGCAGGGCCGGGCTGTGGTGTGACTCAGGGGTGGCAGGCGCACTCCAGCTGCTGGGTCGAGGCCTGACTCAGGAGGTTGGGAAGCTGTGGGAGCGGCACCCAGAGGCCCCCGCCGCTGATGGGGCAGGAGCCCCACACAGGAGCCCCACACAGGAGCCCCACCTCGCTCTCACACTGCTGCCCGCTCCTCCGTGTTGTTCGGCCGCCAATCCCGTCAATGCTCTCATCTCAATGCCTGCCTCTTGGCAACGGCCTCCGAGCTGAGCTTCCTTCCTCGGGGGGGCCCTAAACCTCTTTCTAATTGGATCCCCTTCTAGGACTGTCCTCTGAAAGCACCTCCTCCATCTTATCACCTTCCAGCTTCAAAGTCCTTCAGGGGTCCCAGTGCCTGACTTTCCCTTGCTGATGCCATCTGTCCCCTCTGGGCACAGCTTCATTCCCAGCTGACCCCTCTGGCCTGAGCGGCCCCAACAGGCAGAGACGGAAGTGCCCAGTTTCACTCTCTAAATCTTGCTACCGTGTTCTCCACCCCTACCCACCTTCCATCTGAGGACCCTCCCTCTTGTCCATTTGGCCACTGTCCAAGCCCTCTCATTTCACGGAGCAGGAAGCCAAGGCTCAGAGGAAATGACTTGTCCAAGTTCACCCAGCTTGTAGGTGAGGGGCAGAGTGCTTTCTCTGCCACACTGCAGGCCTCTGGGGACACCCTTCTCAGAATCCCAAGGCACTCTTACTTCTGAGATGGCCTTTGAGACTCAGTGGCTGTTTCCTGGGCCTCAGGTGACCCTCCCTGCCCTCCACCTCAGTCCTGGGCCCCTGGTGGGAGCTTGTGCAACCATGCTGCTCTCGATGTATGTGCCTTCACTCTATAGGGCACAGGTTGGAAGCCGGAAGTCCAGGGCCCAGATAAGGCCCACAGGAAGATTTTGGCCTACAGCATTTTTCAAACTTTTAAAGTCCATTGCCAGTTGTTATGGGTTGATTTGTGTTCCCTAAAAAGATACCGATGTCCTAACTCTTGGTGTGCGAATGTGATCTTCTTTGGAAAGAGGTCTTTGCAAACGATCGAGTTAAGATGAAGTCACTGGGGTAGGCCTTAATCCAATATGACTGTGTCCTTACAGAAAGAGGAAATCCGGACACAGAGACAAGCATACGCACCATGCAAGGATGAAGGCAGAGATTGGGGTGAAGCCCATATAAGCCAAGGAATCCCAAAGATGGCCTGCAAACACCACAAGCTGGAGAGATTCTCCCTCACGGCCCTCAGAAGGAACCAACCCCACCAACATTGTGGACTTGGGTTTCTAATTTCTAGAACTGACACGATGAATGTCTGCTGTTTAAGCCGCTCAATCTGTGGTACTCTGGTGTGGCAGACACAGGAAGCTAATACACCAGTGTTTGGAAATGGGCAGGTTTCACACAGAACTCTGCCTGTCTGACTTCTCTTAAAGCCTGGACTGCCCTGGGTCTGCAGTCTTCCATGGAAACAACGGGCCAGAGCCAAGAAACAAACCTTTCTTCAGAGGGTCTGTGCCTTCCAGAACACTCGGTCCCCACTGCCCCCTAACTGGGCCCTGGAGGCTTTGGCACGAAGAACCCTCACGGAGCCAGTGCCTCTCTCTTTTGGTCCCCACTGTGCTCATTCACCCTCACCCACCACCCCGCCCAGCACGGCTGTGTTCAAGCTCCCAGCTTGCAAGCACAGGCTGTATGCTGAATGCTTTTTGTGCACGATCTCAGCGAACCCCCACATCAGCACCGTGATGTGGGTGCTATTATTATCCCCACTTTGCAGATGACACTCACAGAGGCCCACAGGGATGAAGCAACTTGCTCAAGGCCACCCAGATAGTAAGTGGCCGAGCTGGAGCTCAAACCCAAGGCCACCCAGCTGCAAATCCCGTCATCTTAACAGCATGTGACGAGGGTTTGTCGACAATCTCCCTCCCGCCCTGATGCCGGGCAGCTCCTGAGGATAAGAGCCGGGTCTGGGTTATCTCTGGTTCCCAGATGGCTGCGGCGCACAAAGTGGGGGGGTGGAGGGGGACGGAGGGATGGCTGAGTGTGACTGGCACGGGACGGCTGCGCCGCACCTGCCAGCCCCCAGGCTCTCACCCTGGTTGGTGCAGTTGGCGTGGGTCTCGTCGCTGTAGTCCCCGCAGTCATTGTCCCCGTCGCAGGTCCAGTGCTCGGGGATGCAGCGCCCGCTGTTACACTTGAACTGTGTGCTGGAGCAGGAGTGGCTGCAGCCAGCCTCGTCACTGTTGTCCCCACAGTCATTGTCTGGGGGGAGGCAAGAATGGCAGAAGCAAGGATCAGGTCAGCCCGCTGCCTCCTCTGTGACCCCAGCTTGGGGCCCCCACACCCACCGCCCCGTTCCCACCTCCCCATGCCCCCACTGAAAAAATAACAAACAGAAAAGACACAGAAACTGCATAGACTGCAGCATGCACCATGGCCCACGTGGGGGGTGGGAAGAAGTGGAGGGGGGGGCACGACAGCCCTTCCTGGAGTCTCAGAAGACGGTGGGTGGGGGACTGGACACATTCCTTTCCCTTTCTCCTTTCGGCAGGGTGTGGGAACAGGGGTCCCCTTGCTTTCTTTGGGGGAAAGGCAGAGGCTTCTCTGGTTTGGGAAGGAGTAAGGTGGGTGGAGAGTAGATAAGGTGCCCTGCTCGGGAGGGAGGGGACTAATCAGTCCCCCCCCGCCCCCACCCCCCATCCTGAGCTTGGGCACTGGTGGAGGCCAGGCTCGGGGCACCCTGCTCACGAGTGGGGGGGTACTGCCTGCAGCTGGGGAGGGTTGGGGGCCACTTCTGGAAGGCGTCTGAGGGTGACTGAATGAATGTCCTGCTTTTGAGGCCCGGTGGGTGGGGACTACAGGACTTCCCTCCACGTTTTCAGGACACTTGGAAGGACCAGGTATGGCTTTCCCCCATGGGGTGTGTCCCTGCCTCTTTTCCAACTGGGTTTGTTTGTCTATCCTGCCCTCTGTGTCTTGCTCTTCTTGTCCCCACCTCTGTCACCTCCTCTCCTCTGCCCTCTCTGCTTCTTGCCCTTCTGCTGTCTTTCTCTCTCTGTTACCTCCTCTCTCCCTATCTCTTTCCCTTCGTGTCCTAGTTGGTCTCTGGAGAGCGGAGCTGCTGGGGGTTCCTGAGAGGCAGCCCGAGGCCAGCCAGGGCCCTGGGGTGATGGTGCATGTGCTTCTATGCACTGACCGGCAGGCTCAGGACAGGTCTTTTCGTCAGAGCCGTCCCCACAATCCTTCTCTGAAACACAGAAACCGCCAGGGCAACCATTGGCACACGAGACACAGCACAGATGAGGGGCAACGTGGCGTTGGCCCCATACATCCTCTCACAATCAGCCAGGGCTAGAGCCACTGGTACAACACGTCACAACACACAGACGCCACCAAAGCCACGACACGGCACACACATGACGATCCACTGGCCCCCGTGGCTCAGGACTGACATCACGTGGTCCGTGGCTGACCGCCAGTTGGGCTCCCGAGCCTGAAGCCAGAGCCTGGAGGGTGCAGCAAGGACCCCAGGAGCTGGGGTTTGCAGGGAGAAGGGAACGGGGCACTGGGCTCCCCTTGCTCTGCCCCTCCAGCCTTTCTCGCTCATTTCTCCCCAGCCCCCAATCCTCTACCAGAGAATGGGCCGCTCAGGCCCTGGGTGCTAATGGGCAACCAGGAGGGTCTCCCCTCGGTCTATACTGGTTTCCCCCATGGGATTTCTGGCGTGGACTCACCACTCCCAGCCAACCCAGTGGGGCTTTAGTGAACTGGGAGAAGACCCCAGCTTGATTCTAAGACCCCTTTGTCTCCCACCCAGGACCTGGCTGCAGCTTCTAGCTTTCCTAGGAACCAGGGCAGGTTAAGGGAGGCGAGCTCTTACCATTGTCACATCGCCAATTGATGTTGATGCATCTGCCATTGTTGCAGGTAAACTGAGTCAGGGGGAAGCAGGTGGGGTAGGCTGTCAGGGAAAAGAAACAGCCTAGTCAGCGGTGGGAAGCGGCAGGGGCTCAGCCTAAAGGCCTGCTCGTTCATCCCCATCCTTTTGAGCTTCCCTTTTTCAAGCTTCTAGTTACCAACCACTTGCCCTGTGCTGAGTGCTTTTCATGCATGATTTCACTGAATCCCCATGTCAGCACAGTGATTATCCCCGTTCTGCAGACAAAACTCACAAAGGCCATGGAGATGCAGTAACTTGCTCATGGCCCCCCAGGGACTAAGGATTAGGGGCCCTCCAGCACCCACCCCTGCCCCCAGGCACATTCTCCTGGGCTCCCCCTTCCCTGTGCCAGCCTCGCTTCCCTGCTGCTCCTCTTACCACATGAGGCGGACTCATCGGAGCGGTCCCCACAGTCATCATCCAGATCACACGTCCAGGAGATGGGGATGCAGCGGCCACTGGCGCAGGAGAACTGGTTGGGTGGGCAGGTGCGAGCTAGAGACAGGGTGGGCGCAATTGTTCATAGTCCTGTCCTCCTCTCCATTTCCTCTTCTTTCCTACCATCCTCTGCCTATCAGGAAGTCTTCCCAAGAGTCTCAAAACCATTTCTCTTAGAGAAGCTCAAAACCATCTGTGCGTGGGGCGCCTGGGTGGCTGGGTCGTTAAGTGTCCGAGTCTTGGTTGTGGCTCAGGTCATGATCGCAGGGTCATGGGATCGAGCCCCAGGCTGGGCTCTGTGCTGAGCATGGAGTCGGCTTGGGATTCTCTCCTTCCCTTGCCCTCTCCCTCTGCCCCTCCACCCATTCACACATGCTCTTTCTCTCTCTCAAACAAATAAATTAAATAAAAACTTAACCCAGCCATGTGGTCTGACACCCCATCTGCTTCACCCCATTTCTCGTCTCTGGTGTCCTCCGAGAAGATCCACCCTCCTTGATCCTGTCTCCAATCTGAAGCCATGCTCTGTTCCCCACAAGCTCAGTCCTCAGAGCCAACAGAGCCAACCCCATTCTTCTGGGCACGGGAAGGCACTCCTCTCCTCCTGCTCGCAGCCCCGCCCCTCAGCCCTAACAATCTGCACTCCTCTCCTGGCTGAGGTCTCCCTGTCTCCCCGCCCCCGCCCCCCCCCCCCCCCCCCCCCCCCCCCCCCCCCCCCGCCGCCCCTGCCCCCACCTCCCCTTCCCTGCCTGAAGGGCGCCCCGTGCGGTCCACCCCGACCCCACACCTGAGCAAGTGGCGTTGGACTCGTCTTCACTGTTCCCACAGTCGTTGTCCCCGTCGCAGAGCCAGCGGTTGGGAATGCACCGGTTGTTCTCACACTTGAAGCGGTCGGAGGGGCAGGTGTGCTGATCTGGGCAGGGAAGAGGCCCGGGCTCCGTGAGTGGGCGGGGCCCAGCTCGCCCCACCACGGCCCTGCCATACCCCGACCCTGCCGCGAGGGCATCGGGGATGGGGCGAGGACTCACGGCAGAGGGCTGGGGCCTCATCGCTGTTGTCCAGGCAGTCGTTGTCCCCGTCGCACTTCCACCGCTCCTGGATGCAGCGGCTGTTGGCGCAGGCGAACTCACCCGGCTGGCACTGGGGTGGGGGCACGTAGGATGGGTTCGCTGTGGGCACCACAGGGGTGTGGGGGGAGAGTCAGACCCAGCTCCTGGGACAGGTGCTCCCCTATCTGCACTACTCTCGTCTGCTGTCGCGTTTTAAAATAATATCCCCAGAGTCATTTTCCCTCGGGTGTCATTCTTCACGACCAAATAATCTGGATGGAAACCGCAGCTCTTTCTCAAGCCACAGGGGTGACGTTTACTTGAACACTTCCAGTACTTCCGGACCTGAAACCACCTGCTTCCAAGACAGCCTGGAGCCCCCAGCCCCTCCCCACTACTTTTGTCCCTCCTGAGAAGACCACTCCTCACCTGCTTCCTCCACAAACTGCCTCCTAGAAGTCACCTCTGGGACCCCGAGGTCCCCATCCTGGTCCCTGGGCTTTTTCCTTCACAGAGGCACTGCCCCCACTGGCAGTGAACACGGGGCCCAGAACTCTGAGGGCTGTGCCCTCCTGCCCCCAACACTTCCACCTCACCACCTCTGTCTGCCTTGAGCTCTCAGCGGTGAAATCACCATGTCCTTGGTCTGCATTTGCACGGGTAACATCAAGAAGCCCAGCGCCCCTATGTCGGCCCCTGTCTCTGCACGATGAGCTCTGCTGGATGTCTTTCCGACCTACCCCTCGCTCATTCCCACTCTAAGCCCTGAAACTTCTGTGTGTCCTGTGGGTGCCTCCTGTCTCTCTTGTGGCCCTGGATCACCGGGACCTGGTATGTGTCACCTTGTTCCTCGCTACCGCTTCCCGACAATTCTCTCCGTCCTGAAAAATCAGCGCTGACTTTCATGCTATTTGACTACACCAAGCCCTACTTCCACGGGGCCCCAGGACACTCCGGGGCATCTTAAGGGTTTTAGCTCCTGGCTCGGTGTCACTTTCCCCCAATTCTCTCTTGCTCTAATTCATGGGGACTTCAGTGTTGGTGTGGATCCCTCCATCACCCTGGCCACTCAGTTTCCCTCTCTGCCAATGCTCTTGTCTTCCACCTGACCTCAGTCTCTCCTTCTTAGCTGTCTGCCAAGGTTCCGATGACTCATTATAATTTCTGGGATTCTATCCTAAGGTAACCATCCAGAATATGGGAAGGCAGGAAGGTGTGGGAAATAGCGGAGCAAATGATGAAGAAAAAAAAAAACCAAACAGGTTCTGGGTCCGACTTCCTGGGTTCAAATCTCTATTTGGACTTCGGGCCTCAATTTCTTCATCTGTATACTGGGGATAATCAAATACACACTCCCTACAGGAATATTTTAAAGAGTAAACAAGTTACTGCATGGGAAGTGCTTACCACCCTATCTCAGTACCATCTGTGCTCAAGAAATCGATGCTAGCTGTGACTCTACCAAAAGAGAGAAATCACCTGATCATCCTGGAATGGGGAGAAATGGTGGAGAAAATAAAGGAACGTTTACTAGTGAAATATATTTCAGTCATTACAAATTCTGCTGACGTATCTATGACCCACTGTCGGGTGACAAAAAGCAGAGAACAGAATAGTCGGCGGGGCGCGATTCTGTTTAAGTAAAGGTAAACGCAGAGAGAAGTGTGTGGAAGGGTGACCCCCCCCAATAGTAACAGTGACATCCATGGGGGGTGGTATTTGGGGTGACTTGTACTTTCTCCTTGTGTTTTTCTATACTGCTCATTTATTTATTTCTTTTACAACGAGCACGACCTACTTTGATCTAAGAAGAGCCTGTTTCAAATAATGCAACAATGACACAGAAACTGCTGTGATGTGTACGAGCCCAACAGGGCGGAAGGCACTTAACGTGTCGTGTGTCGTGTGATCTCAGCTACGTAAACGTAGCCTCGGAGCCCAGCTGGCCATAGAGAGATGCTGTTCACTTGCCACACTGCTAACAATACACGGGTTGGTGTCTGTTGGGGGAATTTGGGCTTTTCTACCCTTCTCTCATCTCTAGTATTTAGAGCTGTTGTTATATTACTTTGATCAAGGGAAGATGAATGTAAAGGAATGTGTTCCTCTTCCCAAATCCATCCCAATCATCACTCAGTTTCCCCTTGTCTTTTTGTTCTCCCTAATTTCCCCCACCCCCGGTCCTCCCTAAAACCCCTCCAGCCCCCGGGGTCTTCTCTCACTCATCCCTTGCCTCCTGTTGTCCCCACGGGGCCCTCTTTGCCTCTTTCATCTCTGACTGGACCCTTCGGCCCCCTCCCGCTGAGGACTGCTCCCAGGCTTCCCACCCTGGCTGGGCCCCTCATACCCAAGCAGGTGACACCGTCTGTGTCCAGCACCTGGTCCTCGGCGCACGCACACTGGCGGCTCCCAGGGGTTGCCAGGCACAGGCTGCTGCAGCCACCATTGTTCACACGGCATTTGTTGGTCCCCACTGCAAAGGCACGGCCGAGGAGACAGGGAGAAGTCACATTCAAGTGGGGAGTCAGAAAGGGAGGCAGTGGCGACAGGACGATAATCGTGTTGAAGAAGAGGACATGGAAGCATGGGACAGGGAGGGAGATGGGGAAGACAGTCAAACTCTTCTCCAAGGGCCTCAAAAATCAGAGCCTACGATCCCTGGGGAGTCCTTTCACCCCTGAGTAGCCTCACCCCCCCACCCAGGTCCCACCCCATCACTGGCCCCAGCCCCAGAGGGTACCTTGCTGCTGCTGGGCATCATACATGCGGATTTCAAAGATGGGTGGCCGCTCGCTGCGCAGAAGGGTCACGGTGGGGGGTGCACCGCCTGTGCCCCGTTCTAAGCGGTAAACACTGCCACTCCGGTACTCAGTCCAGAAGAGGTAGTTGCCATGGTGACACAGGCCAAAGGCATGGTTCAGCTCAGGACCCTCGTATACAATCTAAGAACGGAGGGGGGGTTACCGAGGAGCTGAGGACAAATGGGGTGCCTGAGGAAGGCCCGGGAGGTTACGGTTTTGTTCATTTACATGTCCATGTCCTGGGTGTGGGTCTTGTTTCCCCCATTAGCCTGGGTGACCCTGAGGGTGACAGCTTGGCACACAGTGAGGTGCCGGACCCTGGGCCCAGAGGGATGCTGATGTGGAACTTGTCCACACTACCCTTCCTTGGATACATTCATCTTCATATCCCCCAACATGCGTGTATGTGCACGCGCGCACACACACATATACACACAGTGCTTAGCACACAGACAGAATCCATCCATTCATTTCTTCGGTCAACAAACACTTGCCAGGATCTATTAAGGGCCGAGCTGTGGTATGAAAGACACAGCCCCTGACATAAAATCACCGTTGTCCCATGGAGGGTGCACAGAGTAGTCCAGGCTGGAGGGGGTTCTGGAAACAAGATCCAGGGGAAGGTGGCTCCTGAGCAGTGGGACAGGGAGGAGGAGGGGGTGGAGGCAGGAAACTACATTGGCAACAGCACAGGGGGCCACACTGTGTACGCTGTGTGCCGGGAATTCTGAGCAGTCTAGTGTTGTTTGCTCAGATGTCGGGGTACGGGGAACAAGGGGAGGAATAAGACCCCAGAGAGAGTCAGGGGCCAGATCACCAAGGGCCTTATCTACCAGGAAAGGGTTCAGTCCACATGCCTAAATAGGCATGCGTCTCAGAAGCCTACAGCCACACCAGGGACAAAGCATGTGTCCATGGCATCTCCAGCCGTCCTGCACATGGGCAGAGGCTGACACGGCAGACACACACCAAAATGTGCTGTGTGTACATGCACAAATGTGCGGAGGTGCACACGTGCTGTTTGCTCAGGTACGCACATGCTTGCTCGAGCCCACAGACAACACGCAGCCGCAGACACACTCTGACAGAGGCGCCCTTCAGATGATCTGACACGTACCACACACAGCATAGGGAGGCGCGCGCACGTAGGTGAGCGTGCATGAAGCCCATGGGCCTGGACACAGAGATGCCCACACGGTCACACACAAAAAGCCCCATTCAGGGGCGTCTGGCTGGCTCAGTCAGTTAAGTGTCTGCTTTCAGCTCAGGTCATGATCCCAGGGTCCTGGGATCGAGTCCCGCATCAGGCTCCCTGCTCAGTGGGGAGACTGCGTCTGCCTCTCCCTCTCCCTCTGACCCCAGCCCTGCTCGTTCTCTCTCTCTCTCTCAAATAAAATCTTAAAAAAAAAAAAAGCCCCATCCACACACAAGCGTGGCCTAGCGACGCACACATGAACGCCCGCACACAGGTGCGTGCCCGCCCACCTTCCGGTCTGTGCCATTGAGCAGTATGGTCTCGATGCGGTCATAGAAAGCATCCACCCAGTAGAGGCGCCCTGCTGGGATGTCCAGGCTCAGCCCATTGGGCCAAAGCACTGTCTTGGAGGTGACAAAGATGTCTCGGTGTGAGCCGTCCATCCAGGCCCTCTCTAGCCGCCCTCGCCGACTGTCCTTGGGGTCCTCCTCCCAGTCTGTCCAGTACATCCACCTGTGGGCAGTGACTGGTCAGGACACTGGTGTGCACCTCCACACGGGCCACCACTGCCTTCGGCAGCCTCCTGTGTGATCCCAATCCGTGCGCGCAATGCCAGAGCTCCTCCTGGGGGCTTCCTGCCTGCTCACCCCTCGCCCCCACATTTCATTCCTTCCTGCACTCAGCAAGCATTTGTCGAGTGCCTGCTGAGAGCTGGGCACAGTTTTGGCACTTGGGGACCCCGTGGAGACAAGGCCCCTGCTCTCCTGGAGGTCCCATCCCACCCCGGGGTACAGATAAGAAATAAGTCAACTGGAAAGGGACGCACTTTGGAGGCTGAGGGAAACCAGGCAGGACACGAAGCAGGGTGATGGTACAGAGAGCGGACTGGGCAGCAGCTGGGGAGGCCTCTCTGAGGAAGCGGCATTTGAGCCTAGGTGTGCATGCGGACAAGAGGCTACATCTGCAAGTGTCTGGGAGCTCTGGGCAAAGCAAGTCCCAGAGCAAAAGCCTGGAGGCAGGAAGAGCTGGGGTGTCTGAGGAACAGATGGCGGGCGGTGGAGACAGAGCTCCGAGGGCAGGAGAGAGCTGCAGATGAGGCCAAGAGGACGCGGGCAGATCCTGCAGGAGCCCAGGCCTGATAAAGACATGGGTCTCACTCCCAGGGCAAGGGGAGCCCGTGGAGGGCCTCGAGATGGGAGTGACAGGACCAGAACTGTATGTGCGTAAGGCATCACTCCCATTGTCCTGAAGATGGGACACCTTTCCCCCATTCGGCCTCTGATTCCTGCCTTAGTGCTGTACTTGGGCCGCTCTCCCCTGTTCGCTCCTTGTCTCACCTCCCCGTTCTGGCTCCTCCTGCCCACAGGCCCTGGACAGACTCACCCATTGAGTGGGTCCACCACGATGGCCCGGGGGTGTGTCATTTTGCCCTCGATTAACGTCTTGCGGGTCTGAGCAGCCTTCTCCAGCCTGGCCACACTGATGGTCTTCTTGGGTCCGTCATCCGTCCAATACAAATTGTCCCCCATCCAGTCCACAGCTACCCCCTCCACATTGTGGATTCCTGCAGGGAGTGAAGGGGGCCATGACAGAAGGCCTCAAAGGAACCTTAGCACAGCCTGGCTCAGAGTGAGCTGGCGCCCAGTGGGGCAGGGAGCACCCTGTGCCAACAACAGTGGGAGGGATGGGCTGGGAGGCTGGAAAAGGATCTGAGGACACGGTATTGAGGCTCAGGGGCTCTCAGAACTCTGGCCCGCACCCCGTGAAACCCGTGCGGCCAATGCGAGCTCTCGCGGGAGGGCCAGTCTGGGCCTGAGCTCCGGGGAGCTGAAGCAACGTACGTGTGGCTCTGGGCACCCGTGTGACACAACATCCCACACCCAAAAGTCCTGAGCTGACAAAACGAATAAATCAGGAAGTGATTTTCCACTTAGCAAAGGGTTCGTCTCCAGTTTCCATAGCAGCTCCCCGGGTATAGGGAACCCCAATATCTTCCTGATGAGTGACTTTTGATTTCCCTAAAGTCTTATGATTGCTGACTGCTGAGGTTCTACGAGCAGGACTGGGGCTGGGGGGTGGGGAGCAGTAACGCATCAGCCAGATTCCCTGGTTTAGGGAACCCTGTCCTGGGGGCCCAAGGGCAGGTTTGGGAATTCCTGATGCCTGGCAGGAAATGGACAGAACTCAGGAGCTCAGAGGCTCCACACAGAGTCAGACCACGTACTGTTGCTTTGCCCGAGCAGCTCAGACAGAAAAACTGGGTTCAGCTCCCAAAACAGACTCTTCCCAGGACAAGTGAGCAAGCAGCTTCTGGTGGCTGTGCAGGCTGCTGCACAGGCCCTCTGTGAGCACCCGTGGGCTGGTACAGCTACTCTATTCAAGGTCTCAGGCCTCTCCTGGGCTGTGTCCTGCGTGCAGCTCTGGGGAGCAGAGCCAATGGCAGAGAGACCCCGAGTTTTCCCAAGCATTGGCAGAGACAGCCCACACTGCCTAACGCATCCATCCTCCAGCCTCTTTTCGGCTCAGCCAAGAAGGGGTTCACACAGAGGTCAATCTGTCTGTCCCCTCATCTCCATGCCAACCGGCCCAGCCAGCCAGTGAGTGGGGGACTCTCCATGCTGAGAGGGTACTGAGAAGGCAATGCCCAGGCCTCACATCGCTTCCTGTCCCAAGTGGGCGTCCCTTGGGGATCCCACCTGCATACCCCTTACTTTGGGGGCCCTTACCGTCCTTCAGGATGGTCTCCCGCTCAGTGCCATCGATCTTTTGGCGACCAATGAGGTAGCTGGTGGTGTCAGCAAAGTAGATGAAGCCAGTCTCAGCGTGGAAGTCCAAGGCTCGGGGGTTCATGAGGTTCTCAATGGGGATCATGTGTTCATCTGGGACCTTAGCCCCCATATCCATGCCCCGGATAATGCCTGGCCGGCCCTTGCCATAGACAAGGAACAGCTCGTGTTCTGGCTCTAGGGCAGATGCAAGGAGGGGCACAAAGTCAGGTGCACACGTGTACACACACACACACACACACACACACTACCACCCTGCCTCCGGGGCCATGGCCCAAGGGGCTGCAATGCCCCAGCTCTCCTGGGTCAGGGGAGATGGGGATGGCAGGGGGTCTGGGTCACATAGACAGACGTATAAACAGGAAAGCCCGGGACAGCACCCTGGGTGGGGGGGAGGTCTGCCTATGGGGCAGGAGCAGCAAGGATCAGGTTTTCAATTAGGTGCTCACTGCTCAGTGAGTCAAATGAGTTGCTTAGATACACTGGAATCTGGTTACATTGGACCACTCCTGCCGCTCCCCTCCTTCTCTAAGCCACATCACCCCTCGCTTACACCCCAGGAGTCTCCTGCCACTCCCTGCTGTCCTCTACCCAGTGGCCAGCCAGCATGATCTTTTGCCACACGTGAAGCACATCACATCACTTCTCTGCTGGAAAGTCACCAAGAGCTCCTCATCCCATTTCAGATGCATCCAGCTCCTCCTTCCTGTCTCCCCTCACTCATGCTGTGCCCTTCTCAGCCTTGAAGCTGGCTCTGTCAATCCCCTCTGCCAGAGGGGCCCTGCCTTCCGGTGGTCCCACGACTCAGCTCCTCACTTTATGGAGAGCTCGGCTCAAATCCCCCCTCCACGAAGAAGCCTTCCCTGACCACTCTGACCCAGCAGGAGCCCTCACTGTCACCAGCAGGTCTAGGTGCCTCTCTGTTTTCTTCCTAACACCAGGTACCACCTGGAGTTATTTTTACCCGACTGTCTGACCTACCAGACTCTACGCTCCGCTCCGTAAAGCAGAGACAACAACTGTCTTGTCACTGTGGAATTCTCATGGCCAGGATAGCGCCAGACGCACAGTCCACGCTCACGAGATATTTGTTGAGTGAATGAATGAATGAATGAATTGAATGGGCCACTGGACAGTCTGTTATGGAGCCCAAGTAGGATAATGGGAAAAGCCTTGTTCTTGGATGTGGGTTCAAATTCTGTCTCGGCCCCTCACTCGAGGCAAAATGTTGGGTAAATCCCTTCATTTCTCTGCATCTCAGACAGAAAGGGCCAGGCTGTAGGGAGGCAGACAAGGACAGGGTCCCGCCCCATGCCAGCAGGCACGCACGCCCTGCCCGCTCACTCACTCTTGCATGACTTCCCATCGCTGCCCAGACTGAAGCCGGAGCGGCAGCGGCAGGTCCGTGCCTTGTGGCTGTTGGCCAGCAGGCAGATGTCGGAGCAGCCGCCCGGCTTCCCAAACTGGTCGTTCTCGCAGGCGTGGCTCCTCACTGCAGGCAGGGGAGAGAGCTAGTCAGGGCCCTCCAGAGCCCCCGTGCCGAGACCTTAAGAAGGCTTCCTGGAGTCTGACCACACTCCTTCCTGCTGTGGCCTTTATGCCTGTTGTCCCATTTGAAGCTTTAGAAGCCACAGGACTGGGATCTCTCCGCCCCACCGCGACCTAGCCTTCAGACTCTGAGGGGACGGTTTCTGTGGTCAGTGGAGACAGTCACGCCGCTGCCCGTGGGCAGGTGCTGCGACTCTGGAGCAGCCAGGGACCTGGGAGGTGCAACCTGTGTCCTGAGCAGAATTGGGTGCAGGGGCTCCATGGAGGTGGGATCTAGAGAGGCTGAGCGGCAGGAAGGGGCTGGCAGGGGAAGCTGGGGGGCCAGGGGAGCTAGTCGGGGATGGATGGCTATGAGAAGCAGTCGTGGTATGAGAGAACGAGCCATTCCCACAGGAGGGTCCACGGAGGGGCTGCAGGGCCCCACTCACCCCGGGGCTGACGCCGCTGGTGGTAGATATGGAGGGCACCACCCTTGTCTACACGGGTGACCACCTGGTAGTCAGTGCTGTTGAATCGATTCACTCGGATCACGCTCGTCTTCTGCTGGGCATTGGCGTTGTCCGAGTTCGTGGCATAGAGATAATTCTCAAACACGGTCAGGCCGTACAGGTGCTCAATCTGAGACAGGCAGGCAAGAAAGGTCGGCGTGAGAGAAGGGGATCCTCCCTCTGCCCCTGGAGAGCCCCTCGCCATCCCATCCCATCAATTTCAATATTTGCACTCCCCAATTCATTCCATAGCTGTCTAACTCCATGCTTTCCCCCGGTCTCCTCTGTCTCTTGAGATCTTTACTTGTCAAAACCCTGCTTGTCCTTCACAAGGCATCTCTCTGAAGAACTTCTGGGATGTTGTAACCAGATGCAGGCTCTCCTTTCATGCTCCATCTCTCTGGCTATTATCCACCGACTGGCCATTTGTGGACTCGCCCCATCCACTCTGCTCAAACCTCCTGAGGGCAGGAACCATGGCCCATACAGGCTCAGGCACACCGTGGGGGATGGAACCCCTTTTGGACTGAATAGGAGTTGGGCCCTAACCTCTGTCCACAGGAGGACATTCTTAGCCCAATCCTAGCCCCCAGCTTTGGGAAGGTTCAGGGGACAGACTTGTCCCAAACAAGCCAGGTAGCAGCCCTCGCTACCCACAAAACCTATCCAAGGGAACTGACTGTTCCAGCTTGTCCAAGACAAGGGCATTTGCTGGTTTATGGCATGTCCAGGGCTAACAGGGACAGCTGGGCACCTTAATGGTCTCAAAAGGGAGGTGCCATCTCCAAGTTGGAAGGGCTTCTAGACTTGGTCCCAGTGCTATTTCCCAGCTGTGTAACCTCACGCAAATCTCTTAACCTCTTTGGACCCTGCTTTTTCTCATGCCAAAAGGGAACTGAGATACCTACCCGCTTCCCTGCCACAGGTTGTTGTATGGATCAAGTGAGAAAAAGGAAGTACAAGGTGTCTCTAATATGATCTGTTTCCATCAGAGTAGAAGCTATATCCACTCCCTTCCTTGAAGGGCTCACACCCACCCCGCTTCCCACGAGAAGGCAAACGTGTTCCCATGTCAGCCTCCCTCTCACTGGGAGGCCTAGGGGATGGCGGCCCGGCACAAGCCACGCCCTCACCAGAATGCCCTGGATGATGGTCTGCCGGCCCTTGCCCTCGTAGTCCACCACCTCGATGTAGTCCAGGTAGGCATCAGCCCAGTAGACAAGGCGGCTGACCAGGTCCAGCGTGATGCCGTGAGGAAACACGATCTTGCTATCCACCAGCTTGGTGCGGTTCTGCCCGTCCATGTCACAGCGCTCCACCTTTGGGATCTGCCCATAGTCAGTGAAGAACACCTTCCTGTGGGCAGAGGGCACGTTAACTGGGTTCTGGGCACCAGGCACTCTCCCTTCCCCCACAGCCTCGCCCCGCCCCTCTCACCCCATGGCAGGGTCCAATGCAATGCCCTTGGGGTTGTAGAGCTCCAGGTCCAGCAAAGTGACACATGTGTCCCCGTTTCGGTTGCAGACAAAGATCCTATCATCGATGTCATCCACAAAGTAGAAGTTGCCCGTCAGCCAGTCGATGGCCATCTGTTCCACGTCTGGAAAGTGTGAGTGAAAGAGCTATGGGGGGAGATCCTCCTGCAGACATGCCCACCTTTGTTGGTGCAGAACCCACCCCTGTAAGTCCACCTCCTCTGGGGAGACCTCCTTCACCAAGGAAGCTATAAGCCATCTCTCCTCTTTGAGCTCCTATAGGAGTTCCTGGCAAAGGCACATTTTACCTTGTATTCTTTGCCATCTTTCCTATCTGGTTTCTATCTGGTTTCTCCAAAGACAAGTGTCTGAGAAACCTATTTGGTTCTCCAGGGAAAAGTGTCTGACTGCCCCCCCACGAAGCCCTGCTCCACACATGGAGCTCAGGGCCAGCACACAGGTGACACTGGGTCTGTGATGGCTGCTTAGTTGATGGGCAGGTTTCCCCAGTTCTAGCCGTTCCCTGAGTGGAACCGTCTTCTTGGAATCCCAAAAGGCAGGGAGGACAGGTCTCCTAGCTTATTCCAATATTTTTAAATATGCTTTTACTTGAGATACCAGCACTCAGGCTAACTAAAACATCACACATGTTTGATGTTGGCTGGATGTGCCTCAACATTATATGGTAAGTCAGTTTATCTCATGCCAGCCAGGGCATTAACCAGACTAGTATGTGTTGCGTGACTCTTAAAAATGGAAAAGCAGGGTACACCATCAATAAATTCAATCTGAGAGAAAAGTATGTCAAACATGGCGCCCAGAGACAGGGAAAAGGGAAGGCCCATGGTATCCAGTGACATGGGCCAGACTTCCTCCACTCACCCCTGTTCCCACTTCTTCAGTGTCCCTCTTGCTCAATTTCCTATCCTAGGGAGGGTGGGAAGGAGCAGAAAATAAGATATAAGCCTGGTGGACCGAGAACATAGGAGGAGGGCCATAAAAGGACTCTGAAGGTAAACTGAGGCATGGTTCACAAAGAAGGGGAGCTTCAGAAAGGTGAAGACGAGAGGAGAATGGAGACCAGGTGCCTACGTTCAGTCTATGCCAGCTCTGGGGGAGATGGAAGAGGCTAAAAAGGACTGAAGAGGGGAGGGAGAGGGCATGGACAGTGGAAATCTGGGAACAGGGACCCCTGCTGGCCTCCTCGGTGGGGGAGGGGGCTCCTCTCCAAGACCCCCTGGTCCCCATCCACACTCTGCCCCCTCCAACTTCCACCACCAGGGGTAATGCCTCTTGCAAACTGGGAATCTCCTAAGACATGACTCCTCGGGACCCCTGCCTTGCACTCCGCCTCCACCAAATGCCCCAACAGGTAAAGAGATCTGTGGACCACCTGCCTTTGGCTGCAACTTACCCCCACACACTACCCACACTCAAACCCAGTGGGGATGATTCTGCCCCCACAGAGCTGTACGTATAATAACAACGAGGCGCTCTGCTCACCCCTCTCTAATCCTCCCCCCTCCCCACAGGGATTTGGGGTCTGTTTCCTAACAGTGGGTGGGGGTGGGGGCAAAGGGAACAGGAACATGGCTCCCCAGGAACTTGGCTAGGCCCTGACACTGACTCACAGTCACAGGACTTAGGCCGCGGGAGGAAGGGCAAGAGCCAATTCGGGGCTCTCATCAAATTAGTTTCCTCTTCAGGTCTCCCCTGTTAAGCCTCCCTTCAAGGTGACCGGAGAAGGAGGTCACAGGGAAGAGGCAGCGCCCCTGTGGTTGCTGACGCACCCCCAAGCCCAACCACTGTCTCCTCTGGGCTCCTAGTACTGGCGCATCTTGCTGACAGTGGAAGAGAGGGGCAGAGCAGCCTGGGAAATGTGGGTCCCGGGCCACGTAGGAAGAGGGCTCGGTGCTGGGATAAGGCAATCACACTGCCCCACACGCTGTGACCACAGAGAAGACAGATTAAAATGAATGTGGCTAGGCCGCCTCTGGAGGAAACCCAAACTCCCCAAAGGCAGGGGTTGGGGGTGACCTGTCCCAGGCATCGCGCCTCTAGCAGGCAAGTAGGTGGGAAGGCAAACAGGTTGGAAGGCAAATCGGGCCCGCGTGCCCTTTACTTGGTGGGCACGGTGGGGGGCTGCTGGCATGCAAGGCAACTTCACTGGAAGCCGTTTTCCCAGCACCAGCTGGTGTAGCAGTGTCCTTCTCTCTAACTTCCTGAGGCTTCCTTGAGTCACTGCCCAGCTCAGGGCTGGCAACACTGTGGGCCCGCTCCCCATCCACCCTTCCCTCAGCAAGAAGGAAGGAGGAAGAAATCTGAAGACATCAAACGCCTCCCATCCTAGGAGCAGCTCCACAATTGCCCCCCACTCCCCCAGGACGTCGCCGACCTTTGAGACTCCTTCCTGGCCGGGGTTCCCTGCCAATTTCAGGAGAGAAGGCAGAGGGTTCGTCCTTGCTCTAGATTATTTACCCTTGGCCAGTCTCCCCTTCCACCTCCCAAAGGCCGGGCAGGGCCCCACTCAGCAGTCCGGTGAGGAGTTGGCAAGAACGGGAGTCCCCAGCCTGGCCTGGCCTCCACTTTGGTATTTTTGCAGCTGGAGACTATTAGTCGCAAGCAAAAATCCTTTGTTATCCAACCCCCCTCCACATTATTTTCCTCTCTCCTAAAGTCCAGATTCCTCTGCCCG
The DNA here is from genome assembly GCF_010015895.1 of Lontra canadensis. Classification (NCBI taxonomy): domain Eukaryota; kingdom Metazoa; phylum Chordata; class Mammalia; order Carnivora; family Mustelidae; genus Lontra; species Lontra canadensis. The sequence continues at coordinate 1,800,736 of NW_022631047.1, read as the reverse complement.
CCCCACCACACACGCACGCACGCACGCACACACACACACACACACACACACACACACACGGCCACTCATACCTATGCAAGGCCAGTGTACACAGATGGGCTCAGATTAGGAGAGGGCACCTTCCCTCCTGGGCTCCCCTATGGGCAGTGTCTGGGCTACTGGCCTATCTCATGGCATGGGGGGCAAGTTGACTCCCGGGTTTGACCCCAAAAGACCTGAACATTCTGGCAACCAACTCATTCAGAGGGCAGCTGTCCGCTGAGCCCCAGCCTTCTCAGGGCTGACCCCAGAGCATGCTCCAGAGGGGCTCTTGAAGACAGGAGAATCTCAAGTAAGCCTAAGGGGAAGAATGCTATGGGGTGGGAAGGGTCTGGGGTGGTCTGGGGTCACACTGTTTGGGGATTCCAGCATAGAGAAGGAGGCCAGGAAGCTAGGAGGACAGTTAGAGAGTCAGAGGACAGACCACAGCTTGCCAGTGATGTCACAAAAGACTTTCACTTCCAGGCTCCAGAATAGACCTGGGGTGTGTGTTTATAACTGATAATCCTCCCTGCACTCCCCCCCACCACCAATGCTCAGCACTCTGCACCCCCATAACTCCAATTTTTCTTGACTTCTCTACTATTCACATTGTTCAAGAGGCATTTCCCTAAACAGTGGCTCTTTTTCCAAAAACAACCCCCTGCCCCACCATTCCCAAGAAGACCCTCACTTCAGCTGCAGGACTCCAGTCACTCTCCCTAAAATAAATCTGGGGGAGGAAGGGGGCCTCTGTGTCCAGAGGAAATACCCTGCAATGCATCCATATACCCAAAGATTATAGGACAGGGCATGAGGTCCCTAGATGAGGAAGGATGAGCAAGGATGAACCCCATTCCCACTTTAACCACATCCCCAGTGAACACACCGCATTCTGGTCCTTATTCCAGGAACCTCCCCACTTCTCCCATCACTCTGCTCTGTCCTGGACCCAGCCAGGGTCCAGACACTGACAGTGGGTTTGAATCCTGGGTCTATCACCTTCAACTGTGGGACTATGGGAAAGTCACTTAACGTCTGAGTCTCAGTTTGCTCATTTGTAAAATGTGACTATGGGAGAGTTACTTAATGGTGGAGTCGCAGTTTGCTCATCTGTAAAATGGGACTATGGGAAAGTTACTTAATGTCTGAGTCTCAGTTTGCTCATCTGTAAAATGGGATGGTACATTAATAGCACTTAGCACAGTGCCTGGCACATAATTAACACTCCACAAATGGGAGCTGTGGTTCATACCATCATCCTCCCTCACCTCGATCCCATTCTTCCCTACCTTCTCCACCAAGTTACCATTTGTGCCTTCAGCTAGAGCCCTGTGGCCTCCCGACTACAGGCGGCCCCTCCAGGTGGGCAGTGTGGGGCTAACACCTACTATTCTTCAAGACTCAGCTCAGGCCCCCAGAAGAAAGCTTTCTGTATTTCAAACTCCCATAAGCCCCAGTCACTCCTTTTATCACAGTCTGTTTACCTGACTACAAATATTGTGAGGGCAAGGTGCTATCTTTCATCTCTGTCCCCGGTGTCTGACACACACACACTGATTCATTCAACAAATATTTGTTGAGCACTGAGTCCTCACTCTGTTGTCCTAGTGCTGGGACATCACTTTTTCCCTTCCCTTCGACTGCCAGGATCTTCATTCTCTGGCCTTGGGACGCCCCAAGATGCTGGGAGAGCACATCTGTCTGGTAACCCTCTTGCTTCTTAGAGCCACTCAGGGGCTCTTGTCCTGAGGGCTGGTGGGGAGAGAGAGACCCAGGGAAGACGACCAGGAGTCTGGGGGCTTTGCAAGTAGGTAAGAGATAGCCAGGCAGGCCTGACGGAAGTTCTGCCAAATGGCACGTCCTCATGCTCCTGTTTTCCCGCCGAGTCCTGACATTAGCTCCTCTTGTTTCCAGCGAGGCCAGGGCTCAGCCACAGCACATCACCTCTGTCTCCGGGGCTCCCTTCCTGCCCTGCTTGCACTTCCGGCCTCGGGCTTATGCCCTGTTCCTTCCCTTGGCTAGCCCAGGTCCACAAAGGCGGTCCATCCTGGTCCCGGGGATGAGATGCCCAGATCCTGCAGCTCTGATTCAGAATCGTAACCAGGGTTTTCCCACTATTGAGAAACCCTTGCTGGGCTCTAAAACGCATCTCTCTTGCTTAAGTTACTTCCTGTGGCTTGAAAACAGGGAGGGGGTGCTGTGTTGGGAGCAGGCTGGGTGGAGAGGCAGCTTCAAGGAGACAGCGGGGGGAGGAGAGGCCAGGCTGGAGCTGAGCCGGGAGACACGGGGCTGGCCGCAGGGCTGGCCGGGCCAGGGAGAGGAGAGAAGGGCTGTGAAATGATTCGGAAACTCGGGGCAAGAGCGGGGAGAAGAAGCACCAGGGCACGGGCAGCACAAGGCCAAAGGGTGTGCTGGCGAGAGCCCCCCAGAATTCTGACACCCTGAGGGTGAGGAAGGCCAAGGGCGGGGGGATGGCTGGCTTTCACACATAAAATCTGGAAGGGTTCCATATGCATAGGGGGGAATGCTGAGAGGGCCCGGGCCGCCCAGCTCAGGAGGAATACGGCTCCCCTTCCAGCTGGGGAAGTCAGTTCATCGCAGACTCAGGGGGCTACTCTCTGCCTACCCCCTGCCTTCCCTCTAGACACATCACTACCCATTTCCTGTTGTGATTTTAAGCACACACATAACACAGGCACACAAAGAAAGAGGGAGGGCTAAGTGAAGCTGGCCAGCTGGACTTGGGGACTCATTTCGCAACCTTGCTGCTTGTAGCCTCGGGGGCCTTTTCTGCCTCCCCTCTCCTTCCCACATGCGGCATGATGCAGGGAAGAGACCAGAGGACCCCAGAGGGCCCTTCCAAAGCATCCCCTCACACCCTAAGTGATTTCAGCAAAAGTTCCTTCCTTTAAGGCTTCTACGTGCAGCGTCAGAACCTTCCCTCCCCCCACACACTCCTTCCCAGGGCCCCATTTCTGCAGGCTGCCCTCATTCTTTTTATGGGGAAAACATCCTCAGAGCCAGTGGAAGACAGGTCAGAGGAGCACAGCTAAGGCAATGCAGGGATGGGGGTGGGGAGGTTGGGAGGGTGGGTCAGTCTACTGACCTGACCCCCAGCCCTGCCTAGGGGCAGCCCTGCAAGGGGCTGGGCAGAACCTAAGGTTTCCTGAGCCAGTGGTCAGTGGTGAAAGGCACAGGAGGCAGGCTGGGCCTGGCTCTGCTACTATCAGGGCTACTGAACCCTCTGGGTCTCAGTTTCCATAACTTCAGTCTTCTGTGTATCATTTTCAAAATGCTTGCCACGGTTATATACAGCTGATACTATCATTTACCTACTGTTACTGTACATCAACTCACGTCTCTTATTTTGCTGCATCTTAAGCCATCTATGAAATCATAGATTTGATGTGCTAGTTATAGGAGTCTCCTAATGGGCATTACATAAAAACGTAACCATAACAATAAAAACATGCATGTCCATGTACCACCGAAAATCAAGGCATCCCTGCTTTGGGAAAGCCGGTACCAGACTGAGGGGTCAGCCTCAGTCCTCCCTAAGGGTCTTCTGGCTCTCACTACCATGTTTCCAGAATCAGAATCCACAGAGACCTCCCCATGCTGCTGGCACAGTGGCAGAAAGGAGGATGGGCCCTGGGAATGCATCCCAGGAGGGAGGAGGAGGGGTGAGGACTTAGCCCCCAAAGTCCCCCTCTCCCCCCGCCCCGGTCCAGGCCAGTGAAAGTCACAGACAGAGGAAGAAGTGTTGGCAGCCGGGGCTCAGTTAAGGGAGGAAAGCACGTGCGGACGCGCGCACACACGCACACCCCCTTCCAGAACATGTGAGGAAGTGGGTCAGAAAGTGTTCCCCAACTCTTGAGTAGAAACAGAGAGAAGGAGCTGGGATCAAGACAGGAAAAAGCAGGAGCTTCGACCCCATGCTGGCTCCATGGAGCCTCTCCTGGAGACTGCAGCGACCACTGAGCATGGCAAGGTCTTGGAGGGGCCCTCTGAGGGCTCTCAGGACTCCGAGCGGGTCTGGAGCACACATGCCCTAGGACCCATGTGAAACAGGCTCACTTCCTGGCCTCCTTCCTTTTTTCTATTCTATTTCTGTTACCAGAGTTTTCTCTGGGGCAGGCTCCCCTTTCTTCCCACACCAGCAAGTAGGCTCTCTCTGCCTCTTGGCCTCTGGGGCCCCAGCACCTCTCAATTGTCAGACTCCTCCCTCCTGCATGGGGCTCCCTCCCAGAGGTGCAGTGGAGGTCATGGTCATAGCCAGGAATGATATGATTGCAGGGAGAGCTCCCCTAGGAGGCAGAGAAAGCAGGAGAAAGCAGCAGCCTTTCTTCTTCATCCCCCCTTTGGAGCTAATTACAGGCCAGCAGCCCACTGCACAGGTGAGTGCCTGGGATCAGCCACCCGCACACCAGGACAGGCCACTCAGCTTCTCCTGGGAAGGGGCTGAACAAGGGATGGGGGAGGGTGCTAGGGGAGAGACACTTCCGACATCCTCATCTCAGGGCCCATAATTAGTCTGTGGGATGAGAGCAAAACAACTATCCTCAGGGTGACAGCCAGACATCCAGGCGGCATGGGGGGTGGGGTGGGGGCGGGGAGGAGGGACAGAGGCTGGGGCAATGGGAACCCACTCACCTACTGGACTAGCCTCCCTCCCCAGATGAGGTCTGTCCCTGCCTCCTGGACTCTGCCCCAGAGGGGCCCAATGAATCTAGCAGACTGGGAGGCAAGGCTCTATTTGCTAAGGGAGGGGTACCCTCCTGAGCTTATTTCCTGCTTCTCCTTTGGCAGAAGGCAGGGGAAGGGGCCAGGCCAGAGCAAAAGCTGAGAAGTTTCCCATCAGGGTGCCCTCGCCAGCCGCCTACCCACGAGCCCATCGTCTGGCCCTGAGGCAGGGCCAAGGAGGGAGCTGCCAGAGCTGTTTGCCCAGACAGGCCTGTTGGGTGGGGCTATCAACAAGGAGCAGGGAGAGGGCAGCTGTCTCTTGGGGTCTTGCCCTGTGCTACCCTAGCTGCCACTGGGTTCCCTGATCTGCCCAACCAAGCGTGGCAGCCCCCAGCCTGGCATTCCAAGAAAGACATGTCCAGTCACATGTGATCCCTGGTGACCAACAGCCCAGAGACACCCCTGGGACGCTCTGGAGGAGCTGGACCAGACGATGAGGCCGCAGAGGGCTCTCAGGAACCGCTGCTAGTCCAGAACTAAGCCCGTGTGTCCTCCTGGGATCTGTCTTTTGTGGTGATCATCATACAGGGAGGCAATGAAGAACTTCAAGATCTTCTAGCAGGCCCAAGGCTCACAATTCTAAACCTTATGGGTTACCTCTCGCTTTCACTTCAACTGATCTGCTCTGGACAGGCAAGCTCAAAGCCGTGAGGCAGATGAGGAAATCAAAGCAGGCACACCTTGATTTACTCAAGATCACAGATCAAGTTACCCTCCTTCTCCGGGGTCAGGTCAACCAAGGCCAGATGTTCCCCCTCATCTCTGCAGTGTGCTTCCTGGAATCGTGATGGTGCCAGATGTTTTGTTCATTTAGGTAACAGCATCGGACATGAGCAGGGCTGCCTCAGGCAGTGGTCTATGCCCTGGCCCCACCCCTAGGTGTACCCCTGCTTCTACCCCTAAGATAGCAAAGTACAGCCCAGGGAGAGAGTTCGAACTGGGATGGAAACATCCCAGAGGTCCTAAAATATCCTGTGGTCCCAGTGCTCTCTGCTCCTCTCCTAGTCTCAGTTACTGCCACAAAGCCCCCCAAAACAGCCTGAGGACCCCCACCCCCACACTCACCCTGCAGCAGTGGGTCCATTCTGATGATGGCCCCAAGGAAAATAACAGAGCCAGGGGATAGTCCCAGCCAGGCCCTGGCATCTTTGCCCTCAGCCACAACCTAGCAAGGCTCTGCCTGGGCTCCAGGCCCTTTCTTTCCCTTTCCCTGGCTCCTGCTTCATGGGAAAGCCCCTCTGTGGTCTAATGAACACTCCTCCCTCTGAGAGGGGACAGTCCCTGGTCTCTGGAGATTGACCATTTGTGGCCGCCTTTGCCCTCTCCCTTGGCTCTGGCCCAAAAATCAGGAGCCATCTAGAGACCTGGCTCAGAGAGAGGGAAGGAAGCAGAGCCATCAGTCTGCCTCTGACCCCCAAATAGGTGTCATTTTGTGCAGCCCCTTGCCTTGGTCTCGGTCAAGGGCTTTTTATTTAGACTCCTGCCCCAGACAGGGGTCATCCCATCTAATCCTCTGCCTCTGCCTCTGTCTCAGGCAGGCTCCAGCTTGCCCCATCTTGCCTGCCCTCCCCTGCTCTCCAGACCGGGAGCAAGCGACTCACGGTGCAGACTGAGGGAGATGTTGATGGTGTGCTCATCCACGAAGCCCTTCAGGCCAGGCATGCGGGCACACTTGAGCTGCGTCTGGGCAGCACTGTCCCCAACATGCACCCAACACACAGTCTCATTGGCATAGCTGAAGTCCATGGCTGTGGTCTGCCGCGTACTAGTGGGTGTGATGGTAGACACTTGGGCCCCACTCAGGTACGTGGCCAGGATGTTCTGGGAGTTGGCAATCAGCAGCACGGGGGGCCGGTCTACTGGCTCTGTAGATGAAGGAGAGAAGGGGCTATGTGGCAAGGGACTCTTCTAGGACATCTCAGGCCGCCCCCCTCCCCAGGAACAACTTGGGGGCCATCTATCGCTGTGGCCGCAGGGGACTCCACCTACCATTCTTGGCCTTGCAGGAGCGGTTGTCTGGCTGCAGGAGGTACCCTTCCACACAGCCACACGTAAAGGAGCCGTCTGTGTTGGTGCAGAGCTGGCTGCAAGTGCCGTATATTGAGCATTCGTCAAAGTCTGCGGGGAGAGGGGCAAAAGCGCGGTCATCTCCAGTGTAATGAGGGCAGGGAAGTGGGTGCCCTCAGACCTCACCAGTGGGGCTGTCCATCCTTATGGCTACTTTGGAGGACAATTTGGCAGCATCTATCACAAGGAGAGATGTGCAAACTTCATCACCTAGCAAGTCCAGACTTGGAATCGGTCCTTAGTGAAACACCCACACACACGCACGTCACCCATTCATTCAGAAAAAGACTTCCTGGGGCACCTGGGTGGCTCAGAGGGTTAAGCCTCTGCCTTCGGCTTGGATCATGATCTCAGGGTCCTGGGATCGAGCCCCACATCGGGCTCTCTGCTCGGCAGGGAGCCTGCTTCTCCCTCTCTCTCTCTGCCTGCCTCTCTGCCTCCTTGTGATCTATCTCTGTCAAATAAATAAATAAAATATTAAAAAAAAAAAAAAAGACTTCCTGAGGACCTGCTCGATGCCAGGTACCGTCCTAGGCTCTGAGGATATAGCCATGAATAAAATATATTCAAACTCACGAAATTTAAATTCTGATAATAAATGAAATATTGGCATTTCCATAATAAATGAAATAAAAAAGTAAACTATATGTTAGAGGGGCTAGTGTAGTGGGAAGTGGCTGGTGGGAAAACTGTTAAGCAAAGATGGGGGGAGAGAATGCAGGCGGTGGGTTGTGATTTTAGGGATGGCCTCCCTGAGAAAGTGGCATTTGTGCAAAGACCCCAGGGAGGTAAATTTAAAACAGATGAGGACGAACTGTTCGTGACAGAGAGAAATTGGGACATCTCACTCACCAACAGGGAGATGGCCAAGCAAACTGTGGTAACAGTCATACTTCATAGTGGTTCCTAAAAGACCGAGGTAGATCTCTGCATATTAATATGGGAAACTCTCTAGAATGCACCCAGTGAAAAAAACTGAGGAAAGGAATGTACGCTGTGCCATTTACGTGAAAAGAGCACACGCATGTAAACAGTGCTTTCAACTCGATTATCTGCAAATACGTGCATACCAACGTACAGAAAAAGGCCTGGAGACAGAGGCAGCAACCTGATAACAGAGCTGACGGCCAGAGATGGGAAAGGGAGCAGAGCTGAAGAGGACTGGTCAAAGGGGGCTTCGGTTTTACCTACAATGCTGTAAGGTTTTTACAAGAAAACTCACGTATACCACGTATGAAATTTGAAGAGGAATTCAGAAATCTGGTGACAACAAGTGGTTAGGGCTCACAGCCATGGCCCTGGTGCCGCAGGCCGGGAGTGGGGGGTGCCGGCGGCTTCTCTTGTCCCTTATGCCTCGTTTCCCTCCTCCGCGCTGGCCCCGCCCCACGCCCGCCCCCAGCCACGCCCCTCAGCAGGTCCACGCGGGCACAAGGCTCACATACCTTTGCAGGTCTTGCCATCCGCCTGCAGCTGAAAGCTGCTGTTGCAGTAGCAGGTGGGCCCGTTGAGTGTGGGGACACAGTGGTGCTGGCAGCCGAGCTGAGAACAGGGTCCTTGGAGCTCTGTGGGGGGGCAGGCAAGACGCACTCAGGCCCCCAGACTGTCACGGTCCCCCAACTCCAGTCAACTCTTGGGAAACCACTTCCGAGGCCCGCAGGGTGGGAGACAGAAGAGGCTTCAGGAATCATCTAATATATTTTGCAAGTGAGGAAACTGAGAGCCAGGGAGGGTATAAGATGGGCCCAATATATATATTTTATATATATAATATTGTGAATTATGGCTTAGAAGCCGTATCTGCCTGCTCCGGTTGCTCTGGACTCCCTCCATCCCCTAAGAGAGGGGTTCTGGCACTTGCTGGGGTCAGCAGGGAGCGAGGACAGGGAGTCTCAGTCCCTTCATTTGCCTCTTATCTGCACTGCCTAGGTACTATAGTGCTGGCTTCAGGGTTGACGGTGAGGAGTGGGCATGGGATAGGGTCTCTGCCCTCAGGATCCCAGCTCTGGTCTGGAAGCACCCCTCCAGCCCATCCCTGGAGGCCTCAGAGAGAAGGTCCAAGGTCCAGGTGGAAAATGGGAGGAGGAGAAAATTGGTTCCCTCAGGACCTTTCTCTAATCTTCCTCCTGCCACTGACCCACTTCCACAGGGGAGACAGAAGGGAATGAAACAGGAGGGGGAAGAGGTGGGAGAGCGGCTGCCCCCCCAGACCAGCGACCCAATTAATGGCCTTGCGTGGGGCCAGGCGGCCTGGCCACAAAGATCCCTTTGTCCGGTTGCCTCACACCCCCACTCCCCCCCCCCCACCTAGGAGAGAGAGCTACCCGAGATGCTAAGATGTTTAGAGGCACTAAGCCTGCCAGGAGGAGCTGGGATGGGGGGCCAGGCCCCAGTTATTTCCTCTCCTCTTCGCCTCTACCCAAAGAGCCCAAAGGTGCTGCCTGGCCAGCCTTTCCCCACAAAGTGGGGTGTAGGAGTGAGAGTGGGGGCGGGGACGATATTGTTTGTCCAAGAAAATCTAGAAAAGAATTTCTCTTCTGGACATGTGGCAGGAGGATAAGGAGGCCCAACCTCTCTAATAGCAGAGAAGGGAGTTCAAACACTACGTTCTCGAGGTTCTTTGTTGTTTTTGATGCTGACAAAGTATTAAAAGGAAACAAACCTGAACCCGTACCATGAGATAAGATTCGATGGGCATGGTTAGTAAAGTCAGCCCCTAGGCCCGAGCTCTGCATCCCACCCCAGGAGCTCTAGACAATAACATGCCAAATCGACCCAAGGAAAGGATACAAATCTCCCACGAACTCTTTGCTCTGCACTCCCTGCCCTCAGTGAACAGGGTCCAGATGTGTCCCCTCCCACAAGCAGATGTTTCTAACGGGCGGGCGTACCAGCACAGGACGCCACCCACCTGGCAGTTTGCTCGGGTTCTGGAGGCCTTGAGCTCAGCAGAAGGGAGAAGTCGTCATTCCCTGGTCCCTGCCTCATTCCCTGGTCCCTGCCTCGCAGGCCCGAGGCTCTGTCTTCATGACAAAACCTCCCCTGTTGCTCAGGAATGACCCAGGTTCTCCCTGGCCCACAGGGGCCTTCAGGGGAAGAACAGTAGAGCTGGTGACCTGAGCTGCAGAGGGGAAGGGACCTATCCTCCTAAAGTCCCCTCCTCAGTCTGGGTGACCTTCCCATCAGGCCGCTTGAGAGTGTCTCAAAGATCTGCACTTCCTGTAGCCTGAGCGGGACAGGGGTGGGGGTGGGGAATGCCTTCGGGGGCACTGGCCAGGAGGCAGGTGATCCAAGCACCATATCCCCACCACCAGCACCAATCCCGGCATCTGCCCTTCCCTATTCATACTCAGCTTTCATGTAAGAAACCATTTGAAGCCAGGATCCCACTATTTACAACAACAAAGGATGAAAATAGTGCCGAACTCTCATTTTACAGGCAGGATCCTGGGGTCCAGAGGGAGAAGGAGTGACTTGCTCAGGCACACACAGCCGGAAGAGAAGTGCCCAGGCCAGGCTGATCCCTGAGGGCTGCTGACCCAGCCCCAAGCCCAAAGGCCCGCTGATTTGGGAGAACCGGCGCAGGACAAGGCCTCATCCCCACAGCAGGTGTGAGGACAGTCCTCAGATGCTGAGAACCACCAAGTGCACAGCTGAGAACTCCCGGTGTCCATCTCCCAGGTCAGGAGAGGCAGAAGGGCCCTTACCTCGGCAGTGGGGCCCCTCGTCTGACCCATCTGCGCAGTCCTGAACCCCGTTGCAGAGGCGGGACATGAGAACACACAGCTCGGTGCCCAGGCAATTGTGCTCGTTTGGCTGACATCGCTGGGCCTTACTCTGTGGACCTGCGGGCACACAGAAAGGCCAGATGAGTAAGCCGGCTACACGGTCTGGCAGGCTGTCCCCCCCCCGGGGTGGGGATGAGGACAGAGAGAGTGTCGCTTCGGACACCTGTACTTCTTCCTTCTCAGGAGGCCTCAGGGGCCTAGAGCTTTTCTATACCATTCCTAATGGGAGCCGCGCAGCCGGGGGAGGGGAGAATTGCGCTTTCCACAGAGTCCACTCCCCATGCACCCGGTCCGCATGGAGCCCAACACCTCCATGTCGTACACTCAGGAGACAGGATGAGGTTTAGAAGTGAGAGGGCTGGAAGAGCCGAGGAAAGCAGAGTCTAACTCATGTTAGAGAACACCGCCTTCCCATAGTTCCCCAGGGCCAGGAGCATGGGGCTGAAAGCCACACCAGGTTACCTAGAACCACACTGTCCAACACATAGCAACAGCCATATGTGGCTCTCAAGTACCTGATTGTGACAGTTCGAACTGGAATATAAAATACACCCTGGCTTTGGAGGACTTAATACCACACACACACACAAACACACACACACACAAAAGAACACAAAAGACCTCATTACCAATATTCCATGATTAAAATATGGAAATAATAGTATTTCAGATACACTGGGTCACACACAGTTAAAATTAACTTCACCTACCTACTTTTCTGGTTTTTATTTATTTTTATTTTTATTAAGTAGGCTCTCTCCCCTCAACCCCCAGCACAGAGCCCAAGGTGGGGGCCCAAACCCACGACTCAGAGACCAAGACCTGAGTCGATACCAAGAGTTGGACGTCCAACTGCCTGAGCCACCCAGGCGCCTCTTCTTTTACCATTTGTAATGTAGCTACTAGAAAATTTCAAAATTGCATGCGTGGCTTGCATTACACTTCTACTGGACGACACCACTCTAGATGACCAACCCCAGAGCCTGCCCGATAGAAGGATCTGGGAAGCGTCAGAGGTTATGGCCCACTGATGATGGGCCTGGGGTGGCAGGATAGAGCTCCTCAGGGAAGCCTAAGGAGGCCATGCAGACTAGGATGCTGGCTGAGCCCAGGGGGCTGGGGTACCCACCACGACTTACGGACTCGCACAACAGACAGTGTGTGTGAGAGAGAAAGTGTCTGTGTGTGTGCGTCTACCCACGTGTGCCTGGGGAGGAGTGTGCAGCTGGAGTCTGAGTCTGAGCTTGCTCTTGAGTATCTGGGGTCATCTGTCTGAGGTTGGGCTTCTGCATCCCCATTTGTAGGGCATAAAGGTAGCATCAGTCAAGAAGACTCCAGGCTGCACTTGAACTTAGCCAAAAGCGAGAAGCGATGAGACTCCAGGCTGAACCACCTTCACCATAGAAACCCTTGCAGAATATCTCTGGCCCTACCCTTCAAAGGCAGGGTATGGGGGTGAGGCAGAGAGAACTGGTGGCTCCCTTTCTGGCCCTAAAATTACCCCTGATAATTGCGGGTGAGGGTATGGGGAGAGGACAGGGGATGGAGCTGCAGCAGGATAAAGCTATGAGAAGGAACAGGGACAGACCTAGGAACGCAGGGTCTCCTAGATCATGGCCCAGATGAGCCAAGCAGGGAGAGGCTGAAGGTGGAGACCCCAGGACTCTGCCAGCTGCCCAGGACTCTGGGGTCCTGCCAGCAAGTCCTCCACCCCCCACTGGCAGGGTAAAGGCTGGGTGGGGACCTTTTTCCCAGTTTAAACAGCTGCCTCTGATTACACCACTTACTGGGGCAGGGGAAGGCGGGGGTGGCGGGAAACACACAGGGGTGGAGCTTCTGGTACCGAGACTAAGCAAAGCCAGTGGCCTTTGGCCTGGGAGCGTGAGGATAGGAAGGGGACGCAGCAAGACCTGGGGGGCACTTATCAAGAGTCAGAAGTCTCCGAGATGGGAAGAAGAGGACCGAGCCAAAGGGCAGGGAAGTCAGGCTCCCTCTCCTTCCGGCAAAGCTGTCAGCCCAGACAACAAAGTCCCTGCCAGGCTCGGGGGTGCAGCCATTAACAGAGCAATCCGAGGTGCCATTTCTGAGCACGTCAGGCACCATGCCGGGCACTTTGAAGAAGGGTAGAGTTTTAGCTATGTCATGGGCAAACAATCACAGAGCAAGGTCCACACCGGGCTAGAGGTCAACTGTCCTTATCCCAAACTGCCTGCGCCAAAACGGAAAGGTGTTTAGGGGGAGGGATGAGAAAAGGTACTTACATATCTCAGGGGCCTCGTCAGAGCCATCCGGGCAGTCCCTCTCACCATCGCACCGCCAGCCCTTTGAGATACAGGTGATCTGGTCTCTGCAGGCAAACTGCTTGGGGCTGCAAGTCTTAGGGGCTAAGAGTAAGGAAAGAAAATGAGGGTGGAAATGAAGGATGGAGGCCTTAAAGTCCCCTAGAGCTCCTATTCCTTCCCCAGCATCAGTCTCCATGTGGCCCAGACTCTGAGCTGCAGTCCAGGGGCCCAGGAATGGCAGGGGGCTGGGGGTCGATCCTGAACACTGTGTGCCTGTGGTAGGAGGAGGGGAAGGAGGCAGGGAACACATTTTACAGCCCCCGATCCAGCCCCATATGCTGCCTGTCCAGTGTGTCCCTCCTTCAGTCATCAGGGTCAAAGCCCTTGCTGTTCTGCGTGGCTCTGGCCGGACACCAGCAGCCCCAGCTTTGCCGACAGGGTGACGGTGAAGAAGGCGCATTTAGGCCTTTGACATGTTTCCTCTTTATCTTCCTTTCCCTCTAACTAGAAGCCCAGAACTGCCTTTTTGTTTTGTTTTGTTTGAGTAAGTTCTACACCCAACATGGGGCTCGAACTCATGACCCTGAGATCAAAAGTTGCACGCTCACCCGACGGAGCCAGTCAGGCGTCCCAAGAGCTGCTCTTTTTTAACCTCTCTGCTCAGTGTGCCCTCTGGGACACTCCTAGTCCCTGAAACCCATCACCCTGCCCATCTCCAAGTCCTAACCACCAGGCCCCTGGACAGGAAGTGTTGGGGGGGGCAGTGCCCTTGGCACAGCAGTGACTTGGAGATTGTATCAGCAGAGGTACAGGAGGGCATGGTGGGGTGGGGTGGAGTGGGGGAAAGCCCAGCCTCCACCTCTGTTCTCTAAAGACACAGCTTCCCTTGCTGGTGAAACCTCAGGGAGGACTTTCAACAGATGTCGTGCGAGATAAGAGGCACCTAAGACGGCTCAGGAGGCCACAGCTGGAGATCCAAGGAAGGAGAAGGACCAGGGTAACCTACAAGAGCTGGTTTCAGCCCAGGATGTCTTTGCCCCAGCCTTCACCCCCACCAGCCTTCCTCTGCTCCTACTCGGATTTCCTACCTTCTTCCTCAAGGAGGAATTAAGAATGGTAACACTAACTCTTATTGTGGGCTCAGCATGTGCTGGAACTGTGGTAAACCAGTTCTTTCCATGTATCATCTCATTTAATCCTCTCCACAATATGACAAAATAGGTAATACTAATACTGTCATTTCATAGATGAGGAAACTGAGCCCCAAAGAGGGTAGGGTCACATGGCAGGCAAGTGACAAAACTAGGACTGAAACAAGTGAGCCAAGTCTATGCTTTTAACCAGTGTGGTCCCCATCAGTCTTCCCACTCGGAGGTATTCCTTCCAACCCCATCACCATGGCCTCCATGGGAAGAAAAGTCCCCTGCTCTCCTTTGTTCCCACCCAGGGCTGGGTTCCCAGTCTCCCAGCCCATCGTCACCTTTTCCTCAGCCCGTGGACGATTCCAGCTCTATTCAGCTGGTTTGCACTGAAGACCAGCTCTGTGTTAGGTGCTGTACTGGGCACTGGGGTGCCGAGAAGGAGTGAGGTGCCCCCTTGGGATCCCCAACCCCCCTGGGAAGACAGCTGTACACAACTAACTCAAATGCAGGGCAGAATGAGCTCAGGGCTGGGACAGAGCATAAATAAAGTATGTCAGGGCTCTGAGCTGGAAGGGATAGAGTCTGAGGAGGGCCACACGGAGACGATGGCCTCCCTCCCTAAGCCCCATCTCTGGCAGAGGGGACTGCACTCAGGCCCCTGGCCAGGATGAGAGCCGAGTTCAGGAAACACATCAGGGATGGCCTGGCCAGGCTCCCCCACCCCCTCCCCTACCTCCCACCCTGAGCAGGGAATAAAGGCCCCTTGAGGAGGTGGATAATGCTGAGTTCATTGCCCCACTGGGCCAGCTGTGAGGTCTTCCCGGGAAACAGCCCGCCAGCCTAGTTAGCATGCCGGAGACCGGTCCTCTTCCCCTGGCCAGCCGAGACTGGCTGGGGGGAGCCGGTGGGGGGCGTAGAAGGGGCTGGAATGGGACTAAAGGCAGATGGGCTGTTTGGAGCCCAGAAATGGCCCCCATGCCACCCCCACCCCTTCACATGGATTTAGTCCATGCTCCCACTCCTCCCCAAGGCAGAACTCCTAGCCCCATGAGGTCACTGGTTGGCCACTCCAACCTCCCCTCCATTCCATGTCCCTGCCACGATCTCCCCTCCATTGGCCTTCACTTTGCTCTCCCCCCACAAGCTGCCCCCCACCCCCACTTTTGGCCTAAACTCAGCAGAGGAAACAGCAGCTGGCAAACTCCAAAAGCTGGAATGAGAGAGATTCACAAACCAGATGTGCTCTTGCGGAGGGAGGGGAGTGGGGGATGGGGGGAGGGAAAGGGAGAGGAGCACTCGGGTCCTTGTCCCACAGCAGCACCTCTTCGGGCCCAGGGCAGAAGGACTTGGGGGTGCTGCACTGCTCCCAAGGGACAGGGCAGCCCAAGAATCTCGGAGAGATATGTGAAAGCACTTCCTTCCTGTCCGGGATGGTGGAGAAAGCCCCAGGAATCTGGAGTTTGAAGGCTGAGGCCTGTCTTTGATTTCCTTCAGGGGGAGTGGAGGAAAGAAACAACTAACCTACTTTGGGGCAGTCTACACAGCCAAGAGAAGCCTCCCTCAGAGGTGGGAGGGAGCTGCACTGGGGGTGGGGTAGGGAGGGCACTTGCAACCTGCTCAGAAATCCCAGCCAACCCCACTCCCCTGGCTGAGCCTTCTGCCTCTGACACCAGCACCCAGAAAACCCACCTCTGTGGCTTGCCGCTTAGGTGAGGGAAACATGCGGTCCCAAATTCAGGAGCAAACCAGCCACCAGCCTCCCCTGCCTGACCCCCTCACAACAACCGGGGCTTCCTAATGATGGGACCTAACACTTTTCAACCTGGTCACTATGCGTCAGACACTGAACTGAAACACTGGTACATGTGAACTCACTTAAATCCTCACAACCCTGGGAGGTGGGTACCATTGCGATCTCCCTCGTACAGCTGAGGAAACTGAGGCACAGAGTGATTTAGTAACTGAACAAACAGGTGGTTTCCTCACTGGCCACGAGGATGGGGCCAGATGAAAAAAGATGAAGAAAAGGAACCAACAGGGAGAATATTTTGGTTCTCTGGCACTAGGAGTAGAGAAAGAGATTGTAGGGGGTGGCAGTGACCTTCAGGGCTCCTTGGAGAGGAGCGAGTGGTGGAGGAGGCAGAGAGGGACAAGAACAGAACAGTGAGGGAAGACAGAGGAAGAAGAAGGAGGAGAGGACTGGAAAGGGAGGAGAGTGAGCGAGGTTACAGCGAGAACACCAGGACACAGGGGCCGTCTGTTCTCAGCTTTGCCTGGAGTTGAATGTGACTGCCATGCTAAGTCTGGCCAACACCCCTGCTCCCCCCTCAAACCCAGGCACCCAGCCCAGCCATGGCCCCCAGGGCCACCAAGCTGGAGCCAGGACAGGAGGTGTAGGCTTGGGTGTGTGTCCAGACACAACACGGACCCCACTGCCCTGCTTGAGCCTTGGCTGTCGTCCTCTGTCCCATTCTGGGACCTTGGGGGTGGGGTGGGGAAGAGAGGGTAAGAGTGCCTGGCCAGAGAAGAGAGGATGACAGGAAAGAACAGACCCTGAGGGAGTCTTCTCCAAAGGAGGAAACCCAGCCATTGATCCCTTTGGGAGCAGTGAGGGTGAGGAAGGAAGCTGAGACCTCAGATGGCGCTTCTTCCTAAAAGACCAGGAGACTTGAGGCCAGGAAAGCGTGAAACAGACCCTGAGGCCCTTTTCAAGAGCAGATGCAGCAGAAGGAGAGATAGGCCCTTGGCGGGGGGTATTTTCTAAAGGGAACCACAGGAGCTATCTAAGGGAACTGAGGAGCCTGGGGGGGAGGTCAGGAGCTGGAGGGCAGAGCCTGCAGGAATCTAAGCTTTCAAACACACGGGGTGGGGCAGCAGGGCCTCCCAGACCCAAACCGAGAGCTTTTCACTGAATTTTATGTATTTTGGGTGTTACCCGGTGGCTCCTTCCCCGCAGCTCAGTGAGGCTCAGACACATTTTTGTCATTCCTGAGTCTGGGCCTCTGCTTTGCGGCCTGGACAGACGTACAGACGGGATGGCTTGGATTGCCAGGGAAGGGGAAGGGTCTCCCCCTCCATCCTGAGTCAATATTGACTCAGCAGGACATTAGTCTGACCAGTGACCTCCCCACCATCTTTTCCTTTCCCCATAAGTAAAATTCGGAGCCCCTGAAGGCCTCCGGAGGTCATCCTCTATCTCTCACCAGGCCTTTACAAGCCCTCTCCACCTACCCCCCAACACACACACATGGTTTATGTTCAGCAGAAGGAGAAGCTCTGAGCCCCCGACTTATTTCCCACACCTTTCTCCAGTTCTCAGGTCATAAGGAAGTTCTGCCAGAAGTCTAACCTCCCCCTTTCCTCTGACAGATCTCCTTTCCCCTGTTACTCAGCCCACGAAGGGTATCAAGTTCCCTTCCTCCAGAAACATTCTCTCCAAAACCCATTCCTAAACTTAGCGGAGGGGGAAGAAGAGAGAAAAGCTTGGAGGAGAGCGGAGGGGGAACTGCAGAACGGGACATTCAGACTCTGACCTGGGAGGGGAGAATAACTCCAAAATGACGAGGGGCGAACTGCAGAGCATGTGGGAAAGCCCAGGAAAGACGCCGGTTCTCAGGTACTTTTGGGGACCCCCACAGGCCTGGATGGAGGTAGATAAGACAGACAGAGACAAATCAAGCAAGGGAGACCAAAAGAGATAAGAGAATGCCACAAAGGGTAGGCAACCAGAGAGAGATGAACTGAGAGGATGAGAGACAGTGAGAGGTCCCAAGGAGCCAAGACAGCACAAACGAATGACAGCAGACGGAGGAAAAATAGACAGGAAGGGGTCTCAGCCCAGAAGTTGCCAAGATAATGGCACCGTTGTCTTGGGATGAACCCAGAAAATAATAAGCCCCCTGAGACTCAGAGTAGGGTGGGGGCAGCATATATCCTGACTTAGGGAGACAGAGTCCCTGTCCTAGCAGTGTGTGACCCAAGGGATACCCAGAACAGGGGTTAATGCCTCCCACAGAATAGGGAGGTGGGGGAAGAAGACTGGAGCTCTTCAGCCAGGGAAGCCAAGGCCTGGGAGAGGCTCTCATCTCTCCTGAGGGAGGAAGAGGTACAAATAAATACCTCTCCCCCACCACTATCCCTCACCTCTAACTGGGGAGGTTTTCCACTGGTGCTGGGGGTCACGGCACCGGAAGCACTCCAGAGCCAACTGCTTCCTTCTCCAAACAATGCAGGATCCAGCTAACTGGGCTAAAATCTGGGACTGAACACAGTGGGGTGGGACTAAGTTCTCCAAATGTTCACCCCCAGAACCCAGCTCCACTGGGTCAAGGACCTTGTATGGCCCCAATCAACTGCACCCAGATTCCCCCTAGTCCAGAGCCAGAAGGCTTAAAGGCTGGCAAGTCCACAGAGTGAGGGGACCCTGACAAGAGATGACTAAAGGGCAATAAGCTTGGGGTTCTGATGTGCAAAGGCTAAGACGGCAGCAGGAGGAAAGAAAGTTAGACTTGTGTAAAGAAGGGCTTCCTAGAGGAAGTAGTTTGGAAGAGTTGAGGGGGATGCGGACCAGGCCTGGTTCTGGCCAGGACCCCAGCTGCATCCTTAAGAAGCTCAGTGACGGTAGAGAAGTTGGGGGGGGGGGAATTATATATATGGAGAAAATGGACGAAGGGGGAGCAAGACTGGACGAAAAGGAAGTCTTGTGAAGTAGCCTCAAACATCAAAATACCCCTCCCATCCCCAAATCAATGCACTACACGTTCCCGCTTTGAAAGACCAGGAGGAAGGGAAGTGTTCAAGGATCTGGGTCTGGCTGGGGAAAAAAGGAGTTTGGAACCTTCTCTTAGAGAGAGGCAAACACCTCAGCCTCATAACTCACTTCAGCTGTGTCGCTTGTCTGGTAACTGGTAATACACTGGCTCAAGGGGGTGTGTGGAGAGGGGTGTGGAGAGAAGATGGAGAGGGGTGTGGAGAGAAGGAGGGAGTCCACCTTCCCTGAGCGTGGTCTGCTGGGGCTGCCCTTCCCACACCAAGATAATCCTAGTCTCAGCACAGTCCTCAATAACTCCCGTGCCCATCCCCCACCTCATCTGTGTCCCCATCCTCCCTGGTAGCAACCCCACTCAATTCTGCTTACTAGCGGAGTGACACTGCTCCCCCAAAAGAAGGGAACCCCGTGTGAGTTCAGGCATAGCCGACAAAGCAGAAGAGGTGAGGAAGGCTCCTAGGGCTGCTCTTGTAGGGGGAAAGCAGCAAGGCCTGTGATAGCAGCAGAAAGAAAGGTTCAGCACTGAGGTATCTGGGGTCAGGAGGTTTCCTTCTTTGGAAAGTAAAGAACGTTCCATGTCTGTGGGCCCAAGGCATGAGGGCAGGGGTAGAGATAAGAGAATCCTCTAGGCTGGGCTGGATAGCACTGGCCCTACAGGTCTCTGCAATTCCCCTTTCCCACCCTTCAGAGTGGGGCAGAACCAATGGTTCATATTCCCATTCCCAAGGGAAGAGTAGTAGAGTGTGCCTGGGGAGGGGTCCTCTTCCTGGGACTTTGGATACAGTTTAGTTTGAGCTGGGTTACAGATGTGGGCTCAGTGGAAATTTTAAGAAAGGGTTGGGAGACAGTTAAGAAGAACATGACCAGTATCTCCCACTTCCACCCACCACCAACGAACCTAGAGCATGGTAAATAGAACCACCCTTAGAACCTTGCGGGTGAGGCAACCTGGTGCCCTTCCTGAGTGGGCTGGGGACCTTTTCTGCTTTCCACAGAGACCCCTCTTGCTTTTGCCTAACTCCATCCACCCTCTATCATGGGGGTTCCTGAGGGGACTCTTAAAATTTTTTTTTCTATTCCTCCTAGAAATCATGCACCTAAACCTTTCTGCCTTAGTTTCCCCTTCCACCTCACTGAGTTGAGAAAAAGAGGAAAGAACATGTATAACAAGGAACTCATGGGCTAGGGCTGCCTGTGAGGGCTGGTCTAGAGAATACTCAGGAGAGAGCCTCTTTCCTCCTCTTGGGCAGATAATTGAGGTAGTGGTGGGGAAGGGGACAGACATTCCCCAAGATGGCATCTTGTGTGTGTGTGGGGGGGTGTCACTGAAAATACTGCCTTTCTGGGCACAGTTACTTCCTGACCCTCTAACCTCTCTCCTCAAACTGGAGCAAGTTGGGGGGAGGGGAGGGGAGGAGGAGAGATAATCTGATTTCAGAGAAAAAATTTCCCAATCCCAACCTGGCAAAATTTAGAAGATGGAGGAGGGGTGCATGATGGTATTGGAACCAGTTTTTTCCCTGGATGGATGGATTAAAATGACAGGAAGGGATGAGATTCCACCCTCCTCAAATCAGGGGCCCAGCCCAGCCCAACCCCATGATCCTAGCTCAAAGCTTAGGCAAGACTTGAACCAGTGACTCACAAGGAAAAGAAAAATAGCTGACATAAAGGGGGAGAGGGGGCACCTCATTTCCCAAAAGGACTATGTCCTAGCCAAAGCCCAACTACAGTATACAAAGTGTGTGTGTTGGGGCGGCCGGGGGCGGGGGTGGGAAATGGGGAAATGATGGAGAGAAATAAACACATTTACTAAAGGAGCAGGGAATTGGGGGGCAGGGGCATAGTCATAACCCCCATCCAACCTCCAGCTCTCCTTCCAGTCTAAACTGTGATCAAGCCAGAAGTCAGGGAGAAAGCAGCCTTCCTCCTCCCTCCCACCTCAGCATTCCAGGCCATTCTCCAGTCCCCTTCCCCAATGATGACATCTGACGTTTTTTCATCTCAAAGCTCCCAGGAATTAAGAAGGAAAATTCAAAGTCACATAGCATCGCTGCCCCCCACCCCCAACAGCCCTATCCAGGCTACTGACAGAGGCCCTGAGAGGGGGAAGTGCCCACTTAGGAACCCAGGCGGGCAGCCCCGCTGGATCCTGGACCCAGGCCTCCAAAGCCTGGTCTCCAGGGCCCAGATTCCACACCCAAGCAGGGGGCCTTCCCCGCGGCCCTCCCTCTCCCCACCCACAGCCTTCCCCGGCCTGCCTGCCCTCTGCCCAGCGGGGCAACCCTGACCCAGCTTCCCTTCCAGATTCAGAAGCCACTGCAAAGCGCCCCCCCCTCCCGCCCCCTTTTGCAGCCGTACATTGCAAATCCGGATTCCTTCACATTTCAGATTGGGGGGGGGGGTGGAGGATGTAGGGGAGGAGGAGGCCCTCCCCAACCAGATATAGGAAGAGAAGGCCTCTCGATCCCAGAATCAGAAAAAAGGGGAGCCCTCTTCTCCCTTCCCAGGCCTCTGGTCTTTGTTTGGGCTGGGGGGTCCCGGAAGCATCATTTACCCAGGGCCCCCATCCTCCAAATCGGACCCCCATCCCCGCCCCCAGTCGGGCCGCTGCTGTGTCAGCTGGACTGGGATAACAAAAGGCACCCCCTCCCGCGTCTCCCTTCCCCATCTGAGCGCAGGAGTGGGGGCTGGGGAGTGGGTGTCCCCAGGGGTCCAAGGGGGCCGCGGAATCTCACTCACCGTCGATAGCGGCCGCGACGAGAGCTGAGAGCAGGGGCAGCAACAGCAGCCGCGGCGGGGTCAGCATGGTGTGGGCTGATGCAAGCAGCAGCCCCCTCCCCTTTGGGCCTGCTACTTCTTGCCGTCGCCCCCCCCCAATTGGGGGGTCCCCCTTTTTCCTCCTTCTCCCCTCCTCCTCCTCTATTCTTATCCTATCCTTAAGCAAAGAGCATCAGGGGCGTGGGTGAAGAGGTAGAGTTCAGAGCCCCTTGGGGAGGGCCTTCTGACGGGGGTGCGCCCGCCCCCTGCTCCCAAATCCAAACCCTTCACCCCCAGCTTTTCTCTTCTCCCCTCTTTCCCCCTCCCCGAGCGAAGCTCACAGCCCCATCTCCGAGCCGCCTCCGGCTGCAAAAATGCACAATTGGGAGGAGGCGGGGTAGGGGGTGGGGGGCGTGGACCGGGTGGGGGAGCCTTTGGAAGGGGCCTGATGGAGCTCTGGGGGCTCCCCCGGTTTCCGCCTCCTCAGTGCACGGGCCTGGAGCTCGCACCACTGTTCCCTGGACTAAGGTGCCGCGACGGGGGGGGGGGGGGTGGGTGGGGGGGGTAGGGGGGGGGGACGGGCAAAGGAGGGAGGGAGAGAAGGGGCGGGGAAAGAAAGGGGTGGGGGAGAAAGAGCTACGCGGCAATCCTGTGAGTGCGCATGCGCCGATTTGGCGCGCTGCCCTGGGGAGGGGGAGTCGGAGCCGCGACAATATTTGGAGCTCTGGCCAGCGGTCCCGGAGTGGAGGTCCCCGGACCCCCTCTAGCCAGTTTGGGGCCTTCTCCCCCGACTGGGCCTTCTCCCTCGTGCCTCAGAGAGCTAAAGGGCCGAGGGGAGATTGGACAGTGGGCGAGGGATGAGGGGCTTCTCTTTGAAACTCTGTGTCATGCCGTGGGAGTTCAGACTCCGTCTAGGGATCCGAGACCCCGGGATCCCGGCCGAGGCCTGATTTCCTCGGGGAACCCTGACTGTGCCTCTCCTCCCCGGAGTGGGGGTAGGGGCCGCCAGTCCGCGAGGAAGATACGGAGAAAAGCTGAGGTTTGATTTGGAGACTTTGTAAAACCAAGACCCGGATTGGGGCTTTTGGAGGAGGGGGGCGGGGTGGGGGAGGGGCTGCGAGGGCCCGCCCCCACCTTGCTCCTGGGCTCAGAGTAAACAGGGACACCCGCGGGGACACGCCGGAGCTTGTCCGCCCGCCCAGGGCTTGGGGATGGAGCCCACCTTAGTACCCGCCCCACCCTGTTCGCCTGGCACCGGGCGCGGGAGGGGCGAGCCCTGGTTTGGAGGGAGGTGAGTCACCAGCGGGTGGGGTTGAGAAAGGGCCACCCCTCTTCACCCCAAGAGGTCTGGGCTCATTTATGTTTTGTTTGGTGTTTTGGTTTTTCTTTACCTTCAGATTGACTTCCCACCAAGTCGGGGTATTAGATTCCGAGCAACAGGGCTTTGGAATAAGACGCGGGACTGTGACCCCCTGCTTCCAGACCTCGGGTTCTGAGATGGCCGCTGAGTGTCGGACCTTTGTCCGGGCCCCGAGCCCGCACGGGGAGTGCTCCTTTGAGTCGTGAAGGCGCCGGGCGGTTCCCAGAGCCGGGTGGATGTGGTTCTGGCCACTGCCCCCTTCTGGGTGGTGTTTTAAGGTTGGACCTTGGGTGTCTGACTTTCTGGTGTCTGGAAGTCAGAGTTCAGGGAGGCAGTAGGCAAGGTTGACTGCCGGACAGAAATTGACATTAGAGATGAGAGAGGATTGCACCACCCTTCTTGCTTTTTAAATTCTACTTGAGGAATGGGAAGGGCCCCAAGTCCTCACACCAGTCTGTCCCTGGCAAAAAGCAGAGCAGCATGGAGGACTTGTCCCACTGATGACAATGAAAGCGAGAATCCAGAAGGAACTGGACATTTCCCCCAAACAGAACATCCTCTGGGCTCACTTTGCTCAGGGCCAAGGTCACTTGCTTTTAGTCTCCTGGGCTAGAAACTTTTTTTAAAATGTTTTATTTATTTATTTGAGAGAGAAACAGATAGTGACAGAGATAGTGAGAGAAAGCACAAGCAGGGAGGAGAGGGAGAAGCAGGCTCCCACCAAGCAGGGAGCCTGACAAGGGSTTGGATCCCAAGATCATGACCTGAGCCGAAAGCAGATGCTTAACTGACTGAGCCACCTAGGTGCCCCTCCTGGGCTAGAAACTTAAGACATTTTGCCAGTTCCTCATCAGGCCTTTCTCTTCTACATCCAATCTTGCAAGCCTGTGCTCAAGGCATGTCATTTTGTCCTTTGAAATATAGCTCAGATTTTCTCCATTACCACTGCCAGAGAAATTCTCTGGGCAGGGTTGGGGTCGTATTCATCTTTTTATCCAGCCCTCATGGGCTAACACCGTAATGGGCTCACTGTTTTTAATGAATGTCTACTAGCTTCCTTCCTTTCCAATGACCTCCCCCCCACACCCCCACCACACCCCTAATATTGTGGTCCAAGTGAAACAGACTTCTGGCAGCTCTGAAAGGAAAAAGCTATCTGGAGTCACCACATGTATAGCCCAAGAGAGCTGTGAAGGACATCTCATTCTTTTTTCTCTGGTATCTAATCTACCACAAGGGAATCTTCCTGAAACTGTTTTCTCTGTGTCTCGTCCTGGGTGGCGAAATTCTGCTGGTTATCTGTAGACCATTGAATCAAATGTGAATTCTTTACCTGTTAGACATGGTAATACTTAGTTTAAAAAAATCAAGGAGTATAGAAAGGTACAGGAAGAGTGTAGGAAGTATAGGAAGGTAAAGTAAACTTGCTATACTCCAAGATCTTACTCTTCAGTCCCACTCTCACAGTGACCACTGTTAAGAGTTGCTGGGGGGAGGGGGGCGCCTGGGTGGTTCAGTGGGTTAAAGCCTCTGCCTTCAGCTCAGGTCATGGTCCCAGGGTCCTGGGATCAAGCCTGGCATCGGGCTCTCTACTCAGCAGGGAGCCTGCTTCCTCCTCTCTCCCTCTCTGCCTGCCTCTCTGCCTACTTGTGATCTCTGTCTGTCAAATAAATAAATAAAATATTTAAAAAAAAAAAAGTTCCTTGGGCCTCCTTCAGAAAGTTTTTTTTAAAAATTTTATTTATAATTTTTAAAAATTTATATGTCAGAGAGAGAGGGTGAGAGAGCACACGTGGGGGCGGAGGGCGGCAGGAAGACGGGGAAGCAGGATCCTGGCTGAGCAGGGAGCCCAACTTGGGACTTGATCCCAGGTCCCCGGGATCATGACCTGAGCCAAAGGCAGATGCTTAACAACTGAGCCACCCAGGCATCCCATTTTATTTATAAAAATTTTTAAAGATTTTATTTATTTCAGAGAGCCCGATGTGGGGCTCAATCCCAGGACCCTGAGATCATGACCTGAGCCAAAGGCAGAGGCTTAACCCACTGAGCCATCCAGGTGCCCCTATTTATAATTTTTAAATTTAATTTTATTTTTAGGGGGAGAAGGGCAGAGGGAGAGGTAGAAAATCTTAAGCAGGGGCGCCTGGGTGGCTCAGTGGTTTAAAGCCTCTGCCTTCGGCTCAGATCATGATCTCAGGGTCCTGGGATCAAGTCCCGCATTGGGCTCCCTGCTCAGCGGGGAGCCTGCTTCCTGCTCCTCTCTCTCTCTCTCTCTGCCTGCCGTGATCTCTCTCTGTCAAATAAATACATTAAAAAAAAAAAAACTTAAAAAAAAATAAAGAAAATCTTAAGCGGATTCCACACCCAGCGGGGAGCCTGAGGTGGGGTTTGATCTCACAAACCCTAAGATGATGACCTGAGTCAAATTCAAGAGTCAGACTCTCAACTGACTGAGCCACCCAGGCACCCCTAAAGTTCTTTCTAATGACAAAATATATGTAAATAAACATCTTTCATCCCTTTTTATTTATTTATTTTTTAAAAAATTTTATTCATTTGTCAAAGAGAGGGAGAGAGTGCACAAGCAGTGGGCAGTGTCAGGCAGAGGGAGAAGCAGGCTCCCCACTGAGCATGGAGCCTGATGCAGGACTCGATTCCAGGACCCTGGGATCATGACCTGAGCTGAAGGCAGACACCTAACTGACTGAGCCACCCAGGCATCCCATCCTTCATCCTTTGAAACCACAAATGAATTCATAGAATTCTACTGTTCTGGAAATTGCTTTTTTCAATTAACTTACCTTGATCTCTTGCCACATTAAACACAGGTATCTAGCCTGCTCTCTAGATCAGCTACTTGGACTCTCCTGACTTGGCTACTCCACAGTCTACTGGGATTGTTGCACTCTTGGGTTATTTCCAGTATGTGAACTGCTGAGAGTATCTCTGTAAGATGAGAGAATGCGTATTTCTACCTGAGCCTTTAATTATACTGTTCTCCCAACTTCTCTTTTCCCTCCCCAGAAAAGCTCTCCTATCCTCTTCCAAACTTGCACTCAAGATATCCTCAATACCTAGAATTTAGCACTCAGTTTGGGAGTTCTGTGCCCACCAGGAGACCTTAAACTCCTTAAGGGCAAAGATCATAACTCTTACTTCTTTATATCCAACCAGTATGGAGGAGGCTAATAGGAGTGTTGGAGAGACTAATAGGAGTGTTAGGACTAGGGGTACCTGCCCTGGGAGAGGAGACAATCCAATTATTCATTGTCAAAGGAGATATGACTATAAACACTTGCCTCAGCTTCTCGTCACCCCACTTCTATATTTTTTCTTTACATTTTAAATATATACAATGTTTTAAAGATTTTTTTATTTATTTGACAGAGAGAGAGAGATCACAAGTAAGCAGAGAGGCAGGCAGAGAGAGAGGAGGAAGCAGGCTCCCTGCTGAGCAGAGAGCCCAATGTGGGGCTCGATCCCAGGACCCTGAGATCATGACCTGAGCCCAGAGGCTTAACCCACTGAGGCACCTATGTGCCCCAAACATATACAATTTTTATTTAGCAAGTATACATCAGTTAAGCTTGACCCACTTTTATATTTTTTTAAAGGCTTTGTATTTTTAAATAATCTCTACTCCCAACGTAGGGCTTGAATTTACAGTCCCAAGATTTAGAGTCACATTCTCTACTGACTGAACCAACCAGGCGCCCCACCCCCCTTTTATTCTTAAGAAGTTTCTTCCTTTAAATCCTTGGGTTGGAATTATAACCCAAATAGTGGGAAATCAAGGAGAAATGCTCTGCAATCCATATTTGGGATACCTAGAATGGTGACAGTGGGCAAAAAAGTTGGTACAGAAAGAGGGTATCTTCTTTTTGGATCTCCCAGCAAATTATTAAATATCTCCCTTACCTGTTTTGAGTATAGCCGGCCCTGGGATGGGGTATTAAGGCAGTCGCCCGGACTGAATGTCAGGCCTGAGACTGATACCACCTAGTGGTCAGTTGAAGAAGTGTGACTAGGAAAGATGTCTTGGAAGGGTCTGGTGGAAGGTGGGAAGCGAATCAAGATTTCTTTTTATTTTTTAAGGACTTATTTATTTTATAGTGAGAGAGAGAGAGAGAGAGAAGAAGAGCAAGAGCGCATGAGCAGGGGGAGGCAGAGAGGGAGGGAAGCACGGAGCTGGATCGTGGGCTAGATCCCTGAGATGACCCTGAGATGACCTGAGATTATAACCTGAGCAGAAACGGAGTGGGACGCTTAACTGATTGAGCCCAAGAACCAAGATTTATTGAATGGTTACCTTGTACCAAGCCCATGCAATGGATTTTACATGGATTAGCTCCTTATGTCTCACAACCACCTTGTGGCATAGGTGTTATTTCCAGTTTGCAGAGACAGCAATGGAGGCTCAGGGAGATTAAGAAATCTGCTCCAAATCACAGTGCAGATTGGAGCCCAGTTTTCATTCACTTAATCAACATTTATTAGGTACCTCATACATGCTGGACATGTTTCTAGGTGTGTACTGGGGACAAGATGTGGAAACACAGTCTCAGCCTTCAAGAAGGACATGCTTGGTGGGATTGCTCAACCTGATGATTGACAATCACAACACAGTGCCTAATGCCTGTGATAAAGGCAAGGAACAGAGGGAACCAGAGCAGGATAACTCTTCCAGATAAAGGGATCAAAGCAGAGCTGGGAGATTGATGCCAAACTACATGCTGACAGAGGAAGAAGATGACAAGCAGTGAATGACAGGAGGAAAGTGTGTTTTAGGCTGGAGGATAGGCAAAGACATAGAGGCATGAGGAAGTTTAAAACAAAAAAAATGGCAAATATGATATGGCTGAAGTTCAATAAATTTATTGGGAACAGTAATGGATGAAATATCAGGGATCCTAATCATGAAGGGTGATTTTGGCCACACTAAGTAGTTAGAATTTCTTTTTTCTAGAAGTAGTGGGGAGCCAGGTGAGAAATTGATGCAGTCCCAATGCATCAGCCATACAGTTGAAGGGGAAGAGGATTCCAGACTAAGGAGTTGGGATCAAGTACATTAGTTGTTTTGTCATGTCAGCCTAGAGGATAGTGACAGAGAAAGCTAGTACTGGAGACTTACACTCATCGGAACGTTGTCAAAGTTCTCAAATTTTGTCTGCACAATAGGATCACCTGAAGAGCTCCTGAAATCCCAGTGTTAGAAGACTTGTATTACTTGACTTCAAGACTTATAAGCTTCAATAATCAAGACAATGCAGTACTGGCATTAAGGGTTGACAAACAGATCCATGGAACAGAATAAGAGAGGCCAGAAATAGACTCACACTTAAAGGTCATTTGATTTTGACAAAGGTGTCAAAGCAAGCCACTGGGGAAAAGAATGTCTTTTCAACAAATGGTGCAGGAACCACTGAATATCCATAAGGAAGAAATAAGTGAAACTTGACCCGCACTTCATACTATATGCAAAAATTAATTCAAGATGGATCAAAGGACTAAGGCATAACAGCTAGAATTACAAACTTGTAGAATATCTTCATGACTTGGAGGTTAAAAAAAAATGTCTTGAAGAAAGCAATAACCATAAAAGAAACATCAAGATTTAAAACTTTTCTTTATCAAAAGATGCCATTAAGAAAATGAATAAGCAAGCCAAGTGGGTAAGCAAAATTTGATATGACAAAGGACTGGTATCCAGGATATGAAAAAAAAAACCTACAACACGGTAATAAAAATACAACCCAATATTTTTAAATGGACAAGAGATTTGAACAGATAATTCACACAAGAACATGTGTGAATGGCCAATAAGCACATGAAAAGTGTTCAATATCTTTAGTCATCAAAAAAATGCAAATTAAAACCATAATGACATCATTTGCCACAGTCACCAAAATGGTTAAAGTTTTAAAAACTCATGGTACCAAATGCTGGTGAGAAGTAGAGTAACCAGAACTCACACACAGTATTAGGAATATAAAATGTACTATCAGTTTGGAACAATATGTAGCACTTCTTATAAAACTAAGCATATACCTATGACCCAACAATTATACTCCTAGTTAGTTATTCAAGAAAAATGAAAACAGAGATTTGAAAAAGAATGTTCATAACAGTCTTATACATAATAGCCAAAAACTGGCTACAGCCCAGGTGTCTATCATTAAAAAAAAAAAAAAAGAAAAAGAAAAGCTATTGTTTATCTCTACAATGGGATACTACCTAGTAGTAAAAATGGACAAAGTACAGATACACACAACAACGTGGATGAGTCTCAAAACACTCATCGGTGAGTAAAAAGAAGCCAACAGAAAAAGCACATCCTGTTTTACCCCATTTGTATGAATTCCAGAACAAACTAATCCACCTTGGGGAGGGTGCGTGGTAGATCAGAACAGTGGCTCCCCCTGGAGGGTGGGGAGAGGATAACAATCTATATCTTGAACGGGGGTTGGGATGTCATACAGCAATGGAGTGGCAGGGTAGGGATTTGAACCCAGGAGACCCGGCCCCAGAGGCCATGGTTTTAACCACCACATTACATTGCTGCTGGGATGCTTCAGCCTTGGGTGTAGATGAGATGACACAGGAAGAGTAGCCTGTGGAGACAGGAGACTGAGAAGGAGCACCCAGAGGGGTAGGAGGAAGACTAGGAGAGAGGGTTGGGGAAAACCAATGAGGGGAGAGCTTACTGAAGAATGGCTGACAGGGCGCCTGGATGGCTGGGTGGGTTAAGCCTCTGCCTCCTGCTCAGGTCATGATTTCAGGGTCCTGGGATCGAGCCCCGCATCCGGCTCTCTGCTCAGCAGGGGGCCTGCTTCCCCCCCACACACCCCCCCCACCTGCTTCTTTGCCTACTTGTGATCTCTCTCTCTCTGTCAAATAAATAAAATCTTAAAAAAAAAAAAAAAAGAATGGCTGACAGTGTTGAATACTGCTGAGAGGTCCAGCAAGAGAAAGACAGGGATGGGCCACTGTCCCCAGCATGTAGATGGACGTGTGTAACATGGGCCAGAACAGTTTCATTGATGTTGACTGGTGGGGACAGCTACTCGCTGGCAGTGTCCTGAGGAGGTGAGGAAGGGAAGACAGTGAATGTGAATAACTTTCCCAAGAAGCTTGGCTACACAGGGGAAGAGAGACAGAGAGGCAAGACGGTAATTAGAGGGCCAGTTGAGGGCTGGAATTTCCTTGCAGATGCTCAATCCTGACCACAGTTGACTCCATCCAGAGACGCTTGCCCACCCACCAAGGTTGCCACTTGTCCTTCTGTGAGGTGAAGATCTATTGGCCACAGTAAGCCTCTGACAGCCCCAGGGCTCCATTCAGAACCCTGAGATCAGCTGACCCCGCCATTGCTCACACCCTGTCATCCTTGGCAGGCCTCATTGGGTGTCCACCCTTCTCCACTAAGCTTCCTCTTCCTGACCACCCTTGCACTGCTCCCTACTCCCCTCCTTGCAGAAAACCCTAATCCACCCTTGGTTCAGACCGTCCTTGGCCCTCTTTGCTTATCTGAAACCTGGCTCTTCCCTGAGGACACTCTTCCATTATGAGCTATCACTTATCTTCTCATGGTGTGGGAGCATGGGCAGTCAGACGTTGGGACTCTCCATTTCCAAGAGTCAGTATAGCTCCACCCAGGTCTCAGTTAGGAATACATCTAGCAGCAAGTAACACAAAACCCATTAAAAAAAAAAAGTCCATTTATTCATTTGAGAGCGATTGAGAAAGAGTGCACAAGCACACACTCAGAGGCAGAGAGAGAAGCATGCTCCCCACTGAGCAGGGAGCCGGAGGCAGGACTTGATCCCAGGACCCCGGGATCATGACTTGAGCCAAGGGCAGACACTTAACCAACTGAGCCACCCAGACACCGCAGCACAAAACCCCATTAAAGTAAACTGAACATGGAGGAGTTCTAGAATAGATCCAGGGCTGATCGATTCATCAAGACTTTTCTACCTCCTCATGCTTGTACTCTAACCTAAGTGCTATCCATGGTTGCCACTGTTCCAGTCCTTATAAATGAACTTAGCATTGAAGAACAGAATCTTTCCCAAGAACCCCCTAAGGTCCTACTGGTGAGGGGAAGGGCTATACTGAGATTGGCTAGACCAATAAGAATCATCCCTGAATGCGTGGGAGGGGAACACCTGTACCAAATCCAGACTTCATCAGCCAGGGAGAAAGGTTTGCTGCTGAGTAGATGCCATCAAGAGCTCACCTTGGTAGTCCTATAAATTCCCTACCTTTTAAGGGCCACCTGTTTCACCTTCCATTGAGAAGATGTGTAGCCTACCGCTTCAGGGCAATGGTGATCACACCAGACTCACTGGGTTCAAATTCCAGCTCGCTCATTTGCCTGGTCTTTGGCTTTGGGCAGGTTACTTCACCTTTCCACACTGTAGTTTCCTCCTCTGTAAAATGAGGGCTATCAGTGCTATCCAGCAGGACTTTCTGTGATGATGATAATGACTCATGTCTGTGCTAATATAGTAGCCATTAGCTATATGTGGCTACTGAGTGTTTGAAATGTGGCTAGTTATCTGAGGAATTAAATTTTTAAATTAAAATTAAACAGCCACAGGGTGCCTGGGTGGCTTAGTTAAGGGACTGACTCCTGGTTTTGGCTCAGGCTGTGATCTCAGAGTCATGAGACTGAGCTTTGCGTCATGCTCCGTGCTCCGTGCTCCGTGCTCAGGGCAGAGTCTGCTTGAGTTTCTGTCTCCCTCTCCCTCAGCCCCTCCCCCTCTCTAAAATAAAGAAATTAATTTAAAAAAATTGAACAGGGGCGCCTGGGTGGCTCAGTGGGTTAAGCCTCTGCCTTCGGCTCAGGTCATGATCTCAGGGTCCTGGGATCGAGCCCCGCATCGGGCTCTCTACTCAGCGGGGAGCCTGCTTCCTCCTCTCTCTCTGCCTGCCTCTCTGCCTACTTGTGATCTCTGTCTGTCAAATAAATAAATAAAATCTTAAAAAAAAAAAGAGAGAGAGATGCTAAAAAAAAAAAATTGAACAGCCACATGCGGTTGGTGGTTGTCATCTTGGGCACATAGTTTTATCTCATAGTGTCACTGTCAAGGAAAATGCACAGTGTTTAGATTTTCAGGTAGGAATTGAAGAGACACATAAATACCTTCACTAAATGTGAATTCTTACTATTTTTGCTGTCATCCACTGTTGTCCTGGTCACTTGCCCACACTCCCTGAAGACCTTGGCATCTCATCCACTGTATTCCTGTCCACCCCAGGTCTTTTGCAAACCCAGATACTCATGTAGTAGTCCAGCCAGCACTCTGGTCTCTCGGTCCCTTGCCCTCCTCAACTCCAACGACTCACTGTCATGTTGTCATAGCCACTCACTCCCAGCGCCACAACCTACACTGTGTCCTCCCAGGAAAGCAGGACTGAAATCTCATCCCTTAATCTCCAAATATAACATTTCATCCCTCCAGCTCTTTTTTCCTTTGCTCTAAGGAAGGCTGGTCTTTAGGTCCGGGGAGACTTCCAGTTCCTTGACTCTATTCTTTCCTTACCCACCAGTTCCTCATGTCTTTACTTCTCTTCCTAACCAGCCTTGATTCTACAATGCTTTACTCCTGCTCCTCCATGAAATGGTCTCTTCCTCCATTATTATTAACCTTTGGAACTGTTCTCCTGGCTTCAGATTTAGACTTTAAATCCATTCTCTACACTGTAGCAAGAGTGATCTCTCTGCAAACCGCATCATATTACTCACCTGTCTAAATTTTCTAATGCTTCCCGTTGCCAACTACTACCCACTTCCAAAAGGTACCATGCTCCCACAGATCTATACTCTTGCACATGCTGGATCCTCTCCTTGGTTTAACTCTCCTTTTATTCTCTGGCAGAATAACTCCCATTTTTCCTTCAAGATTTAGTTCAGGCATCACCTCTTATAGGAAGCCCTCCCTGATCTCCCCTATCTCCTACCTAGTTTAGATGCCTCTCCTATGAGCCCACATGGCACCCTGTCATTCAGTGGAGTCACAGCCCTGATTATCCCATAATATCACTGTTTGCTAACTAATCTGACTCCCCGTCAGCTGTAAGAAACTGAGAACAGACACCAAACAGATTTTTGTTGACTTAACATATATTCTGGGAGGATTGGCTTTCTATGTTTGTTATCAGTTTGATTTTATTTTTTTAAAGATGGGGGGATTTGAACATGTTTATATACTGAGAGTAAAGAGCTGTAATAATGAGAGAATGTGAGGTTGGAGATTTGGAGGATTGAGGGGACAATGAATTGAACAGTGCCTAAGGAAGCAGAGGGAGGGGTCCCTCAGGTGGAGGAACAGTCCTCAGGCCAGGGCAGGCACAGAGCCTTCCTTTCCCCCCAGCCTACAGGAAAGGGGCAGGTGCTGATGAATATATGTGTTGGTTGGGAGGAGGAAACTGGGGGAGTTTCCAATTTATGGCCTCTGTTTCATCTAACCTAAGTGTTAAGTTGGTGTTAAGGTGGATGAAAATTTGGGGAAGAATGGCAAAGGCCTGGAAGACTGAG
This sequence comes from Lontra canadensis, assembly GCF_010015895.1. Taxonomy (NCBI): domain Eukaryota; kingdom Metazoa; phylum Chordata; class Mammalia; order Carnivora; family Mustelidae; genus Lontra; species Lontra canadensis. Next base: position 1,767,262 of record NW_022631047.1, on the reverse strand, counting down.
CTGGCTAGGGACCCACAGCAGCTTCCCATACTTCTTCTGTGACCCTTCTTTCTACCCCTCAATCCTCCACAAATCCCAGGACGCTACCCAGTGCTCCTGAACATGGCACCCACTCATCTTGTCTGTGAAATGCACTGAGCTCCTGCCATCAATCCATAACTAAGTGTAGTCCTTATATAAGAGAGTGATTGTAAAACACGTGGCCCAGCATCAGGTACCTAGTAAAGAATCAGTAAATGGTAGTTCTTGAATTCACTAGCAGTATGCATGTTGTCTTTCCTAGCTGCATAGGAGTGTGGACAGTGTGATGTGAATCCCCGCCCTCTGGGAGCTTGTGTTCTTGTCAAAGAAGGAAACACCCATACAATAATTTAAAAGCAATGCAAAATGATACATGGTGGTTACCAACAACCAACTGGTGCTTTGCTTCGTGATCACAGCCCCCAATAAAAAGTATCTGTTATATCAAGACCTAGAACTCAGATACTTAGATGTAACAGAAACAGAAGTTTCATTAAACAATACTTACCTTTTCTTTGTGTGATGCATTCTGATATTTTCTATTCTATTCTACTTTGTTTGTAAAAAGTGATGGTCAAGGCTCGTTGTGATGGACTGAACTGTGTCTCTGAAAAATTCATATTTTCAGGGAGTCTGGCTGGCTCAGTCAGTACAACATGTGATTCTTGATCTCCGGGTCATGAGTTCAAATCCCATATTGGGTGTAGAACTTATTTTAATCACTTTAAAACAATGTTTTATTTTTTAAAATTTTAAAAAGATTTTATTTATTTATTTGACAGAGAGAGAGATCACAAGTAGGCAGAGAGGCAGGCAGAGGGAGAGGGGGAACAGGCTCCCCACTGAGCAGAGAGCCCAATGCGGGGCTCCCTCCCAGGACCCTGAGATCACGACCCGAGCCGAAGGCAGAGGTTTAACCCACTGAGCCACCCAGGCACCCCTAAAACGATTTTTTTAAAAATTATTTATTTATTCTAAAGAAAGAGAGTACAAAGGGATGAGCGGAGGGAGAGGGACAAGCAGACTTCACACAGAGTGCCGAGTCTGACGTGGGGTGTGATCTCAGGACCCAGAGATCATGACCTAAGCCAAGACTAAATGTCAGACATTTAACCGACTGAGCTACCCAGGTGCCCCTAAAAATTGTTTTTAATTCAAATTTTCATATGTTGAACTCCTATGCCCTTAAAAATTCATATTCCTTTGAGGTTCACCCAGTACATCAGAATGTAACCTTATTTGGGGATAGGGACTTTACAGAGGTAATCCAGTTAAAATGAGGTCATTAAGGATGGGCTGTAAGCCAATATGGCTGGTGTCCTTATGAAAAGGGGAATTTTTTTTTAAAGATGTTATTTATTTATTTGACAGACAGAGATCACAAGTAGGCAAAGAGGCAGGCAGAGTTGGGGGGGGGGAAGCAGGCTCCCTGCCGAGCAGAGAGCCCGACGTAGGGCTCGATTCCAGAACCCTGGGATCATGACCTGAGCCGAAGGCAGAGGCTTTAACCCACTGAGCCACCCAGGCGCCCCGAAAAGGGGAAATTTTGAAGATAGGCTCAAATATAGGGAGAACACCATGAGAACCTGAAGACAGCCATCTACAAGCCAAGGAATGGCTTGTAGAACAGATTTTCCCTCTCAGCGCTCTGAAGGGGCACCCTGCCAACATCTTGATCTGGGACTTCTAGCCCCCCGAACTGTGAGACAATACGCTTCTGTTGTTTAAGCCAACCCAGCTTGGGGTGTTTTGTGATGGCAGTCCCAGCAAACTAGTCCTTCAAACTGATTTTCTGACTCACTGTTGCCTTATTAAACTTCCCTTTACAGACCACAAATTTTTTTCCTTTTTTTTTTTTTTAAGATTCTATTTATTTATTTGACACAGAGAGAGAGTACAAGTAGGGGGGAGTGGCAGGCAGAGGAAGAAGGAGAAAGAGACTCCCTGCTGAGCAAGGAGCCCAACGACATGGGGCTTGATTCCAGGATCCTGGGATCGTGACCCAAGCTGAAGGCAGATGCTTAACCAACGGAGCCACCCAGGAGCCCCAGACCACATATTTCTTCTTTCCTATGTTTACTCTCATGTAATCTTCATGACCCGTTAGGGGGATGGTAGGGCTGGGAGGAGGGTGAGGCAAGCAAGGCCCTCACTCCCAGAGTCACACAAGTGGGGGTGTCATCACTGAAAGTCTAGCTGACCCTACAATTGTACAACCTGAAGATGAGTGCCTCCTTTAGTTTTGCTAAACGGTTGCTAAACTGTTTAGTTTTGCTAAACTCTATTTGAGGGGTTGACACACAGCCATAAAGCTCTTAAGTGGAGTCAGATCTAAGCTAGGCTTGCTTCTAAATTCTGGGTCCTCAATTAATTAGTTAGTTCATTAATTAATTCTAGGTTATTTCTATGACACCACAGTGTCCCCATTGATGCAATCAGTTAGAGAGGATGGCAATAAATATTGTTTTCCAACCAGCCCTTGGTCCTCACCTTTCTACCCTGCAAAGGAGCCAAAGTTAGAGACTACATTCAATCCTCCCCTTCTCTTGCCAAAATTCGGGGGAACTCGGGGCTTCTAAGACCCTTATTAATTCATCTACTGTCTGTGGATGTCTGCAGGCAAGGTGGGCCCCTGAGAACATGTATCTTGAGCACTTGTGTGCATACACTGCCGTGCCAGCACTGCTGGTCATACAAACCCATGGACCAGGTTCCCTACCTGTCATCTCCACCCTTGGACGACAGCCTCTCCACTCCACTGCCTTCCAGACCCGGCAAACCCATAAACACACTTACTTCCTATATCTCATCTTTGTGACACTATTTTTACCCCCACATCAGGGGTTCCCAATGTGGGATGGAAGTCCTTCTGCCTTCTTCCTACCTGCCTTATTCCAGCCTGTAAAAATAATGCCTAACATTTACTGTGTGCCAGGCATTGTTCTAAGCCTATACATAATATTACCGTATCTCTCTCCCACAACCTTATGAGTGAAGACTTACTTGTTCCATTTTACAGATGGCAACACTGAAACTCAAAGAGTAACTCGCTCAGAGTTGTTCAGTTAGCGTCACTGGCAGGATTGGAACCCAAGCAGCCTGTCTCTAGAATCCCAGTTCTTAGCTGCTATCCTCTGCTGCCCGGCTGGGCACTCCATGCACACATGCACTCATGCAAACACACGCCGGGTCACATGGGGAGGGCGGGGAAGGAGCTGGGTTCTAGAAATCAGTTCAAGCACTAGGGGGCAGCATAGGCCTGGCTTTGGCCCCTCAGCCCGCCCTGCTGGGAGAGAGAAGAGGGGAGTAGAAACCTCCTCCCACCTCCCACCACCCCCTGGAGACCACCCTTTTTATACACCTTGTCTCCCAGGTTTGGGGAAATAGGGGCCTCTCTAGGCCGCTTGGCCTCCTTCAGCTCCTGCACCAGCAAAAGCTGCAAAAACTATCCACTAGTTACGATGACTCAGAAGCTGAGCAAGTCTAGTGTTTTTGAGTTTGTGTCTCATTGTGACTGCTTGTGCCTCTGAGGGCTGACATGACTGTGAGCCTGCCCACACATGTGTAAGCGTGTGTGTGTGTGTGTGTGTGTGTGGTCTGATGGCCAGGGAAGTTGCACATGTATGTGTTTGTTTCTGGGTGTGTCTCCGTGTTTACCACAGAAACAGGAACTTGGCCAAGGCTGCACAGCAGATTCCTAGTCAAACTTGTCCCTTGGGGAATCTGCAGGCAGCAACTCCAGGTTGTGCTGGCTCCCACAAGTGTCTGAAGAGTAGCGCTCTGTAAGGAGGGGGCCGAGACGGTTTTCAGTACAAGAGAGTCCTTCTGGAGTCTTCCAGAATTCTGAGCTCTGGGGTCCCATCCCCCACTCCCTCCCATCAGTGGTCACGCGACCTCTAAGTCTCACCCGCCAAGAAGGGAGGAGGATCTAGGAGTTCCAGACAGCCTGGAGCTCCCTGGCTGCTTTCAGGGTCCTCCACTGGAGGGAGCGCAGAGCCCAGAGGGATTTAGCTTTTTCAGAGGTCCCGGGAGTGGGGGGGGGGGGGGGGGGGGGGGGCCGGTGCCCAGTTCTTCCTGTGCCCAAATCGCAGGCCCCAGAAAAATTCTGAGTATGGGAGAGGCAGTTTGGAGCCACCCGCTTGGTTTTAGGTGACTTTCTGGAGAAAAGTTGATCGCTTTTGAGGGGACACAGTAAGTGGAGGTCAGGCTCCCCTCCAGTCTGGCCCCAGGGTCGGGAGACCCAGTCCTTGCTCCCTGGACCCCATGATCCCCCACTCGGCACAGGAGGCACACACGCTCACCCTACTTTCTTCCTCTTCCTCCTCCAGCCCACTTTCTCTTCTCTGTGTCGTCAGAGCTCCAGGGAGGGACCTGGTTAGACGGAGAAGCCGGAAACAGCGGGCTGGGGCAGCCAGTGCTTACACTGAGGAGGAAAGACGGGAGAGGTTGAGTGTGTGTGTGTGTGTGTGTGTGTGTGTGGTTTTTGGTGGTGGTGGTGGTGGAGGGAGGGGGGGTTGCCAGCAGGGCCAGGCCTGAACTCTCTGGATAGAGCTACGGACTCATGGGGCCTGGCAGTGCCCGCTGAGAGAGGGAGAAGACAGCGGAGGGGTTGCCAAGGTGAGGGGATGCCTCCGAGGAGGGGGAGGGGGAAGTGCTGACTTTAAGTGTGTGTGGGGGGGTGTGGATTAGCAGGGGTACTCTCGCGACCCTACCCTGGGCGGGGTGAATGTTTCCCGGGAAATTGTTTCATTTGGTGTTGGGAGCTGGTGGTCCTGGGTTTGGGCACTTTTGAATTCTCAGAGGAATCTGGTCTGGGCAAGGCCCGGCACTCCCACCTCCCCGCGTGGGTCACTTTTTCCACACCCCCGCCCCCGCACCTCCAGGGGCAAGTAAAGGCACGGAAAGGAGAGCAAGGAGGTGCCCCTCTGCCCTGGAAGGGGGGAGGGGAGGTGCCTGCCCCTCCCTAGAAGGTTGATGCCCGAGGGAGGTGGGTCCTTGACAAGCCCCTATCCTGTTCCCCCATAAATGCTGTCGTTCAAGGGTGTGGCTTGGGGGGATGAGCGAGCCCCAGATGTAGACCTCATGGTGCCCCGGAGAAGGGGGAATTTCCCCCTCAAAAGTGCTACACGCTTGGCTGCTGTAGACGCCGAGATTTCCCGGTGGCGGCGCAGGGTTAACCCTCCTCGTGCTGAACTGGCTCCACCTTCCCGCCCCCACTGCCACATACACATATTGGGCAACTCAGAGAAGCTCTTTTGACTTTTGATCCTGTAGTTCCGCGGTCAGAGGGCTCGCGAATGCAGGGACAGAGGTGATCGGATTTAGGCCAGGAAGCAGGCTGCGGAGCACGGTGGACGTCCGGGCTTGCCTTCCAGGTTGGGAAGTGCTGGGGAACGCTGGCCCCGCCCCCCCGCGCTGTGGCTCCTCCTCCCCGCCGGTCTTCTTGGGGGCTTAAAGCTTAAGGTGCGGGCAGTCCGCAGTCAGTGCTGGCCCCTGGACTCATCTTCGTTATAGCGTGGCCCTCTGAGGTCTGGGGATGGATTAGGGGAGGAGATTTGAAGCCTGGGCCTTGCCGGGAGGCTGGTCACTCGACAAGGGTTTATAGAAGAAAGTGGGGAGCGAGTGGGGAGGGCTGCCTTCTGCTTAAGGATTACCTGTCTCCACTTGGGTAGGGATAGAGAGTCAAAGGTCTGAGCACCATGAGAAACAGGAGAGGAAGAGAGAAGAGAGGAATGGAGTCCTCTCTTGAATTTAAAACATAGACCAATAGGTGCCCCACTCCAGAGTGGGAGGTGGTAGAGAAAGGCCTGTTGGAAGATCCTGAGCAGGCGGGAGGATTCTGCCTTTCAGAGAAAAGAGCTAGAGGGTATAGAAGCTGGTGGGTGGGGGGAGCAAGAAGGCTTGGGACCAAGAGTCTCCAGAGAAGGGGTCCCTCTCTTTTCTATCCCTTTGGAAGTCTTGGGAGAGAGGAGTAGCCAAAAGCCCAACAAGAGGGCTTGTGGTTACTGGGTTGGGGGAGACTCGGAATTTCCACCGCCATCCTCTCCATTCTCTCATCTCTAGGAGAGGGGCACTATGGGACACAGGCTCTGAGAGACCCCTGGGAAAACACTGGTTGACCCTCCCCACCCTGCAGCCCACCCAGAAATGGGGATGCAACCCTCTCCCCTACTTCTTCCATCTCCTCCTTTCCTCTCTCCTTCTTTTCTCCTCTGCCCTTGGCCTCTAGCCCAGCCTCTAGCTTCCTCTTCCCGGCTTCTAGGCTCTTCACTCCAGGCTTACTAACACTACTTTTTCTCCAATCTGTCCCACCTTCTTTCCAAGTTCTCTCTGCTTCACCCTTTCCTCCAACTCTGCCTCCCTTCATCAGCTCTCCTCCCACAGCTCCACCTCTTAGGATGTTGGGGTCTGGATGTGGAAGGGGCCCTCACAGAACGGTATCACTTACCTCTTGGAATCAAGTCCTGATTTCCGAACTCACTGGCTCAGTGGCCTTGGCAAGCTAGAGAACCTCCTTTAGACTCCGTTTCTTCATCTATGAAAGGACATAGTTCCATATTTTAAAAATCCCTGCAAAGCTCTGAGATAATGAGCTTCATGTAATGCCTCAAACATAGTAAATTCTCAATAAATGGTAGCTGTTAATGCTCTCCCGTTCTCTTCATCATCGACCAGCCTTTTCAAATTATCTCATGGAGCCCCAGGATTTTGAGGGGTGTCCTTAGTGACATCTTTGGGGTCAGGAGGTAGGGAGAGGGAAGTAGAAGCCGTAGGATTTGGGGCTTACCACACTTGCTTTCAACAGAGAAATTCTAGTGTTATACCTTTTATATAATTGGGATTCCACAGATTAAAAACTAAAATTGTCTACTACTTTAGAAATTTTTGGAAAATTCTGCATGTATCCAAGTCTCATATTTTATGAGATGAGAAGATCAAGCCTCACAGTGGGGAGGTTCCTTGCCCACAGAACCAGAGCCAGCTCAGAGCTGCAATCCAAGTCCTCTGCCTTCTCTCATAGAGCTTTCTGTACTCTGCCCACCTGTCCTGTCCTTCCAGCCCTCTGGCTGCAATTCAGCTCTTCCTACCCCATCACCCCTTTGTTTACAACTGGAGGGATTACCTTGTTTGGGGCATTGACCAATGATGTGCCCCAGTTGAGGTGTCAGGCTGTGAGTGGTGATGCGGATGGTCTCTGGGATCTGGGATCTGTAGGAGGTTGCTGGCTGCCCCCAGAAAGTAAGCCGACTTTCTTGGGTGCCTCTCAGAGTGGCCTTGTTCCTTTCCAGAAGGCACCCTCCAAACCCCAGATCATGTCTCTGTGGGGTCTGGTCTCCAAGATGCCTCCGGAAAAACTGCAGCGGCTCTATGTCGACTTTCCCCAACACCTGAGGCATCTCCTGAGTGACTGGCTGGAGAACCAGCCCTGGTAAGTCCTAGCTGCCCCATGCTGGTCTCCTCCAGGTCTTCCCTCTCCCACCTTCCCTCTCATTAGATTGCTCTGTCCCATGTCGGGACTCGGGATGCATTATTCCCTGTGTGGTGGCCAAGATTTAGCGGGGACCAGATTATGCACATTGACACACGGAGTCCCCCACACCCTGAGGAGCCCCAGTCAGAAAGGGAGAAGGTCAGGACTGGGGCAAGGGGACATCCCATAGCAGCTGGAAAATTGGGGAACAAAGGGCACATGGATGAGGCTGTACAGGGCATGGATGGAGACTAGCACTGGGAAGGAGCTGCTGAGCTGTTTGTTGAAGGGCAGAAGATCAGTAGAGCTGGAAAAACCCTGACCCAAGGCCACCTCATCTTGATCTTCCCACAGGGAGTTCCTGGTCGGCTCAGACACCTTCTGCTGCAACATGGCTAGTGCCCTCCTTTCTGCCACTGTCCAGCGCCTTCAGACTTCCGCTGGAAAGCAGGGGGAGGGGAGTGCCATCTTGCAACATATCAGCACCCTGGAGGTAGGGACAAGGAGGGGAGGGGACAAGGCTGGAGTGGGGCTGGAGTGGAGCCGGGATGAGACTTGGAACACCTGAAGAAATTGGATGCGAGAGCAAATTGGTGTTCCTGTAGTTAGCTGTTAGCTAGCATGCAAATGAGGTTTTAAAAGCATGCAAATGCATGAAAACTTCTGGAGCCCACAGTTGCACTGCCTTTCTGTGTGCTTAGGAATGGGGCAGGGGGTGGCGTGGATTGGAGGGGGAGAATAACATGGTTGATAGCCAGCCTAACCCAGTCCGCCACTCTTCATTTCTCTAGAGCATATATCAAAGGGACCCCCTGAAGCTGGTGGCCACTTTTAGACAAATCCTTCAAGGGGAGAAAAAAGCTGTTATGGAACAGGTATTGTTAATACCCCACCTCCCACCCCACGTCAACTCCCTGGGATGTTAGCTTGAGCCATGAGAAACTAGAAGGAATTTGAACTTCAGGAGAGGCTCAATGTTTAGGCCCAGGATAACCAAAGGAGGTTCCAGTGGTCAGAGTGCTCCCCAAGCCAAGCTCAGGGAAGCTTCAAAATGAGGGACTGAGGGTAGTGAGGCCTGGGGAGGAGAGAGCAAGGGGTAAGAGGCTGTTTCTGCCAAGAGAGAGATTTTATCCCCAGGAGATTCCAAAAGGTCAGGGAGAAACTTCAAAGCAGAAAAGGAGCCAGACAAGGGAAGTGGTTTGTTTCCTTTCGGCAGAGCATGGCGGCAGGCAGCCCTTTAGGAAGCAGAGGCCTAATGTAGAGGGATGAACGGAGTATCTCACCTCTTGGTGTCTGTCCCTCCCGTGCAGTTTCGCCACCTGCCAATGCCCTTCCACTGGAAGCAGGAGGAACTGAAGTTTACCACAGCCCTGCAAAGGCTGCAGCACCGGGTGGGGGAAACTCGCCTTCTCCGAGAGGCCCTGCAGCCGGGGGCTGAGGCTGGCCAAGGTGGGAGCGTGGGTCCGGCGCTCCGAGAGGGTTCTGGGGAGTGGGGGGGAGTGGGTGGGAGTGACACCCTCTTGGACCTCACCTTTGACCGAACCTCAGATTTATGTGTACCCTTTATTTCTGCCCTCACCCTCAGTGTCTCTGCACAACTTGTTAGATGCTCCTGCCAATGGGAAGGGGCCAAGTGAGGTAAGTGATGGATTGGGAGGTGGAGTTTGAACTCAAAAGTACAGTCCGGGAGGGATCTCAGCACTGTGGAGGGATGGAGATTAGGCCTCAGAGGGATACACACTGTGGCAGAGAAGGGGCAGGACTGAGAGGGGAAAGAGAGAGTGGCCTGCTGGAGGGCGCTGGAGGAGGAGCCAGGCTGGCCCCTGCTCAGGCCGACCCTGCCCGCAGGCCCTGGCCACGTTGCTGCAGGAGACTGTTGGGGAGCTGGAAGCTGCCCAGGCCCTGGTGCTGAAGAGGATCCAGATTTGGAAACGGCAGCAGCAGCTGGCAGGGAACGGCGCACCCTTTGAAGAGAGCTTGGCACCATTGCAGGAGAGGTCGGGGCAAGACTGATGGGACTGAGGGAGGGCCAGGGATGGGTGTCTGCGGTCCTGGCTGGAGGACAGGTGAGAGACAGAGGTGTCTCTCTGTGACACAGGTGTGAGAGAGAGACCCAGCAGGCCAATTCCAGCAGGGCTGCGCGCTTGCGCTGTTGTCAGGTCCCGTCCTGTCCTGTCTGAGCACGCCCGGCCGAGGCGGTTGGGAGCGGGAGTTCACCTGGCCCATGCTTGCTTGCTTGCTTGCTTGCTTGCTTTCCTTTTTTAAAGATTTTATTTATTTATTTATTTATTTATTTATTTGTCAAGACAGAAAGAGAGAGCGCACACAAGCAGGGGGAGCAGCAGGCAAAGGGAGAAGCAGGCTCCATGCTGAGCAAGGAGCCCCATGTGGGACTCAATCCCAGGACCCTGGGATCATGACCTGAGCCGGAGGCAGATGCTTAACCAACTGAGCCACCCAGGCCTCCCTTGGCCCGTGCTTTTCTCTTCGAGCCCCTTGCCCAGCAGATTGGGCAGCCTTTTCCTATCTGGTCTGTTGGGCGGAGGCTCCTTTCAATTTGCGCCAAAGTGCCATGTGTGTTGGCAGCTGACCTGGGCACCAGAGTCCTGGGAAAGAGGCAGCCGGGTTTCCACAGGGGTCCAGGCGCAGAGAAGGAGCCTCACACTCAGAGTCAAGGCAGGTCCCACAGCCCCTTCACCCCAGGCGCCTCGCAGCCATACACACTCTCTTGCTTTCGTTCTGGGTCTAGGGGTAGAGAGTTTGGGCGGCCCGAATTCTGTGTCCCCTGACCACTGTCCTGGCCCCAGGTGTGAGAGCCTGGTGGACATTTATTCCCAGCTGCAGCAGGAAGTGGGGGCAGCTGGCGTGGAGCTGGAGCCCAAGGCCCGGGCAGTGCTGATCAGCCGGCTAGATGAAGTCCTGCGAACCCTCGTCACTAGGTATGCCCCCTGAGCCCTCAACCCGGCCTAGAGCAAACCCTGAGGAAGGAAGAGGCTTAGAGCAGTGGGAAGGGTGCCAGAAGGGACCCAGCCACTAAACTCCCCTGTATCTTCACTCCTCCCAGCTCCTTCCTGGTGGAGAAGCAGCCCCCCCAGGTTCTGAAGACTCAGACCAAGTTCCAGGCTGGGGTTCGATTCTTACTGGGCCTACGGTTCCTGGGGGCCCCAGCCAAGCCTCCGCTGGTCAGGGCCGACATGGTGACTGAGAAGCAAGCCAGGGAGCTGAGCATGCCCCAGGGGCCTGGGGCTGGAGCGTAAGCCAGGGCTGGTGAAGGCCTGCTGGGCTGGTGGAGGCCAGGGGAGCCTGGGCAACTGGCACCCCAAAAGAGCAGGGTGGTGAGGAGGGAGGGCTGTGAGGTGTGTGGACCCTGAATGGTCACGGCAGAGGAAGGAGGGGATGCATCAGGGCTGGAACGGGATGGAGAATTGTGATTTGGCCAAGATAGGGACCTCCTTGAGAATCCAAGCAGGGAGATGGAGATTTGGGGCCGGTCGCCCTTGCCATCCATACATGGACTCAAGCTTCTCCCCACCCCTGGCCCTGCTGGGATGCACCCACTCAGTGTCCGACCTCCCCTGGCAGAGAAAGCACTGGGGAAATCATCAACAACACTGTGGCCCTGGAAAACAGCATTCCTGGCAACTGCTGTTCTGCCCTGTTCAAGAACCTGGTGAGGGCTTTGGGGAGCCATTGGGAAGAGTGGGGGTGGGGTCTTCAGACTGAGGGACTGTCCTTGGAGAGGGTGTCGGGAAGCCTCACCCCTGCTCCCCTTCCCACTCCTGCAGCTTCTGAAGAAAATCAAGCGCTGTGAGCGGAAGGGCACTGAGTCCGTCACCGAGGAGAAGTGTGCGGTGCTCTTCTCCACCAGCTTCACACTTGGCCCCAACAAACTCCCCATCCAGCTCCAGGTGAACTGAGCCTCAGGCTGCCCAGTCTAGGGCACCGGCTCCCCACCATGCTACATGCTGGGGCCCTGGCTCCTCACTCCTCATGATGGCTCCGTAGCCCGTGCCTCTGGGATCCGTGTGCACTGGGGTCAGGGCGAGAGCGGGAGGCACAAGAGTGCGCCTGCCTGGGAATCGTGTGGTGGCGACTAGCTTTTATTATACATTTCGTGTAGACCAGGGCACTGTTTTAAGTCACACATACACACATACAGAGGTAAGTACTATCTTTAGCCCCATTTCACAGATGAGTCCATTAAGATACAGAGAGGAATTTGCCCAGGTCACACAGCTACGAAGTGCTGGAGCTGGCATTGGAAACCTAGAGGTCTGGCTCTAAACCACCGACTCATAACCACTTGTCTACAGTTAGGCCTTAATGGAGCTTTAGAAAACATGTGATAACACACCAGGAACAATTGACTATGTTGTGTGACTCCTAGAGCGTCCCTGCATTCTCAGAGCCAACCCCCTGAGGAAGCCCCTTGCTCCAGTAAGAAGATCCCCCTCTTCTCGCCCCTGTCAGGCTCTGTCTCTGCCGCTAGTGGTCATTGTCCACGGCAACCAGGACAACAATGCCAAAGCCACCATCTTGTGGGACAATGCCTTCTCTGAGATGGTGAGGAAAGACCTGGAGTGGCCATGGAGGGAGGGAGGGGAGGAACAGGGGCGAGCAACATGGGCTGTCATGTTGGGGGAGGCAGGAGCAGACATGTTCAAATGGGAGTGGCCATAACTCTTTTCACCATACTCTCTAACTTCACACTTTTATACTTCTGACCTCTTTTCGTGCTGGTCTTAACAGCTACCATGTTGTAGCACCCTAAACTATTTTCGGAAAAGCACCATCTTTGTGAGCAAGCTCAGGGGGATAATGGCTGGGAAGGGCAGCGCTGGGGAGGTGGGAGGGAGGAAGGCCCCTCCTGAGGAAGAAGGATGATAGTCTGAAGTGTCCTATCCTTCCACTTCACCCCAGGACCGTGTCCCCTTCGTGGTAGCTGAGCGTGTGCCCTGGGAGAAGATGTGTGAAACTCTCAACCTCAAGTTCATGGCTGAAGTGGGGACCAATCGGGGGCTACTCCCAGAGCACTTCCTCTTCCTAGCCCAGAAGATCTTCAATGATAACAGCCTCAGCATGGAGGCCTTCCAGCACCGTTCCGTGTCCTGGTCACAGTTCAACAAGGTCATTCCCCTGCTTTTTGGACCTCCCACCCCTAAGCTCTTCATCCATGAGGCACTCAGGACCTTCCCAACCTCTGTCCGGAGACTGACCGCTGGGGTCTTCATGGTGCCCCATCATGGGGGTCAGGGAAGCCTCCGTCACAGCCCAGGCAGGAAAACCCGTCAGCCGGGCGGGTAAGCCCAGAGGGAGCATTCCCCAGCGTCCCTCAGGTTTTGGACTGGGGGCCCTCTGTCCTCCCTCTCTACCAGTGACTCGCATGACTCATCCAAACACAGCTCTGATTCAAAATGACTTTGACCCATTGGGAAAATAGTTCCTATTGCAAAAACCAGGATGAAATCCCCCAGGGACACACACAGTGATACCAGCAACCGTGTGCTGACACCTTACTATGTGGCAGAAACTGTGTTTAGCGTGTTAGGTATGTCATCTACTTACCCCTCCCAACATCCCTTTGAGGTAGCTGCTATTATCCGAATTTTACAGGTGAGGAATGTGATGCTCAGAGGGGTTAAGTCGTTTGTCCAGCAGGTGAGGAGGGTGGGATATAACCCCCTATTTCTTGCTCTTAGCCGCCATATTTTAACTACCCTCAAAGGGAGGTGGCTCGGGACTGGACCTGTTACAAAAATGGGGGAAAAGGTCTGGGTGTCTTGGTTGAGGACCAGCTGGGTAAATGCAGTCACGTACTGTTCTCTCAGCAAAAAAGAAAGAGAAGTCTACATGACAAAAGGATGTGTTAGCAGAGGGAACAGGACACTCACACCTGGCAATCTGCCTTGTCTGGACTCCACTGCCCTTGTTCTAATCAAGTATTGGTGGAGCGCAGTTGTTAGGAGGGACTCTGGTCTGGACTTCCTGGGCTACATCCCAGCTCTGCCTCTCACCAGCTATGTAGATGTGGGCAAGTTACTTGACCTTTCTGGGCTTTGACTTCTTCATCTGTAAGATGGGATACTTAGAGGCCTGTAAAGATCCGGTAAGTGAATTTATGGAAAGGACGTGCAATACTGCCTGGCACCTGGTCAGTGTGAGGGCTGGCCATTGTCGTTGATGAGATCTCAGATTCTGTTTTGTCCTTCAGCCCTGTGACTCTGTTGTGTGGGCACTCACAACCCAGGGCCTATCCTAACCAGGCCCTAGCTCTGGCCCTCCTGTGTTCACACTAGCTCCTCCTTATTCCCCAGGAGATCCTGCTGGGTCGTGGCTTCACCTTTTGGCAGTGGTTCGACGGTGTCCTGGACCTCACCAAGCGCTGTCTCCGGAGCTACTGGTCAGATCGGTGAGTCCCTGCCCCAGTGGCCTGAGCACTTGTACCTCTAGCTCCTTCTCTACAGCCAGTGCCCCAACCCCATCCTCTCCTTCATCCTGGCCAGGCTGATCATTGGCTTCATCAGCAAACAGTACGTCACTAGCCTTCTTCTCAACGAGCCTGATGGAACATTCCTCCTTCGCTTCAGCGACTCAGAGATTGGGGGCATCACCATTGCCCATGTCATCCGGGGCCAGGATGGTGAGGTCACCCCAGCCAGTCCTCTGTTTCTGTGCCTGTGCCCTCTGGGGTGTCTCCTGGGAAGGAAATGTCTTGGCCTTCCTTGATGCCAAGCCTGATCTTCAGGGAGTCCTTCCTTAGGTCCAACTTCCCTCCACCCTTCTGCAGTCTACCTTCTCATTGTGAGCTCTGTAGGAACAGAGACTGGTTGGTCTCCCTCCCGCAGGACTCTCACCCTCACTCCTCTCCCCCTCACCTTGGTAGACTGAGAGTGGATCTTGTGTTGGGGCAGGATGGAGACGGGGAGAATGTCTGGACAGAGGGGACTCAGGGTCTCATTCCTATTGTAGGCTCCCCACAGATAGAGAACATCCAGCCATTCTCTGCCAAAGACCTATCCATTCGTTCACTGGGAGATCGAATCCGGGACCTTGCTCAGCTCAAAAACCTCTACCCCAAGAAACCCAAGGATGAAGCTTTCCGGAGCCACTACAAGCGTAAGCTGGAGCTCGCAGTTTGAACCCTTCTTTTGCCCATCTCTTCCATCATCCCAGTTGCCCCCTTCCTACACAGTGTATGTCATCCCTGACTTCTCTCTCCATTTTCAAAGCCCCATTTCTCCTACTTGCCCATCAGCTATGCCCACTTTTACACATCCCTTCCTCCCCAATCCTGGGGCACTCCATGGCTCTCCTTTCCTCCCCCACAACAGCTGAACAAATGGGTAAGGACGGCAGGGGTTATGTCCCAGCTACCATCAAGATGACTGTGGAAAGGTGAGTGTGGCATTGTGAACGGCGGGCGGGCCTGGTACTCCTCGCTGGAAGAAGTGGTGGCATCAGCCTTTGGTCAGTCACACGGACCTCCTTCTCTCCTCCAGGGACCAGCCACTTCCTACCTTGGAGCCCCAAATGCCTACCATGGTGCCAGCTTACGATCTTGGAATGGCCGCTGATTCCCCCATGAATATGCAGCTCAGCCCAGACATGGTGTAAGGAGCTTGAGAGGCAGGAATGGGAGTGGTCTGTGGGGACAGGTGTTTAGGCTTGGGCAGCTGGGAGAGCTGGCATTAGGGACTGAAGTAGGGGATTTCCTTTCCAGGAGAGGGATTCCCATCTTGGGGCAGGAGGTGGGGGTGTCCAGCAGAAGGGCTGGCCTCAGGGGGGTCTGCATTCTTTCCCCAGGTCCCAAGTGTACCCACCGCACTCTCACTCCATCCCCTCGTACCAAGCCCTCTCCCGGGAAGACACATTGACAACCTTCCCAGAGTAAGTGGAAGGGACACGGATACCCATCTGCAAGGGGGATGGGCATTTACCATTTGTTAGGAGAGGCTCCGCTGTGAGAAAGGGGCAGCAAAAGGCTGACACTCTGTCTCTTCTGTCCACTCCATTGAGAGGTTAGTGGTTAAGATCCAGACTTAGCCAGGTTCAAATTCCAGCTCCGCCACCTACTGACTTTGGGCAGGTTGCTTCATACTGGTGCCTGGGAATAGGGAGTATTGATAATAATACTAATAATACCTTCCTCGGGGGATTGTTATGAAGGTTAATTGAATTAGTAATACCTGTAAAGCTCATAGCAAGAACTATGTTAAGAACTAAGATTACCTCTCCTGCCACTGTCATTTATCTGCTGTCTGGATTTTTATTTATTCATCTGTTTTGGCCTTGAAGTGGCCTAGACATATTTCCTCCCTAAGTAACACTCTTATTATAATAACTGCAGGTTCTTATTGACTCTTAAACAAGGCACAACATCTCCCCTCCCAGGAGTTGAGGTAGGGTAGAGACTGGGGGGCTTAGAACCACTTAGAACCACCAGAGTCCAGAGAAACATTAGAAATTAGCTAATTCAAGGGCTCCTGGGTGATTGAGTCAGTTAAGCATCTGACACTTGGTTTCAGCTCAGGTCATGATCTCAGGGTCATGATCTTAGGGGCCTGGGGATAAAGCCTCCCTCGTAATCCCTGGCACTTGTGTTGTTGGGAGTCTGTTTCTCTCCCTGTTTCTCTGCTCCTCCCCCTCCCAAATAAATAAAGAGATCAGCTAGCTCAGCCCTTCTCTCCTCCCCCAGCCCAATCCCCAACACATACACATTTTACAGATAAGGCTGAGCCCACGGCTTACCCAAAACTATGTGGTCGGGAAAAGGAGCTGGAAATTGTTTGCTCATTCAACGACCTTGACTTTGGAACGTGGTGCCCTTGTCTAGCCTTCCTTTCTCTGACTGTGCCCTCCTTCCCATTTCCAGATCTCATCTGCAGATGCCCCCCAACCTGAACCCGATGAACCTGTCCTTTGACCAAACTCACCCTCAGTGAGTGACAGCACCCCTCCTGATCCCATGCTCCCCATTCCTTCCCATCCTTATCCCACCCCCATCTTACTGCCTTTTCTGGTCTTGGCAGGGGCCTACTCCCATGCCCATCTCAGGAGCATGCCGTGTCCACTCCTGAGCCCCTGCTCTGCTCAGATGTGACCATGGCTGAAGACAGCTGCATGAGCCAGTCGGTAGGAGGGTTCCCTCAGGGAACCTGGTGAGTGGCGTCCTGGGGCTGATGGCTGGGCAAGGGCTGGAGGAGCGGGTGCCGTAGCTACCCTACTGTTTCTCCCCTTCCTTCTTACAGGGTTGGTGAAGACATGTTCCCACCCTTGCTGCCTCCTACTGAACAGGACCTCACCAAGCTTCTCCTGGAGGGGCAAGGGGAATCGGGGGGAGGAGCCTTGGGCACCCAGCCCCTCTTGCAGCCCTCTCATTATGGGCAGTCTGGGATCTCAATGTCCCACCTGGACCTAAGGGCCAACCCTAGTTGGTGATCCCAGCTGGAACGGGAGCCCCGAGAAAGACCGCTCTTCTACCCCCCCGGACCTGCTCTGGACACTTGCCCACGCTCCTGCCAAGTGGCAGATGGGGAGAGTGTCCTCCTATCCCCATCTACTCCCTGGTCAGGAGGAAAAGACTGCCAGGAAAATGCACAGTGGGTGGAGCCTATCCACTCCTTCCTCCTACCACACACCCCTGTCCTCCCCCTTCCAACGGTGGAAGGGAAATTCAGGTTCCAAAGTGAGACACGCCCCAACACGCCTGCACACAGAAAACACACACACACACACACACACACACACACCCACACACACACACACCCTCTCTCCCTGGAAGATGGAGCTGAGTAGGAAGGGGGCTGGGCAACAGCACAGGTTAGGACATAGAGGACTTCTCTGACCATCTTGAGCCCGAGCCCAGGACACACACGTAGAAACATGCAGACACGTGCACACGTTTGTGCGAAAGGCTGGGAACTGAGGGATGGGCTTGGGTCCCAGCCCTGGGGTGGATGGAGAAGCAGTTCAGGAGACCCTGGGTGGGAGGAGGTGGGAGAATCTGTACAGTTGGGTTACTGAGGTGGGTTATGCCCAGATTAAAAAACAAATTTCCAACAGCCCCACATTCCTGTCAGTCAGATGGAGATTTTTGGTTATGTGTAGGTCAAGGGCTGTGTTTTACGGGCAGCCGTGTGAAAGTGTGCATCCCTGAGACGTGTGAATATACAGATGTCACACACATTCACTGTTATGGCCACAAAAATACATGTATCTTGCTGATCTTGCCTGTGTGACAAGTTCAGAAGTGTGAAACACTGCACAAAAGACACCAGCGAATGCGCTAGCTTCTTTGATGCACGCTAACCCAGATGTACTCAGCTTTCGTAGGACCGTGGCCCCCGTGGGTCTGTGTGGCTGTGACATCTGTATGTGGCTCTAGCTTTGGTGGCTCAACCCTGCCAATCCTGCCCAAAGGCCAGGGGTGAGTCTGGGACCCAGGCCCGGGCATGAGGTCCTCTGAGTGAATTAGGGGGCCTGCCCTGCTGCTGCTTTTCTCTTTCCCCATTCACTGCCAGCTTCCCTCCACTGCCCCATTCCCGTGCCACCCTTTCTCCCTCTTGGGGGGGGGGGTCATCGATCCTAAGCCATAAAATAAATTTTATTCCAAAATAACAAAATAAATAATCTACTGTACACGATCTGAAAAGAAAGACGCTCTAACTGCTCAGACAGGTGCTGCGGTCCAGCCCCCAGCTGAGGGAGACCCTGAGTCCAACCCAGGCCTCCTGAGGGGGCCGGTCGAGGGGACCCCACATTCACCCTCCCCCCTACCCCCCGAGAGGGCAGGAGGGAAAAAGTTGCTGAGGACTTGGGGGAAAGATGGGGATAGGTGGGCAAACTGCAGCACTTGTTAAATTAAAGAAACAAACTAGAAGCACAAAAATGGGGGAGCAGAGGGGAGGAGGAGGTCCAGTGTTCCCAGGCCCCCAGTTCTGGGGGGAAACATTGCCATTTTTAGCTGTTGGACCTTCCCAGGGAAGTCCCCTTTTCCCCCATGTCCAAACTGAATCCAACTGCTCATACCACTGGTTCAAGCTACAGAGAACGGGAGTGTGTTGTGTAAGGGAGGGGAGAACCCCAGATACCCTGGAGACAGAGTCCTTGCCCCCTTGCTCTAGGCAAGGGTGAAGGGGCACCACGCACCCTCCTTGTGTCCTCTTGCCAGGCCCCTGCTCGTTATTGCTTGAAGCCCCATAGTTCTATGCCCATGGAGCAGGTGGGGAGGCAGGAGAAGGGCAGCTGAAAGATCCAGGGTTGTGACTAGATGCCAGGGATGGAGAATGTCGGAGTCCATGTGAGCCAGAAGCCCAAGTCCTGGGTCTGAGGACACCAGCGCACCCCTCACTGCCTGCTGGCCTCTGCCTCCACTTTGACGCTGCTCCTGCGACCTTCCACCAGGGCAGGATGGGGTCCCGGGGCGGGGCATCGGTCCAGCAGCCCTTCCTCGAACTCTGTAGGAAGAAAAGGGGTAAGTTAGGAGGCCTTGGGGTGAACGATGCAAGGAGGTGGCTGGACAGGAGGCAGGTGTCAGGAGACTGCAAAGATGAGCTGGATTTGATAGGCTGCCTCCTGCCCACTGCACATTTATAGGTGTGTGTATGGGGGGTGTTCCATACCCAAGTGTGTGCGTCCCCCTCCCCTTTCTGGCTGTGTGTAGCGCTCTCTCTGTATGTGTCTCTCTCCTCTGTCTCTCCCGCCTCCGTTCTGCTGGAATTTCTGGTTCTGTCAGGAGCTGTGGGGGTGGCTTGGCTCTGACCTCTCCCCCTCCCCCCCCTTCCCAGGCTCTGCCGCCCCCACTCATCCCTGGCCCCCTCCCAGGCCCCACCTACCCTACCATGCCCCTCCAGTTTCTTAGAAGCCAAATCAGGGGGAACACAGGAAGCCAGCCTCCCAACTCCTCCCCCAAGAAGAGCCCCCCCTTCCAGTCCCCACCCCCACTTCCCACCCACGCACAGTTTAAAAATACCAAGCCAGGGTTGGTGGCTTTGTCTGCTGCATCACTCTCAGCCCAGCCGCTCTGGCCCTCTGGCGGACTACTCCCTTCCCCCATACACACACAAAGCATCCCCCTTTGGGCTCCTCTACTTCCCAGCTAGGCAACCCCACTGTAACTCCTAGCCTACCCTAACCTTCTGCCTTGGTGGCAGCTCTGTCTCTGCTTCCTTTCTTGGTGATCCTCCCTTCCTGTTCCCCTAGTCCCCCATTCTCTGTCCCCTTGCTCACTCCAGCGCTCCTTTCACAGATCTCCATTAGGATCAGATCCTCCTAGTGGAAACAATCCTGTAGGATCCCCCTTTCCTCAGCCCAAGGCCTGGATGGCTGGAGCCCCAGCACCCTACTGGCTGCCCTCTCTGGTGACTACATCCCTCTCCCTCCCACCAGGCCCCAGGACGCCAGGACTGCTGGGTGGGGCCTGGGTGGCAGGGGTGCTTGGGGACAGCGCTGCTGCTGCCTCACCTGCGAGAGGCGGCTTCGCAGGCACACAGGGGCTGAGGCGCCCCACGCGGTCGTGGGAGACGAGGCGGGCTAGCCGCAGCCCCTCATCCATCAGTGTCTGCTGCAGGATGTGGCGGCTCCACAGCCCATGGGCTGGCAATGCCAGCGGCAGGTCAGCAGGGGGCGGCGTCAGCCTTGGGCATGACCCCACAGCTGTGGGCATGGGCACGGATCAGGTAAGGGACTACAGTCAAAGGAACCCCGCCCCACCCCCTCCCCACCTCAAGCGCAAAGCAGACCCATAGGCCCAGGCCCCTTTGCCCCCATCCAGCCAGGCCTCCCAACCCTGCTCCAGGCAGAGGCCTCCTAGCTCCTTCCTCCCACCTACTCCACCCCCACAGCTCGAAGAAAAGTATTCTGATGGACACTCACCCTGCAAGTGTCCGTCAAGACTCTCCCCAGACAGGCTGGCACTGTCCTCCTCCAGGCTGGGCCGGTATGGGGGTGCATAGGACTCAGGGCCTGGTGGAGGCTGCTGGAGTTCAGAGTGACTTTGCTCTCCAACCTGTGGATGCCCCAAAGGGGAAGATGAGGACCTAGCAAGGGAGGGGCTGGGGAGGGGCGCTAACCCCCTGTGTCCACCCTAGAAACCTACCTCCTGTTTTAACTTCTTCAGTGGAGGGCCTCCCAGTTCTTCGGGGTGAAGCCTGCGAAGACGAGAGCAGTAAGGAAGGTGAAGCTGGGGAGGGCGGCACGGCGGGCAGAACATAGAATCTGGGGAGGAGCGTGTGCTCTTTCAAGACCAGAAAGCAGCTGGCTGAGCAGGAGTGTCTAGCTCTGGTACTGCTGTTGTGGGTGAGCAGACAAAACCCGAGATGGACAGGAGGAGGGCCCAGGCCCAGACAAGTGGGCTTGGCGCAAAGCAGGACACGCACGTGGGCAGGAAGCAGGCCTAGAGGCCCCTGCCCGGGAACTTAGGCCCAGGACCCAGCTACTTGGCAGGATTCTCTAATCTAGGAGGGACCTGGAGAAGGGAGTCTCACCTGGAGCCCTTCAACGAGGACAGGTAGGTGCTCTCTCGGGCCACTTGGCGCGACAGGGAGAAGAGCTCCACCCTCCGCAGTAAAAGTGTGTTGTCCCGCATGCAGAACTGTGCAGCAGCTTCGTTGATGGTCAGCTGTGGAGAGGGCCGCCGGAGTGGGCACAGTCCTCAGGCCCCACTGCCTTGCCCAGACCTCCTCCCACCCTTCGCCGTCAGATAAAGCCCGTGCATTAGACACTTGCTTAGGATCTGATGCTATGGAGTTCTCTGGAGGCAGAGGACAAAGGCCAACCTCCCTGGCTGCCGAGGGAGCCTGGAGTCCCCTCAGCCAGAGCAGTCCCGAGCGGCACGGAGCGGGACTGCCCGGCGCTGGCCTGTACCTCTGCTTCGCCCCCAGCTGAGGAGGGAAGCACTGCAGTGGCCAGGACCGGGCTGTGTGGAGGCGACTGGGGCCTGGGGTCCTGGTCAGGAGGCAAGGAAACAGGTTGGGGAGGGCAAAGGTTCTCCACGGTGAGGAGGGTGAGGCCTGGGAGCCAAGTGCAATCCTAGGAGAATGGGGTCCTCACCTCGTGCAGGCTGAGCTGCTTGCCCTCCCGCCGCTTGGAGTCAAAGCGGCCGTAAATGATGCTGTATTTGCGGATCTCCTCCTCCTTCTGGCTGTCACTGTCGTCCATCTCAAAGATGTGCCCCACGCTCCGTGCCAGCTTCTTGTTCAGCTTCAGCAGGGACGTCACCTCCCCAGCATCCCCCCTTGGGAAGCTCCGGAAGATCCTCTCCACACTCTCCACCACCATGCGCACCATCTCTGGTTCCAGGCGATCCGGACCACCCCCAGCCCCAGCGGCTGCCAGCCCCCCAGCCCCAGTCCCCTCCTGGACTCCTCCCCCTGCAGGTGGGGAGAAGGGGGGTGAGCCTGTCTCCTCTTCTCCTCCCGCCCCAACGTCGGACTCTGGAGTGCTCCGTCCTGGCCAGATCCGGGGGTCTCCGGCCCCAGGTCCCCCAGGCAGTGGTGACAGCTTCTCTCCAAGTTCAAGGGGGCTCTTGGGGCTAAAACTGCGGGCACTGCCTGCCTTTTCCCCTGGGCTGCTGTGCCCATTGCTCATGCTTCCTTTCCGGGTGCCTGCAGTCTCGGAGATCTTGAAAAGTGGGATACTGGAGACAGGCACAGCAGGCACTGGCTGACTGAAGAGCCCTGGATTGGTGGCCCATTCTCTCAGTGCCTTCTGCAGGCGGCGGACATGGAGGGGCTTGGTGGCCATGCCCACGAGTGCCATGATCTCCAGGAACTCTTCCTCGCCAGCCTCACACAGTTGCTGCACGTCGTCCCCTCCCTGCTGGATGAAGGTTTCATAGTAGGAAAGGAGATTGGCGCGCTGCAGGACCCGGTAAAGCTGCAGTTCCCCCAGTGTCCGAGGCAGTGCCATGGCTCGGGCACTGGGCCTGAATAGGAGTGCGGTAGAGAGAAAGGCAGGCAGTCAGTATGGGTCCTCCTGCTGAGTACCAACCCACACTCGCAATTGTCCTCTCTTTCCTGCTTGCTTCCCTTCCCCTCCTCTAATGTGCTCTCTGCCCAAGACCCAAGCCTGAGCACAGACTCAGAACTAGGCATTACCAGGAGGCATAAACATAGCAGTGCCATCTCAGACCGGCCACAAGTACCAAAAGGCAGCCCAGTCTCTCTGCCAAAATCAAAGGCTCTTCACCCCCATTTTCAGCTTTTACTTTTCTGGCCTGGGGCAAGGAGACCTTGAGCACTGAGGCTAGCCAGCACACCCCTAGGATGGCTGGGCCTCCTTTTCGCCCAGAACAGTCTTCACCCTCCACCCTAAATGCCCAGCAGTCTCAGCTTTACTCAAGGTGACTTTCTACACTGAGGTGCATGTGGGACCCCTGTCCTCCCCACAGTGGATGCGTGGGACCTACTGCTGGCCAGTTTCACTCCGTGGTGGCGGTGACGTCCTACCTAGGCAGCTGCAAGGGAGGGGTGTGGCCCTTTCTCACTCAGCAAGCCAGGCGGACCCCTGCTCTGCTCAGCTCCCCTGGGCTGTTCCGCGGGACCTCCCCTCTCCTCCCGACTGCCCAGTGCCTCTTAAGTTGGCCCCTCTCCCAGCAGTGACCTTCCCCACCTGCTGGGTAGGTAGGCCGATCCCTTCAGCTCAGGCGCCAGCTGGGAGGAGTGCCTCAATTGTTCTGCTCTGGGGCCTGTTCCGCCCACACACACTCCTACAGCGGCAGCGGCAGTGGGCGAAAACCGCCTGGGGGCTCCCACCTACCTCCTCTCCCTCTTTTTCCACCCACACCTCCAAGTGGAGCGGGGGAGCGGCTCAAGGCCTCTTGAGGGAGGGGCTGCACACCGAAACTCCCCTCCGCGTGCCGTAAATATAGCTACAGAAAAGAGAAGGGAAGCCTAAAGCTTCTCCACAGCCCTGCTGATGCTCTCCCCTGGCTCCGAGGCGCCGGCTTCTCCCGGACCCCGGGGCTCGCGTACTCCGTATCAACGGAAGACTGAAACAGCGCAGCAGCCCTCCCCCAGCCCTATTACCAGCCAAAGCTCCAGGGCTTCCCCTGGCGTTTGGGGGCCCCCACATTCTTTGCAGGGGGTTCACATGCCAGATCACATCGGCAGAGTAAACGGGGGATGGAAAATTAAGTACTACTTTTTCATATCCAGCTTCATCCACTCCCTACCTGCTTCCAGGGCCCCCTAATTCAAAGACGCACCCCCTTTTCAATCAGTCTCCACCCCCCACCCCCGTCCCGCTTCCCCTCGTTCTCTCCTCGACCTCCGCCCTCCGGACCCCTTTACTGAGTCCAGCTCCACCCATTCCACTCCCCGCCGCTTCCCTCTGCCCACTAACTTGGGTCTGGGCTGCGGGGTCCGGCGGGCGCAGTCCCCTCCGCCCGGCGGCTGCTCGGCTGTGGGGGAGGGCGCTCTGTGCATGGACGGCCGGAGGCCACAGGGGCTGCCCCTCTCGGTGCCCAGCGCTCGGCGCCTGGCGCGCGCTGCCGTGTCCGCCGCTGTCCGGGCTCCGTCCCTCCCTCCACGTCTCCTCTCTCCGAGCCTCCGCGCCTCTGTCTGTGCCTCTGCCCCCCCCTCCCCGGCTGCGCTTGCCGCCTCTCCGCGCCGCCGCCCCCGCAGGACGCACGGGGAGCGAGGCCCGGCGCGGCGCTGGCTGCCGGGCGGGCGGAGGGCGTGGGCAGCGCCGGGGGCGGGGGCCGGGGGCGGGGGGCGGGCGCCCGGGCCTCGGGGCCGGCGGTGGAGGCGCCGCGGCAGAGCCTCGGAGAGAGGCGGAGACTAGGGGGATGGGGGCGTGGAGCGGGAGGCGGGGGCGGGGACTCGGAGCGGCGGCGCCGAGCTTTGGGACTGAGGTGACCAAGGCCGGGCTGCGGGAGGGCGGGCTTGGGGACCCGGCGGGCGGGGCGAGGTCGCTCCGCGCCGCCCACGCCGGATGCACAGCCGGCCCTCTTCGCGCCCACGTACCCACGTGAGCGCCCAGCCGGCGACATTCCTACATCCCCCTCCCCGCCCGCTCCTACCCCTCCGAGCGGAGAGCGGAGTTTCACAACCACGCGCGGGTACACAAAAACACGGAGAAGCGCACGAACGTGCACACGCGCCTCAACAACTACGCGGACGCCCGCTGCCCACACTCCGGCCTCTCGATGCTGTACGTGGGATTGCTAGGAATGAGCCGGGAAAAGTTGGCGGAGCCTTGGGGTGCGCGGGTCCTCTCGGGCGTGCATCCGACTCCCCTTGAGTACGCTTAGGGCAGGTCTGCTAGCGCGGGGCTCTGCAGGAATTCCTCGGATATCCCAGCACTCTTACCATGCTGCAAAAGGAGTCATTTGAAGGCCCCTGCTGAGAAACCCAGGCCTCCATCCCTGCCTCGAGTCCCTGTCGAAGTTTGGGGTACAGGAATGGGAGGGTTATGGTAGAAGCTAACGCGTCGATCAGTCGCGTCGGGCTGTTAGAGCATTGGTCAGGCAGGGATGGAAGGAGGTACCCCTCCTTCCCCTACTCGTCGCACCCTGTTTGCTAAGGATGGGGACCTGCTTCTGGGGAATTCTGTGGGAAAGCTGGGGTAGGGAGAACATCCATTCTGCGGACGTTTTTAAGGGCCTGCGCTTGAGAGAGTCTAATGGAAGATGGGCGGGAGGCCGGAGAGTCCGACGTGGCTCCCTGCGGAGGAGTTGGAGGGAGGAGCTCCCTCAAGGAGCCTAGCCCCCCTCCGCAACCCACCCTCCCCGTTTGTTTCTCCTAGACCCATCTGGTTCCCATTACACTCCCGCCCACGGCTGGGAGGTGGGGGTGGGGGTGGGGGGCCAGCAGGGGCTCTGAGGGCGGGTTCTGGCTCCAGGCCCCGACAAAATAAAGGCACGGTGGATGGGGAACCGAGCGGACCGGCCGGGGGTCAGGTTCTCCCTGGTCCGAAATCTCAGCCCCGCCCCGCCATTCCGCACTTCTGAGTGGCTCGGGGCCTGGCAAGGCGTGGGCGGCGTGGGCTGGGACTAGTTCTACATTCCGGCTCAGCAGGGGGACCTTTCCGTCTCCGGTGGGGGCAGAAGAGGGGGAGTGCATCCCTGGGTGGGATTTCGGTACCTAAGATTCACTTCTCCTTCAGCCCCAAACGAAGTGAGGAGGTAATAGGAAAGCGCAGATCCCTCCTCCCCCAACTCCCCATCCCCAGTTCCGCAATTGGAAGGCGCGGCTAGACGGGCTCCCTCCCGGGACTCTCCCCGACCCTCTCTGAAGTGTGTGGGCATCCCCTCCCCCACTCTTCTCTGGTTATTTTGGAGCCTGGGCTGCCAGCCGCTGGCCCCGGGTTTCCACGTGCCTCCTCCCTCCCCCTGCCCACGCGCCCCGTGACGCACATCCTCCGCCCACGCAGCCTCTGTTTCAGGCGCCCCCCTCCCTCCCACCCGGGCCCCTTTGGGGCGGTGCTGAGCCCCCGGGTCCGGAGGGAGACGCAGGCCGGGGAAAGAGAGCGGAGTAGCGAGTGAAGCCGGCGAGGGTAACCAGTTGGGCGCTGGGCCCTTGGGTCCCAGCCCGGGAAAGGGGAGGAGGGAGGAGCCGATTCCGGGTCCTCCACTTTTTTATTCTGGGGGCGGATATTCGGCCAGAGAAGGAGGAAGGGAGACCAGCCCCAAGACCTGGGCTTGCCCAGTCCCCTAGGGGAGTAAGTAGGGGGTCTCCATGGGTGCGAACCTGTGTGGGAGAGTGGAGCTCCCGAGGGTTTGTATCTTTGTTTTTCAGGGTTGTCGTGAGGTTCAAATGAGAAGATGTGTATGAAGACTCTGTAAAGTGCCAAGCAAATTTAAGACGTTATTGCTAGTTTGTGCCTCTGTATCCTCAGATAATGTATTTATATGTTTCTTTACATCGAATTGTGTATCTCTCTGTCTCTCTCTAGGTTTGTATGTGAGCCCCTATGTGTGGATTTAAAAATATGTACATTTAAAAAAATCATTGACTTGTGAAGCCCCGCAAGAGGCCCAGAGCGCCCCCGCAGCCGGAGCTGCTGAGACGTCTGTTCTTCGCTTCCCTCCCACTCCTGCCACCCCCAACTCCCCTCCTACTCCCTTCCGTTGAGAACTAGGAATTTCCAGCCTTTTGCAATTGGAGAGAGACATAGACAAAGAGACCGAGACTATGAGAAGCTATAGAAAAACAAAGATAAAAGGTGGCGTGGGGGGGGGGGGGCGATGATAAAAGGTGTTGCACAAATACAAAAATCTTATTTCTCCTTTTTTTCTCCGTGAGCCCCATTCTCCCCAGTGTGGATCAGGACCCCTCCCTACCTGACTCACCTGCTTCCCCCTCCCCCATCCGAGTGTTCTCAGAGTTTACGCATAGCATAGCAAGAGATCCCATTTAATCAAGGATTAATTATTGTCTACACCGGTCTCTTCCAGGAAGGGAAACAGTATCCCCAGTCCCAATTTTCCAAGAACAGGGGGAAAGAGTGTGAAGAAGTGGGTGGAAGAGGAGTGAGGAAATTGCTAACCAGAAGGATTGTCATTCCTGGGCACGTGCAGATTTTCATCTAGCAGATTGCACTGCTCACATTCCCCTACACTACGTTTTTACCAGGCCAAATCAAGTTCGCTCAGCAGGGTCTGGCTCAAATGTCATCTTCCCTCATTCCCCCCCCCCCCCCCGCAAGAATTAATTCCTTCCATCCCTCAGAGGCCTCAAGGCTCTTTGTAAGCCTTTCAATTATACTTGCTTGTCTCTCCCTCAGCCCAAGACTTCTCCAGCGCTGGTCTGCTCTCTGGTGGGCCCTTTGAAATGAATGCATTAATGATGCTATTTCCTGGTCTGAGCAATCTTGAAAAGGGCTATTGACACATTTTGCTCCAAAAGGGGCCAAACCTGGGCTAAACTATTAAGTGAAGAGGTCTCCTTCACTTAAAGTTTCCAGTGAATCTCACAAGTCTGGCTTCTTGGTCTTGGAAAATGTCCACTGTTGTGGGGCATGTGACTGGCTCAGTAAGTAGAGCATGTGACTCTTGATCTTGGGGTGGTGAGCTGAAGCGACAGGTTGGGCGCAGAGTTTACCTAAATTAAAAAAATAAAATGTCCAGTGTTCTGGTAAATTAATTCATACCCAGATGGGAAAGGTAGGAGACTGAAATCTTTGCTAGTAACAGAAAAATATGAATATAAAATAACGATCTTCATTTTTTTCTCTTTGTAACATGTTATAATTGTGGTCTGAGGAGTGTTCTCCTTCAGTTAGTCATTTTACAAGAGATGCTTCACTGGGTGAAGACAAATAATCCTAACCTCTGCCTTGAAGGAGGTAGGGAGATAGTGCAACAAAAGTGGTACCCAATAATGACAGAAGAATAGGGGGCAACTGATGTCTTCTGGTGTTGTAGGAAACTGGTTTAGACAGGTATCCAAAGGACTTGTTGATGTAACCTAGGATATTGATGTATGAATAGATTTCCAGGGCCAGTCAAGTCAGACCAGAATGGAAACTTACATGGAGATATGAAACAGAATATATTTCAGAAACTAGAAATTATTCATTATTGGGTCACCTGGGTGGCTCAGTGGGTTAAGCCTCTGCCTTCAGCTCAGGACTCTCTTGCTCTGTCAAATAAATAAAAATCTTAAAAAAAAAAAAAAAGAAATTATTCATTATTGCTGGATAGGCCGCCCAGGGAGGGGCACCTGATTGGCTCAGTCAGTTATAGTGTCCTACTCTTGGTTTCGGCTCAGGTCATGATCTCAGGATTGTAGGATTTGTCTCCGTATCAGCTCAGTGCTCAGCATGGAGTCAGGTTGTCCTCCCTCTGGTCCTCTGCCCCCTCCCCTTCAGTGCCTGTGTGTGCGCTTTCTCTTTCTGTCTCAAATAAATAAATAAGGGATGCATGGGTGGCTCAGTGGGTTAAAGCCTCTGCCTTCCGCTCAGGTCATGATCCCAGGGTCCTGGGATCAAGCCCCACATCAAGCCCCGCATCATCGCATCATCGGGCTCTCTGCTCAGCAGGGAGCCTGCTTCCCTTCCTCTCTCTCTGTCTGCCTCTCTGCCTACTTGTGATCTCCATCTGTCAAATAAATAAAAATTTAAAAAATAAAAAAATAAAAAAATATTTTTTCCTTTTTCTAACATTTAAATTCAATTAATTAACATATAATGTCTTATTTGATTCAGGGGGTACAGATCTGTGATTCATCATTCTTACATAATACCTAGTGCTCATTACAACACATACCCTACTAAATAAAATCTTTAGAAGAAAACCAGCCCAGGGAGGTGTACAAGTCCATTTTATTAAGTGTATTTTAGATTTGTGCTTTCTCAAACTATGGCAAAGGACTAATTAAAAAAATTCCAGGGCGCCTGGTTGGCTCAGTCAGTTAAGTGTCTGCCTTCAGCTCAGGTCATGATCCCAGAGTCCTGGGACTGAGCCCTGCATTGGGCTCCCTGTTCAGCAGGGAGCGTGCTTCTCTCTCTCCTGCTCCCCTGCTTGTGCGCTCTCTCTTTCTCAAGTAAATAAATAAAATCTTTTAAAAATTCTAATCTATTGTTCCCTACTTCTGTAAAATACACTAAACGTGAATTGTTAGAAAAGTAAAACAAAGTCCATATTTTTATTAGATTCAACAAATACAAAAATTCTCTGTCAAACTGCAAGAAGAGTTTCTAAATGCTTACACTTAATTTCTGAAATACTTTCATTGCAGATTGGTAACAAACTTTGAACAGCTCAATTGTAGTTAGTTTCTTTACATCTATGTTTTAGATCATAGTCAAGACCCCGGGCTTCATCACTCGAGATACTAGGGAATCATAAGGACTTTGTAATATGGGAGTGACACAGGCAGATCTGCATTGAAGAGTAGTGTGGATGAAGGGTTTTATGGTTGCAAAAACCACAGGGAAACCAGCTTGGAGAAAATTAAAGTGGTTCAAGTGAAAGGTGGTAAGATGTATGCAAATAGCCCAAGTAGCTGGGATTCTAGCTTGGGCGACTGAAGAGTTGGAATGGAGGGTCTTCATCAAATTTTTATTGTCTGTAATCCTCCTAGATTAAAAAAAAATAATTATGAAAACGAAAACTTTTTCTTAACTCATTTGACACCACAACCTAATCTGACCCGAACTTACTTGTGGCACACCTCCGAAATTTATATCAAGTTGTTTATAGTTTCATTTATCCCACTTTTGTTTATCCCAGTGTGAATAATTATGTCTCAATGCAGAAAAATTAATTTGTTTGATCACAGGGTGCTGTCCTAGGCCCCACTGGGATTGTTGTCCTATATGTTGTCTATGCACCGTATTACCTTTCTAAAATCCAAAAATATTCTAAAACACATTTACTATCCAGATTTTCCACCCCATTTACTCAACAGTCTTGGCCTGAGTTTTTGGCTATTTGCATACATCAGATCCACCTGCAGATAGTGAATATTCATTGCATTTTGTGCTATAGACTCTGAAAATGGCTCCTTTGGAAAGATTTTATTTATTTTATTTATTTTTAAAGATTGTATTTATTCGTTCGAGAGAGAGACAGACAGAGAGAGCACAAGCAGAGGGAGAGGCAGGGAGAGAGGGAGAAGCAGACTCCCCATGGATTTGGGGGGCTCTATCCTAGGACCCTGAGATCATGACCTGAGCTAGGAGAGATGTTTAACCATCTGAATCATGCAAGTGTCCCTTAAGATTTTATTTTTAAGTAATCTTTGCATCCAATGCGGGGCTCAAATTTACAACCCCAAGATCAAGAGTCGCATGCTCTACTGATCCAGACTGGCACCCCCAGAAGCAGATTCTTAAAAGTGTTTTGAGCAGTGTCCTCATGGTAAAATAAAGCTAAAAGCTTCTTTCGTGACTACCTTGAAGTGTCAGAACTTTTTTGGATGGTAAGGTGGAATGTTTTTATGGGCAATACAGTCTCATTACTGTATATCTCCTTTGCACATGTCAAAAGTCAATAGTCAGTGATCTTCTGGAATTAGTTCCCAAATCTGGAATTAGTTCCTCTGTTCTCTGGCCTTTATTCAAAACCAAAGAGTAAGCTCTGAATGGTGACAATTTGGGGCCTAGTAGAAAATATGTGTGTGTGTGTGTGTGTGTGTGTGCATGCGCACGCACGCGCATGTGTGTGAATACATGTTTTTTTTTTTAAAGATTTTATTTGTTTATTTGACAGACAGAGATCACAAGTAGACAGAGAGGCAGGCAGAGAGAGAGGAAGGGAAGCAGGCTCCCCGCTGAGCAGAGAGCCCGATGTGGGACTCGATTCCAGGACCCTGAGATCATGACCTGAGCTGAAGGCAGCAGCTTAACTCACTGAGCCACCCAGGCGCCCTACATGTTTGTTTTTTAAAACTTTTGGATTTACATGGGGCACCTAGGTAGCTCAGTGGGTTAAGTCTCTGCCTTCCGCTCAGGTCACGATCTCAGGGTCCTGGGATGGAGCCCGGCATAGGGCTCTCTGCTCAGCAGGGAACCTGCTTCCCCTTCCCCCTCTGCCTGCCTCTCTGCCTCCTTGTGATCTCTCTTTCTGTGTCAAGTAAATAAAATCTTTTAAAAAAGAACCTTTGAATTTACAGAAAAATTGAGAAGATAATATAGAGAGTTCCCCTATACCCTATATCCAGTTTTACTATTGTTGCCTTTTACCAGTGTGGTGCATTTGCCAACATTAATGGACCAGTATTCTTATGTTATTATTAATGAAAAGTCTACAGTTTATTCAGATTTTCTGAGTTTTACCTAATATTTTTTTCTATCCAGAAATAACTGGCTGTTACAAGTTCTCAGTCTTTCCTTGTTTTTGATGACCTTGATAGTTTTGAGGAGTACTTGTCAGGTATTTTGTAGTTTGACCCTCTATTGGAATTTATTTAATTTTTTTCTCATGATTAGGTTAGTTTTATGGGTTTGGGGGAGGAAAACCACAGACATTAAATGCCATTTTCATTGCATGACATCAGGAGTACATAGTATCAATGTGATTTAGTGCTGTTGATACTGACCTCTCCAGGTCAGCCGGGGGAATGTGCAATGTGCGTGAGAGACACACGATGACTACTGCAGCAGGGGTAACCTAGACTTTTCTTTTTGAGGATGAAATTTCTTCTCCTGCGCATAGCTCAGACCCATTTTGACTCTTAATACTTTGTTTTGAAAGCTTGAAACTTCCCCAGCAGTAACCTCCTTCCCAGAACTTCCTCTCAGCTCACTGGGCTCCACGATCTCTAGTGCTCCCACCCACCACTATCAGATCCTCTAAAAAAGTAAGATGCTTCAATTTTTACCAACATTAACTGAATATCTGTTTATGTGCTAGATATTCTTCTAGGCCCTCATTGTGTTAAATCATTTAACGGGAAGCAGCCTGATGCATAGAAAGAACTCGGGCTTTTGGGTAAGACTTGGGTTCAAACCTTAGCCCAGACCAATTAACTATGCAATCTTGGGCAGGTTCTGTGTCCTAGCCTTGGCTTCTTAAATGGAGATATTTGTTTCGCATCTTGCTGCAAGGAATAAAAATTTTTCTCCTAATTCTCACATTCATTTCACTTCCAATCCTCCCATCTTACGGGTACCTGGCTGAATCAGTCTAAAGAGCATGCCACTCTTGATCTCAGGGTGGAGTTCAAGCCCCACGTGGACTGTAGAGATTTAAAAAACATTACCCCCAAAACCTTATACCTACATTTTAATTTTATTTTAAAAAATTATATATATATTTTTTTAGTAATCAGTACACCCAATGTGGGGCTCGAACTCACGACCCCGAGATCAAAAGGGGCGGAATCAGCCAGGCACCGCCCTAGTCCTACATTTTTAAATGCTAATTTTTTTCCCATAAAACACTGACACATTTTTTTCTGTGTGACTTGTTTTAAATCATATAGGACTTTGGAGGACAGGTAGTCTTTAAAATATTGTCCCGTCAGGGACTCCTACTTATAAAGAGGTCTCAAGGGTAAGTCTCCCATAACAAGCAGATCGTGGTTAAAAAGGAAAGAGAACAGAAGAAACTTCAGTTTCGATGGAAATATCAAATTTGGTCAAGGGGGCCTCGCCCGTTTTCATTTTCTATTGGCTAAGCTTTCCATCAATCTCACCAGTTGTAAATAAACTGGATACGGAAGCATGTTGTTAAGGGGTGGGACCTTCCTGTCGCCATTGCTAAGGTGGAGGGTTTGTTCTCTAATAGGCTGGAAGCCGCTTTTCCCGCCCTCTCGCAGCAGTTGCTAAGAGGCGGGATTATAGAGTTCGTAAAGGACGGAGGGTTCGAAGCTCCACCCATCCGATTGGCGGGTAGGGGGCAGGTCTTGCGGTGGATAGGCTGCTGGCCCTGCCTGTTCCGGTTAGTTGCCGGGGAGAGGCACGTGAAGAGGAGGCGGCGTGAGGCGACCACGGCGGGAGGAATGAAAGTGGCGGTCTCCCCGGCAGTTGGTGCCGGGCCCTGGGGCTGGAGGGCTGGGGGCCGTGAGGGCGGCGGGGTAGTGCGGCTGCTCCTGATCATCTTTGGCTGCTTGGCCTGCGGCTCAGGTACCGCCGGTGCAGCCGCCGCCTTGGGGGCGGGTGCCGAGAGGGTTATATTTAGAAAAGTGGGGAGTGTCCCTAGGGTGCGGACCGTTTTTCCGCAGTGGGGTGCGGACGTGGTGCGGAAAAAGCCGCTTCGTCGTCGTCACTGAGGGTTCAGGGCTATGGGATGGCGTGGGGGAGCTACTAGAGTGGGGAGGAGCTTGGAGCCTTTTGGCAGAGACTGGAAGGGAGGCCTGGACTGGGTGAGATGTCCTGGGGGCTGTGTCGCGCTGCCTGGGCCTCCTTGGTTTTCCTGGTTAAAAGTGAGGGGACCCGAGTTCCATTGATAGCGGGCAGAGTTGCCACTGGAATGGGGGCATCCCATTCATTGAGCAAGTTAGCAACACCTTCTGAGCGTCTGTTCTGTCCAGACTCTGGGCATGGGTGTGGCTGAACGGATCATTTTAATTCACTGAAATGGAGTGAGTTCTATCTAACGTCTTCTGTTCTTGTAAGATCCTGGCGCTGTTAAATTCGCGTTTCCAAAAAAACAAAAACAAAACAAAAACCCACCACCACCAACAAAAAAAAACCCATCATTTCTCAAGCAAATTTACTGCTATCTACCTATTGGTGGATGATTGGCTTTGGACTGAAATGAAACGGTTTCCCTTTAACGCTCTAACTCAAAACCTAGAATGTTTCTAAAAACCTCCTACCCTCTTATCAAATGCACAACACAAAAATAAGTGAGGTTTCCAAGTTCCGCTGGAGAGAGTTTGAAACGTGGGGTTCGGGATAATCGTATCCTGGAAACACAGTATGCTCTCACCTCTCCCATCCTTTGCTGCCTATCTCATGCTGTCACTTAAGATTATCCGTAGCTGCAGCTTTAAGGTTGTCTCAGGATCCATAGATCTAGTTCCAAGTGTAACGTCCTCCGTCCTCCCGCAATGGTTTGGGTCCCCCCCACCCCCACCCCGGTGGGGGTGTGGGGCAGGGAGAGAAGGTAGTAGGTCTGCCGGAAGGTACTTTTCCAGAGGTGAGGGCCGGAGTAACATTGAAGGGCTACTTATGGTCCGAATGAACTTGGGCCAGATGGTTAACCTCTAAAATGGAGTAGTGGATTGTGGGGTTGAAAGAGAAAAATAAATGCAAAAATGTCTCTATCTAGTTAGTGCTCAATCAGCAGACACTTTAATGAGACACTTTTATGAAAGGAACAGGGGCTTCTTAGCTTGGAGGAGGGTAGACAGGTTGATGTTCTGTGTGGCTAGATAGATCATGTGTGTGGCAGCTACAAACAGCTGATCATGTAGTACAGAAGAACTTTCTAAAAGCCAGATGTACCTAAAAAAAAAAAATGCAGTACTTCAAAAGGTAGGTAGTATTTTCTCATTGGAAGTTTTTGATTATAAAAATGATGTGAGTTTATTTTAGACTATTTGGGAAGCACAATTAAGTAAAAAGAAGTAGAAAAAACCCTCACTGTTTATTCCTTTCAGAGACAATCCATTGTAGCACACTTTCTCCTGGTCTTTTTTTTTTTTTTTTTTAATGTGTTTCTAATAAAAAAATTTGAAGGGGCGCCTGAATGGCTCAGTGAGTTAAGGCCTCTGCCTTTGGCTCAGGTCATGGTCCCAGCATCCTGAGATCGAATCTGGCTCTCTGCTCAGCAGGGAGCCTGCTTCCTCCTCCCTCTCTGCCTGCCTCTCTGCCTACTTGTGATCTCTGTCAGATAAATAAATAAAATCTTTAAAAAAAAATTTTGGACGGTGCCTGGAGGGCTCAGTTGGTGCAGCGTGTGACTCTTGATCTTATGGTTGTGAGTTCAAGCCCCACATAGGGTGTAGAGATTAGTTAAAAATAAAATCTTAAAAAAATTTTTTTTTAATTGATAATACATTCATAGACCTGTCAGCAAGCCAGTTCTCCTTGTAGGCCACCCGTTATTTCTCATTTGATTTTGTAACATAAGCATTTTCTTTTTTTTTTTTTTTTCATTTATTTATCTGACAGACAGAGATCACAAGTAGGCAGAGAGGCAGGCAGTGAGAGAGGAGGAAGCAGGCTCCCCGCTGAGCAGAGAGCCTGATGCGGGCTCCATCCTAGGACCCTGGGATCATGACCTGAGCCGAAGGCAGAGGCTTTAACCCACTGAGCCACCCAGGCGCCCCCATAAGCATTTTCTTATATCATTTAAAATTCTTCTTAAATGTTATTTTTATTTGTATTCTATTTTTTGGACAGACCATTTAATGTTTCTGAAGTAAATGTGTGGTGTTTCTATTGTTGGTTGGACATTTGTTGTGTTTCTAGTTTTTCATCGTAGATAAGACTTTGTGAACTTTTTGTGTATAATTTTTTTACTGCATTTAGATTATATTTTTAGAATAGATTCTCAGAAATAGATTTATTAGATCAAAAACCAAAACATATTTAAGACCCTTGAAACACCTTGCTGAAATATTTCCTGAAAAGGTGTGCTTGTTTACACCACTAACAGCACTAATTGCTTGTGACCCATATGCTTGCCAGTATTGGTATTTCAGCATTGGATATATACACCTTTGTTAATTTGATAGACCAAA
Organism: Lontra canadensis; assembly: GCF_010015895.1. NCBI lineage: Eukaryota > Metazoa > Chordata > Mammalia > Carnivora > Mustelidae > Lontra > Lontra canadensis. Next base: position 1,731,691 of record NW_022631047.1, on the reverse strand, counting down.
AGTAGTGTTTTAACATGGCGTTTCTTTACATTTGCATTATTTTGAGGGAGCATCTCCTTTAGTAGCTATTTAATTTTTCTTTAGACTAAGATTTTTTGGAATGTGTGTGTCCTTTGTTCTTGGTGTACTTGTAATTACTCTTTATTGAAGTTTTTCTTTTAAGATTTTATTTATTTGACAGAGAGAGAAGGAGAGCACGCGAAGCAGGGGGAGGGGCAGACAGAGGGAGAGGGAGAAACAGGCTCCCGCTAGCAGGCAGCCTGATGGGGCTGGATCCCAGGACTCCAGGATCATGACCTGAGCCCAAGGCAGATGCTTAACCGACTGAGCCACCCAGATGGCCCTGGAATGTTTATGTATTTTAAAAATCAATTTGTATGAACTTCCTAATATATTAAGGGTATATATATATTTATAATCTATTTATTTATTGAAAATTTTTCTTTAATTTGTTTACCCTCTTTTACTTTTTTTTTTTTTTAAGATTTTATTTATTTATTTGACACAGAGAGAGAGATCACAAGCAGGCATAGGCAGGCAGAGAGGGGGGAAGCAGGCTCCCCACTAAGCAGAGAGTCTGATGCAGGGATTGATCCCAGGGCCCTGAAATCATGACCCAAGTCAAAGGCAGAGGCTTAACATACTGAGCCACCCAGGCACCCTTCTTTTACCTTTTTTTAAAAAAGATTTTATTTGTTTGAGAGGGAGAGAGAGAGCCAAAGAGAGCACACATTGGGGGAGGGGTAGAGGGAGCAGGGATCCCCAAGGACAGTGATATGACCAAGCTGGCTTGGCACTGCTGAGCTGACTTGGGGCTCAATCCAGGACCCTGGGATCATGACCTGAGGCCAAGGCAGAGGCTTTTTTTTTTTCCTCTCTTGAAGGCAGATGCTTAACCTACTGAGCCACCCAGGCATCCTTACCCTATTTTCTTAAATTGAAGTATAGTTGACATACAATGTTATTATTTTAAGGAATACAGCATAGTAATTTGGCTAACCTATGCATTACACCATGCTCACTCACCACAATAGGTGTAGTCCTGTTTTACCTTTTTATTTTTTTTAATTTTTATTTATTATTATTTTAAAAATTTTTTTATTTAATTCATTTAACAGACAGAGATCATAAGTAGGCAGAGAGGCAGTAAGAGAGGAGGAAGCAGGCTCCCTGCTGAGCACAGAGCCTGATGCGGGGCTCGATCCCAGGACCCAGAGATCATGACCTGAGCTGAAGGCAGAGGCTTAACCCACTGAGCCACCCAGGCACCCCTATTTATTATTATTTTTAAAAGATTTTATTTATTTAGGGTAGAGAGAGAGTACGAGGGGGGAGGGGCAGCGGAGGAGGGAGAATGAATCCAAAGCAGACTCCACACTGAGTGTGAGCCCCAAGTGGGGCTTGATCCCACCACCACGAGATCACGATCATGACCTGATCCAAAACCAAGAGTCAGTCGTCAACCGGCTGAGCCACCCAGGCACCCTCCTTTTTATTCTTAAATTTATTTTATTTTACTTATTTATTTAAAGAAGATTTTATTTATTTATTTGACACAGAGAGAGAGGGAATACAAGCACAGGGAATGGGAGAGGGAGAAGCAGACTTACTGCTGAGCAGGGAGACCGATGTGGGGCTTGATCCCAGGTCCCTGGGATTGTGATCTGAGCTGAAGGCAGACACTTAACTGACTGAGCCACCCAGGTGCCCCTCTTTTGATTTTTTAAATAGATTTATATTTTTATGTAGTCACTTAATTTTATTCTCTAGTTATTTCCATTACTTTATGCTTAGAGAGCCCTCAAAAATTAAATTTCTATCATTTTTATGCTACTCTTTAATTTTTTATTTTACTTTGTAATCTATAATTAATGTTAGTATTTGGTGTAAGGTGAGGATCTAGATAGGTCTTATTTTCCAAATAACCAGTCAGTTGTCCCAGCATCCCATTGAATGATGCTTTGCTAAGTGCACTGTTTAAGATGTTATTTTTTAAGAAGGCTTTTAAGTATGAGCTGAATTACCTCTTGAAAGAAATGAACAGAGGCTATTTAAGAGGTTGTTTTTCATGACTTTTTAGGGTTTCTTCCTGTCCTCACATAGTTTGAATCATTTTTATTGATTCTACCTGTAGACGTTAAGTGATTAGTGCTCTTGATTAGTTTATAATGACTGTAAGCAAATAAGAAGTTATTAACCTTTGAATAACTGCTTTATGGGTAAATGTGATAAGCAAGTTATGATTCACTATATTCCTTGAAGGCATTTTCTAAAATCTTTGGGCTCAGAAGGCATTTTCTCGAATGTTTAATCTGTTCTGCTTTTTAACATGCTGGCTTTTGAGGGGAGAGGAAGAAAGGTGCTGTATATCCTTTTGCTGCAGGAAGCACAAAATTTTAAGTGAGCATTTTGACAACTTATGTATGTTTAAGGTCACTTGGTTTAGTTCTGTGTTGTTAACAATTTAACCTAGAGCTGGAGTGGTGATTGTTTCACAGAGTATCCCTTTTTGCTGAATTGGTGTATTTCACAGCTCAGTAACTTTCCAAAGATGTGGCTGGCCAAGGTGCTGATTTCCATAGGGGGTTGCTACTAAGGACATTAGTTTATCTATCTATCTATTTATTTATTTATTTATTTACTTACTTACTTACTTGAAATTGTTTCCCTAGAATGTTCTGTAACTTGGGAAAATGATGAACTAGATTTTATTTATTTATTTATTTAATTTATTTATTTGACAGAGATCACAAGTAGGCAGAGAGGCAGGCAGAGAGAGAGGAAGGGAAGCAGGCTCCCTGCTGAGCAGAGAGCCTGATGCAGGGCTCGATCCCAGGACCCTGGGATCATGACATGAGCGGAAGGCAGAGGCTTTAACCCACGGAGCCACTCAGGGGCCCCGACAAACTAGATTTTAAAAGATGTTGCTTATTACAGAGCCATTTTATTTCTTTAAGAAAATGGTATCAGAGAATTTTAAAATTAGTTTCAATACACTGATGCCTTTTCTTGGCATTAAGTTTTTCAAATGCCCTGTACTATTGACATTATTTGTATTTTTCTATCTTCTTGAAAATAACAGTGGGCTTAAAAATGTGTAGTTTTCTATTACTTGGTGCTGTGGGAGAGAAGGGGTTACCAAGTGTGACTCTTGTTTTTGTTTTTTTTATTGAACAAGTGTATGTTTTTACTTTGGGCTTTGTTGTTTGTTTGTTTGTTTGTTTGTTTAAGATTTTATTTATTTATTTATTTGCCAGAGAGTGAAAGATGGCAAGAGAGGGAACACAAATAGGGGGAGTGGAAGAGGGAGAGACAGGCTGCTGTCAAGCAGGAGGCTGGATAGAGGTGTCGATTCCAGGCCCCAGGAATCATGACCTGAGCAGAAGGCAGACACTTAACGACTGAGCTACCCAGGTGCCCCTACTTAGGGCTTTGTACACAGATTGGATGTTCTTTTAAGGAAGTAATAGATTCTGTACAACATCTTTTTTTAATACATCCAGTGTTTTTATATACCTCAACGAATTTGTCAGTATAGTAGTTTTAGCATTCACATAACCTTACTCTCTTTTTTTAAAAGATTTTGTTCATTTGATACAGAGAGAGAGAGATCACAAGTAGGCAGAGAGGCAAGCAGAGAAGGGTGGGGGTGGGAAGCAGGCTCCCTGCCAAGCACAGAGCCCATCAAGCTCAATCCCAGGACCCTCGGATCATGGCTTGAGCTGAAAGCAGTGGCTTAACCGACTGAGCCACCCAGGCATCCCAATAAGCCTTTTCTTTAAAAGTTCTATTTATTTAAGTAATCTCTATACCCAACATGGGGCTTGAACTCACAACCCCGAGATCAGGATTTGCATGCTCTTCCCACTGAGTCAGCCAGGGGCTCCAAGAAAAATAAACTCTTGAACCATATTTACGAGTGGGTATTTTATCAGTACATTTGTGGGCTTGCTAGTGAGACCTCTTTAAAAAGTTTCATTTTGGGGCACCTGGGTGGCTCAGTGGGCTAAAGCCTCTGCCTTTAGTTCAGGTCAAGATCCCAGCGTTCTGGGATGGAGGCCCTGATCGGGCTCTCTGCTTAGGAGGGAGCCTGCTTCTTCCTCTCTCTCTCTCTCTGCCTGCCTCTCTGCCTACTTGTGATCTCTGTCTGCCAAATAAATAAATTTTAAAAAATTTCATTTTATAAAAGATAGTCTAGGAGGAAATCCTAATTACTACTGGACTAAACCCTAGTGAGAAGCTGATAGATGGGGTGGGGTGGCTGGGAATCAGGGCATGCTACCTCAAAATACAGCATCTTGGCATATTGAATGTTTTAAGCTGAGGGAGTTTAAGAAAACAGTAGAAACAGGAATGTCTCTCTGACCTCCCCACCTCATCCTTCTGTGAAACAGACCATAAAACCCTGTGAGAGGCTCCCTCCCTCCCTCTACCTGAGGAAATGCAGATAAGGGGATGGGAAGAGGAATCCGAGCAAACAAGCCTCACTCAGTTTCTCCCAGCTTACTACCATTTCCACGATTTTCTTTACCCCATCACACTCTTTTCCAAGTGTGTACTCTTCATGAAATGAAGCAAACTGTTTCTTTGGGTCTGCATTTCCTTATGAAGGCTTTTGTGTCATGTAAAACGTTTATTAAATGTGTATGGTTTTCTGTTGTTAATCTTTGTCAGTTTAAATTTTCAGACCCAGCCAGGGATCCTAAGAGGATAGAGGAAAACTTTTTCTTCCCCTACAATATGAAGGCTGAATTTCCTTCCTTTTCCTTTCTTTTTCCCTCTTCCTTCCCCTTTCCCTTTTCTTTTCTCTCTTTTTTAAAGATTTTATTTATTTCTTGGAGAGAGAGTGCCAGAGCGAGCATGAGTGGGGGGAGGGGCAGAGGGAGAGGGACAAGCAGACTACCTGCTGAGCAGAGAGCCCATAGGGCTCCAGCCCAGGACCTTGGGATCATGACCTGAGCTGAACAGATGCTTTTTTTTTTTTTTTTTTTTTTAAAGATTTTATTTATTTATTTGACAGAGAGAGTGAGAGAAGACAAGCAGGGGGAGCAGAGGGAGAGGGAGAAGCAGGCTCCCCATCAAGGAGGGAGCCTGAACAGGGAGCCTGATGCAGGGCTCTGCGGGACTCGATCCCAGGAGCCCAAGATCATGACCTGAGCCGAATGAAGGCAGATGCTCAACAACTAAGCCACCCAGGCGCCCCTGAAGGCAGATGCTTAACCAACTGAACCACCCAGGTTCCCTAAGACTGAATTTTTTAAAAAATTAAAATATAATTCATGTATAATAAAATTCACCCTTTCAGTGGTTTTTAGTATATTCACAAGGTTGTGTATCCATCACCACTGACTAATTTCAGAGTATTTTTATCACTCCAAAATGAAACCCCATGTGTTTTAGCAGTTACTCACCATTCACTTCTCCCAGTGAGGAGAAATCTTTCTGTCTCTCTGGATTTGTGTATTCAGGACATTTCATATAAATGGAATCACTCGATATGTGGTCTTTTGGTCTGGCTTCTTTCATTGAGAATGTTTTAAAGGTTCTTCCACATTGGAGTATGTGTTAGTACTTCCTTTTTTTTTTTTTTTAAGGATTTTTAAAGTTTTATTTACTTTTTTATTACTATTTTTTAAAATTAATTATTTTTATTAACATATAATGTATTATTTGCCTCAGGGGTACTAGTCTTGAATCATCAGGTTTACACATTTCACAGCACTCACCATATCACATACCCTCCCCAGTGTCCATAACCCAACCACCCTCTCCCTATCCCACCTCCCCCCAGCTACCCCCAGTTTGTTTTGTGAGATTAAGAGTCTCTTATGGGGGCGCCTGGGTGGCTCAGTGGGTTAAAGCCTCTGCCTTCGGCTCAGGTCATGATCCCAGGGTCCTGGGATCGAGCCCCACATCAGGCTTCTCTGCTCAACAGGGGGCCTGCTTCTCCCTCTCTTTCTCTGCCTGCCTCTCTGCCTCTGTCTGTCAAATAAATAAATAAATAAAATCTTTAAAAAAAAAAAAAAAGAGTCTCTTATGGTTTGTCTCCCTCCGGATCCCACCCTACAACCCAGCAATCACTCTACTGGGTATTTACCCTAAAGATACAAATGTAGTGATCCGAAGGGGCACGTGCACCTGAATGTTTATAGCAGCAGTGTCCACAATAGCCAAACTATGGAAAGAACCTAGATGTCCATCAACAGATGAATGGATAAAGAAGATGTGGTATATATAAAAGAAGATGTGATATATATATATGTGTGTGTGTATATATATACACACACACATATATATATGCGCATGCACTGGAATACTATATAGCCATCAAAAGAAATGAAATCTTGCCATTTGCGACTACGTAGATGGAACTAGAGGGTATTATGCTGAGTGAAATAAGTCCATCAGAGAAAGACAATTACCATATGATCTCTCTGATATGAGGAATTTGAGAGGCAGGGCGGGGGGCTTGGGGGTTAGGAAAAATGAAACAAGTACTTTTTATGGTTGAACAATATTCCACTGTATAGATGGGTATATCACATTTTGTTTTATCCATGAGTTCATCATGGATGAACTAGTTATTGTGGATGTTGCTGTTATGAACATTCATGTACAAGTTTTTGGGTAAGCTTGTGTTTTGTTTTCTTGGGTATATACATAAAGTGGAATTGCTGGGTCATATGATAACTCTATGTTTAACATTTTGAGAAATTGACAAACTGTTTTCCAAAGAGGCTGCACCATCTTACATCCCCAGCAGCCCTTTATGAGGGTTCTAGTTTCTCACATCCTGGCCAGCTCCTGTTACTCTCCTCTTTTTGATTTTAGCCTTCCTAATGGATATAAGGTGGTATTTCCTGGTGGTTTTGATTTGTATTTCCCTGAGGACTAAAGATGTTGAACATCTTTTCATGTCTCTTGGCCATTGTGTATCTTCTTTGGAGAAATACCTATTCAGATCCTTTGCCTATTTTTACAGTTGGGTTATTTCTCCTCTTATCGTTGAGTTGTAGTTGTTTATATATTCTGGCTAGTAGACCCTTCTCAGATACATGATTTGCAAATATTTTTTCCCATTCTGTGCATTTTACTGTTTTCCATTTTGTGCATTTTACTGTCTGTTTACTTTCTTGATAAGGTCCTTTTTTTTTTTTTTAAAGATTTTATTTATTTATTTGACAGAGTTCACAAGTAGGCGGAGAGGTAGGCGGGGAGAGAGAGAGAGAGGAGGAGGAAGCAGTCTCTGCTCAGTGAAGGCAGAGGCTCCCCGCTGAGCAGAGAGCCTGATTCAGGGCTCCGTCTCAGGACCCTGAGATCACGACCCGACCCAAGCGGAAGGCAGAGGCTTTAACCCACTGAGCCACCCAGGTATCCCGATAAGGTTCTTTGAAACACAAAAGTTTTAAATACTTAAGAACGCTGATTCATCTGTTTTTTCCCTTTGGTTGCGTGTGCTTTTGTGTCATATCTAAGACACTATCACCTAATCCATGGTCAGGAAGACTCAACTTGTGTTTTCTTCTAAGAGTTTTGTAGTTTTTGCTCTCATGGTTAGGTTTAAGGCAGAAATTAACTTCTAAATTAGTCATAGCTTCACCAAAGCCATTTTGGACTGGCAAGTGTCCTTGCCTTTTTTGTGTGTGTAACTTCGGTATTTTAAGGTTTGGTTGAGGTTTTTTTTTGTGTTTTGTGTTTTGCTTATTTATTATATTCAGTTTATTTATTTGTTTATTTATTATTTAGTATATTTAGTTTATTTAGTTTAAATCTACCTATCTTTGTACCTAGACCAGAGTGATAACTTAATTTCCACTTATAATAGCATTTAATAAGTTAGTACAACATAGAACTCAAGGAAAAAGTTATTAAACTATTTTGTGGTAAAGAATGTAGCTTGTGGGGGAACCTGGGTGGCTCAGTGGGTTAAAGCCTCTGCCTTTGGCTCAGGTCATGATCCCAGAGTCCTGGGATCGAGCCCCGCATCGGGCTTTCTGCTCGGCAGGGAGACTGCCTCCCCCTCTCTCTGTGCCTGCCTCTCTGCTGTCTGTCAAATAAATAAATAAAATCTTAAAAAAAAAAAAAGAGTGTAGCTTGTGCAAACTTGGGTGGGAAGGTATGAGAGCGGTCACTTTTAAGCCTTGCGTTGGCTGGGATTGAATACAGACTTCTGAATGGAGGCTCGTCTGTCTTGGCAAAAATCAAAGGAGTGCATGTATTAAATGACTGCTCTTAAAACCTGAAACAAAGCAGCTGGAAAAAAGGAACTTTGTGATATTTTAGTATCTTCTTAAAGTACTGTATATGCAAAAACATTGCTAAGTCTGTTCATCCTACTCAGAAAAAGGGTAGAGGAAATAAGTAGATGGCGTTACTTTGGCAGTGCCTTTATAAGGGAAGCAGGACCTGGATGTAAATCTCAGTTAAGTTATTCACTAGCTGAGTGACTTTGGGCAAGTTGCTTAATCCTTCTTAAGCATTGATTTTTGTTATTTATTTATTTATTTATTTATTTATTTATTTATAGATTTTATTTATTTATTTGACAGAGACAGCGAAAACAGGAACACAAGCAGGGGGTGTGGGAGAGGGAGAAGCAGGCTTCCCGCCCAGCAGGGAGCCTGGTGTGGGGCTCGATCCCCAGGACCCTGAGCCTAAGGCAGATGCTTAACCACTGACCCACCCAGGCGCCCCTTAAGCATCATTTTTTTTAAATTTGTGAAACAGGGATTATGAGAGTCCCTGCCTCATAGCACTGTTGGAGAGTGAAATGAAAGACAGCATACTGTCTTAATAAGCACTTACTAGGGCGCCTGGGTGGCTCAGTGGGTTAAGCCTCTGCCTTCAGCTCAGTTCGTGGTCTTAGGTCCTGGGATCGAGGCCCACATTGGGCTTTCTGCTCAGTGGAGAGCCTGCTTCCTCCTCTTTCTCTGCCTGCCTCTCTGCCTACTTGTGATCTCTCTCTCTCTGTCAAACAAATAAATAAAATTAAAAAAATTAAGCACTTACTAGTAGCTTTTATTATTGCTTATTCAGGGTTAGTGCCTATAATATCTAATTTCTTCTCTCATTTCAGTTTTCTTGTTTCTTAGTCCCTCACATTTTAACCCCAGTTTTGAGAAGGTGGTCAGTGGTCAGTATTGTAACAGCATTGCCTGGTAACAGGTGGTAGCTACACTTGTGAGCACAACATAAGGGATAGACTTAAAGAATTCACTGTATTGTGCACCTGATACTAATGTAACATTGTGTGTCTACTCTACTTGAATTAAAAAAAGAAAACATTGGGGTTCCTGGGTGGCCTTCTGCCTTCGGCTCAGGTTATGATCCCAAGGTCCTGGGATTGAGCCCCACATTGGGCTCCCTGCTTGGCAGGGAGCCTGCTTCCCCCCATCCCCCCCACCGCCTGCCTCTCTGCCTGCCTCTCTGCCTACTTGTGATCTCTCTCTCTCTCTCAAAAAAAAAAAAAAAATATTTAAAAAAAAAGAAAACAAAAACAGTGGTCAGGCTAATTCTATTTTATGGAATGAATTGTAGCTATTAACTTATTCTGTTATATTCAGTTCTTGTTTCCTTTCTTTGCATAAAGCCGGAATCAATGCAAGCGTGGTCATGCTTCAGGAATCTGAAGTTCATAATTCGAATCACAGGCAACAATTCTGTTATAAAAATGTGCTTATCCCAAAGTGGCATGATGTGTGGACGCGGATACAGGTAATTTGGAGGCCCCTGACTGGGGCAGCTTCTGTGAGTATCTTGTCTGTATGTGATTAGTGAGTACTTTGATACATTGTCCCCTATCAGCAACTTTGGTGTAGGGTTCAGATTATTCTGAATTGGGTTTTCATCAGTAATCATTTATACTTTATTCCCTTCTCTGTCTCTGTTCCTTTAAGTAGCTTATAACACTTGACCCTTTGGTAACCTTCCTTCCTCTTTTTCCCAAAGAAGCTTCCTTCTTGTCCTCTCTCTCCTTGCGTGTGTGTGTGCGCGCACGCGCACACAAGTACATGTACATGCGTACATGAACACACGCACGCCCCACCCCCCGCCAGGCCTTATGCCCTCTTTGGCCTGGAAACTGTTGCATGCCTGTCAGGATGTAAACTCTTGCCTTGCTGTTCTTATTCTATTTTGATTCAACACGAAATGTTTCGTAAACCCCATGCCTGAAGTTTTCCCTTGATAGAATGGCTTTGGTTTCATTTATTTCATAACACTATTAAGCCACCTGGCAAGCGAGAACATCTGGCTATAATAATAATTGAACAAAATGAGTCCTTTTGGAAACGCTGCTACTGCTGTAAGCATAGTTACTGATAAGAGCGTTTTTTGTTTACATCAGAAACCTAAGGGTGGGCTTGTGGGTTTTTTGAATTTTCTTTATTTTATTGTCTGATATAAAGATCATATTCCATCTGAGACACATTATAACTAACATTTACCCATAATCAGTGATTTGTGACAAAGGGTTGAACTTCTTAGTCTGTCATTACAGAAACATTTTCAGTGTTCTGGGGCTGTTTCTGCCTGGCAATTTTCTTAATATTCTAGAGCCTTGTTTTGTATGATCTCTCATAAATAGCTATAGGGCTAACTCAGCTTAGAAGTCTTTTTTCCTCCTGGTGTTGTTCTGCTTAATAGTAGATTCAGATCATGTTAACAAACAAGACATTCTAATAGCTGCCTCTGTGTGCTATGTGCAGTGTTATTTGCCCAATTATATTTGAGCCGTTGCATCTCTATATTTCTTATAAGCCTTGTGGAAAACTGGCACTATTACTGATTTAGCTATTTACTCTAAAGGTTTTTTAAAATCTGTATTTATGAAAATTTAAAGTTCCTACTTCTTTCTCATGCTGGTTTTACTTGTGTTACAGATCCGGGTAAACAGTTCCAAACTGGTACGAGTCACCCAGGTGGAGAATGAAGAGAAACTGAAGGAGTTAGAGCAGTTTAGTATCTGGAACTTTTTTTCCTCCTTTTTAAAAGAGAAATTGAATGACACCTATGTAAACGTGGGTCTATACAGCCCAAAAACCTGCCTCAAAGTTGAGATTATAGAGGAAGACACCCAGTACAATGTCACTGTGACCCGGAGTAAGTCTTTCCTCTGTTTTTCTGGTGGATTCTATTGTGAAAAGGGCTTTGGAGAGTGTAATTAGCGAGACAGACAAGTTAGCTCAAGACAACTCCCTTTTGATTCTGATCATAACTTGAGTATACCACTGTTCCAAACGGTTAAGAGAATCTCTCTCCTACATACAACACTTTAGGCTTAGAATAAAGACCTCACTTAGGTGGTTCGGAGTACCTCCTTACCTAGGTTTGTGAAGACTTGTGTCCTAATACTTCCAGTGGCCCTGAGCTGATATGCTTAGTGTTCTTCAGGGTAAGACACATTTATTCCTGCTCTCTGGGCACTCCTAGACAAAGTTAGATGCCCTGGATATAAAGACCCGTATTTGAAGACCTGAGTCGTTAAATAATAAAAACTGAAGGCAAGCAGAACTGAATATGAATATTTCACAAGTAAAAAGGATTTGTGGAACCATAAGAAACTATGAAAATCACTGCAGTTGAAGCCTTATTCAGTGGAACCGGGAGAAGTTTTCCCTTTTCTGAATATGTATGAGAAGGTTTCACAGAGGACTAGAATAAGTATCCTGTTGAACTTTCTGACTTTTGGTCTCTCCTTGGTTACTACCGAGGGTCCTGGGATGTTGTGAATAGCAGAAACATCCCTGGGTTTTGCTACAAAATAGGTTGTGCTCTTCTAACTGCCCTATGGTTCCCAGGCTTTTTTGCTTGTATAGAATTTGCCTTTTGGGGGTTTTTTTGTTTGTTTTGTTTTTTTTGTTTGTTTGTTTTTGTGCCCCTTTCACATGTACTGATTCTTCTTGCTCCCGCTCTGTTTGAGGGCCTCCCTGAGACTCAGGGCTCTTGAATGTGAATGCTGTGGGAGTGTCTGGTATGCCACCGAGAGGCCTCTGCTCGGGGGCGCCCCCTGGTCCTGGGTGAGATGTGTTTTAATGTACGCTTTTCCAACACAGTGCTTGTGTAGCAGAAGGAAGTAGGTGGTGGTGTTGGGCAAGAAAAGCAGCCAGTTAGAGAACAACAGAGGGCCCAGACCCAAAGTTCTGGGCAAATCTGCTGAATCGGAACCCGTGAGAGACTTTTGAGTGAAAACCGGAGTGGTAGAGACCCCTTGTGGACGATTGCATGAAGTGCTGAGAGCATTAGGCCTAGCTCTATCTGAAGCAAAGCCTAGTTTCTTTTAGCCTTAGCATAGGTAACCAAAAAAAATATAAGATCTCCAAAAAAGTAGAGGTTATACAGAGACCTACTTATATTTCCTGTTTGGAAGGGTCCCCAGGCTTTGTGTGGCATTTACAATGCTGTTTAGGTAGGTTGTTTGTGTTTATAGTTAACCCCTGAACAGTACCGGGTTAAGATGCTGGCTGATTTACTACACCCCTCAGTCAAAGATCTGCATATAACTTTTGACTCCCCAAAACGTCATTATTAATAGCCTACTGTTGACAGGAAGACTCACTGATAACATAAACAGTCAATTAATTCTTATTTTATATGTTATACATATTATGTGCTGTATTCTTACTATGAAGTAAGCTAGAGAAAAGAAAACGTTACTAAGAAGCCGCAGGAAGAGAAAATGCATTTACAGTACTGTGATGTATTTGTCAGAAAAAGTCTGTAAGTAAGTGGACCTGTGCAATTCAAACCCATGTTGTTCAAGGGTCAATTGTACTTTATTAGCTGACCTATAATGCCAACATTGTCTTTCATTCTATAATCCTTTATACTGTTTGTTTTCCTGATCAAACAGAAGTCTTTATTTGTTTCAGGATTTGACCCCAAACTCTTCTTCATTTTCCTCCTTGGACTTATGCTATTTTTTTGTGGAGATTTGCTGAGCAGGTAGGTTCCAAGGTTGGAGTGCAGAATGACGAGGCTTAGACCCACCCTGCTTCACTTTTATCATGGGGAAAGAGCTGCCCTTCCCTTTTCCATGAGCTTTATGGCTAGGCCATTCCCTGCTTGGGAAAAAAAAAAATTTAAATAATTTAATACATGTTACAATTTTTGCTTTTTTCTTATATTGAACAAGATTGGCAAGAATGAAAGTCTCTTTTTATTTTTTATTTTTATTTTTTTTTAAGATTTTATTTATTTATTTGACAGAGAGAGAGAGAGATCACAAGTAGGCAGAGAGGCAGGCAGAGAGAGGAGGAAGCAGGCTCACTGCTGAGCAGAGAGCCCGATGCAGGGCTTGATCCCACGACCCTGAGATCATGACCTGAGCCAAGGCAGAGGCTTAACCCACTGAGCCACCCAGGCGCCCCTGAAAGTCTCCTTTTAGGTTGAGCCATCATGTGATGGGATTTAGCCAATACATCACCACCCTTTCCACCATTTGGATAACATGTTAAGTCCTCCTTTTTCCAGGGCCATGTGTTGGTGAGTTTCATGCCATTCAGAGGTAGAGGAACAAACACCAACCACTTACGCATTTCCTGTTTTTAGGAACCTCCCAGCTAAGCTAGGTAAAACTGACAGGTACAAATAAGAAGAAAACACAGGTAACTAAACATTGAACAAATGTAGAATCAACATTAACTTTGTACAAAAGTAAAAAGAATATTTGTGGAATAATGAATGAAAGCTACCCGTCGGAGTTTGAAGTTGGGCTGGAGTGAGATTGGTAGAAGCGGTTCCTTATTTTGGGGATCCTGAGAGAAACTCATAGAGAGGGAGGAATGCCTGGCAGGAAGAGTCCGGCGTAGGAGCCAGAGCTCTCTATTCTAGGCCCTGCGTCTGGTCTAGAAAGACGTTTATCTTTCTGGGCAGTCAGTCCAGTTCCAGTTTCCAGTGTCCACTCAGGCAGTGTCCTTGTACCTTCTTTTTCCCCAGTGAAGCCGGGCAGTTCCTTAGAAGAAAGATTCTCCTTAAAACTGGGTTGGGAGAGATGCTGCAATGGGATTGCGCAACTAGGCAGAGGTTTATTGTTGGCATATGTTTGAGGGGTCTTACTGATCCCCATCCTCCTGAGCCGGCAGCAACCGCATTGTACCAGTCCCGTCAGTGTTCAGACCTCAAGATTTAGACATACACCTGCTCTCATCTGATAGCTTTTTTCTGTCTATCGGCTGGGTTACTTGTTCTTTTTTAAAAAATGTTTTATTTATTTATTTGACAGAGAGAGAGATCACAAGTAGGCAGAGAGGCAGGCAGAGAGAGGGGTGAGGCAGGCTCTCCGCTGAGCAGAAAGCCCGAAGCGGGGCTCGATCCCAGAACCCTGAGATCATGACCTGAGCCAAGGGCAGAGGCCCAACCCACTGAGCCACCCAGGCGCCCCTGGGTTACTTGTTCTCTTTCGAACAATGCCGTGTGTGAAGACTGCGCACATAGTCATGAAGTAATGTTTCTCTCTGCAGAAGCCAGATTTTCTACTATTCCACTGGGATGAGTGTGGGAATTGCGGCCTCTCTACTTATTGTCATTTTCGTACTGTCCAAGTTCATGCCCAAGGTAAGTAGCAGAATCCTCATCTGCAGTCAGGAGGAACTTGGAAAGTTGAGGGACTGTTTTCTTGGATAATCTTACAGCACTGAAAATTTGCATTTGTGGCTGATAAGTTAATGTCCTTTTTCACTGATCTTTTCCTTGATTCAGAAAGGTACTTTCCATGATGAAACTTGGAGTCTGATTGCATACAAACTCCCCTTTCTTATTTAAATCCTGTGCACAGTGGGGAATTAAAGTCTCCTTCCTGTTTGCTGATTACATAGCCAGGCTTTTAAGTTATTTAGCACCTCCTTTTCCCAGTGGTCTTTGCACACTGTACCATTTTAAATATAAAGGATGTCTTCTTAAGGGATGTGGTTTTTGTGCATTTTCAGTAGGTTGAATTTTTTAAAAATCGTAGTTCCATTTTGCTGCCTTTATGTATGGAAAGCCTGTTGTAACTTTTTGTTTTCACTTCTACTCTGTCTTAGAAAAGTCCCATTTACGTCATCCTGGTGGGAGGCTGGTCCTTTTCTCTGTACCTCATTCAGCTAGTTTTAAAAAATTTACAAGAGATCTGGAGGTGTTACTGGCAGTATCTTTTAAGTAAGTGTTGTCGGTTTTGCTTTCCTTTTTATATGTTTATAAGGTTGTTTTAGTTCATTTGATCCTGAAATGATGTTGCCTGCTTTTATTATATAAAACTTTATATAAAGTCCATGTCCTTTTATTAATCTTTAAGAATCATAGTTCTTCGCTTTATTTCTAACCCTGTGTAGTCGTCACATTAAATGAAAATGGTGCTGCCAGGGAAAAGACTTTAATTGGTTGGTGTGTATAAGTATAGCTCTCTTTACACAATAGGCATCTTTCTGAAAAGTTATAAATTGACTTTATTAATAGTATCATATTTTAAATGCACTTGAAGACCTTAAGAAGCAAAGGACTCTGCCGTGAATTTTTCTATGAAGTGAAGATCCTTTGGTTATACAGTTGATAACCCTTTATCTTTTGAGAGGTAATTAATCTGGATTTTCATATATTAGGCTTTTTTAAACAGACTGTTCTAGGGTTGTTCAACATGTAGCTTTAATCCTCCATTTGAACCAGATAAATTTGGAAACAACAGAAAGAGTAGACACTTCAAGAGATAAATATGTTTGAGTAGTGAAAAAAGCGTGAATCCTGGGTAAATATCTTATCCATTTTCCTAGTTCGGTAGGCGCCATATAGCAAATGCACTGCTGCTTCCCGCACAAATTATTTTTACCAGTTATAGATCAGAAAGAATGTTTTTCTGATAACTCTTCTCTTAGGCTATGTCCTCACAGTCGGATTCATAAGTTTCGCAGTCTGTTACAAGTATGGACCCTTGGAGAATGAGCGGAGCATCAACCTGCTGACTTGGACCTTGCAGCTGATGGGCCTATTTTTCATGTATTCCGGTATCCAGATACCACATATTGCCCTTGCCATTATCATCATTGCACTGTGTACTAAGAACCTGGAGTACCCTATTCAGTGGCTGTTCATCACCTACAGGTGACCGAAACACAATATAACTTTGTATTGAAACACACCGTGTGGGATGCAATTGCAGCAAAAGGGTACAGAGGCGTTGACCTGGGAACCTCTTTGTTCATGGAAATTGATCTTATTATGCTTCTGCTTTTGTTCCTTCCAAGTCTTTCTTTTTAGACTCTCTCAAGGCATTTTTCTCATTTTATTTTCGTCATTTTATTTAAAATAAAAGCGTTCAGTAAAGTGTCATGTGTTCCTTTTACCACTAGGTGGTGCAAAGCATAGCACTTTTATACCACATGCCTCTGGTCACCTGGTTCTGGATTATTTCACACTGGCTCTCAGATTGCTTTGAGAGTTCTAGTCTTAAGATGTAGTTCAAAGCATGTTATCGTCTTGCACAGTGAACATGGAGTGGTCATAGATTCTGAGGTTGTAAGTGGTGGTTCTGTTATACGTAGTCAAGGTGATGACATCAGTTTGGGGAATCTCAAGTTAATGGACCACAATCTTATACCATTTTCTTGTCATTTTTCCACTTTCCAAATATTTTGTCTATCATTTATAGGAAAATAAGTGAATTTATTCACATTAGTGAATACTATTGATTACTCTGACTTGTCATTCCTAGTCTAACACGTCAGGAGTATGTTATAGGTAAAGATGTCTCTAGAAGAAAGGTGGGGTGATGACTCTTAATGTCCAGGCTCTCTGCTGTATACTTGGCACACTGAAGGAAGCTAGAGGGCAGGCTGGATAGAAATTACTGATTAATGATTCATGATGTTATTTTGGTGAGTACAGAAAGATGTGTAAGGCAGCAGAAAAGACTGTCCCCCCTCGTCTCCTGACAGAAGAAGAATATCGGATACAAGGAGAAGTGGAGACGCGAAAGGCTTTAGAGGAGCTTCGAGAATATTGTAACAGTCCTGACTGCTCTGCTTGGAAGACTGTTTCTCGAATCCATTCTCCAAAGAGGTAAACTCTTGGCCATCTATGCCAGGAATCTATCAGGGTGATTGTGACCTTGAGTTTTAACAGAGATCATACTTCTAGATAAACATTTTGTATTCATAACTTTGTTTTCCTGCTCATCGAGGGGTAGTTGGGAAAAAGATAAATGTATCATCATATGTTAAGCAGTAGCCTGTTTTCTGCTTCCTCAAGGAACCAACCGTCTACTCTAGATTTGATGGCAGCATTGAGAGGAGAAGACTCCAGTACCATATTAAGTTTCCCATGTGATAGTTTTACATTGCTCTCTGAGTGTTTTGCTTTTTGTTTTTTGGTTTTTTTGGTGGGGTGTTCCCTTTTTACTTGGGCACCACCGTACTGGTGAGTATGTGAAGCTTCAATTTGGAATCCTGATGGCATAAAGTTTATAGGGCCATAAACGTGAATAAATGTGTAATGCCCCATAATCTTCTCTTATCAGGATTACAGATGACTAAAGGAACCTTAGCACTTTCCTAACTAAAAGGATAGGCTAGTGCTTATTAAGCAGGATAGGGTTTCATGGGATGTTGGCCTCTGACCCCAGCTTTCCTTTTCTCCTTATTTCTTGCTTTTAGTCTGCTTCCCTGCCGGAGTAAGGCAGGCTCTGTAAAATTTGAGCTGTGAGTATATGGAAGGTTTCACTTCATTCTTATTTTGAAAGAAAACCAGAAAGGACAGAAGGCAGGTTCTTAATGAGTATTATCTTCTCTCTTCCAGATTTGCTGACTTTGTGGAAGGTTCTTCTCACCTCACACCAAATGAGGTTTCTGTCCATGAGCAGGAATATGGATTAGGGAGCATCATTGCTGAGGATGAAATCTATGAGGAGACATCCACTGAGGAGGAGGACTCAGATTTTCCGTATCCTGCTATCACACAACAGATCACCTCCTGACTTAGGTGGTGGTTCATTATTTTTATATGGACTGGCTTGGCACCTCAGTGGTCCATGTTGCATGTGTGCACCATTGCTTCTCAACTCCTTGAAACAGGGTGAGATAGTGCAAAACTTCTCCCACTGAAATTAGCAGCCGAAGTAGGCTTCCCTCTGGAAATGGTCTTGGTGGTCTCCGTGGGATCTCTGAGGGAGAATGGGTAAAGCAGCGAATGCTTTCAATGCTTCCCATGTTTATGTTTCAAAAACAAAAAACCAGATGACCACAGCTAGCACGGTGTTCTAGCTCCTCTTAAAGATTGACTCGGTGGTGGCGTTTCTGCCACCACAGCTGGCACTCAAAAGTGAGAACTTTGTTACATGTGTGGTAACTCTTTGCGGACCCTAGGCTGCGTCTTCCAGAGAGAAATCCACAAATCTGAGCCTCCTTCACTTCTGCTTTTCTTTCAGTGACTTTAGAATAATCCTTGTTTTAGCTGTTTGAAGAGGAATATAGATTTTTATTTCTGTCTTGCTTTTGAAATGAATATATTTTTTTAAATGTCACAAATTCATGTTCCAGAACCAGGGAGTACTCCAGATCGACAAGCCCATGGGCCCCTTCGTGTTTGTTAGTATGGCTCAGCCATTAAAGCCCCAGAATTGTTGTGTTGGGGTTTGAATTAGTTCTCACACATATGATATTCTAAGTCTTGCTTGTTTTTAGGAACATGCCTGTGAACTCTTCTGTAGGGGAGGTCTGTCAGGCTTTTATTATATTCAAGTTTTAATTCTATCTTAAGACATTTGCATTCTTTCCTTGCCACTCCTCCAGCCCCCTTTGCCCTTCCAGGAAGTGTCTATTTCCTCAGCTGTGAAGTATGTACAATTTAGAGTTTGTTTCATTTCTTACATTCTCTTCCCCTTCATTTGTAGCATTATTCCTGCAAGTTGGGAGAAGTGATCATTTTTGGGAGAATTTTTTATGCATCCTCCATTTTTCCTGTCAGTGGGGCACATATCTTTGAGTTGCTGTGGAATCAAGAAACTCTCCTTTTCCTTTCTCTTCCTGTGTCTACCCAGTCTACCTGGTCTTTTCAGCCTCTCCTTACCACGTGTATTCCGCTCCCCCCACCATAATCTGGCTAATTTGCAAGCCCTAAGACTGTCTGTGAAGTTTCCTTGATATAACATAAAACTGTAGCTATGTAGCAGTCACAAGTTGCATTGCCATGAAATAGTCCTCCAGGTCACCTTCATGCCTCCGGATGTTCATTCACCTCTCAGAGCCAGACACAGTTTTCCATGAACTTAGTATACTTACTTGCAGTTCCATTTCTGACCAGAGATTCATGCTGCCTTTTATTACAGTGGCATTAGTTTCAGATTCTTTTGCCATTGGAAAGTACCCTTATAAACCAGCAATGTCATTTATGAGGGAGCAAATTCCCAAGTCTCTGTCATTTGGTTGGTTCTGGCTCAGTGATCTTCACCCCTGTACCTTGGAAGAGGCCATAATGACTCTAGCCAGGAATATGGGCACTGATGGACGGAGCACAGCCACAGGTGCCCTGGTCCACCGGGATCACTGAGAAGGCAGATGATTTTTTTAAAAAACTGTAATGACTCCTTCAGGCTAGCCATTTAGCAGATAATCTTGTCAGGCCCTGGGCTCAGTGCTGACTTCCAAAATGTCCAGGTGGCCAGTTGATTATTACCACCAGTGTTTTCCACAGCTTTACACTGTCCTAAAGTGACAACTACCTCAATTGGCAGCAAATCCACATACAGTGGAAAGTGAAAGGGCGGGATTTGGGCAGATGCTGTGGGTTAAAGTTGCAGGGCAAAGGAGCTTTATACTGGGAGACCTTAATGCCTTTGTAAATTATGTACATGGTAAAATCTTATCCCTCTGCAGAAAACTGTTAGGGCCTCTGAAATATACTATTTTTTGCTCTATATTTATAGAAATCAGGATCCAGCATATTTGAGCAGCTGTTAATTTGAAAAAATAATTCATCTGTACAAGTGGTCTCAGGATTACCTGGAGACTTTGGTGCCTTCCCCCAGAGAGCTTGTTCCGGAGGCTGTGGCTTGCCTCCAGGGTGACTTTCCCTGCCCTGCCTCTTATCTTTATCTTGGTGAGAAAGTGCTAAGAAACAGGGAAAGAGTCCTCTTTTTCTGTTTTGTTCAACTCCTCATGAAATCTCGTTTCCACCTCCAGATCACTTTTTTCCACCAACTTTGAACTTGGGGGGAGTATAGTCCAACCCAGTTTATTACTCTGTGTGTGTGTGTGTATGTGTGTGTATGTGTGTGTGTGTGTAGTCGGAGACCGGAGCTGCAGGCAGCAGAGGTGACCGTGGGTCCCGCAGCTTGACAGCTGCTCTGAGACTGGGAAGGACGACGGTGCCTTTGGTGTGCTGTGTGTCCTTGCTCTGCCTGCCCGTGTGGCCTTGCCCCAGATGCTTCAGTGCCTCCTTGTGCCCACAGATTGCTTGACTCCATAAGCTGCTCTTGTCTCCCTCTTGGCCACTTAGTCTGCTGGCTCTGTCACTACTTGAAGCCCCCCCTTAATTTTCTCTGGCAGTTACAGCTCTTGCAATTCAGCATAGTCTCGTCTCTCAGGCTGACCTCATCCAAAAGGATTGAGGGGATAACCACGGAGTGAACCGACACTGGAGCCACGTCTCCTGCCACGTCAGCGTCAGCGTCTTGCTTGTAAATACCAAGCCGTAAATTGGCCCCAGGGCTGAGGGTCTCTTCAGCATCGGAAATCTATCACCCCTAATTGATCTGACCAAGTTATGGAGAGCACGACTGCCATTAATGGGAATATGAGAGCTAGCTGGCCTAAAACCTTTCCCCCTTCACTTTCCCACTCAGATTGCTTTCATGAGACCTGCAGAGCCAATCACCAAAAATAAGGACGAGTTTAGCAACTTGGATGTCTTCTAATAAGGAAGTCCTACCAGCCACTTCATCCCACCAAAACTAGTTTATTTTCTCCCCCAGATTCATGACTTTTATGTCTGTTACAAAGGGAGTTTTGCTGATCACAGGCTTTGGGTTCCAGTGTTCTATTTTGTGCAGATACATCCCATCCGGGGCCTAGCCCTCACTCCACCGACTGTGTTCCCTTCAGTCCAATTCCCAACTGGCATATACGTTAGAGATTTGATGAATGAAAGGACCCAAATAGGCCAGATAGTCCTCCCTGGCCCTGATATCCATAAAAAGCTTGGAAATGGATTATGCAATTGCCCTCAATCTTTTTGTTCCAGAAAAAAAGATGGGCTCAGATGGATGCCTGCGTAAAAATGGTTCTTAGCTGTGTACTCATAACTTTTCTCTGAATTGAGTAGTGAAAGTTGAAGTAGGAGGAAAGGAAATTAAATGTCCTTCTAGTATTCCTTTGGACTCAGGTCTGACATATGAGATAATAACCTATATTGAAATGCCAAGAACTTTATCTCAACCAAGGAGAGGACAGTTTGACAGATTTATTATGCCTTCATGTTACATAGGCACTGAAACCAAGTAATAAATATATAAAATAGCCATTTGCACAAGGCAGAAGCACCTAAAACCTCTTGTTTATGTTTTGATATAGCAGAAATTGATGATTATGTTTAAGGAAACCTATGCAGTTATGGTGAGCCAGTGGTATCTCTTGGTAACGTAGCTTATGGCCCCAGTTGCTGTTGAGTTAGATTCTAGGTGGTTACTACCTTGAAAAGGGTGTTTGGTGCCTTATGTGATGGGAGCCAGAGCCTGCTAGGAATAGACAAAGCAGATTCATGTCCACATCAACACTCAGCTTTAGTGGTGGGTGGGAATGGCACACAGCCTCCCCCACATTTGGGACTTTGGGCTCCCATATTCCCTGCCTGCGTGTGTCATCTTCCTCTTCACGCTCTTGACAGTAACTTGAAAATGGTGAAATCATCTTCTGTGAACTCTCCTACAGTATGGGCAACATTCGTGTCATGTTAGCATACTAGATAGCTCGTAGTGTGAGTGTTAGAACTGTTAGAGCCTGCCATGGTCTCTGTTTCCCATGTTTGCGGACTTGGTGGTAAAATAGCAGGGCTAAGGAATTCCTAGGTAAGTTTTAACCTGTGGGTAATGCCTTAGTGTTGTTTTAAAAGATTTGCCATTTATATTTAAAATAAATGTTCATGAATGTTTGAAAAGAACAAAAACGATCAGGGATGGCTCTTTGCCACGGGTCTCATTTTCACTCTTTTCTGTAAGAAAAAATAATAATGTCTTATTATATATTTTTCATTTTTATTGTACAAGTTTGTAAGTAATGCCAATTTTAATAAAGTTTTATAGACTATGTAGTAGTCTCTCTTAATGAACGTGTACTTTTCTTACTTGGATCTCTTGAGGCAATTAGCTTCTAAGTTTCATCTTTCTGATGAGATGGTGTTGCAAGCCATCTGTTTTCCTTTTTTTCTTACCCACCACTGCCCACCCTGGGTCTGCCTTGGTCTGCTTCCGTCCTTGGACTAGATGATTTCTCAGCATGCCCAATTTCAAGGGGGAATTATTCCTGCAGGAGTCATGGGGTGTGACCATGCAGTCTCACAGGGAAAAAACATGTATAGGCTATTCCTAGTTCAGAGAGCTACTCTTATTGTATTTTAGTTCTTCTTCTTCTTGTTCTTTTTTTTTAAGATTTTTTTATTTTTATTGAGAGCGAGAGAGAAAGCCTGAGCAGAGGAGAGGGGCAAAGGGAGAGGGAGCATCTCCAGCAGATTCCCTGCTGAGGGCAGAGCCCTACTTGGGGCTCGATGTCACAATCCTGAGATCATGACCTGAGCCGAAACCAAGAGTCGGACACTCTTGGTCAACTTGGTCAACTGACTGAACTTGGTTCAACTTGGTCAATTTGGTCAACTTGGTCAACTGTCTGAACCACCCAGGCATCCCTACTTCTTTCTTTTTAAAAAAAGTATCTTTTGTGAGGTGCCTGGGTGGCTCAAATGGTTAAGCGTCTGCCTTCAGCTCAGGTCATCATCTCCAGGTCCTGGGATGGAGCCCCACTTAGGGCTCCTGACTCAGCAGGGAGTCTGCTTCTCCCTTTCCTGCCTCTCCCCCTGCTCATGCTCTATCTGTCTCAAAAGAATAAATAAAATCTTTAAAAAAATAAAAAATATCCTTTGTTTCTCTGCTGGGATGAGAGATGGACCCGTGGATCCAGCTGTGGGATGTCTGCCAAGAGCTTTGTGTAGGGAGAGAGGGGGCAGGGCTGCAGTGAGTATTAGGGGCCATGGAATAAAAACTTCAATTATGTGTAGGCCCGGCTTCTGTGGGAGGAGTCTGGTACCTTCCATTTTCTTTTATGTTTTAGCTTTTTCCTTTGCTCTGGGGATCCTTTGGAGCATTTGCATTAATTCTCCACCTGTGTCTTCTCTTCCCAGTTATTTAGGCTACATGGAAATCTATTGTCCGTTTTTCAAAGACCATAAAATAGGAAGAACCAGGGTGGAGACCATATGTAAATTTATGTAGATGAACACACACTAATGGCATCTTCTCTCCCTTCTATAACTATACTAGGTAAACAAGAGATGGAGGTGATTATTAATCATTGAATTAATAAAAAAAGCATTATTGCTAGGTATGCAACACCATAGGGTTTTAGTAAGGACAAAAAAAGATAAAGTATGTAAAGAAGTTCTTCTCAAACTTGAACATGCATAGTATCATCTGGGAAGTTTGTTAAAATGCAGACTTCTAGGGGCACCTGGATGGCTCAGATGGTTAAGCATCTGCCTTCGGCTCAGGTCGTGATATCCAGCCCTGGATGGAGCCCCATATCCGGCTTCCTGCTCACTGGGGAGTCTGCTTCTCCCTCTTGTCTGCCTCTCCTCCTGCTTGTGCTCTATCTCTCAAATAGATAAATAAAATCTTTAAAAGAATTGCAGACTTCTGATACAATAAGTCTGGGTTGAGGCCCAAGATTCTGCATTTCTAATAAGCTCCCGGGTGATTCAGATGTGGGGTGGACCTCACTTTGAATAGCAAGGGTGTAAAACACTTAGCTTTTGCCTGGCACACAGTAAGTATTTACTCAATGTTACGACCCCAAATAATTTGTGAGAGTCAAGAAGACCCTCTACCACCAAACGTCTTCACTATATCTGAAAACTTCTGTGTTTTTATTGTGTAGCATCTTTTAAAAATGAATATCCTTGGGAGGACTTCCGCATATGAATTAGTTTAATCAGATTACTGCCTTCCCAACCCTGCCAGTAATCAGTGCTAAAGGATCTAGAATTGTTTCTTTTTTTTTTTCTTTTTTGCCAGCTCTATTGAAATATCATTTATATATAATAAAATTCGGTTTAGGTTTTGCTGACTTTTGACAAAAGGAGTTAACTGACAGTTGTGTAACCACTACTGTAGTCATGATATAGAGCTTTTCTATCGCCCCCAGAGTTCCCTCATGCCCCTTATACAGACTAGAAATGTTAATGGAGAGAAGAGGAAGGGGGTTTCAGAATCGCGGTGGAGGAAAACCAGCAGCTCCAGTTACTTGAATTTTGCCTGGGGATCAGATCCCAGTCCTGCATCCCCCCGGCCGCCTCCTCTCCATCACCCCAGGAATGCTTTGACAGATTTTGAAATCCCCACGGACTTGGAAGTGTATTCATTCCTCATCAATTTAGAGTGACCCATTCATCCCAGTGTGGCCAGAACCTTCCTAGTTTTAGTTTTCAAGTTCCCATGTTTAAAGGACTCGCCGTAGGTCCCAGACAAACTAGGATGGTTGGTAATCCCAGCTGTGATGTTGATGCCGTTGTGTGATGCCTTCTGTCATGGAGCACATAGGAGGCACTCAGAAAACGAGTCAGTGGGTGGACACACAGATAAACCCCTCACTGTGGACAGCTGCAGATTCCTGGCCTGGAGAACAGAGACCTGGATTCCAGACCGAGGTTGCCAGGATCACACCATGGGAAAGAGGCTTCTCACCCTAGCTCTGTTTCCTCCACAGAAAAGAGGGGGTCTGTGGTCCACATACACCTGGGATAGTGTGCTGATGGCACTTCCGCTCGGCTTGCTCGCTCTGTCCCTTGCCTTTTTCTCCTTTTGGGTATATCTAGTAGATCAATAAATCATGTACGGGGAGGCTGATAATGGAACTGCTGATGGGCCTGGCGTATGCAGAATGCTTCTGTGACAGCAGTAGAGTTTGGACCTTGAACCAAGCAGCTGTGCCTGGGAGTTGGAGGATCAAGTCTCTCTCCAGCTAAGTGTGTGTAATGACCCATTTGCTCTTTGTGTATGCCTGGGAGAGAGGATGGTGGGCAGACAGAGCCTGTTGTTGAGGAATTTTCCTGGGTGGCTGAGAAGTTACCCAGGAAAATTGTGTAAGCCTCTTACCTATTGGAGGCAGCTGTTTCCAGCTGGGCTAGTGCTGGGAAGCAGCGTCTCGGGGTCTCTCTCATTCAGGTTCTAGAAGGTTAAAAATCAGAAATACCAAAACTTGGGCTGAACCCTATGGGTGACTTAGGGTCAGGGAGCTGTATTCTATTCCTGGTTCTGCCACGTATTGTCTGTAGGACCTCGTATTCGCCTCTAATTTTCATTTTCAATGGAGTGAGTAGCTGTGCTGCCTAACTGACAGGGTGATGTGATTCCTGGAGATGACTGGTACATGTGGGAGTCCATGAAACTGACATGTACACAAATGCCAGGTGGTATCACTACCTGTAACCTTTGGGTCTGTTTGTGGGGGGCTGACTCGGGGGGAGGGAATTTGGGGATTTTGTCTGCTTAGTTCCCCAAGTAATGTCCTTAATACCCTCTGACTCCCAATAAGATAGGTAGGTTTGAGAGAAGTACTGTTTCTTTGCTAGGGAAGACACCCCAGCCTGCCTTCCTCTTTGACAAAATTCCTGACTTTTGGGGAAGTTTTCCTTGGCTATAAATTCCACTCCTGCTCTTATTTCCAAATTTGGGGTGGGGGGGGTGGAGCAAGAACTCTACCTGAGCCCTTCAGCTAAGCCCAGTCAGATACCCTTTCCTACCTACAGTATGTGAGTGTGTGAGGGGGACTTTCTCATGTGACTGAGCATCTCCCTCTGGGGCTCCAGGCCTGGGAAGAGTTAATCGAGCCACACCCTCAGCAGGAACGGCCTCGGACTTTGTGCTGAGCAGCCGTCTCTGGCCTCTCCTGGCTTGACTGGCATAGGGAGACTTGGCGAGAAGAGGCAGCACTGTAGAAGGTCAGAAGAGTGGACACTGGCAAGAGGAGGGCAATCTCTTTCCTGGCCTCTCCGACACCATGGACAGCTCCCGTTAATGAACGCACCTCTCCACCCTCGGGGCCTTGGGACTCCTATGCCCCCTTCCTGTCCAATTGGGATTTCATTCACCATTCTCCAAGAGACACTGAAGTTATACCCTAGTTCCAGTGTTGGGTGAGTCTTGCTTTGGCCTGTCACTGCTCTGCCCATCTAGGGGTGCCCTATCTGGGGACAGCTTCCTTTTCCCCTCCCCGCATCCCCGAACCACCACATTCCCACTCCCCTCCAATCCAAATCCAAAGAAGATGCCTTCCTCCAGCCCCACTTCTCCTGCTCACCCCTGCCTGCCAAGTTACTTAAAAACTTTTGTTTTTTTAATGTGGAAAATGTGGGATAATAATAGTACCTACTTCATGGGGATATTGTTTGTAAGCATCAAATGAATTCGTGTATGTAGGGTTTGGAGCCCTGTCTGGCTTGCGGTATCTGATTGTTAGAGATTGCTTTTGTCATGATTACTGCTCTCTTGCAGTTGTGTCCTTCTAGGAAGTGACAAGCGCTCTCATTTTCTGAAACTTGGGGAAAGCAGAGCGAAGGCTGAAGGCAGCCTGCGTTCCCCTCCCGCCCCACCTTTCATCTCTGCCTCCCTTCCCTCCCCCACCCAGATTCAGTATTGCTGGAGACTAGAAGGATGTGGCTTTTTTATTCCTTTTAGGGAGTAGCCCTGACCATTGTACTAATGATTCAGTCCTGCACCAGGCCACCCCACCTACTTGGCCCTGCAGGAAAGACCCAGGAAGGCCGGGCTTTCTCCCGAGGTTGCCCCTGCCATGTGCTCATTGTGTGCGGAGCCCCACAATAACTCTGCTCCTCCTTGCCCACTCCTACCTGAGCTAAAAAGCTGGGAGTGTCCCTCTGGGGCAAAGTCCATGCCGGAAGGTTACAGCAATGGGTGTAAAAGCCGGAGATGGAAACATAGGGATAGCCATGTAGGCACATGGAGGGCTCATGACAGCTAATTGATGTGGGAGAAACCAACCTCACTTTTATTTAGGGTATTCTAATCTTTGCTGGAGGAACTCCTCTAAGTCATGTCCTCTAATTCACCAATCATCTCATCTGGCCCCCATTTAGAAGGTGAATCTCAGGGCGCCTGGGTGGCTCAGTGGGTTAAAGCCTCTGCCTTCGGCTCAGGTCATGATCCCAGAGTCCTGGGATCGAATCCTGCATTGGGCTCTCTGCTCAGCAGGGAGCCTGCTTCCTCCTCTCTGTCTGCCTCTCTGCCTACTTGCGATCTCTGTCTGTCAAATAAATAAATAAAATCTTAAAAAAAAAAAGAAGAAGGTGAATCTCATCGTGGCCATGAGAGGGACCTTCGCAAGGATGTTTGCACTGGGTGTGGGTGGGCTGGGTGACTGAACTAGAGGTTGTGAGAGGTAGGAGGTGAGAAGGAGAACTGGGGGCAGAGGGTCAGGGAGGCTGGACCCTGGCCAGGGCTTCCGTGCTGGGGGTGGACGGGCAGGGAGTGAGCTTTCAGAGCCTACCATTCCTCCCCAGGCTGCTCTCCTGGAAGCACAGCCGTGCTCCCCTGGGGTGGGTTGCTGCCTGCTGGGTGCCTTACTTACCATCCATCAAAGGCAGGTGGTCCCATCCCACCCCTGCCCCACCCCCACCAGCCCCGGCCCGGGGAGCAGGGGATTCTCCCCACTTGGCGAGCGTTTCCACAGCTTCCCACAGTTAGCTTGGGCTAGTCCAGAGGCCTCCCTGGGTTGAGGATGGTCTCTATGGCCAGAAGCTGGAGGGGAGGCTCTCTTAGCTCCTTCTGCCCTCTTCTCACACAGTTACTGGCCCCTAAAGCTGAGCAGACTTCAGCCAACTGATCCCCTTATTCCCAGGACCAGCAGCCCCTCTGGACATGACTCTTCTGGAAGGCTGTGTGGGGGTGGAGGACCTGGTGCTCCTGGAACCCCTGGAACAGGAGCCTCTGCTCAGGAACCTCCAGCTGCGCTATGAAAAGAAGGAGATTTATGTGAGCGCTTGTGGGTGCCCCTGGCTGCGGGGGTGTGGCCAGAGCAGTCCTGTGCTTCCACCACCCCTCCCAGCATCCCCTACCCCAGCCCTGCTCATCCTCTTTCCCTTTTTTTGCCTCCAGACCTACATTGGTAATGTGTTGATCTCAGTGAATCCCTACCAACAGCTGCCCATCTATGGCCCGGAGTTCATTGCCAAATACCGGGACTATACCTTCTATGAGCTGAAGCCCCATATGTAAGTAAAGGGACTGAGGGAAGGCTGACAGGGCCCCCACTTCCTGAGAGCGAGACACCCTGATTTCCTCTATCCTTTCTCCTGAAGGAGGCTCTCCAGCTTCCCCACCGCCCCCCGCCACCCTGGTCCCAGGAAGCCCCTTCCTAGACCTATCCCTTGCTCAGTCTAATCCAAGATGACTCTGGGGGCTGGAGATGGAGAGAAAGATGGGGTCTTGGATTAGCCCCACCTTAGTCATCACCTGCTTCCTCCCCCACGAAGCTATGCTTTGGCAAACGTGGCATACCAGTCACTGAGGGACCGAGACCGAGACCAGTGCATCCTCATCACGGGCGAGAGCGGAGCGGGCAAGACGGGTGAGGGCCCTGGCTGGGGGCGGGGGGGGTATGGCATGGAGTCACTGCTCGAGCTCCCCCCTCATCTCTTTCCCAGCCAGGCCTGGCCCTGCCCCACCCCAGGAATCCCTCCCCGGCTTTTCTGCTTCTGAGGGGTGTGAGGTGCTGGACTTGAAGGGAGTTGGGGGGGTGGGGATTCACGTGAAGGTTTCCCTCACACAGAGGCTAGCAAGCTGGTGATGTCCTATGTGGCGGCTGTCTGTGGGAAAGGGGAGCAGGTGAACTCTGTGAAGGAGCAGCTGCTTCAGTCAAACCCGGTGCTGGAAGGTGAGGATTCTGGTCTCTGCCTTCTCTGCCCCCGCACCCCCTCCCCACGGGCCCCAGAGACACTTAGCCCTACACCCTCTCACCCCGTTCTTGTTCAGCCTGAAAAATACGGGATTGGCATGATGGCTGGAAGACCTTCCTCCTTCCCCTTCTCAAGAGCCCCTCTCCTCCCCTCAGTCACCTCACCTCCCCTCTCCCCATCTCTGCAGCTTTTGGCAATGCCAAGACCATTCGCAACAACAACTCCTCTCGATTTGTGAGTGACCATCTCCCTGGCCTGGGAGGAGAGGGTGTGGGGGCTTGAGATGGAGGAATGAGGCACAGACCCCTGCTGGACAGGGTGGTGAGAAGAGGAGGAAGCAACGTCTCTCTCTCTCTCTCTCTGGTCTCTGAAGGGAAAATACATGGATATCGAGTTCGACTTCAAGGGATCCCCCCTTGGTGGCGTCATCACAAACTGTACGTGTCTCCCCATTCTTTTATTCTTTTTTAAGATTTTATTTTTTTTATTTGAGAGAGAGAGAGAGAGAGAATGCACAAGCTGGGGGCAGGGGCAGAGGGAGAAAGAGAAGCAGACTCCTTGCTGAGCAGGTGGGACTCGATCACAGGACCCTGAGATTACGCCCTGAGTCAAAGGCAGCCTCTTAACTGACTGAACCCAGGCTCCCCAAACGTGTATCCCCATTCTGCTCACCACCTCTCTCTCCTCCCCACCCCACGGTGTCCCTTCCTGCTGATTTGCTACCTTAGGAAGGAATAGTAAGCCACTGAGACTGCCCAAGCCCTCAGAACACCAGTGATGAGGGCCGACTTAGAGGGAAGCTGTGGCATCTTCCAGCCCCTCAGGATGTTATTTTCTAATCTGCTGCCAGATCTGCTGGAGAAATCCCGAGTGGTGAAGCAGCTTGAAGGAGAAAGGAACTTCCACATCTTCTATCAGCTACTGGCCGGAGCAGATGCCCATCTGTTGAGTATGTGCCTGTCCCAGACACAAGGCCAAAGAGCCCAACCTCCATTCCATCTCCTCTGGGCTCCTGCAGCCCTCAGGCTTCTTCTCCCTGCATTCCGCGCTCTGAATCTCAGCCACTCGTTGCTGGGAACAATCCCCTGACCTCTGTGTTCTCTTCTTTTTCTGGGATTGTATTGCTAGGAATGAACCTTCTGGACTCTTATTCCTCTCTCCTGCTTGGGTTCCTGTTTCCCCAGGCTGGCTTCAAAAACGGAACACTTATTTCCATCCATCATTCTTTCCTATTTTCAGTTTAAGGGGCTTTATCAATAGCTCAGCAGAAAATCCAGCAAGATATTCTAAGTGTTCAAGAATGTTTGATGAGCTGTAGTAGAAGCTGTTCTGGGTCTACATCTGCCTCACCCAGGCCCTGTCCTTGATTTACTCTTCTTAGATGGTTTTATGGAGGTTTCACTTATTCATTCATCAAACATCTCCTGAATACTACTGTGCTCGAACACTGTGCTGGCCTCTAGTGATGCAGAGTTGAGTAAGATGACATGGACCCTGTCCTCAAGAACTTACGGTCTCCCAGGGATGACAGCTACTTGAACAGGAACACAGCAAAATACAGTGTGATCAGTGCCACAGGCCTGTGCTGGAGGCTGGCAGAGCACTAGTCATGGAGTACCCTGCCTTGTCCAGGGGAGCGCTGGATGCTAGATCGGCCCGAGGTGGCTCTGGGTGGGCAGCACCGTGGAGTCCGGTGGGACTTCAGGCCTTGCCAGTGTTTACCTCCCAATCCAGCCTCTAGCTATGAGCATTGTGGGTGTCTGGCCCCCAAGGACCTACCTTTTGGTTTCTGGTTGTTCTCCACTGGACTTGTGACTCTCTCCTTGCCCCTTGTGGGGGTCTCCCTGGTTCAAGAGCCCCTATAGCTCACATACTTCCTTCCTGGCTCCATAGTCTTGGTTGTGTTCGGGTTGTCTGAATCATAGGCACTAGTAGCCTGTTCTGGTTGATTCAACGATTGATTGAAGCCAAGTCCGGACAGGGCCTCCCTGGTGTCATCATCCCAGGGCCTTTCTGACTCATTCTTTGTCCAGACACCCTTCTTTAGCAGGTTCCTGTTTCAAAATTTGTGTCTCAGGGGAAGCTGCCATTACACTCTAGTTTGAGGGATATTCCCTGATTCTCAGATCGGGTAAATAACAGCTAATTGGTATCTTTCAAGCTCCATGCCTAACCTACTCCTTCCCACCTCAGGTGAACAGCTTTGACCATTCCCTTGATTCATTTCTTCTTAAGAAAAAAGTTTGTATATGGCAGCCAGGCACACAGGATATGAAGATGAAAAACACAGTCCCAACGCACAAGGTGTTCATTTGTGGGAGAGACAGAAGAAAACAAAATCTTGCCCATATGTTGTGGGCTGGGATAGAGGCTCACCATGGGGGGAACACAAGAGAGACTTTTGGCTCAGCCCCACAACATCAGAGAGAAGTGTCCAGAAGAGGGGTCAGGTTTGGGGAACAGAGCATCTGACACTTTGTTGGTGCTGAAGGAAAAAATAATGAATGGGCCAACTCTGGTCTAGGTGAGGTGTTGAGGCTTGGAGTGGGTGGGAGATAGGTGCTCACCCTTCTTTCCTCACCTTTCTCCTCTGAGAGACACCGAGAACTGAGCAGGATGGAGAGTTTGCTTGTTTTCATTGTTTAGAACCCTGAGGGTGAGACGAGGAATGGAGTGAGTCTTTTCTTTCATAAAAGTTAGAAAGAAATAAAATCATAAAAGTTGGATTAAGCACGCCCAAACCCTAAATACTACTTAAAAATTTCATCTATTCTCATGGGAATTAATGATCCCCAAACAAAGGAGGCAGGGGAAAAGTCTAAAACAAAAATGGCTCCTTTGAATTAATGAGTATACCAAGCTGGGTCAGGGGCTGTGAGAGTCAAGGCCATAAGCCTCTTGAGAGCCTGCGTACTAACCCTCTTCCCTCGCACTGGCCCTCCCAGAGGCCCTGAAGCTCGAGCGGGACACAAGTGGCTACACCTACCTAAACCAGAAAGTGTCCAGAGTGGACGGCATGGACGACACCTCCAACTTCAAGGCCGTACAGGTGGGTGCACAGGGTGGGCCCTTAGGTCAGCTCCTGAGCCCAGGCTTTGGCTTTGAGAAGGGACGCATTGAACTGCCACCACGGTTCAGCTTCTGATTTCTGCTCTCTCCTCAAGAGTGCAATGACTGTGATTGGGTTCTCGGAGGCGGAGATTCAACAGGTGCTTGAGGTGACGGCCCTCGTGCTGAAGCTGGGGAACGTGGAGCTGGCAGATGAGTTCCAGGCCAATGGGATATCAGCAAGTGGCATTCGGGATGGGAGAGGTCTGCATCGCCCTGCTGGTAACCCCAAGCAGCTCCCAAATCTTCTACTACGATTTCTGTTCTTCCACCAACTCCCATGTCACTGACTTCACTCTGATTCAGTCCCGCTCCGCCCATTCCCGAGCTCTTCCCTAGACACACTGATGGAGATTCCCAGAGAGACACTTTGGAATGAGGTGTTGAAGTTCGATAGACCTAGATTCTGGGACCTCTCTGAATCTCAGTGGAGTTTTTACAAAGCATTTCGGGAGATTGTCCTATTCAAGTGGAGAATGCATTCAAAGTGTCCAGAGCTCCCTCTGTCCTCCTCCTCCTCCGCCCCCCCCCCCAGAAATTCCTCCTGGGCTGTGTTCTGGATGGACTATAAGGATATCCCCAGCAAGACCCAAGGACACCTGTCTCCCAGCAGTGTCACTTCTCGGCCCTCCTTCCCTGGGAGGAAAGCCCTCTTTTCAGGCCATGTTGTGTTTTCCTCCTCACTCCAGGAATTCAGGAGATTGGGGAAATGATGGGTTTGAAATCAGAGGAACTAGAGAAAGCTTTGTGCTCAAGGACCATGAAAACAGCCAAAGAAAAGGTGGTCACTGCACTGAATGTCATTCAGGTAAGGGCCCTATGGGGTGAGGCTGATCTGGAGAC
Organism: Lontra canadensis; assembly: GCF_010015895.1. Taxonomy (NCBI): domain Eukaryota; kingdom Metazoa; phylum Chordata; class Mammalia; order Carnivora; family Mustelidae; genus Lontra; species Lontra canadensis. The sequence continues at coordinate 1,698,601 of NW_022631047.1, read as the reverse complement.
TCTTCTGTGGCTACTCCCCTAACCAGCTGGCCCTACCCGCAGGCTCAGTATGCTCGCGATGCTCTGGCCAAGAATATCTACAGCCGCCTCTTCAACTGGATCGTGAACCGAATCAATGAGAGCATCAAGGTGAGAGGTGGCTCTCTGCTCCCAACACTCTCCTGTCTGCCTCACCTTTCTTGCCCTGGTCACCATCCCCATACTTCAGGTTCTGAGACGAGCAGAGGAGGAAGGACGAAGCGTAGGGTTCCGTTCCTTCCAGTAGTGTGTTGTTGTGGAAACATCTCTAGTTTTTGGGTTTGACTCTCCGGATCCCCTATTTATTGCCTGCGTGGCCTTTTCGTTTCACGGAGATTCTGAGCCTCAGTTTCCTGACTTGGAAAATTGGACACTAATGGCTACCTGCTTCACAGGGCTTAGTGAGGACTGGATAAAATTACGTACGTGGTTACCATATAACCCAGAAATTCCACTCCCAGATATATACCCAAGAGATTTGAAAACAGATGTCCACATAAAAACCTGTACCCAAAAGTTCAGAGAGGCATTATTCATACTACCCCAAAAGTGGAAACGACTCCAATGTCCATTAGTTGATGAGTGGATAAACAAAATGTGGTATATTCATACAGTGGGATATTAAGAAGGAACGAAGTACTGATTCATGCTCAGCATGGACAAATCTTGAAAACATTCAAGTGGAAGAAGCCAGACACAAAAGGTCACATTATGTATGATTCCATGTATATGAAATGTCCAGAATAGGTAAATCCATGGAGATGGGAAGCAGATTGATGTCTAGCAGGAGCTTGGGGTGGATGGAGGAGAAGTGGGGAGTGTCTGCTAATGGGTGTGGGTACAAGATTTCTCTTGGGGCTGATGAAAATGTTCTGGAATGAGGTAGTGGGGATGGTCATATACCTTTTGGATATACCAAAACAAAAAAAAAAAGCACTGAATCATACACCTTTAAAGGGTAAATTTTATGGAATGTGAATTAGATCAAAATGGAGTTAGTATTCAAAGCTTTTTGTACATGAAAATGCCATCAATTCAGAAGCTATTACTGAAAGGCAGCTGAGAAAAATAGGATTTAAATCTAGGTTTGGGTAAATGCTTAGCTCTTTTGAAATGTGATTTGTTCATCTGTAAAATGGGAATAATCACACCTTCTAAGGTTATTGTGAGGTTTCTTGAAGTGAGAACGTAGACTTTTTTGTAAAATGCCTTATAAATCTAAGAGATGGCTATTGTCCAAAGAGGATCTTACCGTCTTCCTGCCTCATTCCCTGGGAGCACCAGCCTAGAATCTGTTCACATCTCCCTTCCTCCCTCCCTCCCTCCCTCCCTCTACTTGTCCTCTACCATGCAGAGGAGGAAGGAGGATAAAATCACAGCAGTCCTCTCCCAGCATGGTCAAGCTCACCCATGGCTCTGTTCACCCTCTGCTCCAGTCACCTCTGCCCCAGAAGGGCCTGGCCTGGTTTGCAGAGGAGGCCCGTCCTCAGACTTATCTTTTCCTCCTCTTCAGGTGGGCACTGGGGAGAAGAAGAAGGTAATGGGGGTCCTGGATATCTACGGCTTTGAAATTTTAGAGGTGAGAGAGTTTTGCCCAGCTGCAGCACCCTGCTTCCCCTCGGGGTTGGGGCACGTAAACTCAGGGCTGGGGAGGGGGTGGTGAGAGAGGGGAGGCATAGGGCTGAGAGGCAGAAAGGGGCTTGGGCTGAGCGGCTCCCTTTCTGCCCGGGGCCCCTCCCTCAGGATAATAGCTTTGAGCAGTTTGTGATCAACTACTGCAACGAGAAGCTGCAGCAGGTGTTCATCCAGATGACGCTGAAAGAGGAGCAAGAGGAGTATGAGAGGGAGGTACGGCCGAGACATCCCCTGCTTACCCTCTTGGAAATTGCTTCTGGGCACGTGCCCAATCTGTCCTTTTCCCCCATCACAATTTCCTCTCACTTGTCCCCAGATGTGAACACAAAGGACAACAAGTTTCCCTTGCACAGGTGCAGTCCAGCATTACCGAGAAGCCCTGGTTTTTACTCTCCATCCCTCAGGCCCTCCTCCCCAACCCCCCCCCCCCCCCCACCCCCCCACCCCCGCCTCCGCCTCCGGGCCATGCAGGGAAGGGGCAGACGGATGTGGCGGGGGAGACCTCACGCGGGTGTGGTGACAACTGTGCTTGGCCTGAAGCGCACTGTGAACCAGATTTAGAAGGGCCATTTCTCCTGCCCTCATCACCCTACCACATCCCTTTTGGTGCTTTTCTTTAACGTCTCAGAATTCTCTGTCTCTTGGGGCCCTGGCTGATGTCACTGTCCCCGCTTGTGGCACTCTGATCCCAGACTTCCTCCCCAGAAGTGCCCCATGGCTCAACATTTCCACACTCCTTCCCCTGTTTGCCAAGAACCCTTGTTTTCTGTGGCTAGGTGTGAGAAAAGCTATCTGATTGAGCTAACCCACTCCAGAGTGTGAATGGCTGAGAGTCTCGCTCGTCAAAACCCTCCCAGGGATGCTGCCTGGGAACCGTCAGGGATCCGCTGTGGCAGAATTTCAGGCAATGTGGCCACAATGTGTGGGAAAGGTTTTATTTTTTTTCTTAGTTGTTTTGTATATTTTTAGTTTAAAAATTTAATGATCAAATGGAGAACACATTCCCATGCTTCGAAATTCAAAAACTTCTTTAAAAAGCCCATAAAGAAGAGCTCAGCTCCCTCCCAGCTTGTCCCCAGCCTCCTAGAACTCCTACCATCTAGAGCCAACTGAAGGGGCCCTCTTTTCACAGGTCTTTTATATGTAATCAAGCAAATCTATAAGTACATTTGCCCACAGAATTTATTCAAATGGCAGTGAATACAATCTGCTCCACATCGTGCTCTCATCAGTTAACAAGAGATCTTTCTGTATCGGTAAACAAAGAAGTATCTTTATTGCTACTAGGATTGTAAGGATCTCATACTTCATTTAACTAGTTAGGGAAGGCATATTGGGGATGAAGTAGGAGGGCAACTCTACTTAATTCCACTACGCGTTCCCTAAAGATCTGTGATTCCCTAAGGATCCCTAAAAAGAGAGAGAGGCTTGTGTTCCCCTGCCACATCCCCATACCCGGGAATGGCCTGAGCCTGGGAGGTGTGGCCCTTGGGTGGAATCAGGAGCCATCTCACCTGCAGCTATCCCTAAAGTGGGGAGCAATTATCTTTGGGTCTTCTTCTATACCATTCTTGCCTTTGTTAAAAAAGATTTATTTATTGGAGCGCCTGGGTGGCTCAGTCGATTGGTGTCTGCCTTTGGCACAGGTCATGATTGAGCCCCGAGTTGGGCTCCCTGCTCAACAGGGAGTCTGCTTCTCCTTCTCCCTCTGCCCTACTCCTGCTCTTGCTTTCTCTCTCTCTCAAATAAATAAATCTTTTTTTTTAAGATTTTATTTATTTATTTGAGAGAGAGAGTGTGCACGTATGTGTGGGGCTTGGGGGAGGAGGGCAGAGGGAGAGAGAATCTCGAGCAGATTTCACACTGAGCACAGAACAAGTGACCCTGAAATCAAGACCTGAGCTGAAATCAAGAGTCCGAAGCTTAACTGACGGAGCCACCCAGGCACCCCCATTCTTGCTTTAAAAAAACAAAAACAAAAACTACACAATCCCAAAGTATCAGGTAGATTAGTGGTTCTCAAACTAGGAGCATCAGGTGTTAGAAAGGCAGATTCCTGGGCTCTGTCCCAGACATGCTAAGTCAGAAAGCCTGGGGGTGGGGCCCAGCAGTCCGTTTTCCCAAGCCCTCCAGATGACTGCGATCCAAGCTCGGGAAGCACTGATGTAAGTCTTTGAAGATGTATTAAGTTAGGTCTGCTATTTGATGAAGTTGGCTCGTGCACTTTGGCTTATAGGTTTTTGTGAGAGCAGCGTAGCCATTCTCTCTTCCACATACTCGGGGACCCTTCCCTACTGCCACAGTGGAGTAACCCCTAGCCCAGCCTTCACTCAACATATGACACCTCCCTCTCCAGCCCACAGTGCCTATTGGGCACTCTGAAGCATTTCCCTGTCCCTCACAGCTGCTTTGGGTCCTCCCACGTGTCTAGCCACCCACCCCACAAATTCTCCATCAAAACCTTGGAGGGATGGGGACCTAAACAGAAATCACACCAAGCACCCCCTTAACTATGGGGCTTTCTGAGTCCTTTGTGGGGTGGGTCAAAGGGAGCCTGAGTCCCATGAGGTCTTCAGAGACTCGTCTTGGACCTGCTCCTGTGACCTGTTACATTACCTCTTGCCAGGGCATACCGTGGACAAAGGTGGACTACTTTGATAATGGCATTATCTGCAACCTCATTGAGCATGTGAGTTACCCTTCTCTCATCCCTGAGACCTCCTTCCTCTTCCAGACTGCCTGAATATCCTTGCCCTGTCTCTCCTACCCGCCTTTCCCTGCCCCACTTGGTAAAGATGGTAAACAAGACAAAGGATGAGGGGCAGAGGGACAGCAGTGAGGATGTGGACATATTGGAGGCCCTGGCCTAGGTTGGGCTGATCTTGTTTCCCTGACCAGAATCAGCGAGGCATCCTGGCCATGCTGGACGAGGAGTGCCTACGGCCTGGGATGGTCAGCGACACCACTTTCCTAGCGAAGCTGAACCAGCTCTTCTCCAAGCACAATCACTATGAGAGCAAAGTCACCCAGAATGCCCAGCGCCAGTATGACCACACCATGGGCCTCAGCAGCTTCCGTATCTGCCACTATGCGGGCAAGGTGACATGGCAGGGCTGGAGGGTAGAGACCAGGGCTGGGCGTGGGCGAAAGGCAATGGGGAAGAAACTATGGGGAGATGAGATCTGGGAATACGTCATGCTGAGACTGGGAGCACCAGTTGCTGGGGCAAGGTCATGGGCCCTCCAGACCAACAGCTGTTCCTCTACAGGTGACTTACAACGTGAACAGCTTCATTGATAAGAACAATGACCTACTCTTCCGGGACTTGTCCGAGGCCATGTGGAAGGCCCGGCACCCCCTCCTTCGGTCCTTGTTCCCTGAGGGAGATCCCAAGCAGGCATCTCTCAAACGCCCCCCAACTGCTGGGGCCCAGTTCAAGAATTCTGTGGCCATACTCATGAAGAACCTGTATTCTAAAAACCCCAACTACATCAGGTGACATGCTGGGCTCATAGGGAAATGCACTGTATGTGATGACACATGCAGTGTCCACGCACAATGTCCTTTGGGGGGGTGTCTCCGGAATAGGGGTGTCAGAGACCCCTCCCTCATAAAAAACAAAGTCAGATGAGTTGCTGAGAGTCCTGGAGCAGGGAGAGCCATCAGACTTTGGTAGGAACCGTGCATCAGTGAGTGAAGCTGGAAAGGCCAGTGTGTTCACTTCCTCTGAAATGTTTCTACTCAGGGGAATGTGTGCAGAACAGGGTTCTGGAGACCAGAATGGGTCACACTTGCAAAGGTGAAGCTCCTGAAGCCTGTGCCTCCACCCCAAGGTGTATAAAGCCCAATGAGCATCAGCAGCAAGGTCAGTTCTCATCGGAGCTGGTGGACGTCCAGACTCGGTACCTGGGACTGCTAGAGAATGTGCGGGTGCGACGGGCGGGTTACGCCTACCGCCAGAGGTACGGGCCCTTCCTGGAAAGATACCGATTGCTGAGCCGGAGCACCTGGCCTCGCTGGAATGGGGAAGACCGGTAAGACCCCTGGGGGAGACAGGGGAGCTGGGAAGGGCAGCCAGGGACCATCTGGGCCAGGGAGGGAGCAGACAGTGGAAATCCCCAAAGGTCCGTGAATGGATACTTGGGGAAATGAATTCTCACTTTTCAGGGGCTCTGAAATCTGTGCAAGCCCGGAGCTCTTCTCCCTGGGTAGAGGGAGTTGGGGAAAGGTAAAAGAAGGCCCTCCCTGGGATGCGCCTGGGCAACTTTCCCCATCTGTTCCTGTAGGGAGGGGGTTGAGAAGGTCATCGGGGAGCTGAGCTTGTCCTCAGAGGAGCTGGCCTTCGGGAAGACGAAGATCTTCATCAGAAGCCCCAAGACTGTGAGTAGGAGGAGGCACTTGTGTTTGGCAGGGAGTAGGAGGCAGCCAGGTTGGAGAGCCCCCCAGTGAGAGGCCAGGCTTTAGGGAAGCATCCGTAACTAGGGACGGATGGTGGGTGAGGTAGTCTGCTCTCAGCCAGGACTTTATCCCTGGGACCTGAATCCTTGAGCTATGCCCCTGCCCTGAGCCCTGGCAGATAGGGGCCTGCACAGCCCACTCTGAGTGCCTCTGGCTGGGGTGGGACTCCTGGGGGTCCCGGGGATGCGCCCCTTGTGTCCAATCGTCCAAACCTAGCATTGGCCTGAGACAGAGTTCAGTAGGTGCCCAGGGAGTGACTGAGCAATGATGACACCACTGGCTGGGAAGGCCAGGAGCCCTGGGGGCCACCAGGCCAGGCTTTCACCACCCACCCCCTTCTACTCTCCACAGCTGTTCTTCCTGGAGGAGCAGCGGCGCTTGCGGCTGCAGCAGCTCGCTACGATCATCCAGAAGACCTACCGGGGCTGGCGCGCCCGGGCCCACTACCAGCTCATGCGCAAGAGTCAGATCGTCATCTCCGCCTGGTTTCGGGGCAGCAGGGTACCGCTTACCGCCCCTGCCCCCCCAGGGCTCACCCCCTGGCTCTCATAAGAGACTGGGAAGCGGGACAGCTGGTTCAGGAGATGGAGTTTCTTTCTAACAGCCCTATTGTTTTCTGCAGCAAAGGATACTATACGGGAAGATAAAGTCATCGATATTGCTGATCCAGGCTTTTGTGAGAGGGTGGAAGGTAACTGGGAAGGGCAGAGGGGCCTCTTCCCCACACACAGGTCCTTCCCCACATGCTTTCTCCCTGATTGTGTCAAGTGCAGGGCAGAAAGTGGAGCAGGGAGTGCGGTGTGACGGCAGGTCTGCGCCTGCGCAATTGTGCGGTCTGCTGTGGGTCTGGGAGGGTGGCCGCGGGAGGGGGGATGTGTCTGTGTGCAGGGGTGTGTCTCCGACTTGGAAACAGAGCTCTGCCTGTGGCTTGGAGGGCCCTCCTCTTGGCCAACCCGTCTGTCTCTCCCTGCAGCACAGTCGCAGCTCTATCTTACTGTGTTCGTTGTGTGAGTGAAAAATATAGAACCTCTTCTAGATCTGTCTTCTGTCAACTGTCTCTCTTTAACTTTGACTCCTTTCTCCTATGTCCCTGCCAGGCCCGCAAGGATTATCGAAAGTATTTCCGGTCAGGGGCTGCCCTCACATTGTCAAATTTCATCTATAAGAGCATAGTAAGTGGTGGGGTTCGGGGGTGGAAGGTGGAGGGTTGGGTGGGGCACAGGTTTGGAAAAGGAAGATGAGTGGTTTGAGAAGAGGTGACTCAAGGCTTTCCCCCCAACAGGCTTCTTCCATCTGCTCCTACTTAGTGTTGAAGTCGGGAGATAAAAGGGAGTGGGGCATCCACCAGCGGGAAGCAGGCTCCAGTGTCCCAGGGCCCAGGGGCAGAATGGGAGGGCGTTCTGGCCTGGGCGGACACGGCTGGCAACCTTGTGGCCAGAAGGGCTCCCAGCACACTGACTGAGCCGTGGTGAATAGGCTCGGGAAGAGATGGGCTGGGTGGTTAACAGCCGTGGAAGAGGCTGAGCCTTCTGGAAGAGCACCGTGAGGACACACATAGGGCTAACTAACTCAGCCTTCCAAGATCCATTTTAGGGTTGGGGTGAAAGTGGAGGAATCCTCCCTTCCACCTCTTCTGAAACCATAGCAAGTGAGTCCAAAGTTAAATCTCAGGAGAGATCTTAATTCTGGAGGATCTGGGTCCAGGTGGCAGGAAGAAGCCAGGACATTCAAACTCTGGGCAGTTTCCAGGGAGAGGAAAGTGGACAGAGACGTCCATCCAACAGCAAAGGTGCTTCTGAGGAGCAGTGAGGGAAAGCAGACAGGAAGAGAGTAGCACTTCCAGTGACGCCTTGCAAAAAGCCAGAGAGAGGGACAGAGAGCAGGACATGTTGGACAGAGGGCTGGGGTAAAGCAGAGTTGACCTCTGCTGATTCCATTTTTGACAGTTAGGACTCTTACTAATTATGCTTCTGGAATACACTCATTGGAGCTCCCCTTTGTGGTTGGAGTGGTGGGATCCTTACTGGGCCTCCTCACTGTCTCCCTGAGCCTTTGCTGTGTCCTCCTTCTCCTGCCCCAGGGGGGCTCCATCAGGATGGCCCCAGACTGTCTGCTTTCCTAGAGTACGTGCTCTCTCGCTGCATCCCTGAGGCCAGTAATCTGATTCAACTCTTACCTCCTGACTGGCCCCTCTTCTACCTTTTCTTTTATCTGCATATTATCAGGCATCTGCTGAATGTCACCCCAGCAGCTGTTGGGTTTAGACCAGTATTTCAGTGAACCACAGCCCCTACAGAAGCATGTGTACAGGGCCAGGTGGCATGGATTCCTTCAGTGTTTCTGACGAGTTTGTATTTTGCTATTGCCTTGCCTGTAACTAATGCGAATACCTACTATTTTTTGAATACTTACTATGCCCTAGGCCCTTTACATGCATTGACTCTAATGCTGTCAAAATCCTGTGAGGTAGACCCTTTTCTTTCCTGCATTTGGTAGGCCCAGAGAGGCTGACTAACTGAGGGGTCCTGCAGGTGGTAAGGGCAAGAGAGCTGGGATACACACTGTTTGACTCCAGAGTTTTAATGCCTGCCTAAGACTGTCTCCCCACATGGTCCCCTCTCCCCCCACAGAGGCCTACCCGGGGCAGGAGGGCTGTAAGGGGAAAAGCAAGACTTTCTAGATCTAAAGAAAAACAATTAAAAAGAGAAAATACTCAGAGATGCCACATCAGTTAGAGCATGGGGGATTGTGGGAAATGCTTAGGAATGTTCATTGAATTAAATCAAACTAGACTTGACCAAGGACCGGGAACTTAACGGTTAGACCAAGGCTGCTAGATCTTTGTGGTGGAAGTATCAAAGAGCTGGGATAATTCCTGCAGAGTTACAACAATATACTGAGTACACTGCCTTTTTCTATTTTAATTTTTCTAACCTAATGTCTTAGTAAAAATTTTCCATAAAAATTCTGAAAACTGGGGCACCTGAGTGGCTCAGTGGGTTAAAGCCTCTGCCTTAGGCTCCAGTCATGATCCCAGGGTCCTGGGATAGAGGCCCGCATCGGCATCATCCGGCTCTCTGCTCAGCAGGGAGCCTGCTTCCTCCTCTCTCTCTCTGCCTGCCTATCTGCCTACTTGTGATCTCTCTCTGTCAAATAAATAAATAAAATCTTTAAAAAAATATTCTGAAAACTTAGAAGTGCTCAAAATCAAGCTATTCTTTTTAAAAGATTCATTTATTTTAGAAGAAGAGATTGTGAACAAGCGAGATGGAGAGGGGCAGGGGAGATACAGAAGGAGAGAGAGAGAGAACCCTGAAGCCGATTCCAAGCTGAGCAAGGAACCTGACGTGGGGCTTGATCTCAAGGCCCTGAGATCATGACCTGAGCTGAAATCAAGAGTCAGCTGCTTCACCCATGGTGCCATCTGGGCACCCCAAGATCAAGCCATTCTCCATATCTTCAATAATTCTACGCCACAAACAAACAGGGTGCTCCGTGCTCCCTCGGATATAAAGACTTGAGAGTCCTTGTTCTTTATTTGGGGAGAGTAAACAGAGGCCATGGGTGAAACTTGATTGGATCCCAGAACAGGAAAAATAAAAGCAAAGCTAAAAAGAACATTTTTAGAAGTTTATAAAGGACATTAGGAGAAATTTGAGCTTGCATCGCTGTTGGATGAGTGTATCTAATTAATGTTAGGTATGGAGGTGCATTTCAAAGGATGGGTAGGGTCTGAGTGGGCAGAGCTGAGCCGAGAGCAGCATGGACTAAGGCACAAAGAGCTAACACGTGGGCTGGGCAGAGGGCGTGACGAGGAGTCCTGTCTGAGAGGCGTGCCAGCGCAGTGCAGGGATCCTGTGGCACGAGCTTGGGCTCTAGGTGGAAGACTTTGAATGCCAGGTGGAGGTGTTGGACTGGACTGATCAGAGAGGAAGGGAGGCAGCCCCCGCAGATAGTGGTGGCTAACGGTAGGCAATTGTGAACCAAGACAACAGGAAGGCACAGGAGCGAACTGTCAAAACATGGAGGCCAGTTTTCACCTTGGTTCCTCTCACCTCTCCTACCCTGGGCAGCAAATCTCTGCTTGGAACCAACCCTTCCCTCCCTTCAGTCTCCCGATCACACTCTTACTGGCCAGCATCCAGCCTACACTTGACACCAAAAGAGATCGGGGAGGGGACTCCCTTCCATCTCCTCACTCCGCTTGATGCTTCTTGCTCTGGGGGGGGCCTCCCTCCTCTTGTGTGGCAGGATCTAGAGGAGAGTTTGCCTCTTGGGAGAACTTCCTTCTTATCAGTCCATTCCCAATCCCGCCCCCTCCCCATGTAGACACAGAAGTTCCTGCTGGGGCTGAAGGACAATTTGCCGTCAACCAACATCCTGGACAGCACGTGGCCGGCCGCCCCTTACAGGTGCTTCCACGCAGCTAACCAGGAGCTGCGGCAGCTCTTCTACCGCTGGAAGGTGAGGGGGGCCCGGCGCGGCACTTCTCATTTCTCTTTCCCTCCTCCTTCTGATTTTCCTCATCTGCCTCCCTCTTCCACTCCCCCCCTCTCTTTTTTTAATTGTGAAAAAGCATACATAACAGAATTGGCCGTTTAAACCATTTTTAAAGTAGACAGTTTGGTGGCATTAAGCACATTCACATCGTTGTAAGACCATCACCCCGTTCGTCTCCACACTTTTTTCATCATCCCAAACTGAACCTCTGTACACATTAAGCAATAACTCCCCGCTCCCCACTCCCCACTCCTCCAGCCCCTGGAACATCCACTCCACTTTCCCTGTGAATTTGACTGTGCTAGGGGCCTCATATAAGTAGAGTCATACGTTATCCTTTTATGTCTGGCTTATTTCACTTAGCACAGTGTTCTTCCGTTCAGGAAATACTTAACTGAGCACCTGTCTAGACTAGGCCTTGTGCTGTGTGCTGGGCATACAGCCCTCCCTCCTAGGGCTAGCATTTGATGGTTTCCAACCCTCTCCCCCAGAGGCCCTCGGGCCCCAGGGCTCCTCCAGCCCCTGCCCTCTCTGAAGTGCCTCGAGCCTGTTCTGTTTGCTGTCTCTCCTCTTCTCCACTTCTCGGTTGTTCTTCCTACCCACCCTTCCCAGGCCTGCCCCCTGCCTCTGGGAGCTTAGCCCCTGCCCCTCCCCCCACAGTGCAAGAAATTCCGGGATCGGCTGTCCCCAAAGCAGGTAGAGATCCTGAGGGAGAAGCTCTGTGCCAGTGAACTGTTCAAGGGCAAGAAGGCTTCCTACCCCCAGAGGTGAGGGCCCCTCAGACCCCGTGCAGTCAGTCTCATCACGAGCAAAGGAGCATCCCCCAGGTGGATTAGGGCAGTGGTTCCCAAACTTGGGTGTGCATAGGCACCACCTGGCAGGCTTGATAACACCCAGATATGGCTGCACCCCCTTCTCAGAGTTTCTGATTCAGCAGGTCTGGGGCTGTGGGCCCAAGAATTTGCCTTTCTGACAAGTACCCAGGGGACGCTGCTGCTGGTCGTGGCCCACGCTCTGAGAACCACTGAGAGAGAAGATATGGTGGAGGATGGGGAAAGGGGCGTGGGAGGACTACGAGGGGAACTCACTGCGGGGAGGCCCAGGGCCTTGGGGGTCAGTGATAAGGACCTGGTCTCCACCATGTACCTCCTGTGTGTCCTCAGTGTCCCCATCCCATTCCGCGGTGACTACATTGGGCTGCAAGGGAACCCCAAGCTGCAGAAGCTGACGAACGGAACGGATGGGCCTGTTCTGATGGCAGAGACCGTGAAGAAGGTCAATCGTGGCAATGGCAAGGTGAAGGCCCGCATCCTGAACCCCTCCCCAGAACTTGCTCCAGAGTTGGAAGGGTGGGGGTTCATCCTTGCCTTTCCTCACACTTTCCTCTTCTGTCTTAGATTTCCTCCCGAATTCTTCTCTTGACCAAGGGGCATGTGATTCTCATAGACACCAAGAAGTCCCAGCCCAAAACTGTCATTGGGCTGGACAGTGTGGCCGGGGTGTCAGTCACCAGCTTCAAGGATGGGCTTTTCAGCTTACATCTGAGTGAGGTATCAGAGCTCCTTGGCTGCAGGCCCTTAGGCTGGGGAAGGCGGTGGGCATCATGGGGTTGGGGCGGGCTGGGGGTGATGGGGCCCAGACCTCTCACTCTGGGCCTTCCATGCCTCTAAGGCTGCTCCTATGGAGGTAAAAGGAATCCCGTCCTCACTCTTTCTCCCCCTTCCTAAGATATCACCAGCGGGCTCCAAGGGGGACTTCCTGCTGGTCAGCGAAAATGTGATTGAACTGCTAACCAGAATGTCCCGGGCTGTGCTGGATACCACACAGAAGCAGCTTCCAGTCACCGTGACTGAGAAGTAAGGCCATGAGCTGGGGCTGAGGGCCAGCTTGGGGGCAGATAACCAAGCTGTTGGTCATTGTGACCGGAAAAATCCGTGTAGTCAGAAACCGAAGCACACTCTGTCAGGGCAAGACTCGGAGGTCTTCTTAGTCTCCCCACCCAAGTTGTCTGGGGCCCTGAGTCTTCTGACGCAAGGGGAGGAGAGATGCACTTCCTTCAAGAAGGGGAGGGGAGGCCATCATGAAAATACGGGAGTAGGGGTGAGGGGATGGGGGTACTAGCTTTGCCCCTCTGCCTGCTCCCCCTCCAGTTTCTCAGTGAGGTTCAAGGAGAGCAGTGTGACTGTCAAGGTCATCCAGGGCCCTGAGGGCGGTAGAAATGACAAGCTAAGCTGCAAGAAGAAAGGGAGCCATGGCCTGGAAGTGACCGTATAGTGAGGAGGTGGGGGCCGAAGGCGGAGACAGCAGCTTCTTCTCCTGGACCAGTGCCCATCCTGCCCACCCGTGTTTGTGAGAGAATCTCCTGTCCAACCCCTCTGATCCCGGGGATGGGGCTCAGAGACTGAAGAGCCCTTGAAGAGGACCTTTCTCCCACACTCTTCCAGTCTCCTCTCCCTTAGAACTTAGCTTCCTCCCACCCTCAGGCTCTTTGACCACTAATAAAACAAGTGACTTTCCAAACATTTGCTCAGTGTGGGTGAGTCCCTGTTTCCTGGCCTTCACAGGACTTGTACTTTGACTGCTCTCGCCCCCTTCCCCCTCCTCAGGCTCCTTGGAGCTAGCAAATGCAGATAATAAGAATGGAAAAGAAGGGAAATTGTCTCTGGCCTCCTTGACCGGCTGAGCTCTGGCGGGGTTTGGAGAGACTGGGGTGGGGGTGGGGTAGCCAGCGATGGGGCTCAGGTCCCAGGTGGCCAACGGGCTGATTCATTAAGTGTGTCCCTGGAGGGAAGAAGTAAGGATCCCTGTCTTGTCGGAAACTAGGATCCTTTGGAGATTTAGCCTGAAAAGAGGCCCAAGGCTGGAGGGCTCATGTGAGCTAAGGTGAGCTTGGGAATGCAGGGTCCCCTACACCCAGGAGTTGCCCCCTCCATCCCCCAGCTCATCACTGGGCTCTGCTACATGTGCCCCCCAGCATCCTCTTCCTTTCTGTACACCAGAGATGCTAGGCTTCTGCCAACAGTTTTCTTGCTAATCACTGCCCAGCAGCTGGGGCCTGCAGCTGGTAGCACTTGCGGGGGTGGGGAGGCTCCCGGTCCCAGACTCTCCCACCCCTAGGACTGCCCCCGCTTCATTTATTTCCCTTGGGTCACTGCCATCATTTTTTTCTTAATTTTCAACTGTCTCGCACCATCTCGTCCCCTTTTCTATGGGCTCTCACTAATATCAATATGTAATATTTTGTATAATGCTCTGAATATCTCCCCTTTCCCTTAATATCTGTTTCCTTATAGACTCTGCTTGTCTCAGCCTCTCCCACCCCCGTCTCTACCTTTAGGGAACAAGCAGCTCCTGTGTTTGCCATAAAATGTAGATGTGTGCTCTGTGAGAGTGTACAGATGGCCGCCTTTGTTCCTGTCTCTGGATGTCTCTCCCTCATTTCGCCATCCCTACCTTCCTTGCCTCTTGCCTGTCTCCACCACTGAGCTCCCTGTGCCTTGAGGCTGGGGTTTCCCTCTACCTTGATCTTCCAGAGCTTCCATCATCAGCAGGCGGCTCACGGCCCCAGGTAATCATGCCTGCAGGAGCCCTGATTAACTTCTCTTCTTGCCTGTGGATTAATCTCGCTCTCTGAGCATCAGTCCTGTTCTGGCACACCCCGCTCTGGGCTGGGAGAGGGCACAGGGAGTCTGCTTTTCCTGGGCACATGGGGGGCTGTGTCCTGAGAGAGGGGAGCTCAGGTTCCCAGTCAGCTTCCCGCTGCCCACCCCCCGCCCTGCCGCCCCAGCTCGCCCCATCCTTGACTTCTCAGAATCAGGCCAAGGAGGAGATCGTGTCTGGCGAGAGGGGGCTGGTTACCAGAGCCTGGCCGCCCCCGCTCTCTGCCTCATCTCCTGCTCCCAGGGCCCAAATTGTCGTCACTTTCCCAGTGAAGTGTCTGGTCATTTTCAGAAGCAATTTCAGGAGAATATGCAGCTGCTGCTCCCCATCCTGCTTTCCTTCCCCAGGGCTGAAGGCACTGTCTGCTCTCTGGACTGGGGAGAGGTGGAGCGGGGGAAGGGCTGCAGTCCCTGTCATCCTCCTGTCCTCCCTCCAGCTCTCATGTGGACTGATGCTAGTCTGAGGAAGGGTGCGGGCTCATCTCCTTTATTCTCCCATCCGTCCCTCCCCTGCTTCCCATCTCTGCCTCTCTTCTGGGGCCAAGGAGTGTGGGTTTTCATCCCCCGAAGCCTCTAGGGGGTCTCTGTTGTCCCGCCTGTGCAATAGGGCTTGAACTGGCTCCACCGTGCAGGGAGAAGCTGCCGTTCTGCTGTCTTCCTGCTCGGCCAGTCCAGCATTCTCGAAGTCTGGGTGGTTTCTCTGAGGGCTCAAGCAGGCCTGGAGGCCCCTAGGCCCCGTAGGTCCCTAGGCCCCGTGAGGAGCCATCCGAGCGCCTCAGCTCACAGCAGCTCTGGCGCCGCGTTCCTGGCTCAGCCCATCCCCTCCAGTTCCTTGCTGAGGGCCATCGGCCAGCTGTCGCCCGGCTGCAGGACTTGGCAGGACACAGAAGCTGCCATCCTCCTGTTCTTTTCTGGTATCTCCGCCTAGGGTCTGGGCCCTCCCTCACCACCCTGCAGCACCCCTCCGGGAGGCTGGGGGAGTTGCCATGTTGCACCCGAGCCCTGCACGTGGCGGACATATGTCGGTCATCGTGCATCACAATGCACGCTCATAGGTCTCCTCTTCTACCAAACACCATCTCGGCTCCACAGAACACATACTATCCTGGCCTCATCTCCACCCCAGCAACAAAGAGGGAGAGCTCCAGTGGGAGGATCTGCTAGGGATCCTACTCCTCTAGGCTGGTGATGGCTGTCCAAGATGTGGCTCCAGTGAAAAGTGTGTAAGGGAAAACCACCTAGGGGCTCGGGAGCTGCAACACGCACTCCACAGGGCATTTGCACATGGCGTGTGGGGGCAACATGAAGCTTTGCCTGCCCCAGCCCTTCAAAGCCTCCCTCCTTCCTCACCTTTCTGGCTTCATTTAGCATCAGCTCTTTCAAGTCTCTGCTCATCCCAGAGATCAAGAGGAGATCAGTTCTCCAGTTCTCCCTGCCATGCCCTTGCTTCCCCCGTCCTCAGCTCCTGCCATCCTCTGTGAGAGGCTGCATCATCAAAGGACATTATTCATGGTGGACCTTTGCAGAAGCCCTGCTTCCCTGCTTGCCGGGGTGCGGAGGCAGGGATGGAGGGGTGGGAGGATGGAGAGAGGCTGCCTCAGAGATGGGATCCAGGAGCCTTTAGTTCTCAGCCCTCAGTCTAACACGCCTCCTACTGCTCTCCACCCCATCTCCCACCACCCCTGTTCCCTCCAGCCTGCCTAGCCTGGACTCCCTTCTCCAGACTGGTATGGCAAGGAGAAAAGGTAGGGGATGGCTGCAATTAGAATCAGCACCTGAGCTTCTCAAAGGCATGAACCCGCCATGACATTTACATGTAAACAGGCTCCAGCTTCTACCCCTCATCCCACCGAAGGCTCCTAAGCCTGGGTGCCGGCCCATGGTTGGCCCATACAGCGCTGTAATTACCTGGATAATGGGAAGCTTTAAATGAGGTCCCACTAGCCTCTCACATTATAAAGGGGCCTTGAGACCCAGCTGCCGCCCTCACCAGGGGTGAGCGTGGGGCCATGTGCTGGCAGAGAGACTTCTGTCAGTGTGGCCCGAGTCCCAGGGTGGGTGACTGTTGGGAGTGTGGAGTTGGGAGGCTAGCATCTCAGCACTAGCAGCACTGAGAAACTCTGCGGAGGATCCACACTGTGGGCTTCAGTCAAGAAGGAGGCTCAGGCTTCCTTTTCTGTTTTCTGAGTAAATTTTTATTGAGCACTTATTATATGCCAAACACTATAGAGCTAAGGATCCAGTAGTAAAGAGAACAGACAAAAGTCCTTGCCAATGGAACGCGGACATTCTGGTGGGGTAGACAGGCTGTAAGTGAAGCATTTAGCATATGGGATGTAATTAATGATGAAGAGAAGAAACAGAAGGGGGATATGGAGTGTGAAAGGGCGGTCGTTTGAAGTAGAGTGACTGGGGAAGACGTTGGTGAGCAGAGCATCTTTGGAGTAAATACACAACGGCTGTAGTTCTCCTCACTGCCCCAGAAGAAGAGAGCAAGGTCCCAAATCTCCAGGTCTTTCAGAGAGGGGGAGCACCACTCCCTCTGGGAGAATTAATGGCTCCCTTACTGGTCAAAGTTCGTACCAGTGCAGTAAAACAAAGGGGAGGTTTGGAGTGAAAAACACACAAACAAAACCTGAATTTATGGCTCTTCTCTGGTAGCTGTATGTCCTGGAGCACGGGACTGACTTTCTTTTTAAAGATTTTTTTATTTTTATTTTTAAGTAATCTCTACACCCAAAGTGGGGATCGAACTCAAGACCCCGAGATCAAGAGTCATCTGTTCTCCCGATTGAGCCAGCCAGGTGCCCCAGGACTGAACTTTTTGAGCCTCAGTTTCCTCCCCTGAAAAATAGGAAATGCTAAGAATGATAATGGCTCTGAAGCTGCTTTCACTCTGCTGTCCCCCCCCACCCCACCCCCGCCTGGTTCCCTTGAGCACCATCTTCTCTTTCCAGTTCTCCTTCCATCCCAGCCCAGTTCTGACTCTGACTCTCCCCTGGGGCTCCAACTCAGGTATGAAATGAGCAGCACGAGCTCCTTCAACAGAGTGGGAAAGGAAGGAGAGGCTTGAAATGTCCAGGGAGAAGATGCCTGGCTGCAGGGAGGCCAATCAGAGAGGGGAAAACACGTAACTGTGAGAAAAAAGAAGCAGTTAAGAGATCAATGCTGAGCTGGGCTGGGCTGGACTGGGCCGGGCCAGGCCAGGGAGAGGAATGGGGGGTGGTGGTGGTGACAGCTCGGCCACCGTGTTCTTTTCCTCCTTCCTGAGATTCTAGCAAGAGGAATAGAAGTTAGAACTCTGGAAGAATGCAACAAAATCAGGCTGATTATGGGCTGGAGAGGGAGTGGTGTAGGGAGAAGCATTTGCCCTGGTGAAGAGGGAGGCAGACACTGGAAGCTTCTGCATTATACAGCAGGGGAGAAGCGCTGACCCATCACTTGGTCCTCAGCAAGTGATGGGTCAGCTGCAGCTGGAAGGAGGACAGAGGGAGAAATGAGGATGGGAAGGGATGCCAGACTCACCTCCCAGTGCTCAGAAGCCTGTGTCTGGTTGTCCCGGGGGTGTGGGAGGGCCAGAGAAGCACCTGCCTGAAATGCTTCTGGTCTGGCAGTTGAGCCTGAAGGTTTAAAGGGCAAGGAGCTGGTGGGTGAACAATGAGGAGAACGAGACTCCGGGACCACACCTACTGAGCTATAACCAGCATGGACATTTTGGTACAAAACATACACGACATCATTCCTTAGTGCGCCCAGCTCCGGAGCTGTTGGAAAGTGAGCACACTGCAGGGCCTGTGTGCGTGTGTGTGTGTGTGTGTGTGTGTGTGTGTGTGTGTGTGTTTGCCTGCAGCCTATAGCCTCCTTTTTCTCCACCAGCCTCCCCCCTCCCCTCCAGCCACCCTGGGATTGGTGATTCGCAGCCCCTCCCCCGGCTCCCCCAGACCCTCCCAGAGCCTTTATCTGTGAGCTGGGCAGGAGTTCCTGCCACATCTTCAGATCCCTTCCACTCCCAGCTTCTCTCTTCACGGAGGCAGCATACCACCAGCGTGTGTGTGTGTCTGTGTGTGTGTGTGTGTGTGTGTGTGTGTGGGTGTGTGTTAGGGGAGTGGGCAGTGCTCCTGGCCAGCTCCCTGATCCTCTTAGACCGCCTGCCCCAGGCTCAAAGCTGTTCCACAGGTAGGCACGAGTGGGAGAATGTTGGAGGGACTGGAGCTGGCACCAAAGGACAGAGGCCAGGGTTAGGAGGCAATAGAGGTGGCAGCTTATGATCTCGGCACTGGGTACAGGGAAGGGAAGCAGAAAGCGCTGATATGGGTTGAGAACGAGTAATGTTTGGATCCTGTGGGTTCAGACTGATTCTTCTAATACTAGAAAGTTTTGCCTAAGTCTTGGGTTATCTGGTGCTAGAAACTAGAATCCAGGATCCCTCCTTAAGCTGACTAAGAAGGCAGACCTGTGCATGTGCTACGAATCTATCATCTTCCTTGGAGGACTATTGCAACACGGCTCATTGCCAGGTGCTCAGTGTGGGGAGATGTGTGGTGGGGGAGCAGGGACACCGAGCCCAAGGGCTGGCCATCCTGCTCAGAGATACTCTCCCTGGACCAGGGCTTAGATGGGAGAATTGGAGGCTGGGGAAGCAGGATCAAGACAGATTGTCTCAGAATGTCTCCTGCACCTGCACACATACTGTATCCTCCCTCTGCTCCCCCATTCCTGTCCTGTCTCTCTGTCCTCTCAGGCACCATGCGGAGGGCCCTACTGTTTGCAGCCATTCTGGCCATCAGCCTGGCTTACAGTCTGGGGGCTGTCTGTGAGGACTCACAGGAGCAGGTGGTGCCTGCTGGGGGGCACAACAAGGTAAGACACCCCCTCTAGCTGTGCCCGCCCCGGCGGAGCTCGGACCGACATCACGAGAGCCCACACTCTGCCTGTTCCACAGCTGCTGAGAGGAAGGTGGGATGGGTGAGATTGGGAGCTACCTGGGTGACGCACCAGAGGGTGGGTTTCCCTGCCTGCCTCTCGCGGGGTGTCATGTTCTCACTGTCTCTAGCTATGTGGACAAGGGGGGGGGGGTCTCAGTCCCTCTGTGTGTCTTTGATAACCCTGTACCTAAAAAGTGCCCTACTAGTATGTTGTGCGGTTGGTTGATTTACTGGAAACCTGGGGGTTGGATCCCGGGGAGGGGGGTAAGCTAGGATGGTCTCGCTCAGTTTCTGTCCTTTGCAGGGGGAAGATACTGTCCACTCCCTGGATGGGAGGACACACAGTCAGAAATTCTCTCCCAAATGGGCATTTTTAAGCCATTTTACCTATCAGCTATGTATATCATTTTGTTTCCAAAATCCAAATAAATTCCATTATTCCCTGCTCATCCACCCCCAGTGATGTCAGGTGCTCCCAAGACCCCCCAATGCCTTCTTTCCTTTCTCT
This sequence comes from Lontra canadensis, assembly GCF_010015895.1. Lineage (NCBI taxonomy): Eukaryota > Metazoa > Chordata > Mammalia > Carnivora > Mustelidae > Lontra > Lontra canadensis. Next base: position 1,678,898 of record NW_022631047.1, on the reverse strand, counting down.
TGCCCCGACTCTAGCCTCTGCTTGGGATAGGGGGCAAAATCCCTACAACACAGACTTTGGCCTGATTTCCAAAGTTTCTCTGAGAAAGAGAACAGGAGTTGACAGTGAAGGGGTACAGGCAGAGAGCAGAGAGGAAGGCTTTTCAAGGTTTTGAAATGACAGCAATTACATTGATACACATGCTTTTAAGATGATTATAGATGGAACTTATTACAAATTCAGTGTGTGAAGTCTAATTGCCTCTCCAGCTCAGATCTGTTTAGCATCTCATTATAGGAGGTGGGCAGAATATTTGAACAATCTGGGGAAAGCGGCTGCATAGGAAGCCGTGTGCTGGGCAGAGAGAGAAATCAGTCTTCATCTGTACATGTCCCAGGGCACAATAGGCTGGTAACCTTGCAGGTGGTGGCTGCTGCACCAGATCCAAAGGATAAGAACCAATTAAAAAATACAAAAGACAGGCACGCCTGGGTGGCTCAGTTGATTAAGTGTCTGCCTTTGTCTCAGGTCATGATCCCAGGGATCCTGAATCGAGTCCCTCATCGGGCTCCTTGCACAGTGGGGAACCTGCTTCTCCCTCTTCCAGTGTACTCTCTCTCTGGCAAATAAGTAAATAAAATCTTTTAAAAAATACAGGTGCCCAGCTGTCTCAGTCAGTAGAACACGCTACTCTTGATCTCAGGATTGTGAGTTCAAGCCCCACATTGGGTATAGAGATTACTCAAAAATAAAGTCTTTTAAAAAACACATAAGGAGTGCCAAATATGGGCTGGCCCTTATGTTTGGAGCCCAAAGTTCCAGCTGGAGATAGAATATCTGGATATATTTTTCTAAGACAAACTTGCTTCAAGGTCTTTTCCTCTTGGTCAATGCCAGGGAGAGATTGCCATTCCACCTTCTCTCCGACGGTCTGAGAGGACGAGGGAAGTTGGGGTGAGGCAGGGTAGGATCTGTGTGTGCCTAGGCAAGCGGGCTGGTATGCACAGGGGTACATTCCATGTAAATGTGCTACTTGCATGCTCAGCAACCCAAGAACATCTGGGCTCGAGAGAGAGAGAGGCACCGCTGAGACTCAAGGTGAGAATCTCCAGACACGATCACGGTCACTGTTTCTCTGCAGCTGTAATTAACTGGCTGTGTGGTGTGTGCCCACCAACCATCCAGCTGTGTGCAGGTTGCTAAAAAAAATCACCAAGGCAATGAGGAGCCTCTGCCTGGCAGCAGATCCGGAATGGGGTTCATTTGTGGAGGAGAAGAAGAGTCATTCCGAACACATAGACTTCCAGAAATTCCAAATTCTGTGTAGAAAGTGATGGAGGGGGGGGCGCCTGAGTGGCTCAGTGGGTTAAAGCTTCTGCCTTTGTCTTGGGTCGTGATCTCAGGGTCCTGGGATCAAGCCCCACATCAGGCTCTCTGCTCAGCAGGGAGCCTGCTTCCCCCTCCCCCTCTGCCTGCCTCTCTGCCTACTTGTGATCTCTCTCTCTGTCAAAAAAATAAAATCTTAAAAAAAAAAAAAAAGAAAGAAAGAGACGGAGGGATAGTCAGAGGCAGAAACCTATGGAGAAGAAAAGAGAGTGAGAGGTGGTGAGAAGCTTAGCCAGAGAAGCATGTACCACGAACACAGCGCAGGGTGGGGGAGTTTTCAGGATCACAGCTGGGTGCTGGCTGCCTACCTACACCCATCCCAGGGACTGAGTCCTCTCTGTGACTCCATCATGGAGTACAGAGGACACCTGCTCTGTCTGACAGGGCTTTCTTGGCATTCATGGCTCACTCACACAGTGGGGCAACGATATCCTGGAGCAAACTGGTTCCCGATGTGCCAAGGAGAAGAGAACTAATGGCCCTTCTCACTGAGATGCGGTGGTAGTTGGGAGAGAGCCCCAAGAGACAGTCCCTTTTGAGCTTGGGAGATAGAGTGTGACCAACTGTCCCAGTGTTCCCAGACCACCAGCTTAAGCACTAAAGGCCCCGCATCCCAGGAAAGCTCTCAGTCCCATGCAAACCGGGACAGCTGGTCTGCCTCTGGGGATGCCCAATGCGCTCCCTTCTCCAGAGCTTCTCAAATCTTGCTGGTCACACCTGTCACCTGGGGCCCTGGTTACAATGCAGGTTGTTGAAGTGGGTCTGGGGTAGGACCAAGATTGAGATGATGTATTTCTTTTTTTTTTTTAATATATTTTTTAAAGATTCCATTTATTTGAGAGTGAGATAGAGCATAAGCAGGGGTAGGGGTAGAGGGCAAGGAAGGAGCAGACTCCCTGGAGCCTGATGTGGAACTCCATCCCAGGATGCTGGGATCACGGCCTGAGCTGAAATCAGACACTCCACTGACTGAGCCACCCAGGCGCCCTGAGATACTGTATTTCTAACAAGCCTACAGTAGTGATGATCCTGGTCCATGGACCACACTTTCAGAGCCCACTTCTCTTCCAGTGTAAGCCAGAAGAAATTCTGAAAGTTATAGGATGTCAGGTTCAGCTGTGATGGTCTCAGGAAGAGGCTGTCCTTTGTGGGGAGGGGCGAGTGGATTAAGTGCAAACATCCTGCCTCAGCCCTCTTTGTTTCTGTCTCTTAGAAGGACTTGGACCTCTACCACTTGCCTTCGTCCTTGCTCCGGAAACTCTATGACAGCCGCTCTGTCTCTCTGGATGGATTGCTCAAAATGCTTAGCAAGGCTAGCGTGGGTAGGAAGCAGCCCTGGGGAGAGGGGGTTGGGGGCAGGATTCTGATGATTAAGGAGGCTTGGGAGGAGACTTCGGGTGGGACGGAGACTGGAGATAGCTTGACGAGTAATTGAGGGTTGTGCTCTGAACCCCCTCTGTCACTTTCCAGATTCCATTCCCCACCAACTCACTGTTCTTGCCTTCACAGACCCTAAGGAATCGTCACTTCCCCAGAAACGTGAGTAGTGTCTTCTCCCTCCCTGTCTTTGCTGACCACTTGCTACAGCTCCATAGGCATGGGTCCCAGTGACTACTCTGGCTGGCCCCATCTCAGCTGGCCCAAACAATATGATGGCTGGAACTGCTCGACCAGCCTTTCCTGGGTGTGAGAGGTCACTGGGAACCGGAGGAAACAGGTGTGAGGAGAGTGATGGACTCTCCCTCCATCAGCTGGTCATTGGGCACCAAGAGAATCTCGTGGTGGCTGTGAAGACTCTAAACCAGGCATCTGTGGGGGCAGAGAATTCTTGAAATGTGGAGGAGGGAGAGGTGGGCAGAGAGGGTGCTTAGGGGATACCTTGATAATGAGGGATTCATGCTGTGGCATGATAAAGAACCAAAGACCAGAAACCCAATTGCAGAAGTCTTGATACATGTCTGGGGGAACGCATCCCCATTCCCCACTTACCCCATGATCACTGTTGGCAATGTTGGCCCTTTCTCTACAGGTGACATGCATGACTTCTTTGTGGGACTTATGGGCAAGAGGAACATCCAACCAGGTAGGTGTGGGTGGAGCTACAGTGGGAGGGCTTAGGGTACTAGTAAAGATATGGCAAAAGTCAAGGGCCTCATATTTATGTCACCTGAGGGAAAGACAGGATTTCTCTTAGCTATAGTGAGGGTTCCTTGGCCCTTCTACCCAATCAGGTTGGATACACAGTCCAGATCTCCCTGGGAACACAGTGGGGAGACCTTTATAAGCTAGTCCTGCTGCAGCCGGGAAGGAGTTGGAGAGGGGGCTGTCCTTCCTCCCCATCTTCCAAACACAGTGTACCTCTTCTTTCCAACTCTATCTTCCAACACTACCCTTAGTGGCTAGTGCTTTGCTTTTGGGTGAGGGTGAAGGTCACATTCAGAAAAATCCCTCCTAACTACACTATTTACTTTAACCCAGACACTTCTACTGATGTAAACCAAGAGAATGTTCCCAGCTTTGGTACCCTCAAGTATCCCCCCAGTGTGGAATGAGGTAAGGATTGTTGGTCAGGAGAGGAGAGGGGACTCTGTGTGTGGGGGGGGGGTTGGGGGGGTTGCCCAGAGAGGCATTTCCTCTGACGCAACAGGCATTAATACTCATAATTTTGCCCTAAAATGCACTGTTAGTGCCCAGCACACTGTCAAACACACTGTCACTCAGGGGGCATGCTCGTCTGAAGAACATGTACACACACACGCACACACATGCACGCACACCTGCCCCACTTGCCCTCTCTTGCCCCAGTATCATGGACCCTGGCTGACGCTCGAGCAGGCGTGAGTCGTGGGACATGGGGAGCGAGAGGTTTTCCTTGTGGCTTCTCCGATGGTCAACTTCGGTTGTTCGGGTTCCGTTCTCTCATTATCTGTATACACGACGGAGAGACCGTCACCTGATAATTGCAGGCACCACAGCCAACTCCCGGGTGAAGTGTTCTGCCTCCTAGGTAGGCACAAGCCATTCAGATCTTGATGGGGTCTGCTGTGTAATTCTTCACAAGGGTGATTTAGGAAGAAATGCAACGAACTCTGAAATTTTAGGGGGAGTAACTAGAAACCGTATCTGAGTTGCTCTGTGTGGTGTAATGGCTAAGAGCACAGCCTGCGTTTGACTCCTGGATCTGTAGCTCACTGGCTGTGTCCCCTTGGCGAAGTTACATAACTGTTCTGTGCCTCAGTTTCCTCATCTGAAAAACGGGGGTGATAATATTATTTTGCAGGGTTGTGGTTTTGAGGATTGGGCATAGGTAAAATGTTCGAAACAGTGCCTGGCACAGCGTACACAGTGTCGTGTGTTATGACGATTGTGGTCTGGGAGGTATGGGTCATGTCCCAGTGTCCCTCCTGGCTGACTCTGGTCTATCTGCTCTAGAGCTGTCTGGGCTGGATCCTGGGCTTGAGTGGGCTCACAGATCTCTCACTTGCTATGTGAGCATGAGAGTCCCCAGCGGAATGTCTAGTCAAAACATGGAAATTTCCTTCTCAACCCCATCTTCCCCCACATAGCAATAGCAGCCTGAGGGATGGCTTTCTTTGCACTACCTTCTGAAGAAAGAAGGTGTGGGGGGAGAAAAAGAGAGGGATTGGAAAGCCTATGTTCCCACAGAGAGACTCCTGCCCCTCTCCCTGTGTCTCTGTTACCCACGGTCATTGCTCTCAGGGGAGACCAAAGGAGCAAGAGCTCTCGATGGCTCTTGATGAAGCTGCCTGTGCAGGGCTCCTTGGGCCCGGAGACTAGGTCTAGCCCCCCATTCAGTGCTGGGTGAGAGGGCACAAAGAGCCGTAATGACCGTAACTCGCTGATTACATGGTCCTTACCGTATCATTTTGCTCTCATTAGATGGTTATTTCAGTCCTGCCGACCGCCAGATAATTATACGGGCAGCTCTATCTGGATGACATACTTTCCCCCAGCGCTATGCATCGGCCATAAAGATAATTACAGTGCAATTTTGCCATAGTATTTTATACAAATGGTGGAAACAAGTGCATTGTGGAAATCTACTTTTAATGTTCGCCGGTGAATCCAGGCTCTTTCAGAAGGGCCAGTCGCATAATTGTAGCCTTCGTCATCTCACCACTGATGGAGCATTCAACCTGTTAGGAGCCGGGAAGAACAGCACATACAGTCCCTGGGGGCTGGCATTTAAAGGAGATTAGATGAGATGGATCAACACAGTTCATTGGGTCATCTTATTTCATTCATGTGAATCTGTTGACAAAGGATGTTATCCCTGGGCCTGAGCTTCCTCTGGGAGGTTTCTAGAAAGAGGAGGAGGGCATGGGTGAACCTGGGGGAGCATTAGCATCGGGACACAATGAATGGGGCTTTGTGTGGGCCTGAATCATGGGGATGCGAGGACGACAGATAGGGACCCTGTCACTACACCGTCCTTCAGGTGTTTGCAAGTAGCATGGTAAGCATGCGACCAGAAAGGGGCACGCTCCTGTGGCTAGAAGGATTTGGTCCTCTAGTTCAAAGGCTACACAGAGAGCTGAGGGCTAAGACTTCTATTCTCTCTCTTCCTCCCTTACATACTCCCCCCCCCCACATCCCTACTTCCCCAGCTGGTGGCCGGTGTGAGTTTTACAAGACAGAAGATGTGATTTCAGATTTTCATGTCCCCAGCACTCCACTTCTGGACCCCTGGGCTGCAACATGAAGACACCTGTCACCCCCTCCCAGCCCCCACCTGCACGTGCTCCGATTTCCCTTTCTTTTCTCCAGCCTTGTAACACCCCTGCACTTGGACTCCTTCCCCATCCCTCTACCCCACAGTGATGTAGAAACCACAGACTGAGCACCCTCAGTCCCCGTGGGCATTGACTATAGATTCCCCTGGGGTTTCTGGAGTGTCCTCCATCAAAAATATGACGTCTCTCTCTACTCCCCAACAATAAAGGATTTTCAAATATGACCCAGAGTATTGTATTTGTTTCACTGCTTGGCGGGGGCGGGGAGTGGTTCTCTTCCTGACTCTTCCAGCTACATCATACACGCCTACATGATATGCATACACACATGTATCATATATTAATAGAAGCATCTTTATTTTGTACATGTATTGATTTTCCCAAAAGTGCCTTAGTCAGTGTTTCAAATAATTGGTATTGGAAGATTTATTTAGTAATTTAAAAATAAATGAACAAGGGGCGCCTGGGTGGCTCAGTGGGTTAAGCCTCTGCCTTCGGCTCAGGTCATGATCTCAGGTCCTGGGATCGAGCCCTGCATCAGGCTCTCTGCTCAGGAGGGAGCCTGCTTCCCCCTCTCTCTCTGCCTGCCTCTCTGCCTACTTGTGATCTTTCTCTCTCTGTCAAATAAATAAATAAAATCTTTAAAAAAAATAAATGAACAAATTTGGAAGATGGTTTCTAGTACTCACAGTCTTTCACAGACTAACTTCAGATAAAGGAAAAACGTACCCTGAATGGCTTGTCCGTATTTCGAGGATGAGCCTAAGAGATGTCAATCCCTGAATCTGACTCTACTTAGAGAGGGGCGGGAGGTGGGGGTGGGAGGCAGGGCTGTGCAAGGACCCAGCCCCAGAGGAGGACGAATCCATAGAGCCGCACCATTTCTCTGTCTGCAAATGTCGAGCAGGGGTCCTGTAACAGGCCACAGGAGGAGAGGGTGACCTATATACAGTGTTTATTGTGTAGCAGGGCTGCGGACAAGCGAACAAAACTTGGTCTTGCCAGGATGGGGTGTGATTGGGGAAGTTCCCGCAAAAACCAGGAAGGGAGCTGCTAGCTTCAGTGTTAACTGGCTATCTTAGTTATTTTAAAGGGAAAACATTTGTTTCAGATTTCTCTGCCATGCAACCCATACTAGACCTTGCAGGGTTGGTCTAGCAGTCCACAGAATTTGGAAGGCTCTGAAATGAGGTGTGTGAGTGTCTTTTATTTAGCTGATGTGCCAACTATCACAGACCAGGGATCCCAAGGGGTGTTCTGTATCCTAAAGGAACAGCCTGAGAAATCCTCAGATTCCTTAGTTCAACCCAGTGTGGAGCTAGTGCGGAACCTGGCCATCCCCTTAAACGGATACTCCACTGTCCCGAGGCAATGTAGAGACAGCATCATGGAGCCAGAGGTGGCCTCCTACAGGTCCTTCACCCCTGCAAAAGTTCTCTCTTCCCAGAACCCGCATGGGGCAACTTTGGACCCACAGCTGCATCGAGGGGATGAGGGAGGAGAGAAAGCTCAACTCAGTGTCCCTTGGGTCAGGTTTTATCGCTAGAGGTCAAAGAATGTTCTTAACCGAGCCTCAAGCCTTCCTTCAGTGAGTCATCGTGTTGGCTTTTCAAAACTATCTATCTAGAGGGTTTTAAAGTAGGGTAACACTTGCAGAGTCTGGGGCATGTATTTGGGTCATGAAAGCTTCAAGAGTTGGTTCTGCTCAGACTTGGGGGATGAGCGAGCCTGCGGAGATGACTCAGGGGCTTTGCCAAGTAGGAGCATAAATGCAGAAAGGTTGCTCTCTGGTGGGACAGACAAAAATTGCAGGTCTGGGGCTCACAAGAAAAATGAAGCCCAATTTTAAGCCGCAGTCCTGTTTTTGTGCTTGAAGAATGTGTAAAGGAATCCCTGCTCTCCTCTTCCTGCTGTAAAGAGGTTGGGGCCTAAGGAGACCTAGCCAAAAAGACCTTGACGGAATTTCTGGCCCCTGTGCGTTTAGCTCTGTGTGTGTGTGTGTGTGTGTGTGTGTGTGTGTTACTGGGATTGCATGTCGATTTACTTTATTTATTTAAAAAATATTTTATTTATTTGACACAGAGAGAGAGAGAGAGGGAGGGAGCAGAGGCAGAGGGAAAGGGACAAGCAGACCTCCCGCTGAGCAAGGAACAGGATGTGAAGGCAGGGCCTTGGTCCCAGGGCCCTGAGACCAGGACCTGAGCCAAAGTTAGACAACTGAGTCCCCCAGGAGGCCTGCACAGTGATTTACTTTAAAAAGATTTCCATCTTAGAAGTTCTGGACTAATTCTAATGTGTGCGGAGGGGTGGTTTCACCACTCAAACAAGCAATTCCGTGATACTATCTACACAGAGATGCTATCAGACTCCACAGGTGAAGGGCTCAGTCCTGTGAGGCCGCGCCTCACACTTCAGACGCCATCTCAAGTCCAGATTATTTCCTGTGCTTCCGACCTACTGCTTACAGACTGGAGGTTCCCATGCCTCCCCCTTTAGGTTTGATTAATTTGTGAGAGTGGCTCACAGAACTCAGGAAACCTGCTTACTTCCTAAATGACCAGTTTATTATAAAAGGACACAACCCCAGAACAGCCAGATGGAAGAGATGGGTAGGGTAAGCCACAGGCAGAGGGGTGTGGAGTTTGTACTTTCTCTTTGAGGGCACCACTCTCCTTTCCCCAGCTTAGCACGTGTTCATCAACCCAGAAAACTCTGAGAATCCCATCCTTTTGGGTTTTTATGGAGGCTTCATGACATAGTTGGGATTGATTAAACCATTGGCCATTGGCAATTGATTCAACCTCCAACTCCAATCCTTAGGTGCTGCCCCATAGCTACCCAACAACATGACAAAGGACACCTTTGTGATAGTCATCACTTAGGACATGCCAATGGTTTTAGGAACTCTTTGTCAGAAATGGAGATGAAGACCAAATATATATTTCTTATTGTAAATCACATCACATGTAGAAACGTATGAATTTTACACCGTTAGCAGGGTTTCTTAGCACCTGAAGTACACGTGGTGGGGTCATCACTCCAGAGATGGTTAAGACAGTTGGCTAGGAAGGTGGGGAGGCCCACGACTTCTGTAGCCACACGTCGCGGAGTCATGCTGGAGGTTTTGAGTCTACGGTTGCATGAGGGTCCACTCGGTCACCTCTTCCAGCTGTGGGGGTTGGGCCTGCCATTGGAACACGTATCAGCTTCTAAATGACCCTTTCATGAGAGAGCTAAGGGAGATCACCTGTCCCCCAAACTACAAGAAAGTCTGCCTTTGTATTTCCTTGCTAATAAATATTACATGATCGGCACCCTTTGGTGTAATGCTTGCTTTCACTCTAACCTACCACCTGTTAGTGAGGTTGTAAAACCAGGGACACACAACCTCCCAAACGCATCAAGATAACTGATGGTTGCCAAATTGACAAACTGTCTTAGATCAGATGGCAACATCCTGTGTGTCCTCTTCCCATTCTCTGGTCAAGGAATTACTGAACTCTACCTTGTGCTTGCCTTGAGGGTTCGTGTCTGGCCGTCTTCTATCACCCAGCAGGGGACAGAATGTGATGGGAGAGAGGCTGAAGCAGAAGGGTCCCAGAGCCTGAGGGGTTCCTACGATTGAGGAGGGAGAGTGGGGTGACCGTGACTTCTAACATCTTTGGTGGCCGTGGTGGTGGGGGTGGGTTGCAGGTAGGGCCTATAGTTGTGGTTTGATGACAATCCTTGGGCAGGAGCACCTGAGGATAGGATATGGAGGGTCACTGCAGTGGTAAGGGAGAAGGGTGGGGAGAAGCAGCACAACCGAGCTCTAGAAACAGTTGGTGATGTAAGGAAGGAAAAATAATTTTCCCTCTATCCTTCTTTTTTAATTAATTAATTAATTAATTAATTTGACAGAGAGAGAGAGAGCGAGAGAGAGCAAGTGCACAAGCAGGGGGAGCAGCAAGCAGAGGGAGAGGGAGAACCAGGCTTCCCACTGAGCGTGAACCAATGTAGTCACCCAGGCATCCCTACACTTTTTTTTTCCCCCTTCCTTCCTGCCTTCTTTCTTTCTTTCTTAAGATTTATTTATCTATTTAAGAGAGAGCATGGGTGGGGGGAGGAGCAGAGGGAAAGGAAGAGAGAGGACCTCAAGCAGACTCCCTGACCATCATGAGTGTGGAGCCCTATGTGGGGCTGGGCCCCAGGACCTGAGATCGTGACCGGAGTCAAAACCAAAACCAAGAGTCACATGCTTAACTGACCGAGACACCCAGGTGACCCCCCTCTACCTTTCTAAGTTCTTGGCTGTGACCAAGCCATCATAAAAGATTAACTGGAGAAAAGCAAACATAAGTTCAGTAACAAGTATACTTCCTGTAAACATGGGAGAAGCTCAGGAGGACGGAGTAACTCCCTAACAGCCTGAGCCACCACCTTAAATACCATCCCCAGCTAAAGACAAAAGAAGATATTGGGGGTGGGGAGCCAGTTATGGGGGGTTTTCAGGCCAAGCCCTGTAAATAAGGGGGTGATTGTTATGTATATTGAGGTCCCTGCCTTCTCCACTGATGAGAGTTTCTGGAGATTTACGTCATCCTTGTCTTCCTAGTACAGAAAGAGACACCCGTGCAGATAAAGGTTTCCCTTATAAATGTAACTTCTGTGTTTCCAGAGCTTCTCCCGCGTCTGCCGTTTTAAAAAAATAAGTAGCCGAGGGGGTGCCTGGGTGGCTCAGTGGGTTAAACATCGGCCTCTGGCTCGGGCCAGGATCACAGTGTCCCAGGGGATGCAGCCGGGGGCGTGGGGCTCCTTGCTCAGTGGGGTGTCTGCTTCTCCCTCTGCCCCTCACCCCACTCTTGTGCTCTTTCTCTCAAATAAATAAATAAAATCCTAAAAAAAAAAAAGGCTACCTAAAATAATCCTTATGCCAAAGAGGCATTTGGGGGTGGTAAATTCTGCTCCCCTTCAGGGACGACAGGCTGTAGGAAACAGGGTGGGCTCTCAAGGTGCCGTGGGAGCCTGTAAATTCCTCCCTCTGGCCACCCAGGTGGGTGGAGGGGCAGCAGCGGTTTTTCAGACACGAGTGTTCGGGAGGCGCAGACCTCAAGTACTTGTTTATTCATTGGTTCATTCAGTCAAGCAGGCTTTTTTTTTTTTTTTTCCTCAAACAGGCTTTATTAAGCACCTGTCACAGGACCAGATAGTGTGTGGTGAACCATGCCAGGAGTAGAATCAAGAACCACAGAGCCCCGTCTTTAGGAAGCTCTCAGCCCAGCACACTCAGTAGTTCACAAACAACCTGACTTCATTTTTACCTTTATCTGCAACGTTTGGAGAAGCTTCTGGGACGATGAGATGTAGGACAGGGTAGAGCATGACAGCTTAGAGTCGGGATGCCATGCCCCAGGGTGAGGAGGGGATGGCCCTCCACCGGTCAATGAGGGCAATTCAGAAAAACCGGGACTGCGGGGGTTGGGAACGTCCCCGCAGCTGCTCCCGCTGTTGCCCGGCCCGCAGTCCCCGGCCGGCAGTCCCCGGGCTGCGTGGGAGTGGTATGGAGGCCGAGAAAAATTAAGGCCATCCCACCTCAGATTTAGCCTTAGCATAAGTATAGCCATCTTAGCTCCGGCAGCCATCTCAGACCCCTGTGCCCAAGGGCTAAACTTTCCCCTACTTTAGTTCTAAGGACCCCCACCCTCCTTTAGTAACAAGAACCCCCACCCTGCTTTAGTAACAGGAAGCTCCACCCTGCTTTAGTTCCTGAGACCCCCACCCTGCTTTAGTAACAGGAACCCATAAATACCCCTGCCTTAGCTAAGCTCGGGGTCCAAGTCCCTACTCCGTTGTGTCGGGTATACTTGGGCCCAGCTTAAGCTTATTGAATAAACCCTCGTGTAATTGCATCGGTGTTAGCTCCGTGGTGGTCTCTTGGACGCGAAAACTCGGGTATAACATTTGGAGGTTCCACCGAGACCTGGGAGACTCCCAGGACCCCAACCAGGAGGGTCTTGCACCGGTTGGTGAGTGCACTCATTTTTATCTATTTGCGCGCATACTTTGGGAGCTCCAATCTGCATTTTTACCCGTAGGAATTCCAACTTGTATCTGGGTTGACATTGGCTCAAGCGGACACGTGGCAGGCCATCGACTGGGGGTCTTGAGAGATGTCCCTTGCCCCTGCAGGGGGTTCGAGTCCCCCACCGTTTAGGGGGTTAGAGTCTCCTTAGGCGGTCACCAGGGGGCTTGGGTCCCCTGCCGTTTCAGGAGGTCAGAGTCCCCTTAAGCGGTCACCAGGGGGTTCGTTGTCCCTCAAGGCAGCCAGGGGTTCGAGTCCCCCTAGGTGGTCAGGCATCTTGTTTTTGTTGTCAGTTGTGCTGTTTGTTAAATATATGGGAATTTTGTCTGTTGTGCTGGTTGTTAAGTTTATGGGAATTTTTGGAAGAGGTGTCCCTTACCCCCGCCTGGAGGACAAGATCCTCATCTGTGAGGAGAGCCGGCTGCCTTTGCGGTTGGATTCTCCCTTAACTTCCTTTCAGTTTTGTCTTCGTGGCCGTGCCGGATCATTTGTCTGTGTGAGTGTGTTCTTGTTAATTGTTGTAAGTGTATGTGCCTTGTTGTGGACTGAAGGCATGATGGGACAGACACAGACTACCCCTCTGTCCCTGATGATTAACCACTTCTCGGACGTCAGGGAGAGAGCTCATAATCTGAGCACAGACGTACAAAAGGGAAAGTTTCGGACTTTCTGCATGTCTGAGCGGCCAGCTTTTAATGTAAAATGGCCCCGGGAGGGAACCTTTCAGCTTCCTCTTATCCTACAGGTTAAAGCCACCCTGACCAAATGTCTTGCCAGATGGCAAGACATGACAGAGAATCCTCCCTCCTGGCTTAAACCTTTTCTCCCTCCCAAAGTAGGACCTACACCCAAGATCCAGGCCTTGCAGAAACCAACTCCCAAGTCTAACAAGAAAGCAGAGTCCTAACCAAAGACTCTGATTTACCCCGTCTTCCAGACACTCCCACGGAGGACCTGATTTTTCCGCCGCCCTACGAGGTCTCCCCCTCCCCGTCTGCCCCTCCAAGAGGCATCAGGGGCTGTCGAGGGAATGCCACCCTCCCAAGTGGAGGGGCCCCCATACATGGGCCAGCGGCAGGGACATGTGGATGGACCCATCGAGTGGCCCCAGCCTCAAACCTGGGACCGGCCGATTCCACTCATCCTTCCCCTCCGTGCCATGGGACCCCCCGATGAAACGGGGGGACAACTAATGATATATTGGCCATTCTCTACTAGTGACTTATACAATTGGAGAACTCAACATGCAAAGTTCTCTGATAACCCAAAAGATCTGATTGGTCTTTTGGATACTGTTCTTTTCAGCCATCAGCCCACCTGGGATGACGGTTGGCAGCTCCTGCAGGTTCTCTTTACTGCTGAGGAAAGAGCGAATCCAGGTGGAAGCCCGGAAGTCCGTCCTGGGTGACGACAGCCAGCCAACTCAGAGCTCCGATCTCATAAATGCAGCTTTCCCCTTGTCTCACTCCGCTTGGGACTACAACTCGGCAGAAGGTAAGGAGAGGCTCTGGGTCTACCGCCAGACTCTAATGGCAGGTCTCAAGGCTGCAGTACGCAAGGCTACCAGTCTGGCCAAGGTATATGATGTAAGACAGGGTAAAGATGAGAGTCCGGCGGCATTCCTAGAAAGGATCATAGAGGCGTTCAGACAGTACACCCCTATGAATCCAGAGGCCCCAGAGACCAAAGCTGCCATAGTTATGGCTTTTGTTAGCCAAGCCGCTCTGGACATTAAAAGGAAATTACAGAGGGTAGAAAGACTAGGAGAGAAGAGCCTACAGGATCTGATAGTGGTGGCAGAAAGAGTCTACAATAACAGAGAGACCCTGGAGGAGCAACAGCTAAGTGACTGTCAGACTTGGAACCTGGCTAAGATCCTACTGGCCACGACCATGGATGACCCACATGAAAAACAGAGACGTCTCAAGAAGCTGGCTTCAGGAGAAGCTTGCCCTTGACCCCAAAGATCCAAGACCTCTTCACTTTTGAATGGGCAGACCCGGAGAAGGGCATCAGTGGCCAACTCACCTGGAATCAATTACCACAAGGATTCAAGAATTTGCCCCCCATCTTTGATGAGGCACTGCACGAAGACTTAAGTGAGTTCCCTGCCAAACACCCTAATCTGACTCTATTACAATATGTAGATGATACCGTGTTGGCAGCAGAGGACCAGGAAATATGCTTACTAGGCACCAAGGACTTGCTCCAAACGATAGCAACTCTGGGATACCGGGCTTCAGTTAAGAAGGCCCAGATCTGCAGAATGGAGGTGAGCTACCTGGGGTGCAAATTAAAAGATAGACAAAGATGGTTAATGGATGCATGGAGGAGACCGTCATGAGAATCCCACAGCCTCGAAATGTCCGCCAGGTATGTGAATTCCTAGGGTTGGCTGGGTTCTGCCGATTGTGGATCCCAGGTTTCGCTGACATAGCTAAGCCCCTCTATGAGGCCACGAAACAAAAACAGGACTTTGTATGGACTGAGGCCATGGACAAAGCCTTCAATGACCTTAAACCAGCCTTGCTTTCGGCCCTGGCACTCGGGCTGCCTGATCTGACTAAGCCCTTCCATCTTTATGTGGATGAAAAGGAACGGGTGGCAAAGGGAGTCCTAATTCAATACATGGGCCCCTGGAAGAGACCGGTGGCATACCTCTCAAAGAAATTAGATGCCATGGCCGCTGGATGGCCTCCATGTTTAAAAATTATTGCTGCAGAGGCCACCATGGTTAAAGATACAGATAAGCTGATTATGGGGCAGGAACCATACGTCACTACCCTACATGCCATTGAAGGGGAACTCAACCCCTGGACCAATGGATCAGCAATGCCCGCTTGACCCATTATCAGAGCTTGTTTTTGAACCCTACCAGAATTTTGTTCCAGCTGCCAACAGCCCTAAACCCAGCGACACTGCTCCCTAACCCTGACGGGGACCCCCCACCCACATGACTGCCAAGAAATCCTGGCTCAGGTGCACGGAGTCAGAGCCCATCTCCAGGACCGACCACTGCCGAATGCAGATGACACCTGGTATACGGTATACAGATGGCAGTAGCTTTGTCCAGGAAGGAATCAGGTATGCGGGGGCAGCTGTGACCACAGAGACAGAGAGTGTCTGGGCGGAACTGTTGGTGGCTGGGACGTCTGCCCAACGTGCAGAACTGATTGCGCTAACCAAGGCGCTAACAATGGGATCAGGCAAGCGGATAAACAACAATACTGATAGCAGGTACGCTTTTGCCACAGCCCACATCCATGGAGCCATTTATAGAGAAAGAGAGCTCTTAACAGCAGAAGGAAAGACTATTAAAAACAAGGCAGAAACCCTCGAGCTCCTAAGGGCCCTCTGGCTGCCTAAGGCAGTGGCCATTATCCATTGTCTAGGATATTAAAAAGCAGACACGCCAGTGGCCAGAGGAAACAGGCTGGCCGACTTAAAGGCAAAAGAGGCAGCTCTTTCAGTGGACCATGTCTTAGTGACCACACTGCCTGATCCGGGAGCACCGAGCTTGCCAGACAACCCCAACTACACTGACGAAGACTTAACAATGGATTAGGCGTCTGCCCGGGACACAATGCCTACATGGCTGGTGGATAATCAGCTGCTGCTGATTATGCTGCAGCATAATCCTACCAGAGGAACTGGGACGGCGACTCCTATCCAAAATGCACAGAAGTACACACATGGGAACAAAAAAAATGGAAGACTTGGTGCGACATGCAGAGATCACTATCAAAGACTCCCTATCAAGATCGAACAGATTGTGGCAAACTGCCACGCATGCCAATTAACTAATGCCACCGCCCATGGATCTAACCTGGGCACCCGGCTCTGGGGGGACCGCCCAGGAGCCTACTGGGAAGTGGACTTCACCGAGATAAAACCTGGAAAATATGGATACAGGTATTTACTGGTATTTGTAGATACTTTCTCAGGATGGACAGAAGCATTTCCCACCAAACATGAAACCGCACAGAACATGACCAAGAAACTGCTGGAAGACATCTTACCGAGGTATGGTTTTCCTATTAAGATTGGATCAGACCACGGACCAGGATTCGTCTCTAAGGTAACACAGGGAGTGGCACTAGTACTTGGGGCAGATTGGAAATTATATTGCGCATATAGGCCCCAAAGCTCAGGACAGGTAGAGAGGATGAACAGAACATTACAAGAGACCTTGACTAAATTAGCCTTGGAGACTGGCAGGGATTGGGTGACTCTCCTCCCCTTCGCCCTATATAGGGTGCGAAACTCCCCATCTAAGATGGGACTTACCCCTTACGAGATCATGTTCAGTATTCCTCCACCTATTATTCCCAGTTTAAAATCTGAGGTGCTTGCTGAGTTTGATGATCACCAACTCCTTTTCTCCCTCCAAATGTTACAACGAACCCATGAACAGGTGTGGCCTAAGCTGAGGGCCCTCTACAAGACTGGACCACACCCCAGACCCCCATCGATATCAGCGGGGTGACTGGTTGTACGTCCGGAGATACCAACACCAGGCACTTCAAACATGGTGGAAGGGACCCTACATCGTGATCCTGACCACTCCCACCGCTCTCAAGGTCGGCAGAATTACTCCCTGGGTCCACTACACCCACATCTGGCCAGCTGACCCACATGCCATTCTCAAGGACTTCGTCCCAGAATGGAAAAGTCAGCCCGACAAGGACAATCCCCTAAAGCTAAGACTGTGCCGTTCTCACTTACTCCACTAATGTTGCTTACTTTTGTCAAAGACAGAGTCAGTACAGTTCAGCTCATGGTACTCAGACAGCAATACCAACCATCTGACCTTGTTGCTGAGACCAGCCTGGGCCCATGATTGGGGCCTTCCCTAGGTTCCTCTGAGAGGGGGAAATGTGGAGGCCGAGAAAAATTAAGGCCATCCCACCTCAGGTTTAGCCTTAGTGTAAGTACAGCCAACTTAGCTCCGGCAGCCATCTCAGACCCCTGTGCCCAAGGGCTGAACTTTCCCCTATTTTACTTCAGTTCTAAGGACCCCCACCCTGCTTTAGTAACAAGAACCCCACCCTGCTTTGGTTCCAGAGACCCCCACCCTGCTTTAGTAACAGGAACTCATAAATACCCCTGCCTTAACTAAGCTCGGAGTCCAAGTCCCTACTCCGCTGTGTCGGGTATACTTGGGTCCAAGCTTAAGCTTGTTGAATAAACCCTGGTGTGATTACATCGGTGTTGGCTCCTTGGTGGTCTCTCCGACGCGAAAACTGGGGTATAACAGTGGGAGGTGGGGCCTGGTCAGGGGTCCCCAGAGGCGCTGGAGGAGAGCGGAGTCTCCGCCGGGCTTTGGCCCGCCCCACCCGGCTCCCGGCCCCGCCGTTGGGGGGCGCTGCCTCCTCCCGGGCGGCTGGGGGCGCTGCGGCCAAGCGGCGGGGGGCGCTGCCTCCTCCGGGACGGCGGGGGGCGCTGCGGGCCGGGCGGCGGGGGCGGCCCGGGCCGGCGCGGCGAGCGGCGCGGCGGATGGAGAGTCTGGCCGCGGCCGGCGGCGCCGCCTCCTTGTCGGGCCAGGCACGGCGGGCCGGGGCCTTTGTGTGAGGCGGCGGTGGCGATGGTGCTCGGGCCCCGCGGAGCCGGGTAAGCGCGGCCGGGCCGAGGGCTGACCCGGGTCGAGTCCCGACCCCCGTCCCGGCCTTTCTCTCGCTCTCGCGGGGCTCCCTCCTGCCCGCTCTCGTCGGCCGGACCCATCATACCCGGCCGCGCGCCGACCCCGGCCGGTTCCGCCGCCCATCCTTTTGCTCCCGTCTGGCCCGGCGCCCCCGGAGCCGCCCCGGGGGGATCCCCTGCCGCTTGGGGAGCGACCGAGGTGCTCGGTGGCCCCCGGATGGAGCACCCTGGCCCGATCCAACCCCGTTCTTGCTGGGTTTGACCCTCCAGAGGAGAGACTGCGGCACCACGGGATTTTTGGGGTGCCTTCTCGGAAGTTCCCAGTGTGCCCCCCTTCCCACCCTCCACTCAGGCTTGCCAGTGCCCCGACCTGATGTGTGGCCGCCAGGGCCCGGGAGAGGCTTCCCTGTATCCCAACAAAGCGCAGAAGCTTCTTGGACCCCAGAAAAAGTTGGGAGTTTGTAGAGGTGGTGAGGTGGAGAAAGGGGCTGTGTTGCGCGGGGCGAGTGCTGAGACTGAAGGAGAATGCAGCTAGCTTGTCTTCCTCACTCATGCAGGACTTGGCGGGGGGGGGGGGGGGAGTGGGATCCAGCAAGCTTTTAGGAGTCTTGCCAGTATAATTAGATGGGCTCTTAGGGCATTAAGTAAGTCTTTTCGTTCTGATAAGAATATGCATAGATCCCAAAAACGGTGGTTAAAAAAAAAAAAGGCATATATAAGTAATAGTAAATGCTACAGTGTATTCTATTTTGCTTTATTTCTTTGGGTCGTCAGTGTTTTAGCTTAATCTTAAGCATGCGGAGGAGGAGACAGCAGTATCTGGATGGCTCTGGGTTACGGTAAGACAAGAGACTAGGCAGGTAGGTGATTTAGGGAGGGAGAGATCAGAACTCATGAATGAGCAAGAGGTCTATTTAGGGACTGGAAGGACAGAGCATTGATAAGAAAATAAAAGAGCAACCTTCTCTTGCCCTCAGCAGCTAATGGAACTTTGGTAATTATGTTCAAGTACTTTTACTGTGTTTGTAAGAGAAGGGAAAGTACTGAACGAGATAGGAAAGCTTGTATTGGGGAAGAAGTTAGGAGATTCATTTGCGCCCTCCATCTGCTAATGAAGTGAGGGATTGTGTCGGAGAGGTTGCCTCTGACTTGGCCCTGAGGTACTAGCTTCTATCCCACCAGGCCTAACCCCTCTCTTACTGACTCTCACAGATGGCGCTATCAGATTTTTTTCAATACTTTCAGGTTTTGTTGTGACCGCTCTGTCTTTGGGAACATGCAGGGAGAGAGGTCATTGTCCCGTCACTTGTCCTTGCCCCTGGCAGCATGGAGCAGCTTGGGGTCATCTATGAGGTGTCCTTTGGCTCCTCCCCGCCCAGGGCTCACAAACACTCAGACTGGCGGTATTTTCTTTGGCAGAGCTCCTTGCTTGCAGGGATGTGTTTGGCCATCCATCTCTTCCTTTTGCTGTCCACAGGTGAACCGTGCTGATACGGAGGCAACGTCCTAGGAGCTGCTAAGATGGGCATGAGGATCAAACTGCAAAGCACCAACCACCCCAACAACCTGCTCAAGGAACTCAACAAGTGCCGGCTCTCAGAGACCATGTGCGATGTCACCATTGTGGTGGGGAGCCGCTCCTTCCCGGCCCACAAGGCCGTATTGGCCTGCGCTGCGGGCTACTTCCAGAACCTCTTCCTGAATACAGGGCTGGATGCTGCCAGGACCTACGTGGTGGACTTCATCACCCCTGCCAACTTCGAGAAGATTCTGAGCTTTGTCTACACGTCGGAGCTCTTCACAGACCTGATCAATGTTGGGGTCATCTATGAGGTGGCTGAGCGCCTGGGCATGGAGGATCTCCTCCGGGCCTGTCACTCCACCTTTCCTGACTTGGAGAGCACCGCCGTGGCCAAGCCCCTGACCAGCAGCAGGGAGAGCCACTCCGGTACCCAGAGTTGTAGCTCGGCAGAACCTGCCTGTCCGCTTGGAGACCTCCGGGGTGGGGGGGAGCACTTCGGTCCTGATAGGAACTATGTGTTACCTAGTGATGCTGGAGGAAGCTGTAAAGAGGAAGAGAGAAATGTCACCGGTGACACTAACCATAGCTTGCCTCTGTCACAGCAGCCCATGCCGCCAAAGACAGAAGACCACGACGGCCCTGCTCCTTTCACCCCCGTCCCTAGTCTGGTGACTCAGCCTGTCCTAGGCGCCGTCAGCATGGGCATCCAAACCAGCGCGAGCTCCTGCCAGCCGTACAAGGTTCAGAGCAACGGAGACTTCAGCAAAAACAGCTTCTTCCCCCCTGACCGTGCAATTGACATTACCCCTGGGACCAACTCGTGTCTGAGCAATAGCGACCACTCCAAAGATCCGGGCTTTGGGCAGATGGATGAGCTCCAGCTGGACGAACTGGGGGATGATGACTTGCAGTTTGAAGACACCACCGAGGAGATAGGCACAGCAGAGGAGGTGATTGAGTTGAGTGACGACAGTGAGGATGAGCTGACTTTTGGCGAGAGTGACAACCGGGAGAATAAGGCCATGCCCTGCCAGGTGTGCAAGAAAGTTCTAGAGCCCAACATTCAGCTCATCCGACAGCATGCTCGGGACCATGTGGACCTGCTGACAGGCAACTGCAAGGTCTGCGAAACCCACTTCCAGGACCGAAACTCCAGGGTGACCCACGTTCTGTCCCACATCGGCATTTTCCTCTTCTCCTGCGACATGTGTGAAACTAAGTTCTTTACCCAGTGGCAGCTTACCCTCCACCGACGGGATGGGATATTTGAGAACAACATCATCGTCCACCCCAACGACCCCCTCTCTGGAAAGCTGGCTCTCTTTTCTGGGGCAGCCACTGCAGAGTTGAAGTGCGCTGCCTGTGGGAAGGCACTGGCCAGAGATTTCCATGCAGTCCGAGGACACATCCTTGACCATCTGCACCTGAAGGGCCAGGCCTGCAGTGTCTGTGACCAGCGCCACCTGAACCTCTGCAGCCTCATGTGGCACACGCTGTCCCACCTGGGCATTTCCGTCTTCTCCTGCTCCGTCTGTGCAAATAGTTTCGTGGACTGGCACCTTCTAGAGAAGCACATGGCCGTGCACCAAAGCCTGGAGGATGCCCTCTTCCGCTGCCACCTGTGCGGCCAGAGCTTCAAGTCGGAGGCCGCCTACCGCTACCACGTGAGCCAGCACAAATGCGGCAGTGGCCTTGATGCCCGGCCCACCGCGGGGCTGCAGCACCCCGCTCTCCAGAAGCGGAAGCTGCCGGCGGAGGAGTTCCTGAGTGAGGAACTGGCTCTGCAGGGCCAGCCCGGGAACAGCAAGTATAGCTGCAAGGTCTGTGGCAAAAGGTTTGCCCACACAAGTGAGTTCAACTACCACCGGCGCATCCATACGGGCGAGAAGCCGTACCAGTGTAAGGTGTGCCACAAGTTCTTCCGAGGCCGCTCGACCATCAAGTGCCACCTGAAGACGCACTCGGGGGCCCTCATGTACCGTTGCACGGTCTGTGGCCACTACAGCTCCACGCTCAACCTCATGAGCAAGCACGTGGGCGTGCACAAAGGCAGCCTCCCACCTGACTTCACCATTGAGCAGACCTTCATGTACATTATCCATTCCAAAGAGGCGGAGAAGAACCCGGACAGCTGACTGGGTCCCCGCGTAGCCAAGGGCAGCTCCCAGGCAGCAGCCAGGACGTTGATTTTCTAATGGCTGTTGGGCCCTCTGCAGTTTCAATTTGGCCTTGCTAGGAAATTCTGTTCTGTCTTGTGTTGAAAGAAGAAGAAAGAGCACACAAGCTGTTACTGTTTTTGAGAAGCAATGGCCCTATCATGTTTACCTCCTTACCTGTTCTTGCCCACGGTGGGCTGTGTTTTTGAGTCTTCGGAGGCCGGGCTTGGGATCTGGTCAGGCAGTTGATGTCAACTAGATCCCCTGACTAGATCCCCTCTCCACGCCTCTCAAGTTTTAGTTTACTGATAGGTATTTATGCTGCTAAGAATCCAACCAACAGCCTCACTGAATAGAGGAGGTGGAGAGAGGTTTTCACTGTGGGTATTATTGCCAGATTTCCATCTGGGATGCCCAGCTCTGAGAGAGATTTGGGGAATGTGGTCTTTCAGAAAAGACTAGTCTGCAGGGCAGCTCACTTCAGGCTCCAGGCCTGGCCCTCAGCAGGGAAAAGGTGGATGGGACGGCGGCGCCTGCTCGTTTCCACGCTCTCATCTGCTGGGGGAGGACAGGAAAATCTTTCGGCAGCTAGATCCAAACTGGGGGCAGAGCTTTCTGTTTAGGTCAGAAAGCTTTGGGATGAATCCTTGCTGGTCAGAAGAGGTGTCCTCCAGGGCCACCGGAAGTGGCAGCCTGGATGGACAGGAAGGGAGGCTTCTCTTTTCTCCTCAATTCCAAAGAAATAAGATTTTATGGAGTTGTAGCCCAGGTGGTTGGTTAGGCCTTCCCTGTGGGGCAAAGAGGACAGGGAGCCCTTTGATACAGTCATCTGTCATCTGGCTACCTCCGTCGACTTTGAGTTTCCTGATGGAGAGGTGGGGATGTCTCTGACAGCAGCAACCTTGCCTTAATTTACATCCAGTCTCCCACCTAGAAGTGTGTTTGACCTGTGGTGTAGATGAGAAGACCCCACGGGGTGGCGGAGTGTTGGACTGTGAGCCCTTCAGGATCGAAGGGACCCGAGTGTGTAGCGGGATGTGCGGTCTGTCTGTCCCAGTCGGGTAACCTGTTGTTTACTTTGTGCTAACTGCCAGGAGCTTTAGCAGCTCACCTTTGACCTGCTGGAATTTATCCTGATCTGTCATTGCATCGCCACCAGGGGGCGTAATTGGACGGCAGCTGGTGCAAGCCTGCCCCAGGTGGCTGGGATGGAGTCTGCCCAGTCCTTGGGGCTGGTTGCTCCATTCTTTGTGGCTTTTGAGGGGTTCTTGCCCAAAGAAGGCTTGAGGGAGAGGACCTTCGGATCCCGCATATTCACAAGGTAGCACCTCAGTAACTCATACTACCTCAGCCTGCTCAGGCGAGCTCTGGGAGTCCCTGGCCTAGGCCCTGACACTGCCCTTGGGGGGACTCAGCAGCACCCGGGCTGTTTCACAAGCGAGTGGTTTTAATTAACTCACAGAGCCTTTTCGAACATTGATATTTATTTATTTTTGCTTTTATATACATAGTACCCAGCATCTCTTTTGGATAAGTGACTTAAGGAAAATGAGTTTCTCCCCAGCGAGTAGCCATAGTCCAGGGGACGGTCCTGGCCAGAGGTTTGGAAACGGGGGCTCGGACTCAGGGAGAAGGTGTCTAGCCTTTAAACAAGTGACTCCTTTTCTTTCTGTCCAGATAGTCTCTTGCAAAATAAGCCCAGGGAACCCTTTAGGTAATGGTTGTGAGTTATAGGAAGTTGGGGCTTATTAAATTCCTCGGCCTTTCCTACATGAGCTTGAGTAGATAGAGGACCGGGTTGAGGGGAACAAATTAAATGAAGGAACTTTTTGCACATTTTCTCATCCTTCCTAAACTTGGAAAGCTATATTAAGACACACAGGCAAGCCAAAGTTTCATCCCTGTCGGACTTGCT
This sequence comes from Lontra canadensis, assembly GCF_010015895.1. Lineage (NCBI taxonomy): Eukaryota > Metazoa > Chordata > Mammalia > Carnivora > Mustelidae > Lontra > Lontra canadensis. Next base: position 1,655,485 of record NW_022631047.1, on the reverse strand, counting down.
GCCTCTCTCTCTAGCCCTAAATTGGTAAAGCCTCCCAGTTGGGGTGCCTGCTCTCTGGTGGGGTGACTGTTACATGAAGGGATGTGTACCAGTGGCTGCTTTTTGCCATCGAACTTGTTATTCGTCCCCTCAGGTCATTCTTGTCAAGAAAGCAGTGCTGAGACTTTCTGTCCCTGACTGGCTTCTCCCTTTCTTTTCCCGCACTGACCGTTTGAAATTTAAGAAGGCGAATGTGCGGAAGACCGCCGTCAAGTATCTGCTAAACTTTGGAAGGCTGAATGATCCCTCCTAGACTGTCAGTGAGGACCAATTTTTGAAGGATCAGATTTGAGAGAGGTGGTACTTACTGGAACCCAGCCAGCTGGCCAAGCATGGATCAGTGTGCTGGAGAAACCCTTTTCCTTAACGGAGGGCATCGTGGATGCTGGGTAGTCTGTATACTTAACCTGAAACTGTGAAGTTTTCCCTTTTTGCCAGTAAACCAAAAAGCAAATCCTTGAACCTTGCCCCTGAAACACTAAACAAAAAGCTGCACCCCCTGATCGTCCTGAGGCTAAGCGCTTGATTGGGGGGTGGGAGGGTTGGTTGCGGTCAGACATGTAGCAGGGGTCAGTAGCTCGTGAGGCTCACTGACCAAACCCCATTTCTCTGCTTGTCCCCATATTCACACCTGACCCCTCCACCTGTTTAGGGTCATGTTTGCTGCCTACACCTCCAGCTCACCCTTTTCCGAACTGTTTTACTTGAAACTCTATGTTGTGGCAAAGGGCACTCTGGGATCCCTGGTCGAAGGTATTCATTTTATTTTGAGTTTTTTAAACTTTTTTTCAGCCTTCTGTTTTGTTGCCCCTCTGCCTTGGAGCCCAGTTTAGCAGTCTGCTGTATGTTCTGAGGTTCTCTCTGACCCCCTAAATGTCTTTTCTCCTCCCCCTTCTTCTCTGTTGTTCTGTACTCAGGACCAGCTACATAATTTGCAGAGTCCTTTGTTTAAAAATGAAGAATTTCAAGATGGCGACTGTAGAGCATTAAATCAGGCACGAGGCTATTCCTGACCTGTTTCTTAAGGGAAGAAGGTAATACTTGCATAGCACGTCAGAATAAACAGCAGAGGCTGCTTTTGGCCACAGGAAGGGGTCCGTCTCCCACCTCTCCTGTGAGCCGGTGCTGGCTTGCTGATGCCGTAGTGCCTGCTGGGAAGCTCTGCTACATTTTAGTATTTGGTCCTACATTTTAAGACCCCAGGGAGTCTCTATAGTTTATGGCTAGGTGGAAAGAAAGGAGGTGGGGGTTGGGCCCGGGTGACCCCTAAGAACCAGGAAATGGGTAAAAGTTTTTTTTTACTTTATTCCCTTCTGATCCATCAGTACCCCTTTGTCTCCAGGACAAACCTTTGGGCCTAAATACCTTCTCCCAATCAGGTTTTGCTACTGATGAATTTTCTTTGTCTTCTGGCCTCTTACTGTGCCCTGTTCCTGAGACTACTCAACTTTGGAAGTGAATTTAAATCCTTTTCTAGGTGGACACTGATTTTGTTGGTGTGGGAGTGGGCTGTGGAGAAGTCTGCCTGTCCGGATGTCCCCTCACATCCTTTGCTTTAGTCCTGCCCTGATTGGGTCAGGAAGCCGGGGGCACACAGCATTCATTTCACTGTCATCACTCATCGGCAAACTTAACATCAGAATGAAAATGAAACTGTTTTGATTTTGCTGTTTCTTTAACACCCTTCCCCTGTCCAGTCCACCCTTCCCTCCCACCTCTGCTAGTGAAAGTCTCTTATGAAACCGAGAAGAGTTGTTGACGCCTAACTTCCATTAAATTAATAAGTACTGACCTCCTAATATTTAAGTGTTTACTATCTATTGCTGTAAAGTTTTGTATATTTTGTAAACTTCTTTTCCCAAATAGTAGATGTCTAAAATCGTTGTACATCTGATTCTTTTATATTCCATTGTTCGGCACAAAGTGTGGTTTTTATTTAGAATAAAAAAAGGAAACTTGAAACAGGAATTCTTTTCCTCTTGACTGGGGTTACTCTGTCCCTTGAGTTCAGAAGATTGGGGCCCAACACTCAGTAGCGGCAGCATTGTGCTCAGCAGATGCCAGGATTCTTTTTAAAGGATTTTCTTTATTAGAGCACGAGCAGAGGGGAGGGGCAGAGGGAGAGGGAGAAGCAGACTCCCCACTGAGCCCAGAGCCCAACTTGGGGCTCAATCCCAGGACCTTGAGATCATGACCTGAGACGAAGGCAGAAGCTTAACCAACTGAGTCACCCAGGCACTCCTGATGCTAGGATTCTTTCGGGTAGCACAGTTTCTTTTCCTTTTTTTTTTTTTTTTTAAGATTTTATTTATTTGAGAGAGAGAAAAAGCACAAGCTGGGAGGGAGGCAGAGGGAGAGAGAGAAGCAAGCTCCCTGCTGAGCAGGGAGCCCGACACAGGGCTCAATCCCAGGACCCTGAGATCATGAACTGAGCTGAAGACAGATGCTTAACCAACTGAGCCAACCAGGCACCCCCCGCACAGGTTTCCTTTCCTGTAGCTGGAGTTCCCCGGGGTTAACCTGTTGACCTGTTTTTAGTGGCAAACTAAGTCAATAGCCCAGCCTTTCCAGGGGAAACCTCCCTGGGGGGAATCTGTTGGCCCAGAGAGTAGTGGACTCTGCTCATGTCTAGTTGGGCTAGAGGTTCAGCCTCAGATTGTCCTGCCAGTGCCATCTGATTCACTGATGTGGCATGTCTGGGCGGACAGAGGCAGACTCAGAGGAGGTGGAAGTTTGGCACGGTCTCATGGGGTCGTTAACAAACGTACCTCCACAAGGAAGGAGCTAGTTGGGGTGTGACGTGGTCCATCTGGTCTCCACACGTGGGTCAGGTGTGGCGCCGGTCAGGGCTCAGAGAATGCCAAACAGAGGAGCCTTGCCGCTGTCAGCACACCCTGGGCTCTGGCCTCCCAAGCCCCTAAGGAGGTATTCCTGCCACCCAGGGTGACAACGTGTTGCCAAAGAAATCCTTGAGAAGAGTGAGCCCCTGGGGGGCTGGTGTCCCAGGTAACCCAGGAGGTGACAGATGTGACATTGGGTTCCCTTTAGGAAACTTCTGGAGCTTCAAGTCAGCAGAGGCAGTGATAAGGGCATCAGATTTGGGCTTGGTTTTTAAGATTTTTTTTTTTTTTAATTTATTTATTTGTCAGAGAGAGAGGAGCAAGAGTGAGCACAGGCAGACAGAGTGGCAGGCAGAGGCAGAGGGAGAAGCAGGCTCCCTGCCAAGCAAGGAGCCTGATGTGGGACTCGATCCCAGGATACCGGGATCATGACCCGAGCTGAAGGCAGCTGCTTAATCAACTGAGCCACCCAGGCATCCCTTGGGCTTGGTTTTTATTTTTATTTTTATTTACTTTTTTTTTTTTAAGATTTTATTTATTTATTTGAGAGACAGAGATCACAAGTAGGCAGAGAGGCAGGCAGAGAGAGAGAGAGAGGAGGAAGCAGGCTCCCCACCAAGCAGAGAGCCCGATGCGGGGCTCCATCCCAAGGACCCTGAGATCATGACCTGAGCCAAAGGCAGAGGCTTAACCCACTGAGCCACCCAGGCACCCCTGGGCTTGGTTTTTATATGGGCACAAAGGAGGAAAGTCTTTTTTAATGCATTTTGTGTATTGTTCGGTTAATCCCTTCCTGCAACTCCAAGTCAAAACACGGACTGTCCTGGCTGAAAAAGCCTTCAGCTCTGTGCCACGGAGCAGCTGTCTGTCGCTTAAGACCCTTTCGGATTTGGGTCCGGCGAGCGGGACTGCAGCCGCATTTCCCTCTGTGCCCCTGACAGACAGGTACATACACTATCAGAGCACATGTTTAGTGCATCAGATAAATGCAGTTCTCAGATTTCTAAAGGTGGGACGTGCTCCAGGTCAGTGAATGGTTATTCCAAGTGAAACATTCCAGAAATACTGAGCTCTTGAGCAGAGCAGAGGCCGTCAGTGATTATGTTCACAAACCCTTTATTCTGCTCGGGCGGGGTTAGGACACCAAGCACTTGGAACTAGTGGGCTGGGGACCGGTTCTTAGACTTTTCCTTCATGGACATGGTCCTAGATTCCCAAACTGATAAATGAGTCTTTTCCAGAAGATCTACTTGTCAACAAGAAGGCTTCTTTTCCTATTTATAGGACAAGCGTGAATAGAAGTAAGTTGCTGGACAGGAAAATTAATGGAAGACCTGGCCAGGGAGAATGAAGTTTAAGGGTGAGGACTGACTTAGAATACCAGAGCTCTGCCTTGTGACAGAATTGGGAAATTTCTACTTCCCCACCCCTTGCTCAGGGGACAAGGGCTGAGGGACAGAGCCTCTGGGAGCGTCTTGCCGCTGCCTCTCCCAAGGTCTGCTGTCAGAATGGATGTCCCTTGATATTTTCCCATGATCTAGAGAAAAAAGGGAGGGATGGGGGTGGATTTCTGATAGCATCTCTTCCTAGAAGTCTGGAAATGTCCTACATCTGAAGGCGGGAGCAGATGGGCTCCAAGGAGCATTGACTCTGGGATGGCTCCTCTGCTTCGTGGGGAGGAAAGCAGAATGGATGAAGGGGAGAGTATCAGCAAGGAAATGGAGCCACTTCCTGGATGGTGGGGGTGGGGCACCAGACCTCTGCTTCACCCCCTCCATCCATCATACCACCGAGGATGCTAGGAAACTGCTGAGGCCTCCTGGTTCCTTGGCCTCTGACCGCTTGTCCTCACAGCCTGCACAGTGTGGTGAGGTGGGGGGTGGGGGGAATCAACAAACACACAAGTACAAAAGGAAAGTTGTGGGAGGTCCCCGGGGAGCACACTCTTTCCGGCCAGGGTGATTGTTGAAATGAGTGTGTCAAGTTTCTGCTGAGCCTCTCTTTAGCCTATCCCAGCTGGAAGTACAGATTTTGGAAAGAGCCAGAGTCACGTCTGTCTCTGTTACTTATTTCACCATTTTCCCCGAGTGTCTTCTTGAGTCCCGAGGATTGAAACCAACAGGACACCACCAAAGACCTATTCTCTGCCCCTCCCTGCCCCCCTCCTCCCCATCTCACTTTTATAAGACATACTCAAAATTGACCGTAAGCATTTGGCCCTTCCCCCCACTTCCCCCAAAATCTCTCACTTACACCCGCAGCTTTCTTCTTCACTGATGGAGAGTGGGATCTACACTGAGGGGCGGAGAGGGGTGAGGTCCTTGGCGCCTACCGGTTCAGGCTTGGTGGTCCTGGGGGCCTCCCGCAGCAGGCTGGGCGCCCTCCTTGGTGATGACGATGGAATGCTGAGTGGAAGAGGAGGAGGACAAGGAAGCCTGTCTGTCTGCCCTGGCCCGGGCCTTGGGAAGGTAATGGACCACGGCGCTCAGCAGCTGGTCCCGGAATCTCGGGCTGAGGAAGTTGTAAAGAATAGGGTTGACCACACAGTGGAGCATGGCGAAGCAGTCGATGACATCGTAGAAGAAGTACAGCAGGTGGACCAGGTAGCAGTGGAGGACAATGTGGGTCCCGTGAAGTGTGAGCAGGAGCAGGGTCACGTGGTAGGGCAGCCAGCAGATGGCAAAGATGACCACGTAGGCGCACACCAGGAGGCAGTGGCGCCGGCCCTCGGGCCATCCCGCCTGCCGAAGCCGGCAGGCCGTGAGCACGTTGAAGACCACCATGAGCGGGAAAGGCAGTAGGAAGCCCAGGATGGTGGTGCACATGGCCACCGCAAGGGCCCACATGCTGTAGGTTTCAAAGGGCGCCATGAAGAGGCACATGGGCTCGGAGCTCTCTACCAGCTGGATGTGCACCACCTCGGGCAGTGGGATGATCGCTGAGAGGACCCAGACTCCTGCACACACTGCCCGCCGCATTTGGTGCTGGTGGCGCTGCCAGGAGGGTGATGTGCTGGTAAGGGTGACGTAGCGGTCGATGCTGAGGCACACCAGGAAGAAGATGCTGCTGTACATGTTGGCAAAGTAGAAGTAGTGCGTGAAGCGGCAGGAGAAGCTGCCCCAGAGCCAGGTGTAGTCCAGCATGACCTCCAGCATCCACACGGGCAGAGACAGGACGATGCCCAGGTCTGCGATGGCCATGTTGAGGATGTAGAGGTTCAGCAGCCCTGCCCGGCCCAAGCAGCGCCAGCTGACCCATATCACCAGGAGGTTCTCCACCAGGCCCACCACAAAGATGGCCAGGTAGAGGACAAAGAGGATCACCTGCTTGGTGTCCTCTCGGAGCTCCATGTGGCACTCGGGCAAGGTGTGGTTGAAGAAGGAGAGCAGCTCATTCCAGTTGTGGATCTCTCCAAAGTCACTAGCAGGTGCCGTGGTGAAGCCTTCTGTGGGGGCAGGTGCCATGTTGTCCTTGGCCGATATTAGGACTGGTGCACGCCTGGTGGGGAGAAGAGAGGGTTGGAAGAGAACAGAGACCTCGAAAACAGCCTTAGGTCTCAAGTTAGCAGGCCACAGGGACCAGGAGGCTTTGGGAAAGGATTCTGGGTCTGAAGAGGCAAGAGAGAGAGTTTTAATGTACAGACTGTGGAGAACTAGTATGCAGCTCACTTGCCGGCCTTGACCTGCAAGCCAAGATGTTTTGTTAGGACTCGGTGGCTCGAGAGACAAGAGCTATTTGGGCCCAGCCAGATTCCTTCCCAGCCTGGGGGGCCCCACCGTAGCTCAGGCCACAGGCTGGCTCCGACCTCTACTTCTCTCCTGGAACCTCACCTTTTAACCCTTTCACCTGGGCCTTCCTTCGGAAGTCTACTCTCTCTCACCTTCGGGCTATGGATGTGGGACACACACACACACACACACACCCCTCTCATTTATCCCCGGGGACATCTGTGGGTCATGCACAAAAAAGTCAGTTTGTCTTCAAGCCCTGATTCCCTTCTTTCCTAAGAGGGAGATACCCACCTGCGTTTCTGTCAGGAGCGCTTCTGGTTTGGGCTGTTGCAGAGCCGTGAGGAGACTGGAGGGCCGATGGCCGTGGGGCTGGTTTCGCTGTGGGCTTCAGGGCCGTCCTTCTCATCCGGGAAGCAGTATCACTGGCTGAGGCTCCGTGGGAGAGGGTCAGGGTTTTTCCTGCCTTCCCCCAATGCAGATAGAGGGGAAGTCACAGCAGATGACCCGTGTGCCAGTGGCAGGGAGGAGTCAGGCTGCAAGCACGAAGATCCCGACTCCTAACTCACCAGCTGTGTGAATTTACCTCTTTAAGCCTCAGTTGTCTCCTCTGCAAAATGGGACAATACTGTCTACTAATAGGGGTGTTGTGGGAATTCAGTGAGCCCACAAGGTGAAGTGTTTAGCACAGGGCCAGGCCTGTGGTAAATGCTTTACCTACGTTTCTGTTTTCCAGTCTGAGTGGGCTTGGAATCCTGCTCTCCCCTGTCTGTTGATTCCTACGAAAGCAAAACTGGATGGGGGTGGGCAGGCAAAAATAAACCCGAAAATCAGCCAGACTTTCAGTCATGCGGCCTTTCCCCACTGTCTTGCACCCACCCTGCATTTGGGCTCTGAGGGGGAGAATCTGGAGAGAGAGGGAAGACTGAACGGGGGGTGGAAAGGGGGCTGCATTGAACTTCAGGGAGTTTCCTGGGTGGGGGGGCGGGGAGAGCAGCATCCTTCCCCTGCTGCTTCACACTTCTCACGAAGTGTGGCCAAGGATGTGTCAGGAGAGGCAGGTAGACACCACGCTTTTCTCCTTCCAAGCCATGGGCGAAGGCTCAGAGCCCTTGGGTTTGTGTTGTCTTGTGCCAGCAGAGCTTCCGGCTCCTCGGAGCATTTTCGCTGCTGTTAAGCATTTGGTCTCTGAGATACCCTGTGGTACCCCCTGTGGGGATGAAGGGTGGGCTTCCTTATCCTCTGTTTGTTAAGCACAGAGAGGTCACCTGTCACACACAGGCCCCCCGGTGCAGAGGGCAGAGCCCCCTGGAGCCAGGCCCAGGCTCTGTGGCCTGTAGGGCCAAGGGTGTGCTGGCCCGAGGGGTCTAGGTGTGAGTATTTAATCAGAGTGAAGTTCCCATACCAATGTCAACCAAGAGTACAGTTCCGCGGCACTCAGTACTTTCACGCTGTTGTGAAACCACCACCTCTCTGTAGGTCCTCACGTTTTCCCAAAACGTACTCCCTGTTTCCCTCTTCTCCCAGCCCCTGGCAGCAACCATTCTGCTTCCTGTGTCTGCAAATTTACCTGTTATGATAGAAATAGAATCATACAACGTGCGACCTTGGTGTCTGTTTCGTTTCTCACGTGGCCGTGCCGGGGAACTTCATCCACGCTGTGGCAGGTATCTGCACCTCCTTACTCTCTGGTGTGGCTGAGTAATACTCCATGGCGAGGCTACACCACATTTTGTTTATCCATTCAAGGAGAGGATTTCTCTTTCACTTTAATAATTAATTTTATATGGTGATGAAATAAACATAGCATCAAATTTACCATTTTAGCTATTTTTAAAAATATTTTATTTATTTATTTATTTGAAAGAGAGCAGAAGCAGAGGGAGAGGGAGAAGCAGGCCCCCATGTTAGCTATTTTTACTTATACAGTTCAGTAGCCTTAAGTAAGGGGTGCCTGACTGGCTCAGTTGGTAAAACATGCAAATTTTGATCTTGGGGTATGATGACTTCAAGCCCCACCACTGGGCATAGAGATTACTTAAATAAATAATAAAATATGTGTGTTCAGTGCTCCTGGGTGGCTCAGTCATTAAGCGTCTGTCTTCAGCTCAATTCATGATCCCGGGGTCGTGGAATCGAGCCCTGCATCAGGCTCCCTGCTCAGCGGGGAGCCTACTTTCCCTCTCCCATTCCCCGTGCCCGTGTTCCTGCTCTTGCTGTATCTCTCTTGCTGTCAAATTAAAAAAAAAAAAATCTTAAAAAAAAATACGTATGTTCACACTGTTGTACAACCATCACCACCAATCATCGCCATGAGAGGGGATATTTTTAATTTTGCAGTTTTCCTAAAGCCTCCTGTAGAAAAACTGGTTCTCTACGCACAACACTTCTGACACCAAACACGTAGGGGTAGCCAATTTTCCAACCCCCTCCCCCGGACACCAAGTGGGTGTCCTGAAATTTATCATTTCTGACACCAACCTGAAATTAGTGTCAGACTCCACAAGTTCAAGGGCTCAGTCCCACACAACTGTTCTCACTTCAGAGGCCAGTGACAAATCATTGGTCCCTAAGGTACTCACAATTCTGTCCAACATGGTTACAAATTTCCCGCAATCCCTCCCCACCCCAGTTTCAATAATTGGCTGGAGTTTTTCACAAAACTCAGAGAAGCGTTCATTGTGTTTACTGGTTTATTATAAAGGATACAAATGAACAGGCAAATAAAGAGATATATAGTGTGAGGTTGGGAAGGGTCCTGAGCTTTGTCCCCGTGGAGTTGGGGTATGCTGCCCTCCTGGCATGTATATATGTTCATCAACACAGAAGCTCTCTGAACCTCATAGTTCAGGCACTTTTGTGGCTGCTTCAACACATAGGCGTGATCTATTATTAATTTAATATTTAGTCTCTGACCTCTTCCCAGAGGATGGGAGGTGAGGTTGGAAGTTCTAAGCTTCTAATCAAGTTTTGGTCTTTCTGGGAACCAGTCCCCATCCTGAAGCTATCTAGGAAATTTCCTAAGGGATTTAGGAGCTCAGGAATTGGGGGGAGATACATTTCTTATTATGTCACACTTCTCCTCCCACATCAGATGGCCCCTAGATCAAGAATTCTGTCATGATGAGCTCTGATGACATAAAATGTGGTTTACTTTGATTTTTTCCCCGACCGTTCTACTCTTTCTTTCTCTGTCTCTCTCTCTCTCCCTCTCTCACTCTCTAAGATCTCAATTTCTATCCTATGGATATCATTTTTCAATAGGGAGCCTTCTGAGGATTCTCCTTTCTTTTGACCCATGCAGAGGGAGGCTCTGTTAGACCAACCCTCCAGGGATACCCTAGTTCTTGTCTCTGCTCTCTCTACACATTCTGACTCATTGCCATTTCCAGTCCTCTCAAGACTACATTTTAGTGGCTCATGTCTCTGGGGTCTCAGAATCTTCCAACCCCTGACTTTTTCCCTCCCATACAGAGACATCACTCCCCTGCCGCCTCACCTCCACCTGCTCCCAGGCCCCTGCCCTCACATCACTGACTGTGTATTTGCAGCAGGAGGAAATGCTGGCGGTGCCTTCTGGCAGAGGCTCAGAGGGAAAGCTGCTCCCTCAGGAAGAGATAAGTGACAGCTCTGCAGTTTTCACTGGGCTGTTTTTCTTTGGAGGGAGGAGGTGTGCAGCTGGAGAGAGAGAGATTGGAAGGAAGGGAAAGACAGAGGGGGAGGACCCAGGCTTTTTGCCAACCTGAGTAGGAGGGGGGTGGCAAACAGCTTTGCTCCAAGTAACAGGAACAGCAGCAGCAAAACAATTCCTGGAAATTTGCTCTTTCTCCTTCCTACCCAACCCCCACCTCAGTTTTTTTTTTTTTTCCTTCAAAAAATGTAGACAAGACATTGTAATCAACAATCAGAAAGGAAGGAAGGTACCAGGGAGGAGTTATTGGAGACAGAGATAAAAGCAGGCAGCTTCCCAGGGTCAGGTGGGGGCCAAGGGCTTGTGCCTGGACCCCAGAGGAAGGGGCTGGGCAGGCCAGCCCAGGCATCCCCCCATTTGGCTGGTTTGTGTGGCTGAGAACCCCACTTCATGTGTGGAGGGCAGATGGACTGTGGATTGGTCCAGGCTGAGGAGTTTAGCCAGCTTCCCGGAAGTCCCTGTGTGCAGAAGCCCAGCCCAGCCGCAGAAGCCCTTCTGCCCTCCTCCCACAGCTTCCCCATGCCAGAGTGGCAGACTTGTCTGCCCAACAGCACCAGATAAGGAGCTCCCCAAGGTTCCCCAAAGAAGGATGTGGTCCAGTGGCCCTGTCCTTGGTTCTGCTCAGGTCCTTCCTGCTTACTCACTCTTCACTGAGACACGGCGGACATAACACTTTCTTGGGGACAGACCTGGCTTTGATACCTATTTCTCCCACTTAGGAGCCACGTGACTTTGCACAACCACTTTACCTTTCTTTTCTCTCTCTCTCTCTCTCTTTTATTAAAGATTTTGTTTTTGGGACGCCTGGGTGGCTCAGTGGGGTAAAGCCTCTGCCTTCAGCTCAGGTCATGAACCAGGGTCCTGAGATCAAGCCCCACATCAGGCTCTCTGCTCAGCAGGGAGCCTGCTTCCCCCTCTCTCTCTGACTGCCTCTCTGCCTACTTGTGCTCTCTGTCAAATAAATAAATTAAAATTTAAAAAAAGATTATGTTTTTATTTATTTGACACACAGAGAGAGCACACAAGCAGGGGGAATGGCAGAGGGAGCAGACTCCCCGCTGAGCAAGGAGCCTGATGTGGGGCTTGATCCCAGGACCCTGAGATCATGACCCAAGCCGAAGGCAGATGCTTAAGCAACTGAGCCACCAAGCCACCCCCACTTTACCTTTCTGAGTCTCAATTCCTTTATATGAAGTGAGGATAAGTGTTATTGTATGGGATGCCAGAGATGAGATATGTACAATATGTCCCTTACCCGCTTTCTAGGGGTGAGGAAGAAGAGATTCCTTCTTGTGGAAGTACCTTGAGATACCTCTCCTTGGTCCCACCACCATTTTTCTTTGCACTGGATCAACACCAGCTTCCTCTTTTATTTAGTTGTCTGGTGTTGTGTTTCTTACATAGAAGGTCAAGAACATCCCCAATGGTGCTATGAACTACCACAAAAGAGATGTAGTAATAGTAACAGTTTACATTTATTGAATACTTACCATTTACCAGGCATGATTGCGAGGTGCTTGATGTCGCCAGGTGCCTCATTTAATCCCCATAACAACTTAAGGAGGTGGCTACTACAAGAGACAAAGATTCTACCATAGCATGAGGCACAGGGAGGTCAGACAACTTGCCTGAGTCCCACTGTTGTAGTATTTCAGTAAACCCATATTGCGGGGAATCTTGACCTAGATTCCTGGCACCTAATAGCTTTAGGTGATCTGTGAACCCCCTGAAAAGTATATTCAAAATCCCATATATTTTGTTAAGTCATTTTTATGGGGCTTAGAGTCTTCTTGGATTCTCAAAAGGGTCCATCATGCCAAAAATGACTGCCCTGAAGCACCTCTCATGGATGGGGCTGGGATTAAAAAAAAAATAAGTGGGGTATGCTATAGGCTTCTGTGGAGGTGACTCAGCCTATGGAATTCTGGGAGATTTCTTGAGTGAGGGTGAACACCCCCCTCATGGGATGACCTGGGGAGGGGTTGAGAAAGGGGAGGAGAATTGTCTTTGCTTTCACAGGATGAAGAATAACAACCATTTCCTCACCGTGGTTTCCCAAGAGAGTGTATGTGGAGGTGAGTAAGGTTAGTGCAAGGAAGAGGAGAGACCGAAGGCTGGGAGGCCCCCAGGGAACTGGCACCCCCCAGCAGCCTCCAAGCATGCCTCAGCTCTTCCCTGCTCTTCAGTTTCCTATCCATCTTCTGGCTTCAGTTCCTCCCCTAGAATCCCCCCACTTCCTAATCTCCAGCACCTCCCCGGGGGGCTCTGTAGATGTCCTGACAGTCCCTTGCTGATTCCAGATTTCTTCTGTTGTGCTCACTTTGGTTGAGCGCCTGATGGGTGCTGGGCAGAGATGCCCCTTGAATTCTCCAGAGTTTCCAGAGGCCTCGACTTCCTAGGGTTCCATCTTGATAACAACATAGGGGTTCTTAAACTCCCCGGGAGCTGGAATTGAGAGGACTCATGAGACCCTCCTGATCCTCCTCCCTCGTTATGAAGAAGAGGAGATGGAGGTCCTGCGGACTCTCACATGGTTGGACACTGTGAGAAACGCACTGTGAAAATGGAGCACGAGGCGGGGTGCGGCAGTCACCTAGCTCTGCACACACTCCTCTTGCAGGATGTGGGGCACTGCCGGGGGCTAGACCCGTCCCTACCCCCGAGAGGCTGCAGTCCTCAATGCTCTAGGGGTTTAGCACAATGGGGTACACCCCACATTGCCTCATTCACATGAAATCATTGTATCAGGCTTCACCTGGAGCTTCTGGATTTCTACCATATCTCTCCCCCTCAAACAATGATCATCCAGCCATTTTGTGCCGCCTTGGGAAAGGACGTTCAGGAGGTTTGGGACCACATCTAGATGTCCTTTCCAGAGTGTCAGGGAGCTGTACACTGGCTAGGGGTCTTATTTCTTCTAGTGCTTCTTGAAGGACACAAACACTGAAGCTTGCTGTAGCTTGAGCTACAGCTCAAGGGCCCGCCATGAGGGCAGGACAGCTGTGAGGACAAAGACGGCCAAAATGAGCCAGACTCAGTATCCTTCTGAGCTTCCACATGACTCACCTCCCTCCTAGGCCTCTTTTCTGGGAGAAGGTGGCTGGTGTAGTCCAGTGGATGTGGGCATGGACCTGAGCCCAATCCTGTCAGAGGCTACTGGGGTGCCCTGAGGAAGCTGCTCCAGCCCAGCTTTGTCCACTCTCCTTTTGTGGAAGTGGGGTCCTCTGCCTCACCCTGAATTCCCTCTATGGACAGCTGTTCTGTCCGGTCTCCAGTCCCTTCTTTAGTCTGCTGAGGGGGCAGCTACCACCTCCTCCCACCATCACCCAGACACACACCCAAAGAACATCTTTGCAGTTACACGGGATTAAAGCCCTGCCTGCTTCGGTGGGGTTTAGGACACCCCTTCCCTCAGCCCCTGTGCAAACCGGTCTTTTCTGCCTTTGGCGTCTGTGTCTGGGCTGGATTCTGGCTGTGGAGGGCAGAGCACAAGGCAAGCTGGCACCCTGGGCCAGGGGCGGGGCATCTCCATGGAGTGAGACCTGCTTGGCCCAAGTGCTTCCTTTCCACCCTCCCAGCGATTGGGAGCCGTGTTTCTCCTGAGTGTGCCCACCCCAATTCCCTTCTCCCCTTTCCTTGCCTCTGAGGTCAGATTCCCCTTCAGGCTCCTGAACATCTGTCTGCCTCAGAAAACTAGTGCAGCAGGAGGGGACCTTCTACTCAGTGCCATCTCCTTCTAACTCTGGAGAAGCCGAGATTGACTTAGATTTCTGAGGACTGAGCTCTGTATCCTGAGCCCAAGGAGGAAACCCGGGCTCAGGGAGCATGTTCAAGGCAAATATGTTTGTTTGTTTGTTTGTTTGTTTTTAAAGACTTTATTCATTTATTTGACAGACAGAAATCACAAGTAGGCAGAGAGGCAGGCAGAGAGAGAGAGGAGGAAGCAGGCTCCCCACTGAGCAGAGAGCTTGATGTGGGGCTGGATCCCAGGACCCTGGGTCCATGAGCTGAGCCAAAGGCAGAGGCTTAACCCACTGAGCCACCCAGGCACCCTAGCAAATATGTCTTGAATCAAAGTGTAGCTTCCTTACATTATATGTTAATTAAAAAAAAAAAAAACCCAAAAGGTGTATTTTCTAGTAAGAACCTTCCTGAGCTGGGGAATCTCCAGGTCCTGCATGTCAGCGGACAAGTGGAACTGTTCTAAAGCTGGAAGCCAGAGCAAAGTGGTCCGTGTCACTCAGTGTGGCCACATGGACCCCGAGAGCAGAGTGCAGTGAAAGGGTGAGGGGGCACTGCACTAGCCATGTTTCCTTTCTGGGCAGGACTGGGGCTTTTCAAGGGCATATGTCAGCACTTATAAAAGTAGTCCAAAGAGCAGACAGGTTGGGGGTAGGAAAAAAAATTCCAGAAAGACAGTGATCAGGAGGGAAATGAAAGACTTCAAGATGCAAGAGAGCCAGGAGGCCCGACTGCCTTCACAGCCATCTGGATTGAGGAGGCCAGACTGCTGATCAGAGCTTGTCCATCTGTTACCTGCAAAGCCGTGTGATTGTACCTGGCAGCCCGTGTGGGCCTCAACTACCTCCTGGGCTTGTATCTCCGAGACAAGTACATCGTCATCACGGGCTGTGACTCGGGCTTTGGGAACCTGCTGGCCCGGCAGCTGGACCTTCGAGGCTTGAGAGTGCTGGCCTCGTGTCTGACAGAGGAGGCAGCCCAGCCTCTGAGAGGCCAGATGTCAGACAGGCTGGGGACGGTGATCCTGGACATCACCAAGACAGAGAGCATCTCTGAGGCCGCCCAGTGGGTGAAGGAGCATGTGGGGAACAGAGGTAACACCCAGGTTCATTTGTGTCCCTTCATTGCTTCTCTCTGTGCAAGAAAGACCTCTCTTCTGCTAACTGGGAAGATTCCCAGGATGTTTTCCAGATCTTGAAGTCATGCTAGCTTTCTTCACCTCACCCAGCTTATCAGCAGAACCTCTTTTCTCCCCGTTGCCCACCACCGTTGAGACCTTGGATCGCTGGACTTTTGGGGAGAGTGTGATCTGATGAGGATTTGCCTTCCCAGAATTCCCCTTTACGGTGCCCTCTCTCAGCAGAAGTTCTGGATTTCTTGATGCTGAGTGTCTCGGGAGGCTCACTTCCTGGAGGAGTTGCTGAGACAGGGGACCTGCCTAAAGGTTGGCATCGGTGGCTGGGGACATTGCCGGGGCTGGGTCCTGCTCTCAGCACTTCAACAGTACCTCGTAGTATGCTGTGAAATTGTTTCCGACATTGTATTCATTTCATTCAATATACATAATGTCTTGGTAAACTTCTTTGTGGTGTTTGTCCCTAAGGCCTCCCAGTCCTTGCCCCTCTGCCTGTCTGCTTTGCAGGAGGGAGCTCTCCACTTCGGAGTGAAGATGTGATTGAGCCTGGTTACTTCAAAACTAGTATCAGCAGCCCTGAGAAGATTTCTAGGGCCACCCAGGAGGCATGGAATCAGGCCAGCCTGGAGGTGAAGGAGTTCTATAGGGAGAAGTTCCTGGTGTCTGGTGAGTGAACTGTGGGCTGGGGAGAGGGAAGCAAACCTTTGTGTGGTCGTCCTGGGCCCATCCCTAAGCGCCTCCTACAGACCCGGGCCCCTCCTCCAGGCTCAGAGTCCCCCCACACAGAAGGGACATTTCTTACCATCCCCATGGTCCCATGTGATTACCTGGTGACCTCAGGGAAGACACAGACTTGTTAGACCTGCGACCGCTGTTTCCTCTAATGCCCTGATTGTTTGGGGAGGAACCTGAAGCCAGAGAGGGAAGAAGACAGACATGGATTCCTGGCAAGCCGGCGTGAGAACTGCTGGTTTTCGGGTGCTCAGATGGCTAGTGTTTGTAGAGACCTCGGTTTCTGCAGAGCACACGTTCTCATGATGGAGCCAGAGGGGGCTTAGTGTGGAGAGTGTTCCTGTGGTAGGAGGTGGGACAGGCTCCGCTGAAATCAATGCGCCCGATCCTCACACTGAAGGCAGAGTTGTGTCTCTACAGTTTGGGGCTCCCACTCCGGGGGGCAGAGGGGGCATTCCTGTAGAGCTGGAAACACGCTTGCACAGCTAGTACTCACGCCTTGCCCTTTCCAGCTCCCTTTCCCATCACCTGTGGCTCCCCTTTTCAGAAGAGCCACACTGGATGGAGAAAAGGGAACGGGGTGGGGGTCGCGCCGCTCGGAAGGTGGTCTCGCTGAGCCTCCAGAGGGGCACCACCAGGGGGCGCGCGCCTCCGCCCCAGCGCGCACTTGGCTTAAAGGGGCCGTCCTGGAGCCGGACTCTCCCTCCTCAGGGCGCCACTGGGGATCTCAGTGCAGAGATTCGCAGCGACCAGTCTCCATCTCCCTGGGGCCTCTGCAGGCTTTCTCGTTCGACCCCCCACAGCTCCCAGGTAAGTGAGGGGCACCCCAGCCTCTTTTCTCTTACTGCCCTCTCTGAATTTCCTGCGGTTCTTCCCACCTGAAACGGACTCTGAAGCTCCTCGCAGCCCCAGAGAGCAGCGGCAAGCGGTCACGTTGCTTTGAGGATTTCCAAGAGTGCAGCAGCGCGCCGTGAGGGCTGGGAGATGTCTCTGCTGCCTGGCCCCCTTGAAAACTAGTGGGGAAGGCATTTGTGGTCACTGAGGAAGAAACCCTCTGGTTCCTTGCAAGTAAAGGAATATGGTCTGCTCCCTTAGTGGGGTTTGGTGTCCAGTTAGGATGCGCATGTTGCCTTGCACCCCTGAGCGTTTCCAGGGCTCCTTCCTTCCTCCTTTCTTCCTCCCCCAGCCTTTGGGCAGCCTGTGTAGGAGGGTCCTGGTGGTGACCCCAGGAAGCAGGGATGGTTTCATTTCTGCAGCCTTGTCCATGCTGCCACAGCCTCCCACCTTAAGAGACAAACACTTTAAGACTGTAGTCTGCTCCCCACCCAAAACAACTAAAGGCTTAATCGGTGCCCCTTCATGTCTTTTTCACCTGCTGGGAGAGACTTGGGAGCAGGTGAGCCTCTGGTTCCTGTGGGGCAGTCTCTCTGCCACCGCCGCCCCCCCACCCCCCGTGCCTCTCCTATTTCTCATTTACCAGGTGGAGCTGTATAAATGTGGATAGTACAGGAGATACCCAGTTACACCCAGAGCAGTCCAAATGGCTTCTGTTCTTGTCCCAGCCCCAGCTCTGTCCACTCTCCTTTTGTGGAAGTGGGGTCCTCTGCCTCACCCTGAACCCCCTCCATGGATAGCCATTCTCCAGTCCTTTCTTTAGTCTGCTAAGGGGGCAGCTCCCGCCTCCTCCCACCATCACCCAAACACACACCGAACCAACATCTTTGCAGTTACATGGGATTACAGCCCTGCCTGCTCGGATGGGGTTTAGGACACCCCCTACCTTGGCCCCTGTGCAAATCAGTCTTTTTGGCCTTTGGAGTCTTGTCTGGGCTGGATTCCAGTCTTTTCTGCCTTTGGAGTCTGTGTCTGGGCTGGATTCTGGCTGTGGGAGGGCAGAGCGCAAGGCAAGCAGGCGGCCCGGGCCCGGGGACGGGGCATCTCCACGGAGTGAGACCCCCTTGGGCCAAGTGCTTGCTTTCCACCCTCCCAGCGACTGGGAGCCGTGTCTCTCCTGCGTGTCTCTCCCATTCCCTTCTCCCCCTTCCTTGCCTCTGAGGTCAGATTCCCCTTCAGGCTCCTGAACATCTGTCTGCCTCAGAGAACTAGTGCAGCAGGAGGGGACCTTCTATTCCGTGCCTTCTCCTTCTAACCCCTGGAGAGGCTGACAGTGGCTTAGATTTCTGAGGATTGAGTTCTGTATCCTGAGCCCAAGGAGGAAACCCCTGCCCAAGTATAAGCCAGCAGGCCCAGGTCACACAGCTGGTCGGTAGCAAAGCTGGGTTTTTAAACCACGTGTGCCTTTTTTTTTTTTTAAGATTTTATTTATTATTTGAGAGAGAGAAAGAGAGAGAGAGAGAGAGAGAGCATGGAGGGGAGGGGCCAGAGGGAAAAGCAGACTCCCTGCAGAGCAGGGAGCCCGATGAGGGACTCGATCTTGGGACTCCAGGATCATGACCTGAGCCGAAGGCAGTCACTTAACCAACTGAGCCACCCAGGTGCCCCAAAACCACATGCATCTTGATTCACGGTGTATCTGTCATCTTTATAAGAATCTCCAGTAAATCAGGGAGACCAGGGTTCCAGCCTTGAATAAGAATGAAGAAGACAGTTCTGAAGCATGAGATCTAGGACATAGGGGACCCCAGTGCGTGCGTGCGTGTGTGTGTGTGTGTGAGAGAGAGAGAGAGAGAGAAGGTGGGTAGAGGGAAATGGGAGGAGCACAAGGACCAAAAGAAGGTAAAGCATCTGGGAAAAGCATCTCTGTGTCAAAGGATTCTTGGTGAAATCCTATGGCATCTAGTAGAAAGGGCGTAAGTGTACCAAAGAGCGTGGAAGATGGCACCGGAATCAATAATACCCACTGAAGATGGCGACCAGGAAAAACTCAAGGACGCTCTGTCAGACACCCTGGAGGCTGGCCAGCTGCATGTGTTCTTAAGTCATCCTGCCTGACCACTGACCACACTCTTGTTTCATTTCAGCCTGTGCATTTCCTGCAAAGCCATGTGGCTGTGCCTGGCGGCCCTCGTGGGCCTCTACTTCCTCCTGCGCTGGTACCGGGAGAGGCAGGTGGTGAGCCACCTCCAAGACAAGTACGTCTTCATCACGGGCTGTGACTCGGGCTTCGGGAACCTGCTGGCCCGGCAGCTGGACCTGCGAGGCTTGAGGGTGCTGGCCGCGTGTCTGACGGAGGAGGGGGCCCAGCAGCTGAGAGGCCAGACGTCAGACAGGCTGGAGACGGTGATCCTGGACGTCACCAAGACAGAGAGCATCTCGGCAGCCACCCAGTGGGTGAGGGAGCGAGTGGGGGACAGAGGTAAGGCCCCGATTCCTGTTTGTGTCTCCTTGTTTCTTCTCTCTGCACCGGGAGACCTCTCTTCTGTGAAACTGGGGAGGTTCCTGAGATGTTCTGACTTTCAAAGCCTCAAGCTCTGGAGTTTCCAGAGCAGAAGGCCTGCAGTGCCTGGGTCTGAGCTCAGGGTTAGATGAGCCCAGCCTAAGTTTAGGGCCAAAATTCTGGAGGAGGTGTTGGGCCCTCGAGGCTTGTGATGGGGCAGCACAGGGCTGGGCCAGGCTGGACCCAGGCTCCTGGTCTCAGCAGGTGCACTGTTTCTGGATGGGGCCTTCACACCCGGGCCTCTGTAGGGCTTTAAGATCAGCCGTGCTTGACTTAGGAGGACACTGAGGCTCGGGGAACTGAAGGGACTTCTAGTCAAACATGGGTGAGGAGTCCTGCTCTTTCTCCTCTATTATGCTGCCTGCTCTTCTCAGGAAAGAGGACATCACTGATGTCTTTTTTTGTGATTAAAAGTATAAAACACCCTCGTAGAAAACATAGACGAGGATTAAGATAAAAGAAAATTTCCCAAAGGCCGGTTTCCATAGTCATTCTCTATATTATTATGTATCTTCTGATCAGCATTTTCATCATCAAATCTTTTCCAAAACGTAATATTCAATGTCTGTATATCCAGGCATGCTACGAGACCACCATTCATTGGAGCCATCCTATAGTGTTGTCTGCTGACGTATGTTTTCCACTTTTGCTGGCAGAAACAATGTCTCAGTGGAGATTTCTGTACGAAAGCTTTGTTTCCATTCTCAGTAATGTTAAGTAAAATACAAGAATTGGATCAGAGAGCATGCATTTCTTTAAGGCCGGAGAAGGTTTCTGAGCAAGGGAGGGATGAGTATCACAGGGGACCTTCTTCCCTATCCAGTATCCCCAAGGTCAAACCCTGTGCCTCCCCCCAACCCCCCACCTCTCCCTACCACCAGCCCTTTGTCACTGAGGACTATTTCAAATCCCTTGTGTGTCTTTTCTCCCCATCTCTCTCCGGGGAGCTTTCCTGAAAGCTGAGGCGGCTGGGGACTTAGAAGGAGGGGGTGAGAGTGACCTTTTGGGAGGGTGAAAGAGAGGGCGACCCTTTTTGGGGCTAAGGTAAGACCTTCAGTCTCACCTCCTCCAGAAGCCTGGCCCAGGCTCACCGTGGGGGGACTTTGGAATTCCCGAGCACAAAGGCCGGCGGCCTTGGCTTCCTGACGGATACAACCTTGGATGTGGTGCGGGCTGTTGCAAAGCCTGTCCCCAGGTGTCCAGGGCAGACCTGTTCTCTAGATTACCCTGATGCTGGAATTTGAGGTCTGTCTTTCCCAACAGAGATTGGGCAGTCAGTTTTCATGTGTTTTTTCTTCCTTTCACTTATTTTGAAATTTTCTTTTCCCTTCTTCGCTGGTATCCTCTTCATTTTTGTTACTTAGCCATTCCTGTCTACCTCTTGCTGTCTCTTTCCTATGAGAGTTGTGAACGCCATGCTATTATTTGGAACTCTGGGCACGCTCTTCACAAAAAGGGGTTTATTACCTCCTGTGTGCCAGGTCCATAGGAGCAGGAAGACGAGAAGGAGCGTTCATTCTAGCTCAGTGGGCATCCAGAAGATCAGTGTGCGTGTAGACCCTCGCCCTCTCGTAGCCACCTCGTCCCCAGTTCCTCTCCTGCACGCTTGTCCTTTGTACCATGTAGGCATTGTTGTTGGTTCTGTAAAAAAGTGAATTGGGAGGTGACTTGGGACCATAGCTACATCTCACTCAGGCACACAATGTTGCTCTCTCCCTGCCCTATGCCCAGGACTCTGGGGCCTGGTGAATAACGCTGGTGTCTCTGTGCCCACGGCACCCAATGAGTGGCTGACCAAGCATGACTTCATGAAGATACTCGACGTGAACCTGTTGGGCTTGTTGGAGGTGACCCTGAGCCTGCTGTCGCTAGTGAGGAAGGCGAGGGGCCGCGTGGTCAATGTCTCCAGCATCATGGGCCGGCTCTCCATTTTGGGTGGGGGCTACTGCATCTCCAAGTATGGCGTTGAGGCCTTCTCAGACTCCCTCAGGTATTGGACTAGGACAGAGGCCCTCCCTCAGTCCTCCTGCTTCTGTGCTTCTGGGGGAGGATTTTCTAGGGCTTCATTTCCTCACAGCCTCAGAGGCTCTTCCTTCCAGATGCTTCTTTCTTGCTTTGTGCCAGACATTCCCTGGGAAGCACCATCCTGTGTTCTGGGTGTTGGAATGGGCCCCAGGTGTATAGAACCGGTTTCACCCACCACTGCCTGGGGGGAGGACCCACAGTAGGGAAGTTTCTGAGGCAGCATTGGACCTGAGATCATTTGGCTACAGAGCTCATGTCTGTAATTCCTACAATGTTCAGCTTTGGGGGGCCTTTCACGTGAGGGATTCAACATTTGACTTCGTTCAGTAATTATCTCTTGGCACTTCTGTGAGTATACAACATATGTGTCTGATCTAAAAAGTCTGACAGCTGAGGGGCACCTGGGTGGCTCAGTTGGTTAAGCATCTGCCTTCAGTTCAGGTCATGATCTCAAGGGTCTTGGGATCAAGTCCCACTTCGGGCTCCCGGCTCAGTGCAGAGTCTGCTTCTCCCTCTCCTTCTGCCCACTCTCTCTCTCTCTCTCTCTCAAATAAATAGATAAAATATTGAAGAAAAAAAAGAAAAAAAATGTCTGACAGCTGAGAAAAGGGACAAGAGAGACACAGATGTTATGACCATCTCTCATGATGGTTGTGACCAAGCCAGTTAGCCATGGTGGTGGTGGTGGCTAGCGGAATGAGGAGAGGGTTCTGGAGAAGGACCAGAGCTGAGGACTGAAGAAATGGATTTGGCACCTGGGCAAAGTTGAGTGGGAAGGCCTGCTGTGTGAGGGAATGACTTGAGCCCAAGCCCAAGGTGAGTCATGGCTGCCTCCCTATACTGCCAGGTCCTCCAGTCTACTGGACAAAGCCCGGCTGGACAGGGGGCCTGCTGGGCACATGGGCATGGGGATAGGGCAGGGGTGGGGGTCCAGACAGGTTGCAAACCTTCATGCTGCTGGCAGCAGGACTCCGTGGAAGGTGTTTACTCAGGTTTGTCAAATCAGCCTCTGGTGAACCAGGCAGAAGTTGGCTCTGGGTCTGAGGGAGCTGAGATGCAGGCTAAGGTGTTCCTCAGAGAACCGAAGGCAGAAGAGGAAGGGAGGGGGTCTGAGGAGGGGTGAGCTGGAGTAAAATGGGCCAAGTCTGGAGACAGATTGGATGTGAGCGGAAACAGGAGGAGATGGCCCGTGAACAGTGTCCTGCGGCAGCCAAGGTGGGGCGTGAGCTCAGGAGTGCAGACAGTGCTGGGAAACACACGCACGTTACACACGGACTACGCCGATCATTATTTTCTCCCCTTGGCCGCTGCTCTTGGAACCTTCCCAAGCTTTTGAGTTGATCCCACCCCAATGCCGAGTTCAGTGTATACCAAGTTTGTTTGTTTGTTGTGTTTGTCCCTGGGGCCTCCCAAGTCCTTGCTTGCCCCTCTGCCTGTCTGCTTGCAGGAGGGAGCTCTCCTACTTTGGAGTGAAGGTAGCTGTGATCGAGCCTGGTTACTTCAGCACTAACATCTGCAGCCCTGAGAAGATTTCTAGGGGCATCCAGGAGGCATGGGATCAGGCCAGCCCGGAAGTGAAGGAGATCTATGGGGAGAAGTTCCTGGCATCTGGTGAGTGAGCTGTGGGCTGGGGAGAGGGAAGTAAAGCCCATCCCTAGCGCCTCCTACAGACCTGGGCCCCTCCTCCAGGCTCGGAGTCCCCCACACAGAGGGGACATTTCCTTCCATCCCCATGGTGACCTCAGGGAAGACCCAGGCTTGTTAGACCTGGGACCACTGTTTCCTCTGATGCCCTCGTTGTTTGGGGAGGAACCCGAAGCCAGAGAGGGAAGAAGACAGACATGGATACCTGGCAAGCCGGCATGAGAACTGCTGGTTTTCAGGTGCTCAGATGGCTAGTGTTTGCAGAGACCTCGGTTTCTGCAGAACAGACATTCCCATGATGGAGCCAGAAGGTGCTTAGTGAGGAAAGTGTTCCTGTGGTAGGAGGTGGGACAGGCTCCGCTGAACTCCATGGAGTCAACCTGGAGGTGACCTGGGAGCAGTGGGGAGGTGGGGCGCTTTTGGTAACTCTTTCCTTCAGTTGATCCTGAAGCAAGAAGACTAGAATGTGAGACTATGTCGTTCTTTTTGGACAGTCAAGAAATTAGTCGAAAAGCTGGAGTCATCGTGTTGCAACAACCTGTACTTGGTGACAGACTGCATGGAGCACGCACTGACGGCCTGCCACCCCCGTACCCGGTACTCCCCGGGCTGGGACGCCAAGCTCCTCTACCTCCCCATGAGCTACATGCCCACCATACTGGTGGACACCATCATTTCCTGGAGCTCTCTGAAGCCCCTTAAGGCTCTGTAACCCAAGCTGCAGTGCATGGTAAGAGTGAGGGGGGTCCAATGTGAGGGTGGGGATGCCTCAGGGGGAGGGAGAGAGATGGAGAGAGGGGGGATCTCACATCACCAAGGACACCCACCTCACCTTCCTCCCTACCTCCTCCCCAGGCTTCCCTGGGACATTACTCAGGACTCTGGAGCTATCAGGAAGAAAGAATCAAGTTTTGTGGCTGAAGAATAGGGATTCCAAAGCACACACCCATGTCTTGTTCCTTGAATGGCTTCTCAAGGCTTTGAGCATTTTTGGCCCTCCTGCCACCTTGAGGAATCCATACTCTTGGCAGTGTCAGCAGCAGAGGGGGTCTCAGCCCCCACCTGCTCTGCCTCTGTCCCCCTACACAGGGTGTCCCTCTCCCACAGGATGGACACAGCCTGGGGGAGTTAATGTCCCTCTCCACTGAAGATACCTGTGATAGAATGGAGATGTGCATGATGACCCCAGCCTGCGCCATTAGCCTGAGGGGCCAGCTCCCAGACCTTGGCTGAAAGGACATGTCTAAAATTGGGATCATGACACAGGACACGGAAACCAGTTACTGGCTTTCAGTTGGTTGGCTCAATCGGTTAAGTGTCTGCCTTTGGCTCAGGTCATGATCCCAGAGTCCTGGGATCAAGCCTCCCGGTTGGTCTCCCTGC
This sequence comes from Lontra canadensis, assembly GCF_010015895.1. Lineage (NCBI taxonomy): Eukaryota > Metazoa > Chordata > Mammalia > Carnivora > Mustelidae > Lontra > Lontra canadensis. The sequence continues at coordinate 1,631,130 of NW_022631047.1, read as the reverse complement.
TCAGCGGGGAGTCTGCTTCTCCCTCTCCCTCTGCCTGCCACTCCCCCTGCTTGTGTGCTCTCTGTCTCTCAAGCAAATAAATAAAAAGAAAGAAAGAAAGAATGGAAGGAAGGAAGGAATGAACAAATGAACGAACCAGTTGTTGAGTTGTCTTGAAACCTTGATGTCCATTGATTATTTTTGACTCAAAAGTTGAAAATTTGCCTAGGTCCAGTGATGCAAACTGTGGCCTTGGGGAGCAGTGGGGTGTGAGTCCACGAAAGGAGGAGCCCGGTGCCTTTATGGAGATCAAGGGAGCAGGGGGATAACCTGAGGGGATTTCAAGAGGGGAGTTAGATCACCCCCTTCCTTCCACAGAAGTGGGGGGCCAATGTTTCCTTTCCAGGATTTATCAAGTAACATGGGGTCACAGGAAACCCATGGGTGCTCAGACAAGGAGAAGTCGCTAAAGCACTGGCAGGCCCCGGTCCCTTTCCCAGGGACATCAAGCCTCTTCCCTCAGCAGCATCCTCTCTGCAGCCCTCTGCCCCCTCCTTTAGATTTATGCCCCCAACTGCGGCCCTCCCCAGCTTCTGCAGCCCAGATCTCCCTTCCCCTATCCTCCAGGGGAGGAGAGTGGGAGTCACTTCTGGACCCCAGTCTTTCGTTTCCTGCTAACCTTTGCTGAGCACCTACTGTGTGCCAGGCAGGAATTTCCTCAATTACCCAGCGCTTCCTGCAACCGGGAACTCTCTATGTCCCCACTGCTCTGATGATGTTCTCTGAGTAGGGACTGAACAGAGAAAGCATTTGCAGAGAGTGGTGTTGGTTTCTGAGCTGAGGACAAATGAGCTGGGAGCTGTCTCATCAGGTGTCTTAGTTTTCTTCCCTCAGTTTCTGACCAAGGCCATGGAGCCTTTAGGGGGACCTGACACTACAGAATGACATCAGTGTTCTTGGTGAAAACAGAAAGCGAGGTCAGATGTTGGTGTGTCATTCATTCTGACCCATGCAGTAGATGCTAGAAATGGTCTGGAGGAGCTCGAAGCCCCTCTCTGCTGACCATACTAGTGAGCAGAGGTGTGGATGGAGCCCAACCACCAGCCTGACCTGTCAGCCTCAGGTGCCTACTCAGCAGGGGGCATTTCGAGCCCTAGGAAAAGAGCCCTTCTCCGTGGTTCCCATTCCCCACTGCATGACCTGCTTTTCATAGCTGTTGGGAGTCTGAACCCAGGGGAGCACTGCCGTGATCATCCGTCAGCACAGAGGCCCATGAAATGGTGAGTCGGGCCAGGTCCTGTGTTGGAATCGTTCCAAGTCATCCTTTTCTAAATCCAGAGACAACCCCTGGATGTCACCTGTCTTCTCAATGACTAGGATACTCCTGGGACTGCTCAGCCCTTGAGCGACATTGTCGGACTTCCCTTAGCCAAGATTGCTCTATTCACCTACCCGGGAGTCAGAGTTGGGACATACCTCCCCAGCTGAGCGTGGGAGTTGTGCCTTGGGCTGGGTGTGCCGTGGGTAAGGTTTGCCTCCACCACTTCCCATCTCTCTCCCACACAGGGTTTGGATCTGCACCCCAAGGGTGTGCCCATGATCTGACCTCTCGCTCCCACCATCCTTTCTATAGAATGGCCAAGCTCTCTGGTCTTTCCTGAGGCAACATGTATGTTATTTGATTCTGAAGCTCACTAACCTTCATGGATAGTGGTGCATAGAGATGCTTCTTTGGCTCTTCACCTTGGGAAATTTGTGGCTCTGCTTCTGTCAGAGCCTTTGGACCCGGAAGATGTGGGTGGCTGGCCCCTAGTCCCTCAGGATGAGCTGGTGGCCAGGGTCATCTTGGGGAATGGTGTCTCTAGAGGTTTATTCCAAGAGCTGCCATAGACCCCAACATCCTTCTGTCCCTGCATCACAGGGTCCTAGGTGTGCTCCTCTCTTTCATCTCTTACTTCTTTTTCTTTATCAGCTTCCCTCCTAACTTCGGTGAGTTCTTTGCTCAATTTCCTGGACTCTGTCCCTACTCTCCACATCCTGACCCTGAGAATTTTCCAAGTCTCTGACTCTAGTCCTCTGCTTTTCCCATATGTCATCCCTTCTCAGAGCCAAGATTTGGCCTCAGGTCTTTCCTGCATCTGCCCAGGGATCTCATGGCCTGTCTTCATCATCTGGCTGGACTTCATCTCAATGATGTTCATATCATAACTGTCTCTTCTCCTGCCTCCCTTCCCTATGCCCAAAACATCCTCGACCCTGACTTCTCTTGCCACTTATGGTTCTACCTGTTATCAGCCCCATACATTATTCTAATGGGGTTCTCTAAAGGGATTCTCCCCTTGATTCCTGGTCTCCACTACCCTCTGTACATCCAATTAGCCACTGTGTCAATTGACTTCATAATCCCTTCCTTCCACTGTCACACACCCCTGCCAGGCTTCTCAGCTCACCAGATCACCTAGTGTGTGCCTAGTCCTAGAGGTGGAAGGAAATGCCCACTGGGGGCCCTGCCCTGGGGTAGTAGCTATTGTGTCTTCTGTTCTTAACTTTGTGTATTTGCCTGGTCACTGGTTGAGGAGAGCTGGGCCTGCCTGGAGTGCCGTGAGGTTCCTCGTTGGTATCACCTCCTAAGGACCCAGGCCTGGAGCTTCTCTTCTTTCCAGTTTTCAGAAATAGCCTCCCTGTAGGCGGGCCCTGCTACCTCTGGCCTCAGGATCTTGGAGGCACATCCACTCTGGGGGTGATGCTTTCTTTTTCTTCTTCTCTTATCATGGAGATTCACCTAAGGGCAGAGAATTCCAAAGAGCTAGTAACCTAAAACTCATTTCTTTGGGGGTTTTGGGGGAGTGGGCAAACCAATTCTGTTTGTTTTACATTAATGAATTTGTCTTAACTTTTTCCCCTGAAAATAAAAATCGAGTTTATCAATGTGTCTGCCCTCATGACAAGTGATTTCGGTCCCCGGGCCGGAGGTGGGGATTTCCAGGGAGGCTCTCTGGGCGGAGTCCTCCTTTCTCACCCGCACTGCTCAGACCACCCAGGATAAGCCCTGTCTCAGCATCGACCTCACCAGCAAGGTCTTTCCCATCCTTGGCAGCTTCCCCCATCAGGGCTGGGGGAGAGCGAGAGGCAGCCACCAGGACTGTCTGAGGTCACACAACTTCAGGTTGGACTTGAATTTCTTGCATCTAGGCTAATTGGTGTGTTGATGCATCCACCTCTAGAAATTATAAAGTGGCTCACCCGGGAGCCCTGGGTCTGTTGCCAGTGGTAGAAGGGAGGAGAGCTCTTCTCAGTGGGTTCCAGCAAACTGCCAGCCGGGGCTCGGAGGATCAGCCTCTCCCACCATCTCCTGAGACCAGGCTTCTTGGCGGTCACCTTCCCCCTGCTCCATGGCGGCTATCACGGATCTCTCCTTTATGTACCGCTGGTTTAAGAACTGCAATCTGGTGCGCAACCTTCCAGACAAGTACGTCTTCATCACGGGCTGTGACTCGGGCTTCGGCAACCTACTGGCCCGGCAGCTGGTTGATCGGGGCATGCGGGTACTGGCTGCTTGCTTCACGGAGGAGGGAGCCCAGAAGCTTCGGCAGGATACCTCTTACCGGCTGCAGACCATCCTCTTGGATGTCACCAAGACCGAGAGCATACAGGCAGCGACCCAGTGGGTGAGAGACCAAGTGGGCGAGCAAGGTGGGGCAAATCACATTCTTCGGCTCTCTCTGTGTTTTCTTCTCTCTTTCTCCCCTCAGACGTCTGACAGTGATCAGGGACACTGTTGTTCAGATGCGGTGGGAGAGGAGATGGAGAGAAGGGGGCTGGGGCTCTGGCTCAGCGGGATTGGAAACCGTTGTGTGGTTTGGTCAGTTCATATGAAGGGGGTGATTTCCCAAGGAAGTTTTCTCTGCCAGAGACCCAGAGGGGTGGAGGGAGGCTGCCATAGGAGGCGGGAGAAGGAAGATGTGTTCTGTACGTCCAAGGTGCTAAAGATGGAGTTGCCTTTCCAGGACCTGGGAAGTCCCGGCCATCAGCTCCTATGGCAATGAGAGCACGTTTCTTGGGATTGGACTGGGGGGAGCGGAAAGGGAACACAAGGTTGGACTCCCTGAGTGGGGGTGTTTGTTCTCCTTGACTTTGTCAGGCTAGAAGGCAGGAGAGAGAGAGAGAGAGATCTGTCCTCTTCCCCATATCATGGTGGATGTTGGGTTGACTTCAGGTTAAATGCTGACATCAGAGTGACCACTCCTTCTGGGAAGAGAGACTGTGGGCTGGCTGGGCTGGGCTGCCCAGGAAGCTTCCTGCACGAAGGGCATGAGCACAGGAACAGGAGGAACGGGATGGCTCTGGTGTGGAACAGCAGCCCGAGGGAAGTACTGACTCCCAACGGGACTGGTCTGGGGGCCCCCACAGCGGGTGGGGGCCAGAGAGCCCTGGGGCCCAGGAGGGGCCAAACAGTAACTCCCTTCTTTCCTTTTCTCCTTAGCATTTACCACTATCCAATATACAACTTACTTATTACAACTTACTTATTTTTCTTATTTATTGTCTGTTTTCCCCTGCTAGAATAAAGCTTCCCGGGCAGGGCCAGAGGTGGGAGGGGAAGGGGCTTTTTGTCTCTTTACCTTATCTATCCTTAGTACCCAGACAGTGTCTGGCATCTAGTAAAGTGCTCAGTAAATTTTTGTTGAATGAACTAATTGATGAATAATTCAGTGAGAGTCAGTCTCTTTCTTCAATAGGCCGCCTTGCCCAGTGCCCTACATTCAGCCTTGAGCCACTTGTGTTCATGAGTCATTGGGTATATTAGGTTCTTGTTCCTGCTGTAATAAATTAAAGCAGTAACTTAGTGGCTTAAAACAACACAAATTTAGGGGTGCCTGGGTGGTTCAGTTAGTTAAGCATCTGCCTTTGGCTCAGGTCATGATCCCAGGGTCCTAAGACTGAGCTCCCCCACCCTCAGGCTTCTTGCTCAGCAGGGAGCCTGCTTCTGCCTCTGCATCTTCCCTACCCTCCCCCCATTGGTTGCGCTCTCTCTCTCTCTCTCTCTCATTCAAATAAATGAATAAAATCTTAAAAAATATATAAAACAACACAAATTTATTAACTTATACTTCTAGAGGTCAGAAGTCCAAAATGGGTCTCACTGAGCTAGAATCAAGGTGTCAACAGAGGTGCGTTGTTTCTGGAGGCCCTAGAGGAGAGTCCATCTCATTGCCTCTCCCAGTTTCTAGAGGTTTCCTGCATTTCTTAGCTCATGACCCTGTTCCTCCATCTTCAAGACCAGCAAGGTAGGGCCAAGTCCTTTTCACACTGCTCTTTCTCTCTCTGGTTCTGTCTCCTGCCTCCTTCTTCCACCTAAAAAACCTCTCTGATTATATTGGGCTCACCAGGCTAGTCCAGGATAATCTTCCCATTTTAAGGTCAGGTGATTAACAATTTGACTTCCATGTGCTTTCTTAATTCCTTTTTCCTATGTAACCCACCCTGTTCATAGGTTCTAGGGACTAGTATGGGGACATGTTGGAGGGGCTATTATTCTGCCTGCCCCAATGGGCAACATCCTTGGTCTAAAAAGTGCTGGGAAAGTGGGGGGGCGGGGTTTCTGGCATGCTTTCTTGTTGCCCTTGAGATCTCTGGGCATCACAGGTTGGCACAGCCTTAGAGCTATTCACACCGCTCTGATGGTTCTCTAGTTGTTCTTTGCAGGAAAAAAATGGTTTGCCAGCGGACAGAGCTATTGGCCAGGGTGATCACAGGTCGTGGCAAGTGTGTATCCCTTCTCCACAGACAAAGAGCACTTGGGTTTTATAGTCTTTGGGTCCCGGGAGCCTCATTGCCTCATCTGTAAGAAAAAGAGTCTCCTGTGGCTGGGAAGATCCGAGTCCTACCAGGCAGCCGGTCTCCTGGCATCTCTCTAGTTAGGGGAAGACAGGAAGGTATGGTGGGAGCATGGCTTGTGTGTGGACCCCAGGCCTAAAATGAGCAGTGGACCACGAGTGGTGTTTACATCTAGACCTGCCATTGGAAGAGTGGAGTTTTGCTGGGAGGGGAATCTTGAGGCTGCAGGTGTCAAGGTGGGCTGGTGGAATGAGGGGAGGGGAAGGGAAGGGAAGGAGTCGGGACAGTGGGGTTTATGGAAGCTTTGAATCAAAGAGCTGGAAAGTGTCCTTAGGTATCATTTAGAGACTTTCCAACATGTTTTTAGCATCAAACATCCTCCTCCAAGTGGAATTTCACTTGGAAGCTCAGTGTGTAAAACAAATGAAAGTGAGGCCTCCCCTGCAGGTTCTGGGGTTTAGCCTGGAAGGGTCTCCGGATTGCAGACTGCAGGCTGGAAGCAGATGTTCTGCCCAGGCGATGAAAGACCTGAGGCCTTTCGTCGAGAGAGGAAGTGACTTGTCAGGAGCTGGAGGTAGAACCAGGACTAGAACTTAAGGCCCTTCAAGCGTGGGTCCTTGCAGAGTTGAATGACAATACTCAGCATTATTTCTCTCCATTTACACCAACTCAAATATCTGAAAGAGAGCCCTTATTACATTTTTTTCATGTTTTATTTAATGTTTCATGTTTTATTTAAATGTGTTACATATTTACTTATGAATATTATTAATGTCCTCTCTGGTTTGTGAGCTCCTTGAGGGATAAGACTCTGTCTTGTTCACTTTATGTCTCTATCACCTTCCCCTGTAACTGACCGAGACTAGATAATGGAGAGATGAATGGATGAATGTGGGAGTGGATGAAGGGAGTTGGTAATGTGCAAAATGGAGTGCATTTCTTACACTTAGGTGAGTAGAGAGGAGGAAGCATGAGGGCTGAAGGACTTTAGGAAAACTAATTAGTAAAAGGTATATCTTCCTCTGGCCCATCACAACTCCCCACCACAAGCCACCAGCCGGGCCATCTTGTGCCTTGGCAGCCCTGGGCTGGTGGGTGGGGGACTCTGATGCTTTTCCGGAGACGCGAATGATTTCTGTGTGGTTCTCTCTCCCTCCACCACACCCCCAGGCCTCTGGGCCCTGGTGAACAATGCTGGTGTAGGCCTGCCCAGTGGACCCAATGAATGGCTGATGAAGGAGGACTTCGTGAAGGTGATCAACGTGAACCTGGTAGGACTGATCGAAGTGACCCTCCATATGTTACCCCTGGTCAAAAAAGCGCGGGGCAGGATCGTCAACATGTCCAGCTCTGGAGGTCGTGTGGCTGTCATTGGTGGCGGCTACTGTGTCTCCAAGTTTGGTGTCGAGGCCTTCTCTGACAGCATCAGGTGACTGAGCCCCGGGACCAAACCATTCTGGGTGGGAGTCCTGCGGGTTTCACCTCAGGAAGAGAGGGCTAGGGAGGATAGCATGTGGGCAGGGGAGTTCTGGAGGTGGGGAGCTAACACAGTAGCAGGAAGAAGCCTCGTCCTCAGGGGCCTTCTCCAAGGACCAGGAGAAGGAATGAGGAGAAGAGGAGGCTGGTGATGGGCGCTGTCTTCCTGCCCTTCCCTTGAGCTGTCCCAAAGCGACTGAAACTATGTTTGGGCTTATGGGAGTAGGAGGGGGAGTCTCTCATGCAGACAGAGAAGTCTGGGGGCAGACAGGCCCAAGGGAGACTCTCAGAGGAGGAGTCAGGCCTTCTCCAGACCCCTCATTCCCTTTGCCATGTGGTTGTCAGGTATGGGGCCAAGTGGGAGGAACCTGGTAGGAGACAGAACTTTGGTCTAGATTCACCAATGATTTCTTTCCTGCTGCATTTGCCTAATGCAGATTGCTTGGGAAAGGGCTGAGGCCCTTATTTGCATGAAGGCAGTGCCAACCTGGTACAGGGGTGGGGGAGTGGCTCTAGGTTCCTGGGGAGGTAAGCCCCTGTAGAGGCGTCAGAAGTGACTCTCCCAGACGATCCTTTGTCATCTTGGGGCCCCAGACTGAGTCCTACTCTTCTTTCCCAGGCGTGAGCTCCACTACTTTGGGGTGAAAGTCAGCATCATTGAGCCCGGGAACTATCGAACATCCATCCTGGGCAAGGAGGGCCTGGTGTCCCGCATGCAAAGGCTGTGGGAGCGGCTGCCTCAGGAGACCCGGGATAGCTATGGGGAGGAGTACTTCCGCAACTGTGAGTTCTCTGGGAGGGAGAGGGGGTCTCTGAGAGGAACAGCAAGACCTTGGGGATCATTGACTCATTTTCATTGCAGAGTTAAGGGCATGGAGGCTCAGGAGGGTTAAGGACCCAAGGTCACACAACTAGTGGCAGGGCTGGGATTTAACAATTGAGACCAGGGACAACTGCTCAGAGTGGCAGAACCATAGCCTTCGTGGGGAGAGGAGAGTTAGGGGAGATGCTGCCCACTCCTGACCCCTGGTATTCATTATTCTGTAAGCAAACAGGTGAAAATGCACTGCCATGAGTGCAGAGAAGTTATTCAGAGCACAGCTGGTTCACTGCAGTAGTTTTCTCTTTAGGAAACAAAGAGGGGGTTCATTGGCATTGGGGGGGTGAAGGGTACTTAAACTACACTGTCCTGCCCTCATCACCACTCACCCGAGTCTTGCCCAGAAGAGGTGAATTCTCTATCCTCCCAGACCATCTCCCAAGTTGGGCCAGCTGTTGTTCCTGTGGTTTTCAAGTTTTAATCCCTTATTGGCAAGTCTGACTCTCAGGCACCATTTCCTCCGGAGTTCTTGGGGCTCTCACTGAAGCAGTCCCAGTGACTTGCCGGTGTCCCGGGCAAAGGTGTACATCAGGGACCCGTAAGTGTGCCATGTGGCTTGTCTCCTATTTGTGTTGTGAGCTTTGGCAGACTTGGAGCACTCAGATGCTTTGCTCCCTTCCTCATAGCCTCGGGCTTGTGCACAAGATGCAAACAGAATAGCCCCTCATGTTTGTTAGAGCCTTACAACAGACCAGTCTGAGCTTTAGATCATTTGAGCCCCACAATGGTCTCATGACAAAGGCCAGGGCTTTAAAAAAAAAAAAAAAAAAAGATTTTAAAAAAATCTTTAAATTTTTTTAAATTAAAATTTTTAACATTTTAAATAATTAATTAAGTTATTTATTTCAGGGAGAGAGAGAGAGTGCACGAATGTGCACAAGCATAGGGGGAGGGGCAGAGGGAGAAGCAGACACCCCACTGAGCAGGGAGCCCCACCCCAGGGCTCCGAGATCATGACCTGAGCCAAAGACAGATGCTTAACTGACTGAGCCACAGAGGCACCCCTGCTACTATTTTTTAATAACATTTTTTTCTTGCATGCTTTTGTAGAAAATCTGGAAACTCTAGGACCTATATAGGAGAAAAAAAGAGCCTCCAGTGACTAGGAATCCCACCAGCCAGACAGTATTTTTACTTACTTTCCTCCAATTTTTCCCATGCACTTGTATACACTTGTTTTCTATTCTGTCCTCCCACATCGTCTACCCTTCATCTTTATTATTCTCCAGAGCAGGTATTATAATCCTCATTTTACAGATGATGGAAGTTTAAGCTCAAAGTCACACAACTAATAAGTGGCAGAACTGGGCACAGTTTTTCTCATTGCTAATTCAACACACAGTTGTTGAGTTCAGGAAGAGAAACAAGATTATTTACAGGGCATTTGCCTAAGGAACAACCTGCAGGGTGTGGTAGATCTGCCTGAAAAGTGGGATCAGGGATCTGATGGAAAGGGAATTTGGATAGAATTCAGAAGAAACCATGTCTTATGAAGAGTAACAGAGCCATTGACTTTCCTTCCCTCTTGTGCCCTCAAACAGATACTGACAAGTTAAAAAACATGATGCAGCTGGCAGAGCCAAGGATCAGCGAGGTCACCAACAGCATGGAGCACGCCATCATTTCCCGGAGCCCCCGAATCCGCTATAACCCGGGCCTGGATGCCAAACTCCTCTACATCCCATTAGCTAAGTTGCCCACCCCTGTGACAGATTTCATCCTGAGCCGGTACCTTCCAAAGCCAGCAGACAGTGTCTGAGCTGGGGAAGTCCAGGGGTGGTCAGTAGAGTGTGGAGGAGGGAGGAGGGTGGGAGAAGAGACTGTAGGGTCCAAAGAGGTGGTATCAGACATTCTGAGGGACGCTTTGCTTGGCTGACACCCACTGTCGGAGAATTTATGGATAACTTCTAGCAGAAGACAAGTGCCTCTTCCCACTTACTGGGACTACAGAAACCCCAGGTGGCCTTTGCAGATGCAAAGACCTATAGCATGGCCTCAAGAACATCTGTGACTCATTAGGGATTCAGGTTTTTCTGGATGTGAAAATGTCAAGGGGAGGAAACCGAGCTCCTGCTGAATCATGAGCCTCTGTCAGTTATCACCACCACTGGGAAATACTGCAGGATAATCGAGCCCACAGAAGCATCTCAACGACTTTCCTACTGAGTCTCTAAATATGCATTAACCTCATTCCCACAACCCATTATTTAAAATATGTAGTAGAGCAGACAGGGAGTGCAAGATTATATCAAGTAAAAGTTTATGATGTTTTCTTTCTATATAGATCTCTCTGTTCATAGGTGATTGGGATCCACATAAAATAACATTCATTTATTTAATCACCATTGATTAATTTTTCAAGTATTTATTGAGTGCCTACAACATACCAGGCACTATGTAAGTGCTGGAAGGCTGTAAAGAAGATTAAATCATGGTCTTGGGTTTTTTTATTTTTTATTTTGTGGTTCTGTTTTTTAACACAGTATCTAGTAGCAGAGATAGGACAAACAGTGACAGAAGAAACAGAAATCAGAAAATCACATTTTTAGCTACGAGGAACCCAGAGACCATCTAATCCAGTAGTTCCCTGTACATCATAATCTCCTGGTTAGTTAAAAATACAGATTCCTGGTCCCAATGTTAGATTATCTGATTCAGTAGCTTGGGACGGGGCCCAGGAATCTGTGTTTGTAACAAGGTGATAATTCTGATGTCCTTGGGTGCATGGGAACCACCGATATAGCTCCACAGTAGTACCGAATGCTCAGAGGAGGAAGTGACCTATCCAAGGCCTCCCAACGTGATGGCCAAGACAAAACTCAGTGTTCAGATTCCCAGAGTTATAGTTATAGAGAATATATTTTTGACATTAGTAACATTGTCAAATAAGTCATGAAACTAAATTAAAAAAAAAAAAACCACCAAACTTCTAAGTCATGTGAAATTCTATTGAAAAGACTTTTTTGATCTTGAGAGTGGTTATGTAATAAAAGTCAAATGTGAATTTTTAAAATTAAAATGTCTTTATTGGTGTCTCTTCAACATCCGACTGAACTTGAAAATGACAAAATGAATGTTTAATTACCTCTGCAGAGACCCCTTTTCCAAATAAGGTCACATTCACGGGTTCTAGGAATTATGGCTTTAGCAATAAAGAAAGGACAGGATTCAGTGTTTGAATAATGGCATCGAGGATGCAGATTCCTTCTACTTTGCTCTGCCATCCAGTTTTGGCTTTATCCTATTTATCTTTATTATTGTGGTGTGACTGCCAGTGGCACTGGGAATTCTGTGCTTTTCCATTCACAATTTACTGGAGAAGAAAGGGCCTGTCTTTCATGGTATTAAAGATTAAGGAAGTCTATTTCCCAGAGCCCTCACCAAGACTCTCCTTGAGACACAAATTTGTCCCCAGTTGGCTTAGGTTTGTCCATCCCTGGACAATTCATAGACAAGGGGGTAAGTTGCTATGAATAGTTTAGATTAATTGGGACATGGTGGGGAGTGAGTCATAATGCCTACTGCCCAGGAAAATTAAAAACTTAGACTCTGTTATTAAGAGAGTTGAATCTAGGTTAAAAACAAATTTTCTTTCCTGAAGGCAAAATACTTGGGATAGACCATGACTAGGTAATATTTTGAGATATTAATTTCTACATGTTCATTGTTCCCTGTTTTCCCATTTCTCCTTTCCCTACTCAGGTAGGAAGATAATCTAGTACTGCTTTACCTAGGGTGAGATATTTGAACAAATACATTTCCTGCATCTTCTCCCCCTTTAGTTTCTTCCTCCAACCTTAATATTTTTAGAGAAAACACTGGAATTGGGTAAATAAAAAAAGGGAATGTGACTTGTGGATGTACACAGTGTCTCAGAGAAGCAGGCCCCTTTCCCCAAGACAAGGAGATTCACTCTGGCTGATAAGCGAATGAGGTTTGGCTCTTCCAGAGGAAGAAAGGCCATTCACTTTGTGGAAGAACCTTGGGGAGGTAGCAAGACTCGAAAGAGTGACAGCTTCGTTGTGTGTTTAGGTAGATGAGACCCTGGGTGACTTCATGTAAGACACCTGTGTCCCACCAAAACAGGAAGGCAGTAGAGATTCACCAGATATAAAGAGTATATAAAGAGCATATAAAGACTGGGATGGCAGACACTTAAGTGGTAATCTATGCATACAGAAGACTTGATTTTTTGCTCTAAGGGCTATCCCCGCCTCCCACCCTATCATTAATGGTTAAGGTGTTTGTTTGCTTTTTTTAAATTTGTGGGCTGAGATTAAAATCTGCTCCAGGGGCACCTGGGTGGCTCAGTGGGTTAAAGCCTCTGCCTTCGGCTCGGGTCATGATCTCAGGGTCCTGGGATCGAGCCCCGAATCGGACTCTGCTTAGTGGGGAGCCTGCTTCTCCCTCTCTCTCTGCCTGCCTCTCTGCCTGCTTGTGATCTCTGTCTGTCAAATAAATAAATAAAATCTTTAAAAAATAAAATAAAATCTGCTCCAGGATTACAGTCTAGTTTCTTTCATATTAGGATTATAACTTTTCTTGTATAGCTTTTGTATTTTCCTGAAGTTTTAAGTTACCTTTTTTTGCACTTACTCAACTTCTTAATCAAATTATCTCCACATGTTTTTGTTTTGTTTTGTTTTTATTTCAAGCATAGAAGTAATATGATCTGATTTAAATTTTGGAAAGGGGGTGCGCCTGGGTGGCTCAGTGGGTTAAAGCCTCTGCCTTCGGCTCAGGTCATGATCTCAGAGTCCTGGGATTGAGCCCCACATCGGGCTCTCTGCTCAGCAAGGAGCCTGCTTCCTCCTCTCTCTCTGTCTGCCTCTCTGCCTACTTGTAATCTCAGTCTGTCAAATAAATAAATAAAATCTTTAAAAAATTTAAAAAAAATAAATTTTGGAAAGGGCTCTGTGGAGACTGAAATGAGGGAGCAATGGTGGAAACAAAGGGACCATTGCATAGCCCAAGAAAGAAATAATGGTACTATAGGTTAAAGTGGTGGTTGTAGGGATAATGAGAATGAATGAAATCAGTATATAATTTGGAGGCAGAACCATTGAAGGATTTTAATCAGTTACTCTGTCAAAAAAGAATTTATTATGCTCCTACTATGTGCCAGGTGTAGTTCTAGATGCTGGAGTTAGAGTAGTAGACAAGACTGAGTCCGTGCCTTCAAGCAGTTTATATCCTGATGGAGTGGAGGTGCTGGGCAATACACAAATAAAAAAATAAATGAAATAATTTTATACACTGATAAATGCCATTAAGCAGAGAAAATTTAGTAATTTAATAGATGACCAAGGAGGTTGTTTACCTTTTTTTAAACCAATGTTATTGAGATAAAATTTATATTAAACAAAATGCATCCTTTTGACTATAAAGTTTGATGAGTTTTGACTTATAAATATATCTGTGCAACCACCATGCCAAGATATAGGACATTTATCTCATCCCAAAAAGCTCCCTGGTGCCTCTTTTTTTTTTTTTAATTTTTTTTTTTTAATTTATTTGACAGAGAGAGATCACAAGTAGGCAGAGAGGCAAGCAGAGAGAGAGGGGGAAGCAGGCTCCCTGCTGAGCAGAGAGCCTGATTCGGGGCTCGATCCCAGGACCCTGGGATCATGACCTGAACTGAAGGCAGAGGATTAACCCACCAAGCCACCAGGTGCCCTCCCTGGTGCCCTTTGAGGTAAATCTTCCCTCCTTTCAATAACACTGGTTTCTGCCAAGTCTCTAGACAACCATTGATGAGCCTGCTGTCTCTATAGATTTCTTTTGAGGCTACTTATTTTTATTCATTTCCTTTAAAAAATTTTTTATTTACATCCAATTTAGTTAACATATAGTGTATAATTAGTTCCAGGGGTAGAATTTAGTGATTCATCAGTTGCATGTACACCCAGTGCTCATTATATCAAGTGCCCTCTCAAATAAATAAAATCTTAAAATAAATATAAATAAAAAATAAAATAAAATCTTAAAAAAATTAATGCCCATCACCCAGTTACCACAACCCCCCACCCACCATCCCCTCCCCTCAATTTGTTTCCTATACTTAAAAGTTTCTTATGGTTTGCCTCCCTTTGTTTTTATCTTATTTTTTCCTCCCCCTCCCCTATGTTCATTTGTTTTGTTTCTTCAGTTCCACGTATGAATGAAATCATATGATAATTGTCTTTCTTTGACTTATTTCTTTTTTTTTTATTATTTGAGAGAGAGGGAGAGCATGAGAGGGGGAAGAGTCAGAGAGAGAAGCAGACTCTCCTCTGAGCAGGGAGCCCAGTGTGGGCTTTGTCCCAGGACTCCAGGATCATGACCTGAGCCTAAGGCAGACAATCAACTGAGCCACCCAGGCACCCCTTCTCTGACTTATTTCACTCAGCATCATACCCTCTAGTTCTGTCCACATCATTGCAAATGGCAAGATTTTTTTTTCTTTTTCTTTTCCTTTTTTTTAAGATTTTACTTACTTGGGATGCCTGGGTGGCTCAGCCAGTTAAGCGTTTGCCTTCAACTCAGGTCATGATCCCAGGGTCCTTGGTTCAAATCCAGCATTGGGCTCCCTGCTCAGTGCCTGCTGTTCCCCCTGCTTGTGCTCTCTCTCTCTGGCAAATGAATAAATAAAATCTTTAAAAAACTATCTTTTAAAAAGAGGATTTTATTTATTTATGGGGGCGGGGCTTGTGAGAGAGAGTACAAGCAAGAGGAGGGGCAGAGGGAGAAGCAGACTTCCTGTTGAGCAGAGAACCCTACTACGGGCTTGATCCCAGGACCTCGGGATCATGACCTGAGCAGAAGGGAGGAGGCTTAACTGACTGAACCACTGCAAATGGCAAGATTTCATTCTTTCTGTTGGCTGAGTAGTATTCCATTGTGTATGTATACCACATCTTCTCTATCCATTCATCTGTCGATGGACATCTATGCTCTTTCCATATTTTAGCTATTTTGGACATTGCTGCTATAAACATTGGGGTGCATGTGTCCCTTTGAATCACTATTTTTGTATCCTTCGGATAAACACCTAGCAGTGCAATTGCTGGGTCATGGGGTAGTTCTATTTTTAACGTTGTGAGGAACCAACATACTGTTTTCCACAGTGACTGCATCAGTTTGCATTCCCACCAAGAGTGTTCCAAGAGGGTTCCCCTTGAGGCTACTTATTTTTAAAGAAGATCATTTTTGCTGCCATTGGGGAATTAGTTGGAATGAACCTGGTTGGAGGGATACAGGAGGAGCAAGAGTAGATATGATGAGAGAAATATACCAATAAAATAATAGAAATAGAAATAATTAACATTTATCAGACATTACTCAATCCCAAGCATTCAGTGTTTTAAGCGCTTAGTGTTTTAATTTTAATTTAATCTTCCTAACAAGCCCTTTGATGTTACCCCTATTTTATGGAGGAGGAAACTAAGGTTTGGAGAGATTAAGTCATTTGCACAAAATTATATAGCTAACAAGTGGTAGTCAGGATTCCAGCCCCCACACAAGAGCATACACTTACATAGTGCTTCCTACCTGCCAAGCACTGTTCTAGGCACTTTAATCTTCACAAGAACCTTCATAGATAGTATTCCAGTTTTAATGAGGAAACTAGAGGCCCAGAGAGAATAATTACATACCCTATAAACAACTGGCAGAACAGGTCCTTCTAGTTCTAAAATCCTATCTTTGAATGTGTCATTGTTTATTCATCCCAGGGAACATTTCTGGGCCCACACATTTGGAACAGTGTTTTCTAGCCAGGAGTTGTGATGTGACTTGCTTCTGTTCCCATGAACCTTTGGAAACCTCTCCTAACCTCTTCTAACCAGCCTTGCTTGAGCCTCTCTTCCAGCATTTTCCCTGTGAAGGCAGAGGAACCTCTGTCATCCATAGGTCTCCTCTTCTACAGGACTTTCCCCTGCCTTTCCCCCGAGGCTTGGCAAGCTCTCTGATCTCCAGAGAACCTCAACCCAGAAGCTGGGGGAGGTGGGAGGAGAGAGCGCAATCCAGAGTATCATGGGGCTGCCTGGTCACTGAACTATCACCTGGCCAGACTGTCTGAGACATTCTTGAACAACAAAAGTGTAAATACTGCATCTGGACCAGAACAAATGGATACAGAGAATTTTAATGTCAAACTTGGAACAACAAACAAAATGTTCCTTTGGTAATGTCCAACAGAGGAGCAGAAGGTATAAGGAGGTCGTGTGTGTGTGTGTGTGTGTGTGTGTGTGTGTGTGTGTGTATGTGTGTGTGTGTTTTTAATAGAGGCAAGTTTCAACAACTGGCAGTAAACAGCTTCAAAGGCAGAATTGAGACTCTCCTTAGAAATCTTGTGACCTCCTGTCTTGTGCAATTTCAAGAGCCTTTCAAAATAAGGACAGAAATGCCAGCTCTTCTAAGTTTGCCAGAGAAGAAGAGGTCTGAATTTCTCCTTCTACTGAAGAATGAGGAGCACCCTCCCCACAAACTCCACCCCCCATCCTCCCATAGGGTTCTACCACCTTCCATACCAGTACCAGAAGAGGCAGGTGATGGGTTGGCCACGTCCAAGACAACAATGGCTTAATTATTATGTGTGACTCGTGCTTCGGGAACCTGTTGGCCAGGCAGCTGGACCTGTAAGGCTTGAGGGTGCTGGCTGTGTGTCAGAAGGAGAAGGTCCAGCAGCTGGGAGGCCAGATGACAGAGAGGCTAGAGTCGGTGGTCCTGGGCCTCCCTAAGACAGAGAGCATCTCTGCAGCCACCCAGTGGGGGAAGGAGTGTGTGAGGGCGGAGGTATGACATAGATATATTTCTCTTAATCTAGATGTCCTCTTATTCCAAATACTGGTCCCATGAGAAGATGACACCAGCCTGCTAAATAAGAGAGAGACACTATTAAATTGTAAAATTTGCTCTTAATTACCTACTTTGGCAGAAAAGAATAATGATTTGGATCCAAGACAGCAGCTAATTCTACTTAGTCATAGTCTATGGTATGTAGCCATAGGTATATAAACATGCTTCCTATTAGTAAAAACTATTTAATAACAAGTAATCTTTGTATAGTACTTCATAATTTTATAAAAAAAATTTTTATATACCCTACGTCCTGTTTAAAAAAGTTTTCTTTCACCTCAGATCATTGGAACATTTTTTTAATGGGTCTTGCTTGTCCACATTCAAGGTCTTTGCCCAGAGCTCCTGCACATACTGGTACAATGGAGCATATGGGAGTTGGAGTCTGGATACCTGCAAAACATTCCAGCTCCATTCTGTGTGACCTCAGGTAAGTCATCTAACTTCTCAGTGATCCAGTGTTTTTTCCCAGTAAAGTAGGACTGTGATAAAACATCCCTGAGATAATGTACATGAAAAACTTTGAAATAGAGAGATAGAGTCAGATAATGGACCTGGTGAGTGAGTCATAGGTCAAGCTAGAGAATGAGTATTCTCTCTTCTGTGCAATGGGAAGCCATAGCAGTTTCTGGAAAAAGGCGATTCTTCTCCTGATCTTTCAATTTCATTTGTCCATTCTGAACCCACCTAATTTCTTGGACTTTGGACCTCTGTCTACTGTAGTGTCTAGCAGAGTCTTACTGTGAACTAGAAAAAGAAGGAAACTGTTGGCAAGTAGCTGTAGGAATCGGGGTCCTGGGAAAACCAGGAGAGAGGATAAGTTCCCAAAAGACAGAAGAAGAGGACCTAGGGTGCCTCTTTATAGGGGCTTCTCATGAGCTCTGTGCTAAGATTTGGAACTGGGAGCCTGAAGGAATCTCCCCTCCCATGGTAGAGTGGCTTCAGTAGTTGCTGGGATTTCTCACATTGGCTTCTGTTGTCCTTTACGTGAAGAAAGAGAAGTTTACCAATCATAACCGTCCTCCCTAGGTATATAATGGTCTCCTTGTTGCTCAGCAAGAAAATGCTTCAGATGGCAATGTTGGATAGAAATCTCTGCCCCACCTCCACTCTCTCCTTCTTTTCCCTCCTCCCTCTCTCATTCTTCTTTACTTCTGAATGGTTAATGGATACATTTGAAAATAACTGACACACTCGATAGCCTCTGGATTGTATACAAAGATCATATTCTTATTGCAGACACCCAAATTAAGAGTGGATTACACAAGACAGGTATTTCTTTCTTCCCTCATGGAAAAACCTGGCATAGTATGATATTTCTTCTCTATTGATTTGTCAGGGGCTCAGAGTTTTTCAGTCTTCTTGCTTTGCTATCCAACAGTCCAGGATGGCTCTAGCCAGCTGGAATGGGGAAAAGAAGGACAGGGCTCTATCCTATAAGGGTACAGCACAGATGTTTTGCACATCTTGCTTGTGCTCAAGTACATTGGCCAGAATTTAGTCACATTGTCAGACCTAGCTGCAAGGAAGGTTGTTCTCATTCTGAGTAGCCATGGATTCAGCTAAAAATCCAATTATGGTGGATAAAGGAGAGAATGTATATTGTGGGAAAGCTGGCAGTCTCTGCCACACAGAATAAACCAATTCTTTTGGGGGATCTTTAGCAATAGCTTCTTCTTTTATAGTCTCTGGTATTTGACAGGTTTAATAATTATACTGCTGAATCTTTAGGTCAGATGATAGGGACGTGTCTATGAAGACTCCAGGAATTCTCCTTTTCTTAGGAACCCAGGCCTCTCTTAACAGCAGAGAATTGAGAAGAGTTTGGAGACATTTCTAAGAATCAATCAGCTTTGGTCTTTGGGTTGTTTCCTTTGCAAGATAGAGATACTTACCTTTGTTTTAAAATAGTTTTGTTGAGATATAATTTACAGAGTTCACTTATTGAATTTTATGTAACTGTATAACTCAATAATTTTTTTACTAAATTTATACAATTTGTGCAACCATCACACAATCCAGTACTGAAAAAATTTTCTTCATCCAAAATGTTCTCTTGTGCATGAAATCAGTTCCCACTTCCACGGATTTGTTTTCTGTCTCTATAGATTTACTTTTCTAGAAATTTTATATAAATAGAATCCTACAACATGTAATCTTTTATGTCTGTTTTTTTTTCCACTTAGAATAATGTTTTTGGGTTTATCCATGTTGCTGCATAACTCAAGAGTTCATTCTTTTTTATTGCTGAATTGTATTCTATAATATGGATATACCACATTTTCTCCATTCACCAGTGATGGCCATTTGGATTGCCTCCAGTTTGGAACTAATATAAAGAATGCTACTGTGAAATTCAAATAGCCTTCATGTGAACACATGCTTTTATTTCTCTTGAGTAGATACCTTGGAGGGGAGCTGCTGTATCATATATTTTTAACTTTTTAAGAGATTGCCAAACTGTTTTTCCAAAGACACTTTATCATTATACATTCCCATCAACAATGTGCAATATGTGAGAGTTCTGTTTTCTCCATATCCTCAACAACCCTTAGCATTGTCAGTTTTTTGGATTATAGCCACACCACTATGCATGCAGTGGTATCCCTTTATGGTTTTAATTTGTATTTTCCTAAAAAAAAAATTTGTACTTCCCTGTTATTAATGATACCGAGCACGTGAAATGCTATAAAACTTCCTATAAACACAGCTTTAGTGGCACCCTATAAATTTTGTTTTCATTTCACTCAACTCAAGATCCTTTCTGATTTCCCATGTGATTTTTTCCTTTGCCCTAAGGATTATTCAGATGTGTCTTAATTTCCAAATATTTGGGGTGCTTTCAAATTTTTTCTTGTTGAATTCCAATTTAATTCCTCTCTTTTGTATGACTTCAGTCTTTTAAATTTTACTGAGATTTGTTTATGGCCTCATATATTATTTACTCTAGAGAATGTTTCATGTATGCTTGAAAAGAAAGTTATTCTAGGGACACCTGGATGGCTCAGTCAGTTAAGCATCTGTTTTCAGCTCAGGTCATGATCTGAGGGTCCTGCAATTGAACCCCACCTAAGCCTCCTTGTTCACTGGGGAGCCTACTTCTCTATCTGCCTGATGCTACCCCTGCTTGTGTTCTCTCCCTCTGACAAACAAATAAATAAAGTCTTTTTTTTTTTTTTAAGAAAGTTATTCTGTTTGTTGAGTAGAGTGTTCTATAGCTATTGGTTAGGTCAAGTTGGTTGATAATGTTCAAGTCTCCTTATCTTACTAATTTTCTGTTTTATCAATACTCAAGAGAGGAACACTTAAATCTCCAGCTATAATTCTTGAGTGGTCTGTTTTTCCTTCCAGTTCTGTTCATTTTGCTTCCTGTTATTTTGGAGGTCAGTTGTTAGGTGCATATACATTATCAATTTTATCCTTCTAAAGGTATAATGACATTATACAATGTTTCTATCTCTAGTAATATTTGTATTCTTAAAGTTGATTAATACAGCTATTTAAGTTCTCTTACAATTACTATTTGTATGGCAAAACTTTTTTGATCTTCATATTTTCAATCTGTTTGTGTTTGGGGATCTAAAATATGTCTCTTCTAGGGGCACCTGGCTGGCTCAGTTGGTAGAGTGTGCAACTCTTGATGCCGGAGTAGTGAGCTTAAGCCCCACAATTGGGTGTAGAGTTTACTTAAAAACAAACAAACAAACAAACAAACAAGTAAAACATGTCTCTTATAGACTGTATAGTTAGGTCTTGTTTTTTATACAGTCTCACAATTTCTACCTTTGATTGGAAAGTTTAGTTCATTTACAATAATGTAGTTATTAATGTCGTTAGTTTGTTGTGGTTTTTTTTTTTTGAGAGAGCAAGAATGCACATGAATGGGGGGAGGGGCAGAGGGAAAGGGAGCAGACCTTAAGCAGACTCTCCCTGGATCCAGTACAGGGTTCAACCCCATGGCCCTGAGATCATGAGTCAGATGCTTAACCGACTGAGCCAACCAGGCACCTTAATGTTATTGGATTTGTATCTGTCACTTTGCTACTTACTTTCTTGTCTATTTTGCTATTTCTATTATCATTTAATTTATAATATTTTCTTATTAATTTATTTTCTTTAGGCTTTATATCATTTTTCCTCTGTTCCTCCTTTACTGCCATCTCTTACGTTAAAAAGTTTCTAGTAGACCATTTTAATTCCACTCTTCATTTTTAAGGCTTTTTAAAAAATGTTATTTCCTTAATAACTGGAGCAGTGGTTCTCAACTGTGAGCAATATTCCTCCCCCATTCCTGCTAAAGGATATCTGGAAATGTCTGGAGACGTTTGTCACTGTCACAGCCTGGGAAGTCATTCAGAGTTCAGTCAGTTTTCGAATTAGCTGGGCTTTAGCTTTCCGCTGGGCTCCCACCGTTCACCGTTCTTCCTGTGCATGTGAAGAGCGCTCTAGACAGAGACCTACGTATGAAAAGCTTTTTCCAGCCTTTCAGTGGCTCTTTTATTTCCAGGACCTCACATCTAAATTTCTGGTGGGTCTTCTGCTTGCCTGAACTGTGTCCATAAACTAAGACTAGAAGAGCTTTGAGTTTTCCCCTCTCCCCGTCCTACTGATGAGGGAGCAGAAGACAAGCTGGGGGCAAAGCATGAGATGACACTCTGTAACTCCCCTTCCCCACTGGGTGGGACACATGTGATATTCCTGCAGGCAGCTCACAACCCTCTTAATGTTAATGCCTGACTAGGGGTGCCTGGGTGGCTCAGTGGGTTAAGCCTCTGCCTTTGTCTCAGGTCATGATCCCAGGGTCCTGGGATCAAGCCCTGCATCAGGCTCTCTGCTCCATAGGGAGCCTGTTTCCCTCTCTGCCCGCTTGTGATCTCTGTCAAAGAAGTAAATAAAATCTTTTTTTTTTTAAATGTTAATGCCTGACTAGAGGGAAAAACTACCTTAAAAATGGTAAGGCCCCTGGTATCCTGTGAGTCTTTTAACATGAAAGTCCTTTGGAAACCTCCCTTTTCCTTACCTCCCCCGACTCCTAAGTATATTATTATTTGTCTCTCACAGCTCCAGTGCAACAGCTCTTTCTGTTCATGGGTCCTGTCCCCATGGCTTAATAAAATCACCATTGTGCACCAAGGACATCTCAAGAATCTTTCTTGATGGTTGGCTCCGGACCTCACCCACCAAGACTCACCTACGTTCCAAAACTACATCACTAAGTTTGCTGCTCTTACTGATAAGGCTGTGATGTGTTTCCATCTTCTGCCTGAAATTAAGCCTGCCCCCTCAGGCACAAAGATGCTAATTTTTCCAAGCAGCTCTGCCCTTCTTGCCTGTTAAGCTCCAGTGGGGATAGGGGAATGACCCCAGTCAAGGAGATCACAGTTTCCTGCTGATCTCATTTGAAGAGCTGGCAGTTTTTCATGACTAAATGATTCTCAATTCGTTATTTACTGTTGGTTAATTTCCAGAGAACTTAAACCATTGCTTCTGACAGTTCTGTCCAATTTTATACTTGCTTTTGGACAAAAGGATTTGCTGATCTCTTCATCCCATAGTTGGAAGCTCCCTCACTACCTTGGAGTTAAAGTTTGCATCATAAAACCTGGCAACCGGAGCACGTGGGTGGCTCAGTGGGTCAAGCCTCTGCCTTCGGCTCAGGTCATGATCCCAGGGTCCTGGGATCAAGCCCCACACTGGGCTCTCTGTTCAGCAGGGAGCCTGCTTCCCCCTTTCTCTCTTTGCCTGCCTCTTTGCCTACTTGTGATCTCTGTCTGTCAAATAAATAATAAAATTTAAAAAAGAAAATCTTAAAAAAAATAAATTAAATAAACAAATAAATAAATAAAATAAAACCTGGCAAACCCTTGCGTAGCCCTTTCACCCCCAAAGGGTAAACAGCATTCTTGGGGGGGAGGAAATCTGGGTCCATGTTTCTCCAGAAGGCAGAGAAAACTAAACGTAGAAGTTCTTTGAAAACTGTAGGTCGTCTCCCACCAGCAATCAAGTATTTTTTTTAGAGGAGGTGAGGGGCAAAGGGAGAGGGAGATAGATAACCTTAAAGGGGGAGGGGCTCCATCTCACAACTCAGAGATCAGGACCTGAGCTGAAATCCAGCTGGGACACTTAAGTGACTGAGCCACACAGGTGCCCCACTCAAGTATTTTTGACCTTTGGTTCAAAACAACTGATTCTGAGCCCCAGCCAGGGCTCTGATCCATGTGGTGTGGTTTTTTGAGGAGCAGTGTTGTTGGGGTCCGGAGCCAACATGAGATATCTTTGGTGCAGATATCTTAAAGCATGGGAACAGGCCCCCTGGGCAGGAAGAGCTGTGACTGCAGGTTATTTTGCAAAGCTCCAGATTGTGAGGAGTATTATATATTTTGGGGTTGGGAAAGTAAAGATAAGGGAAGTTCCAAAAAGATTTTCATAGGCTAAACAAGACTCACAGGATATTGGAGGCCTTGCTATTGTCAAAACTAAGGTAGTTTCTCCCTCTAGCAAGGCATTAACATGAAGACGGATGTGAGCATCCTGGAGAACTGTACTCTGACTGATTCAAGTATTTGTCAGTGGGAGTCAGGTTATAAGGACTTCTCATTCTATCTATATTTCCTTCTGCCTTTGTTTCCTACACCACAGGTAGCCTAAGTCTCTCAACGGGCTGGTTTATTTAGTCTCCAGAGAACCAGCTTCCTAAGGTCTGACACTGTGGTAGCTGCTCTCCTTAATGTGCTAGCATTAGCCTATCTTTCCCACGAGACCACAGAGGGGTGCAGGACGTTAACATACCAAACGCAAGGTCAGTCTGTGCCCGCAGCTGAGATAAGGCCAAGGTCTGGTCTGGGTCAGCTCTCAGCATTTACTGCATCTGACACTGAAGCAGCAAAGGATCTTGGTTCTGTTTGGAGATCTCTTGGGCAAAGCCTGGGGTGGCAGCTGCCTTTTTCAAGTGGTCAGACATAGGTGGGTCAGATCCGAAGAGTCTGACAGTTTGCTCCCCAAATTCTCCCCTTTTTAAAGTGATTTCATCAGTTTCGATGTCTTTGTCAACCTCATCTTGTTCTGCTTGTCATTAGTTCTGGGGTGTCAGCTGACATGGGTCCCGACGATATCCCCTAGCTGCAGTGTCTGAACTGCTTGACATCAGAGACTCCATTTTGCCTTCTGCGCTGAACCAAGTCTAAAGAATGAGTCGGTTAGGCAGGCAGCCAAGTTGACACTGTGGATTAATCACCAACGTTCCAACCGAGGCAGGTTTAACTCAGCCTCCCACCCAATCATCTTACTTCTAGTTCACCCTCAGCCTCCTTGCTCCACCCTGCCTCTGTAATTTGCTTTGGGTTCTTCCAGGATTGCCAACTTATTTTAATATTTATTCAAGCCAGGTAGGTTTAGAAAGATCTGTATGCAGCAGTTACAACCATCTTTGACCTGACAATTGAGAAACAAAAGCCCAAATTTCCTGGCAGCCCTGAGCATGTGATGTAAAACCAACTGAGCATCTAAAGAAGAGATTTGTGCCCCCGATGGGCATTGGGCAAGAGAACCCTGAAATTCTAGTTCTGGTCTACCACTGATTGACTGGGTGATATTGGGCAAGTTTCTTTTTTTTTTTTTTTTTTTAAAGATTTTATTTATTTATTTGACAGACAGAGATCACAAGCAGGCAGAGAGGCAGGCAGAGAGAGAGGAGGAAGCAGGCTCCCCGCCGAGCAGAGAGCCCGATGCGGGGCTCGATCCCAGGACTCTGAGATCATGACCCGAGCCGAAGGCAGCAGCTCAACCCACTGAGCCACCCAGGCGCCCCTATTGGGCAAGTTTCTTAACATCTCTAGACTCCCTTGGGTTTAGGGTTTTTTTTTTTTGTTGTTGTTGTTGTTTTTAATTAGTACAAAGAGAGGGGTAAGTCAGTCCCCAGTTGCCTTCCTCCTCTAAGATGAAATGAATCAGGTTATTTTGCAAAGCTAACTAGAAATGATCTAGAATGGGTGGTGTCATGAAAAGCAAGCTGAGGTCCCTACTCAAAGGAGGAAACGTCTACCTACAGTGCCAGGCTGGGGTTTAGGAATGAAACTCCAGGGCCTGCAGTCACCCCAGCAACTCTCAGGCTTACCCCACACTTTCCCCAGAGGTCTCTTTCCTGCACGTTGTTGAAGAAGGTGTCTATCCCTTGTACCTATTTATAAATGTTATTGATTGAAGCAAATCTGTCTGTAGGGACAGACAGCAAGGGGCCTATATTGACTTTTCATATCCCCACCTTCACTACTCTACCAAGTTATGTTATATCACTCTCTTGTACTAGCTTTCTCAGAAGAACCCCTGTGTCCAACTGGAACTAGGAAAAACCTATAATAAAGTGAGTAGACCCATTCTATGGTCCCTCTGGGGGCCATATATGGCAGTTTATGCTAAATGTACTGGTGACACTAATTCCAATACAATGTCAAGTCCTGACAAATCCCACAACAGACAAGATTCAGGAAACTGACTGAATATGAAGTTCTTAGGTAAGCTTGAAGACTCAACCCAACATTTCCAGTTTCCAATTTCTAGTTTTAGAATTCAATGGCTTCCCTTTTAACACTCCTGCTGGGAGTGAAAAATGGTAGACAACCTTTTCATTCAGTGTAAGCTCAGAGGTCTGATATGCTCCAGGGAGCCAGGGTGGGGTAGCCCGAGGATGTGAGACATCCATAGCTAATAATACGTGTTTGGGGGTGGAAGGAACAGAAAGGCAATGTCAGGTCAGTTTTCCTTTCATTTGGGGAAAGGAAATGTGAATGACTGAGCTGTTCATAAGTGACAAAGGTACGAAGGAAATGTTTACCACAGACCCATTCTAACCTGCCAGTGGGGGTGTCTTTTTGACCCTCCAGTAGGAAAGAAGGATACCTTAAAGTTAGTGTCGGGTCACTAGCTCTTTCAAAGTAGGAGTCTCCTACTGTCCTAGGTTTGAAAGTCTTCAATAAGATAGGAGAAAAAGAAAATAATACTAGGAACAAACATTTATTGAGCCCTTTCTATGTGCCAGCTGCTGGGGTAAGCGTTTACATACATATGTTTACATACATTATCCCCTTTAGACTTAGGAAGATTTATTTCTCCTGTTTTGGAGGAGAGGAAACAGACTCAGAGAGGTTACATAACTTGTTCAGAGTCGTGCAGACAGTAGCCCTGGTCAAAGTCAAGTTTGTCAGAATGGCACTCTGCCCTTTGATGGTGAGCAAAAACAGGGGTCACTGTCCTCTCAGGGCTGGAACACCCCATTGCTCAAGCGGCCACTTCCACCTTTCATGAGGGCTCATGACACCTCTTCTTCGCAGACCGTGTCCCACACGTCACCATGACTACAGTGAGGATAATTATATCTTGCTTCTCAGAGTCATTTAGAGGGTGAAGAGAGATCATGTTAGCAAAGAGTTGTCCTCAGAGCAGAGCATCATGATAAGCTTGGGCTAAACGATAGTTTTAAACACAACCAGTCATATTCCTGATTCCTTGAGGCCTCTGCTACCTGTGTTTATTTCTGTCTCTACTTCTTTTTTTTTTTTTAAGATTTTATTTATTTATTTGACGAAAGAGACACAGTGAGAGAGGGAACACAAGCAGGGTGAGTGGGAGAAGCAGAAGCAGGTTCCCTGCTGAGCAGGGAGCATGATGTGAGGCTCGATTCTGGGACCCCAGGATCATGTCCGGACCCAAAGGCAAACGCTTAAAGACTGAGCCACCCAGGTGACCCTCTGTCTCTTCTTTTCTCTAAGCCAATTCCCAATGAAAGTTAAGATCTCAGGTTTTTTTTAAGTAAGGGAAAGTGGGAGAGGGGCGGAGGGAGAGAGAGAATCTTAAGCAGTCTCTATACCCAGCTCAGAGCTCAATTTCACAAACCTGAGATCGTGGCCTCAGCCAAAATCAAGAGTGGTGCCCTTAAACTACTGAGCCACTCAGACGCCCACCCTCCCTCCCCATCATTTATTTTAATTGGCCTTTGGAGCAGGCTTTTAAAAGTCCAGTTGTCTGGGGGTGCCTGGCTGGCTCGGTTGGTGGAGCATGTGGCTCTTGAACTCTGGGTCGTAAGTTCAAACCCCATGCTGAGTATAGAGATTACTTTAAAAAATCCAATTGTTGGGGGCCTGGTTGGCTCAGTCATTAAGCATCTGCCTTCAGCTCAAGTCATGATCCTAGGGTCCTGCGATCAAGCCCTGCATCGGGTTCCCTGCTCTGCAGGAAGCCTGCTTTTCTTCTCCCACTCCCTCTGCTTGTGTTCCTGCTCTTGCTGTCTCACTCTCTGGAAAATAAATTTTAAAAAAAATCTTAAAAAAAATCCAATTGTCTAACAGCTCACTGCACTCCTCTCATTCCCATTTAACCAAAATGGCTTGCAAATGCACAAATATGATAGGATCTCCATTGCCTCTGTTTCATTCATTTGCTTTTAGAAAGGTTGTTGATGGGAACCTGGGGAGACAAAGAGTCCTATTTCCATAAGACAGATCTGCAGATCAGATTAGAATCAACCTCACCTTTCAGTCTATTCTGGAGATCAAAAACTATTCTAGACAACATTACTAGAAGGGAAAAGCATGTCCCACAATGTCTTCTACACCCAAGCCATTCCCACTAGTCATTCGAGAGTTTTTTTAAGCATCATCTCCTCTGGGAAGCCTTCCCCAGATCCCTCCCCTGTGAGGTGACTATTCTGTCCACTCCCACAGCTGCATGCTTGCCATGTTTTATTGATATGCCTGAAGCTCTTCCTCCATAGACTCTGAGCTCCTTGAGGTCAAGGGCCTTGTTTTCATTTCTGCACTCTACCCATAGCACCGTGTCCTACTCAGAGGAAGTTTTCAGTCATGTTTGTAGGATAAACGTCACATTTAGGTTGCTTTCTGAGGAAAAGGTGCATTTGTCAGGTGAATTTCCCCCTTTCAGCAATGTTTGTGTTGTTTTTGGACAGATTACAAAGTGAGTGCTCAATTATACATATAGTAAACCTTCCCTGTGCTGTAGGTCCTGACCTCTCATCTGTTTCTCCCTTTTTAACTTAAGTTTTGATCATACCTTGACACGAATGAACAAATAAGCCAAACATACACACAGTTTTATTGTTTTTCCTTATTATATAAGCAATATAGGCTAGTCATAAGACATTATAACACATGAAAAACATAAAAGGAGGAAATGATAATGAACATAATTCTACCACTGAGAGATAACCAGTCTTAATTTTTTTTGGACCACACATGCAGACTTTTCTTTATGTATTTATATCCTTTTAAAATGGGTCATAGTGTTTATATGATACTTTTTTCTTTTAATATGCATAAAAGTGCTATATATGTTTTATGTCATATTTAGATCACATCACTTTTATTCTGTTAACATGTCACATTTTATTTATTCTTGGCTGGCTGCATTCTCTCCAGTTCTTAGCAATTATCCACAGCACTGCAAGGAGGTTAAATATGTAAGTTGTTATTTTATTATTACCTTAAGATAAATTTTTGAGAATAAAAATACTGGTCCATACATAATACCATCCCTATGGGCATACGTAATTTATGTGGGTTTTAAAATTTTTAATGAGCTGCCAAATTCCCCTTAGGCCTCAGTGCCTAAGTACCCAGGTAACCTGAGTTCTTGCTAACCTTGGACACCCACATTAAAAATAAACCAAAACAAACAAGATACTTGGTCATTGCAAAGTCATTCTTGTTTTACTTGGTATTTCTTTAACCGCTGGGGAGGTTACCTTGCTTTTCATATGTTTATTGATGTTTTCCTGATTTGTAAAGTGAGTGTTCTCATCTTCTGTTTTTCTATTGAGTAATTTGAATGCCTTGTTTCACATAGGAGTTCGATTACTACCCAGGAACCCGTAGACTCAAAGCCCATTTTGTAATGATAGGTGTTACGTGAGGTTTTGCAGAAAAGACTTTTCTGGGATTATTTTTGATGCAGGCAGGTTGGGTCTGAGCACCCAGAAGGGATTTCCACCGGACCAGCCTAAGAGGGTCCTTGGCTTCTCCCAGGTTAGAAATCCAATGCGAGCCGAAGAAGTGAAAGCAGAGTTTATTGAATAGCGTGAATGACAGAAAACAGCAGATAGAGTGTCTGAGAGACTCAGAAAGGAAAGGAGATTGAGTCTCGTCATCGCTTGAGGTTAGGGGTTTACACTGGAAAGGGGTCTAGAGTACATGTTCCTTTAGGAATCCAGGGTAGGGTCTAATCAAAGGCAAGTGTCAAGTGTCAGACAGGTGTTATCTCATGAATCACTGAAGGCTGGGGGAGGGGTTGATGCCAGCATCAGCCAAGATTTTTTCAAAGCTAATGTCCTGGAACGTGCATGGGATCGAGCTCTTCTTGGTCGGTTGGTTGATTGATAAATGTTGTTGTCAGGTGTTTGGGGCATAGGACAAAACTCAGAGAATGATGAACTTTCTTGCTTCTGCTTTGAAGTGGGAACACAGATTCTTTGGCTTCTTTGGAGGCTAAGTATATATAGAACAAGAGTAAGTGGGGCCTAGCAGAAAACTGGCAGAGATTGAGTCTTTCTAAAACAGAGTCCCTTCAGCTTCCCCACTTCACTTCGATTATTAAAATTAATGTCTGATTTATTAAAGTTGTAATAAAAGACATTATTCTTTAATAATCTGTTCAACTTATAAACCTTATTTTATCCATACAATTTAGCAGATTTTATCAGTTTTTAAGGGGGAGTTCAATTAATATTTGGTTATGCTATTTAAGCTCCATTGAGAAACTTAGACTTTATTAATAAACTTAATGTATTTAGGGTCACATGGGTGGTTTGGCCAGTTGAGTGTCCAACACTTGATCACAGCTCAGGTCTTAATCTCAGGGTCCTGAGTTCAAACCCTGGATTGGGCTCCACACTGGGCATGGGGCCTACTAAAAAAAAAATAATAATAATAACATATTTAATTTTCTCTTTAAAGTACATCAATTTTGTGACTGACAAACCTTAAATAAGCCTTATAAATCAAATAGAAACAAATAAGTATAGCAAAGTCAAATTATCTTAATTTTCTCACATGTTTTAGGTACTTAAAATACTATATAGCTATGGAGTATTCCCAGAGCATTTTAGTTCAGAATAGTAGTAACTCAGGGTTTGGTTTATTAGACCATCTTTAGACTTAATTCTAAGTCTCTTCAGACATTTACCCATAAAGGAGTAAATCATTTCCTCCCAAGTAATTTGACATTGTCCTTTTGGGTAGCTGAGGTTGCATATAGACCTGAGACTTTGGTTCGGATAAAAATATTTATGCTGGTAGACATTGTCAAATGACAAAACTAACAAGTCCGATGTTCTTTCTTCAAGGGAACACAATCCATGGATTGAGGGAATACAGTGCCTCACAAGAAGTGAATGCTCTTCATAAGACATTGGGAAAGAGTGAGAGCTTTAAGAGGATTAAAATTTCCAGCTCCAAAATAGGGCATGGTTGGTTAAGGTTGCATATCTGACCTGATTTAGAAAGATCAAGGAACAAAGAAATTATAAGTATAGAGTCCAGAGTTGGCCTGGCATTTAGAGATTGGCTGACTGGATACACTGCATTTCTGGTAAAGCAGAGCATTTAAGGGCACGCAAGCGGGGTTTGCTGACAGGGGTATCAGGGGTTGGAGTGGCTCCATCTCGGGCCTCCAAGTTTATTTCAACATGTAAGATGTGTTTTCTCACAATGATGGGAGATAAGTACTATTAGAAGTCTCTTTCCATATCTCTATGCCAGTTAAGGGGATCTCGTACAATCCACTAACGCTGCATGTGAGGGTGTGATATCTAATTTTCACATCTGACTTAATTCTGCCACCCCACCCACATTGATTCACCAACTGAGTGGAACCCAATAGATTATTGCCAGTTATATGCTAAGCTGTATTATTTTCATATTTTCCCTATATGTAGTGCTATAGTTCTTACAGATATTCAAATGAGATCTGTTTGGATTCTGTTAACTTGACCTCTGCCTTACTCAAGGGTAACAATTCCAAGGTCATTCTTGTAACAAGAGAACAACAAATTAGTTGTTGCAAGGCAGGTAAAACAAGGCAAGTAAAAAGCTTTAAAGTTAGTGGACTAAATTATCATGGGCAACTACACAGGTTTAACTCAACCACAGTGTCCTTTCTCCTTCTTTTCCTCTCCCTTGGGCAAATCACCACAATCACATATTATCACTTGATTTATAAAGGTTGAATCCCCAGTTGCTGCATCAGGAAGCTATTAGCTCTAAATGGGGAGATTTCTCAGAAAGTTAGAAATAGTGTCACTCTGGATGTGAGATGAGTCATTTCAGATGTAACCCTACCCAAGAGATGGTTTGCTAATGTCATGCTGAGTAGTCATGAGAACCTCCTGAGTTTCCGTGGGGCAAGACAGGTCACCAGGAAAGCCTGGACTGTGCTGTGTGCACGTGGCATGCATTCCACTTGGCACACTGCCACAAGTGTGAATATGGTGGGACTCTGACAGAGGGGTGGTGGGTTACATGGAGCCTCAGAGAAGCCAGAGAGGAAAGTCCGGCCAGATGGTCTGCGGCCCTGTGCAGGAGAGTGGCTATTCTGGACCTGAGGACTACTGCCAAGCCCCAGAACCCCATACTTCTAGAGTGGATAGAGGGCAGTTCACTCATGCCACTAACTTATTGGAAATATTCTTTAAAAGCATCTCATTTCTTGGCTGGCAATGTGTCCTCACCACACAATACCTTGATCTATGATCCAGATGTTCTCCATCTCACCCAGTTAGTCTTCCCTTTTGTCTCACAAGACCTCATAGTTAGTATCCTATGAAAATGCCCTAGATAGGTTTTACTCTCAGGAGTAGCTTCCCCTGTAAATTGGGCTCTTGGTTTGTACATCAGCCTCTTCCCAGAGTTGATCTTCTGGGATAATGGTTAGAACTGGATATAAGGACTTGCAGTGCTGAAATACAGAATTGGCTGAGGAATACTTTACCATAATGGCCCAGGACAGTCCCTGTCTTGCAAGTCCCCTAGCGGATGCCTGAAACTGGATGGTGTCAAACTCTACATCTACTGTTTTTTCCTATACATACGTACCTGTGATAAAGTTTAACGTATGAATTAGGCACAGTAAGAGATTAGCAACAATAACATAATAAAATAGAACAATTATATCAATATGCTGTAATAAAAGTTATATCAATGTGGTCCCTCTCTCTCAAAGTAACTTACTGTGCTATACTCACCCTTCCTGTGACAACATGAGATGATAAGTGCCTACGTGATGAAATGAAGTGAGGGGAATGACATAGGCACTGTGACATAGTGCTAGGCTACCCTGACCTGATGATGCTCAGAAGGAAGACCATCTGCTTCCAGACAGAGGTTGACCAGGGTAACTGAATCCACAGAAAGTGATGGGCGCCTGGGTGGCTTAGTCGGTTAAGTGTCTGCCTTTGGCTCAGGTCATGGTCTTGCTGTCCTGGGATCAAGCCCTGCGTCAGGTTTTCTGCTCAGCAGAGGAGTCTGCTTCTCTTTCTTCCTTTGCCTCTTCCCTTGCGTGAGCTCTCTTTCTCTTTCTCTCATTCATTCTCTTTCTCTCGAATAAATAAATAAAATCTTTAAAAAAAAGAAAGAAAGAAAGAAAGATACCACACAGTAAGTGAAGCCATGGATAAGAGGGGCTACTGTAATGGGGTTTCCTCTGAGGCAAGAGGCCGGTTGACCTGCTGACTTATCTTTACCTCTACTTTGACTATGAATGTAGCAAATATAAATTAGTTTTGATAGAAGTGGAAAGAAAAATTCAGAGAGGTTAGAAGCTGGGTGGTTGTGTGGCCCGTGGGAGCACCATCACATCGGGAACTGGGGAGCCTTGTTGAGGC
Organism: Lontra canadensis; assembly: GCF_010015895.1. Taxonomy (NCBI): domain Eukaryota; kingdom Metazoa; phylum Chordata; class Mammalia; order Carnivora; family Mustelidae; genus Lontra; species Lontra canadensis. Next base: position 1,598,236 of record NW_022631047.1, on the reverse strand, counting down.
TTGGGGAATGACTGGTTTCTACCAATAGCAGAGGCAAAAGGGAAGATCAGGAGCGTTTAAAATTGCATGTTCTTCCCAGCAGAACATGCTCTCTGGGGGGCAGCCCATTGTCACGGTGAAGCTCATGATCCCGGGAGCCAGCTTTTCTAGGACTGAATGCTGGCTCTACCACTAACCAACTATGTGAGCTTGGGCACAGAACTTAGCTTTTCTGTGATTTGGTTTTATTGACTGGGAAGGTCAAATGAGATAATGTACACAAAATGCTTAAAGCTGTGTCTGACGTTGGCTAAGATACACTACTACATCTAAAGCTAATTGTGGAATGCCTTACTTCTCATGACGTAGATAGGAAAGAAAACCTACCGGCCACTTGGAAAGAAGTCAGACTAAAGAATGGAAAAAGGGTCACCTGATTCTCATGTCTATAATCTTTTTTGAGTAGTAAAGGGCATCAACTTTTTCTTTTAGTCCATTCAGACAGGGTTTATTTCAAATAATCAGGAAATGCTTACATAGCTCCTATCAGGTGCAGAATACTGGTCTATGTGGGTTACAAATACTAACTCATTTAATCTTCTCTGACAATCTTCGCTGTTATTAACATGCCCATTCTACAGATGAGGAACCCCAGCAGTCAGGCTCTGGAGACCTGTGCTACACTGCTGTGGGATACTGTGGGATGTTGTGGGATGCTGCCCATCTCCCCCTTCAGACAGGACTGTGACTGCCAAGCAAGTGACCTACACAGGCTGGAGCCCAGCAACAACCAACGGTGTGGGCCAAACACTTGCTCACCTGCTTGGCCGGTTTAATTTTTCCCCTCATCAGATGGGCATAAGAGAAGTGATAGATTCCTTGCCCAAACTGGGTTTAAAGTGCACAAAAACTGATTTTCTTCTTCGGATTAGAAAGCTGGGAGAGGGGCACCTGGGTGGCTCAGTGGGTAAAGCCTCTGCCTTCTGCTCAGGTCATGATCTCAGGGTCTTGGGATGGAGCCCCGCATCGGGCTTTCTGCTCAGCAAGGAGTGTGCTTCCCCCTCTCTCTCTGCCTGACTCTCTGATCTTGCTCTCTGTTAGATAAATAAATAAAATCTTTAAAAAATTTTTAAAAAATAATAATTAAAAAAAAAGAAAGATGGGGCGCCTGGGTGGCTCAGTGGGTTAAAGCCTCTGCCTTCAGCTCAGGTCAAGGTCCCAGGGTCCTGGGATGCAGCCCCACATCGGGTTCTCTGCTCTGCGCGGAGCCTGCTTCCTCCTCTCTCTCTCTGCCTGCCTCTCTGCCTACTTGTGATCTCTGTCTGTCAAATAAATAGATAAAAAAACTTTAAATAAATAAATAAATAAAAGATGGGAGAAAGAAAACATGGGGACCATCAGGCCACTGCTCTGCCCCACTTCTCAGCTGAAATCACACCGTGGTCTAGGTCACTCTTAGTTACATTGGCCAAAGTAAGTTCTGTAAACATTGTAAACATTGACTGTACTTGACATTTTTTTTTCTGATAGCAAACGTAGAATAAGAATTAAATTTGGTAAACTCCTGGGTAGCCCATAGTGTATTTCATTTTGAATGTATATTACCAGCCTTGGCAAAGTTTCTCCTCTTTCTGGAACTTCTGGAGCTACAAAGATTAAGTTTAATAAGGGTGGTGTTAGGGGATGCCTGGGTGGCTCAGTCATTAAGTGTCTGCCTTTGGCTCAGGTCATGATCCCAGGGTCCTGGGATTGAGTCCCCCATCAGGCTTCCTGCTCAGTGTGAAACCTGCTTCTCTCCCCCACTCCCCCTGCTTGTGTTCCTTCTCTGACTGGGTCTCTTTCTATCAAATAAACAAATATAATCTTTAAAAAAAAAAGTGTGGTATTGATTTGTTAGTAAGGAAGGAAGGAGAGGGACTTCCCTAGGCAATTAAAACCCCATGTTGCTTTTGGCTCTTTTGGAGTAACTCTAACCCATAACGGAATTGAAACAAATGGTCTGTGTCTTTGTCTGTACCTTCTTAGCATCTTAGACATAGTAGGTGCTCAGCTCGTGCTTGCTCCATTCAATTAAACCTACAGGGTAAAAAGAAATGTGCTAGGTCAAACACTCAACTGGGAAGAAACACACTGAATCTTAAAGCTGAATTTTTTTTTTTAAGATTTTATTTATTTGACAGACAGAAATCATTAAGAGGCAGGGTGGGGGGGAAGCAGGCTCCCCACTGAGCAGAGAGCCCAAGGCGGGGTTCAATCCGAGGACTCTGAGATCATGACCTGAGCTGAAGGCAGAGGCTTTAACCCACTGAGCCACCCCGGCGCCCCACATCTGAACTCTTTTTTTTTTAAGATTTTATTTATTTATTTGTCAGAGAGAGATAGAGCGAGCACAGGCAGAGTGGCAGGCAGAGGCAGAGAGAGAAGCAGGCTTCCCGCTGAGAAAGGAGCCCAATGCGGGACTCAATCCCAGGACCCTAGGATCATGACCTGAGCCGAAGGCAGCCGCTTAACCGACTGAGCCACCCAGGTATCCCATCTCACAGCTGAGCTCTTAACAGCAGTTATCTTTGGGAGGTGAGATTCGAGTGCTCTTTGTTTTCTTCTTTATACTTTTGATATTTCCACCCAATCACAGCATATGTCCGGCTGCCTCCATTCTGGTTGCCAAATACAGAAAGAAGACTGAGCTCAGGGTTTCAGCACTGACTATGTACATTTTTCACTTCATCCCATTTTTAGAACAATATCCGTGCCCCCGGCTCTTATCTAAATACTCATTGTTTTTACCCCCTCTTCCCTGGTGTGAGAGGGACAGTTGCTGTACTCATCTGGGAGGAGGTCTGGTGGTCAGTTTCTTGAATATGTTTTCAAGCAATCCTTCTTTTCTAAGGCCTTGGCCAATCCCCACTTCCAGAGACGTCTAGGGCGCTAATTCTTCCGCCCTATGGGAGTTCCTCAATTAAATTGAGATGCTTGTCAGCCCATTGGTGACAGATGTGTTCAGTATTTTCAATTCTGCTAAGTCATTTGCCACTTGCCCACTTGCTTTCTCCTAAAATTTCATTGCTATGAGTCTTCTCTTCTTCCTTATGGGTTTATAGTCTTTATTTTTAAAGGTATCTTACTGGGGCACCTGGGTGGCTCAGTGGGTTAAAGCTTCTGCCTTCGGTTCAGGTCATGATCCCAGTGTCCTGGGATCGAGCCCTGCATGGGGCTCTCTGCTCAGCAGGGACCCTGCTTCCCTTCCTCTCTCTCTGCCTGCTTCTTTGCCTACTTGTGATCTCTGATCTACCTATCTGTCAAATAAATAAATAAAATCTTTTTAAAAAATAAATAAAAAATAAAAGGTATCTTACTGTCATTTTAGGGGATTTTCAGTGGAGAATAGATACAAATCTGTGTGCTAGAGCTGCCAATATGTATATTGTTTTATTACCCAATTATATTACCCAATGTATATTACCCAATGATAAAAGTCACAACATGTACACAGACAACTTCTGGCAAACTGCTTTTGGATGTTCATGACATCTACCCTCAATACGCTGAAAAGCAGGGAGAGGCTGCTTATCACAGTCCAGAACCTTGCTATTCAAAACATGTTGTGTAGACCAGCATCATTGTCATTACCTGGGAATTTATTTTAAAATGCAAAATCCCAGATTCTGCATCAGACTTCCTAAATCAAAATCCACATTTTAACAAGATGACCAGTTAATTCATAGCCAAATGAAAAGTTGAGAAGTAGTGGACCATTACAATAGCCCTTATCATTCCATTCAACAGTTGGTTTTGGTTTTTTTTTAGTTTTTTTTTTTTAAGATTTTATTTATTTATTTGACAGAGAGACCCATAGCGAGAGAACACAAGCAAGGGGATTGGGAGAGGGAGAAGCAGGCTTCCCGCTGAGCAGGGAGCCCGATGGGGGGCTCAATCCCAGGACCCTGGGATCATGCTCTGAGCCAAAGGCAGAGGCTTAATGACTGAGCCATCCAGGGGCCCCCATTCAACAGTTTTAGATTATATTTGAAAATCAATTGCCCAGGAGCTTTTGACTTAAACTCACACAACTATCTTTAGGGATATGACCTAAGGGAAATAATGGTTAGTCACAAAAATTGAATGATGATCCAAAATAGGTCCAGAGACTTCGAGCTCTGACCATAATTATGCCAATTAGCAGGGTAAAGACTGTCTAGGTTACTCAAAAAGAATGCCAAACACGGACAGAGTTTACACTAGCAGAAAAAGTGTAAAGGCACATATGTCTTATCCATCTTATTGGGAATCAAATTTTTTTTAAAAAGGATAGGTTCTTATTATAAGAGATGGGTAAATAAGTGAAATTGCCAAAGATTAGAACAGTCAGTCCACCCTTGTCTTTGCCAACACTTTGACTTCTAAGAATTAGAAGGAAGCACCTACTGCCATGAAAATAAATTCGTGTATTCTCTCAAATCCAGGTCCCATCCAGATCCAGGAGGTCAAACCTCAGAAGAGAAGCTCATAGTCTGGAATCTGGTCATTCAGGCCAAGGAGGGGGAGGAAATACACTCCAGGAAATCTCCCTGAGCTGGAAGAATGCAGCTCTTAGCTCCATATCATTTAGGAATAAAGGATAATAGCTACAAAATGAGTGCATTGACCTTAGATGAGCAAGGCTGGCACCAGTGAGCTAAAGACTAGTAAGATTAGCCTGTTCTCTGGGATAAAGGAGACTGTCAGGTTTGCAAGACAAGTTGATGTCATGAGGGTTAGAACTCTTTGAGTCAGCTGGCTGAGCTGGATTACTGGCCATCGCGAGCGCAGTCAAGAGTAAAGAACTTGTGTAGAATCGGTTTGGAAAAGGCAAGCAGGGAGAGTGTGTGGCCAGAAGTCTCACTGTGAAGTTACGTAGGGACATGGTCAGTGCCCAGTCGGGCCACACCCGGTGGAAGAGTCCTGGGCTGAGCTCTGCAAGAAGGGCTTTTCCTTGAGCCAGCAGAGAGTTGGTGAACAGAAAGAGAGCCATGTGATTGGCAGAAGCATGCCGAGGTTGATGCTTCTGGGGAGTGTTGGTCAGAAACCCAATGCCAGGATGCAGCCGGGTAGATGAGGCAAAGGACAGCAGTGGCAGCCCATGGGCAAGGGACGTTGGAGGCATGCTGGACCAGGTATGCGGAGATAGGGGAGAGGGGCACAGAACAAAGACCAGGAGGGGTTTCCCTTGGTTCCTGTGAACTCGGTGGTAGCTACTTTAAAGGGCTGCCTGGGGTCAGATCATCAGCTGATGGGCATTTCCACCGGACAAGTTCCAGAGAAGGAGGGAATGCCTTCTGCGGACAGAGTCTCTAACTGGGAAAACAGACATTTGGTCAACAGAGCATTACACGTAATCACCGTGAGCTAGCACCCGAAGCTTACCAAAGGTCTTTTGCAGAGTCAAACCTGTTCCAAATGGAATCCTTTTCTCCCCTGGAAAATGGAAAATGAGTTGAGTCCTCACTTTAACAAGGCAGAGCATAGGGGTGAAGGGGCGTTTTCTTCCAGGGAAGGATCCGGTACCCATCACCTAGGGATGGAGGCAGTCAGCACTAGGACCATGTGTTAAGGCGAGAAAGCGAGAATGTCTTCATTTGTACAAAGGAAGTTTCTGCTTGTCCTCCAAAGCATAAAGTTATTTTGTTGTTTTATAGAAGCTCAATATACACAGAAGAATTGAGAGGGGCTGAGCAGCTGAAGGGGCGGAACACGCTGGTTATGAGCTACGTTCTCTAAGCTTCCACCCTTCTGTGTCTATTTATGTCGCTGTGCCTGGAACTCTGCAAACCAGATTTCTCTTCTGCCAGCTCGCCCTGTTAGGATCTTCTCACAGAGGCTCTATAGGGCAGCCAGAAGGCTGGAGGGGTGAGGGATTTCTTCCTTCCCGTTTGCTTTCTGGAACAGTCATTAGCTGAAAAAGAGCTTCGGTAAACCGTGCTAGCTCACGGTGATTACAGCACCCGTTAAAAAACGTCCATTTTCCCAGTTAGAGACCCTGTCCGCAGAAAGCATTCCCTCCTCTGGAACTTGTCCAGGGGAAATGCCCATCAGCTGATGATGTCAGCGCCAGCCTAGCAACCATCCTTCCTGTGCCATCAATACTTGACTTCAGCAGCAAAGGTGACTGCAGTTTGTAGCTCTTTCCTACATACCCTCTAGATGGGCCCGATGATGTCCTCAGAGAAAACCACCGCCAGCCAGCTGACACCTTCTCCTGAGAGGTCCGGGGCCCTGTGCCGCTGAGACCTCCTCAGAGCTGCGACCCCACCAGCACCAGCCAGCCATTGCCCCATCCACCAGGGTCTGGCTTCCAGCTCCCCGCGCGTCTCTCCTTGGAGCAAAAACTCCACATTATCCCAATGGCTTTTCCCTCCCAGCCCTGGGAGAGGCAGTGGCTTGCTGCAGTTTCCCTCCAGGAAAATTGCAGTGTTCCTTTTCATCTTTTCCATCTCTCAATCACTGGTTAACGATTCCATATGCTAAATTCTCTTTCTTAGAATAACTATGGTGGTTTCTATTTTTTTTACTCAGGTCCTAACTGATACTTACACCTCTGGCTTTTCGAACATCCTCACACACTCTTTTAGGAGATTAAGCCCTCCCCCCAGCTGAAAAATCACTGCTATAATTAGGGTGCTCACATGTCCCAGTGTCCCTGAAACAATACTGGTTCGTGTATGTTGTCTTAGCATAATTAGTAATAGCATCCTGAAATACATAGTTCCCTTAGATTGTGGGAGCCACTGTTATTCACAGGAATGTTGGCTATCCCTCAAGTATATTGTGGAGCAAGAAAATAAGAACCACTGCTATAAAGGTATAGTCATCAAAACAGTATGCTACTGGCATAAAAACGCACTCATAGACCAATGGAACAGAACTGAGAGTCCAGAAATAATTTCATGCATGAACGGTCAAATATTTGAAAATTTTTCATTGAGTCAAGAACACTCAATGGGGAGAGGATAGTCTCTTCGGTAAGTGGCCTTGGGAAAACTAGATACTCACATGCAAAAGAATGAAATTGGACTCCTGTCTTACACCAGTCAAAGAAATTAACTTGAAATGCATTAAAGACTTAAATGTAAGACCTGAAAACTTAAAAGCTTCTCGACATTCGACATTCGTCTTGGCCACAATTTCTTGGCTATGACACCAAAAGAAACAAAAGCAAAAACAGGGGGTGCCTGGGTGGCTCAGTGGGTTAGGCCTCTGCCTTCGGCTCAGGTCATGGTCTCAGGGTCCTGGGATCGAGCCCTGTGTCGGGCTCTCTGTTCAGCAGGAAGCCTGCTTCCCTCTCTCTCTGCTACTTGTGATCTCTGTCTGTCAAATAAATAAATAAAATCTTTAAAATAAAAAAATAAAAAGCAAAAATAAGACACTGCAATACCAGCAGGAGAGGGATAAGTATTCACTGCCAAAGAACTTGGCAGAGAGGTTACACCCAGAGCTGAGCCTCTGTGAGCAGCCCAGACATACTATCAGGCTGTAATGGGCAGGAGAAGCTCCTGGTTGGCTGGGAGACTGGCTTGCGAAGATACCTCTGTTTTTCATCTCCAGAAGTAAGTTCAAAGGTTGCTTAGGCAAAAATCAGTTACAGAAAAAAAAATTACAATGATTATTTTTAAATGTTTGACAGGGCCTGTTTTATAATTATATTAAAGGAAAAATTAGTTTAAAGTCCACTGTGGAAATTACATAATGGAGAGAGCAAACCACCGAAAAAATGAAGGGCAGGAAAAATGTCTCTCAAACAGAGCATTTAATGCAAATGGATTAACTCTCATGTACAAAAAGGAAAAGTTAAAAATAATTTTTTTTTAAAAAGAAGAGTTAGGGATATTTTTAAGTGATCCAATTATTTGCTGGCAGCAAGATTCACAACTTAGAAAGACATGACAATTAGAAGGTCTAAGATCTATCATGTTGGTATAATTTAGGAAAATCGGTTGTTACTTCATAAATGTTCTGTCTTTGAACAGAATACTATGTGCCAAGATCTTTAGGGTTTCATCTGTGATTTCTCCATTCTCGACCCTGGAATGTTCCTGGACAGAGCTGGAAATCCAACCTTTCAATGTGTCACTTAGAATTGCACAATGAGGTAGCCTTACTCAGCAAACCAAAAACTCGTTCTGTGGGATACTAACGAGAATTTGCAAAATCTCTTCTTTGTTTATCACATCCTCCCTCCATGTGATTGTATGTTGTCAGTGTGTGGATGTCTTGCTGCCACTGCTCTTTCACTCCCACAGCTCTGGGTGGAATTGTACTGACTGCTGGCCTAGATACACATGATTATTGGTCTATGTCTTTGCTGTCTGCCCAGTGTCCTTGTACCCTGAATTTCCCAATGAAATCTGCCAATACATTTTCTTTTTGCCTATGCTCTTTGAGTTGGATTTCTGTCACTGGCAAATAAAGAGTCCTGACTAATGTTCCTGGTAAGCCTTGTTCAAGGTCTCTGGCTTTTCTTAAAATGCAGAGAGTAAAATCTTAAAAATTAACATATATTTTTTTTCCTTGGGGAAACATATGTATGAATGTGAAATTCTTTTCTTTTTAGTTTTTTTTTTTTTAAAGATTTTACCTATTTATTTGACAGAGAAAGACACAGCTAGAGAGGGAACAGAAGTTGGATGAGTGAAAATGGGAGAAGCAGGCTTCCTGCTGAGCAGGGAGCCCAGTGCGGTGCTCTATCCCAGGACCCTGGGATCATGACCTGAGCCGAAGGCAGATGCTTAACGAGTAAGCCACCCAGGTGCCCCTATTTTTTTTTTTTTTTAATTTAGAAGGATACACATCAAACTAATAACACTGGGTTACTTCTGGAGACAGAGTTAGAGAGCAGAAAAAGCCTTTGGTTTTTTTCTCCAATGTTCCATTTAAAGAAATAAGAATGTAAATATAGTTGTGACTTTTCAATTAGTAATAAAATAACCATTTTCAAAAGCAAGGTTTGTTTTCCCTCTTCTGTGCCAGCCCATTCCTGAATCATTCCATCCTAAAAGAAGGTTAAGCCTGCACTTAAGCACAACCTGGGTGGAGATGGTGGCATAGAGCAGGATCCACAGCAGCCAGAAAGGAATGTCAGGATCTAAACTGGTTAGAGAGGGAATCCATGAAGGTAGGCTCCCTGGTGTGAGGTACTGGAGCCCAAAGAGGAATGTGAAGGGAATACACACGCAAGAGGGGGCACAGAGAAACATGTTATATAGAAGGAGTTTGCTCAAATAAGTAAGTCTACTAAGGAAAACGAAAACAAGAGCTCTCCCTGAGAAGGGAGTAGGAAATAAGGAAAAGGAGGAAACTAGAAGGAACTCTGAGACATTGGACTATAATTGAAGGTATCTGAGTGAAGTCAAGTTTTCCAATAGTGATAGATGATAGATGATGATGATAGATAGATAGATAGATAGATAGATGATAGGGATTTTCAAATGAGTTTTGTGTGTTTGTGTGTGTGTGTGTGTGTGTGTGTGTGTGTGTGTACATATGCCTCTGTTCCCTAACTGTCTCGCCGAGAGATCCTGGGAGCAGCAACATCCCAATAACCATGAAACACCTGGCACCCAGATCCTGGCTCTAAATACCGTTCACCAAAAAAAAACAAGTTACTGATTTCAGGGCTGATGCTGGAAAGTACAAGATAAGCCTGGAATACATTTTTGTGCCAGAAGTAAGGAAGTGCTCAAAGAATGACAGGGACATGACAATTGGGCACTGACGGTGGTTTGAAGGGAGTGGAGCTCACTGGTTAAACAGGTGACAAAATTGAGCATCAAAATAAATATTAAAGTTAATAGAAAAGAACCAATGGAATAAAATAGGAAACCACAGGGCGCCTGGGTGGCTCAGTCATTTGCCTTTAGCTCAGGTCATGATCCCAGAGTCCTGGGATCGAGTCCCACATTGGTCTCTTCGCTCAGTGGGGAGCCTGCTTCTCCCACTCCCTCTGCCTGCCGCTCCCCCTGCTTGTGCTCATGCACTCTTTCTGCCAAATAAATAAATAAATAAATAATCTTTTAAAAAAAGAAAATAAAAAGATAGTAATAAAATAAAATAGGAAACCACAAGTCCATATTGATATTAATTAGTTAATGGGGAATAGAATATTTACATAGTTTCACATCCACCTCCCCACAAACTACTTACTAGTTATCAAGGAAAAGAAAGTAACTTTACAGGGGAGGGGTTTTCCGAGGCCACCTGAATCAAGTGATGGAAGTGAGCTTTGTCAGTAATGGGACACACTGAAATCACGCACCACCTGAGAAGATACAATGAGAAGAACATAGCTTCACCTGTGAGATACTCCTGCCAATGAAGCCTAGCCAGGATCCAGCCATGAGGAAAAACCATAATGTTGGGTCGGCGGCTCCGGAAATGCAGGAGAAACAATAGAAATGACCTCCGGGCCGCCATCTTCCAGCCCCCGCCACTTCCTAACCCTTGACTCTCCCGCCATAAGGATGTATGCCCAGGTCACATCTCCACAAGTAACCCGATACCTGTGCAAGAAACCGGAACATCAAGACTCCCCCAACCCTCCAATCCCTGAATACCATACCTTATATGGCTGTGAACCTATTCCCTGTCTTAACTCAGATAAAAGACCCACTCAACCCCCTCCCAGTGCAACTTCCCCGACTCCCCTTTCCGGAGTCTGGGAACCTAGGCCGGAGGGTGCCCACCTCCTCCCGGCACGACTTTCCTGGCTCCCCTTCTCCTGAGCCCTGAAACTTCACCGGAGAGCGCCTTTAATAAATCTTGCTTTGTGCCTACCTCGCCTGGTGTCGTGTTTATCTCGCCTCTAAAACCTTCATTTGGCTCCGAAACCCGGGAGGAGATTGAGCCCCCACCTTGGTGGGGAGGCGCTCTCCTCTCCCTATCCGGACCTCGACTTGCCTTTCCAAACGCCACTTCTGAAGCTGTGGTGAGTTTCCCCCGATCCTGCGCTTCCCTCTGGAAAGCCCTGCCTAACCGCAGCCGCGTCAGGATGGACCCCTCTGGTCACCAGGTGACCTCTGTGACTCCGAGAGGCTGGGAGACGTCCTAACCTCTACCGCAGTCGACACAGTTTTTCCGCATCCCAGTGGTGGATGCGGGTTCGCCTTCCTCCAGCCCTCGGGTTGCCTAGCAACGAATCATGGGGACCTCCCAATCCAAATTCGACCCTAAAACATCCCTGGGGTGTTTTAGGCCTGTTGGCCAATCTTAAAACCCTGGAACTGGACCAGGACCTACAAAAGCAACGTTACTCTACTGTCGCTTGGCCACAATACCGATTAGGCAATCAGTCTGGCCTCTGGAAGGCACGTTTAATTATCAGATTTTCATGGACCTAAGAAACCTGGGCAGACACCAAGGCAGATGGGCCAAGGTCCCTTACGTTCAGGCTTTCTGAACCGCAGCCCTCCTCTACCCCTCCCCCTCACCACTCCCATCCCAACTCCTGACAAAGTTATCAGCAGTTGTGAAACTTCAAAGTTTACTGAAGGTCAAATTGATGAGGGAGCAGAAGGCTGGCTGAAAACAAAGCAAAAGCTAGCACCCTACACCCCCTTTCCCCCCCATCTCGGTAACATGTGTGGCATTCCTCAGGCACCCCTGGATGCCCTAAAAGAAAAACAAATGGTTAACTTGCAGAAATCACAATCCTGCAACACAGGAGTCTCCCTCGGTTTACAAAAGTCCTACTGATTTATAACAAAAAAACTATCTTATTAATAGCCCAACTTCTAGAGACAAGTAACTCAGTTCCTCAAGCCCTAACATCGCCCCCCTCCATAAAACTGAAGGAGGCTGAGGGAAAGGAAATGGAAATAAAGTTAAATTTCTTCTAAACCTAAAACTCACTGACAAGGATGTTTGATAGGAGGAATGTGACATTCCACCAGGAAATTCCCAATTGTCTTCATGTTAGTACCTCATTAGAGGGAAAGATGGCCTTGGCTTCATAATAACCAGGCCTCCAATATCCTGACAGTCTTCTTCACCATGACAGCCCTTCTTAACATCCCCTTTGTCCTCACCTACCCAACTCCTATGTATATAATCAGCCACGCCTCAGGATATCAGGGCAGCTTCTCCTCCTATCCACAGGTCCTGTCCTGTGCTTTAAAGTTGTAGAAGGTTTGTGAAGGGAAATCATTCAGGAACCCAATGAAAACTGGGCCATGTTGCTTAACCGGCTTACTGAGGCGCTGACTCAATACACTCACCTAGATCCGGCCTCTCCAGCAGGGGTGATTGTTTTAGCTACCCACTTTATTTCTCAATCAGCCGCCAATTCGGAAAAAAATTTTAAAAAGCAGAGGAGGACCCTCAAACTCCCATTTCTGATCTGGTGAAAATGGCATTTAGTCTTTAACTCCCTAGAAGAGGCAGCAGAACTTAAGCACCAAGCCAGACTCCAACAGAAGGTCCAACTGCAGAGCCAAGCCCTGGTAGCAGCCCTGAGGCCGGCAGGTTCTGGGGGTGAACAGAAGGGAGCACCTAACCGCATCCCTCCAGGGGCCTGTTTCAAGTGCGGAGCTGAGGGACACTGGACCCATCAATGCCCCAATCCAAAAGCGCCTACTAGGCTGTGCCCTCAATGCCGCATGATGGGCCACTGGAAATCGGACTGCCCCAGCCTCAGGGGATTCCTGGAGCCTCTACACGGGGGAGACCCTGAGATGTAAGTCCTGACTTCCAACTTCTCGGATTGGAGGATGACTGACGGAGCCCAGACCTGGACACCCCTCTCACCCATGCCGAGCCCAGGGTCACACTCCAGGTAGCGGGTAACTCCATTTCCTTTCTGTTGGACACGGGGGCTACCTATTCCATCCTGCCTTCTTACTCAGGTGCTACTCGTCCCTCACCAGTTGCAGTTATGGGAATTGATGGTACTTCCTCCACTCTAAAGGCCACCCCACCCCTTACGTGCAGCCTGGATGGGTTCCCCTTCTCACATTCCTTCCTCGTCATCCCTTCCTGCCCTGTTCCCCTACTAGGCAGGGACATCCTCCACAAACTTCAGGCCACCATTCGTCTCTCTCCCTCGACTTCTGCTCACCTCGTCCCCCCTCTACTCCCCTCTGACTCGTCCTCTATCCCAAACTGTTTCCCCTCCGTGGACCCACAGGTATGGGACATTTCCAGACCTATAGTAGCAACCCACTGGCGAGGACTTAAGCCCATCATCGACCACCTCCCGCAGCAGGGTCTCCTTATCCCCATTAACTCTCCAAGCAACTAGATGTCACCACCCAGGGATGGCAGCCCTGCCTTGGGGCCCTAGCGGCAGCCACTTCTCTTACAAAGGAGGCCCTCAAACTTACCTTAGGACAGCCCCTCACAGTCTTCTCCCCCCATTGACTGATGGACTTAGTCAGCCACAAATCCTTGGCACAACTCACTCCTTCCTGTCTCCAACTCTACCACCTGCTGTTCACAGAAAACCCTCAGGTCACACTCTCTGTCTCCCCTCACCTAAATCCCGCCACTCTCTTGCTGACACCTTCGTCTGCCCCCACTCCTTCCCACTCTTGCTCTCAACTCCTGGAAGAACTCTCCCTCCCATCCAGGACTTTCGGACCGGCCTCTGCCTGACCCCGATCGCACTCTGTTCATGGATGGGAGCTCCCTCATAGCGCCAGATGGACGGCGACATGTGGCCTATGCAGTGGTCATCCTGGATGCTGTCATAAAAGCGGTCCCCCTTCCCATTGGGACTACTTCTCAAAAGGCAAAATTCATGGCTTTCACCAGGGCCCTTCACTTATCTGAGGGCCAGTGGGTCACTATTGATACTGACTCCAAATATGCTTTCCTTATTACCCACGCTCACTCTGCCCTCTGGAGAGAAAAAGGATTTCTCATGACCAAGGGAACCCCCCATAGTCAATGGGCCTCCCATTGCCAAACTCCTCGAGGCTCTCAATTACCTTAACGAGGTGGCTATTGTCCACTGCCATGGCCATCGGCCCTCCAAGGACCCCATCTCTTTGGGGAACAACAAGGCGACTCTATTGCCCTCCCGAACAGCCTAATCCAAACCCTCATTACTGACATCCACCAGTCCCTCCACATCGGTTTAAAGGCCCTATACCAATTTCTCCAACCTCTCTTTCACCACCCCCTCCTCCAAAAAAAAACCATTAGGGAGGTACACCCGGCCTGCAGAATCTGTTCTGTGGTCAACGCCCAGGGCAGCCTTCGCAGACCGGGACCCACCCACCAGCTCCTCGAGCATCAGCCAGGTGAGGACTGGCAACTTGACTTCACTCACATGCCTCCACACAAAACCTTCAGATACCTGCTAACTCTCGTGGACACCTTCACAGGCTGGATCAAAGCATTTCCCACCACTAGAAAAGCAGCAGACATGGTCGCCATGGTTCCCACTGAGCACATCATCCAGAGATTTGGACTCCCTTGAAATCTACAATCAGACAACAGACCAGCCTTCATCTCCAGCATCACACAACAGACCTCCGGGAGCCTCAACATCACCTGGAAACTCCATATCCCCTATCACCCCCAATCCTCGGGTAAGGTCGAGAGGGCCAACGGCCTCCTCAAGGAACAATTCACCAAACTCACTCTTGAAACCCGCCACTCTTGGCCAACCCTTCTCCCACTAACACTCACCCACCTTAGAGCCTCTCCTCGCGGCCCGTCAGGACTCAGCCCCTTTAAACTCCTGTACAGCAGGCCCTTCCGACTCAATCACAACCTGCCTACCTCTCCTCCACCCCTCCTATCTTATCTGCCCTATCTGAACCTCTTACAAGCAGATGCAACCATCCCCATCCTTACAGCCCAGATGGAGACTTCCCCCAGGCCCTAAATCCCAGGGACCAAGTTCTCCTATGAGAACTTCACCCAAAGTCCTTACAGCCCAGGTGGACCAGCCCCCATACTGTACCCGTGGGTACACATCTCCAATCTAAAACCAGCCCCACCACAGGATGGCTGGACTTCCCAAACCTGGGGACTACGTGGTTGTGGATTTCCCGCACTTCTTCTCCTCACTCTCCCCTTACTCCTAACCCTCCCTAGCCACTCGTCCATCAACCCGGGTTCAGGTGGTGCTTCTTCCTAGTGGAAACTTGGACCCATGGGGACACCACACGGTCTAGTCAGCCGGTCACCACAGATTACCAGCCCAGATGGTGCCAGCCCTAGCGGAAATGGCTGTCCTCTCCACCCCCCCCTCGACAGAAAAGGGCTATGTTTCTTCCTCTGGTTATTGGGGTCTCATTGGCATCTTCCCTAGTGGCCAACAGGCTGGGCACTGGAACCCTAGCTCACTCCTTAGACGCTACCCGAGATTTATCCGAACAGCTCCGAACAGCCGTGGAGTCCTCAGCCAAGTCCTTGACATGCCTACAACAGATTACCTCAGTGGCCCAGGTAGCCCTACAGAACCAACGAGCCCTGGACCTGCTCACCACAGACAAGGGAGAAACCTATGTATTCCTCAATGAAGAATGCTGCTATTATATCAACAAATCCAGTATAGTCGAAACCAATATCAATACCCGGCAAAAATCCATGACTCCCTCCATGGCCAGCACCGCCCTGAAACAATCCCCTCTCAATGGAGGCTCTCGCCCTTAACGACCCGGCTCCTCCTGATCCTAAGTCCTCTCATTCTCCTTTGCCTCTCATTATTAATCGCCCCTTGTGTTCTTCATTTCATTCAGGATCGTATCCATGAGGTTTCCAGGGTCACTGTCAACCAACTCCTGCATCCCTATACCTGCCTACCCACATCCGAAGGACTCTATAACGACGCCCCTTCGCCAGCAGGAAGTAGCCACATCTGAATCGCTGCCCCTATGACACCAAAAAGGTCGGAATGTTGGGTCGGCGGCTCCAGGAATGCAGGGGAAACAATAGAAATGACAGCCGGGCCGCCATCTTCCAGCCCCCCCCGCCCCAGCAACCCTTGACTCTCCCGCCATAAGGATGTATGCCCAGGTCACATCTCCACAAGTAACCCAATACCTATGCAAGAAACCGGAACATCAAGACTCCCCCGACCACACTGTTCCATATCTGGTGTTAGAACTTTCCATCATATTTCAGATAATCCTCCTTCTATCACTTACCATACCTCACAAGCCCTGATTCTTCTACAGCAAACTTCAGATCTTTCTCAAGGTGAGGTGCCGTATTGATTGGAGTGTTTATGTATTCTTAACCATTCCACATGTGTTAAACTGTGTCAGTGTTTTCATTAGATTCCTCTTTTTAAGAAGTGTGTTCTAAAAAAGATTTTCAGTGTTGTCCCTAAACCCATTTCCCAATAGCCCTGTGGATTACACCACAGACTTCTGCATAGTACAGCGATTTTTAAGGAGCATGTATTGAGTTACTGCAGAACTGAACATCCCTGGGTGGGAAGACACGCAGTTATCATCCTGCCAAAGTGAACACACAAAGATAATGCGATCCCATTCACAATTCAAATGTGATTTATTTCGGATCTTGACAAATTGGTAAGAAAGTTAATCTATAAGGCTTTCTCAGCCTTGCCACAATTGACATGTGGGGCCAGATAATTCTTTGTTGTAGGAGGCTGTCCTGTACGTTATAGGATTTTTACAGCACCGGTGGCCTCTATCCCACCAAAGGAGGTGGGATACTATGCCAGAAAGCTAGTGACACAGACTTCTCTCACTCAAGAACCATCCCCTCTCCTTTGTGACAACCCAAAATGCCCCGGATGGTGCCAAAGATCCTTTGGTGGACAAAATTACCTCCTTAAGAACTACTGATTGATTGATAGCTTGAGTGATTGATGGGTGAGACTATTTATTTATTTTATTTAACTTTAATTAATTAACATTTATGTATTATTAGTTTCAGAGGTAGAGATCAGTTGTATATAAAACCCAGTGAAGAACTACTGATTTAAAGGAACAAATCTGAGGGCCCTGATAGCTCAGTCTGTTGAATATCCAACTCGATTCCAGCTCAGGTCATGGTCATGCGATTGAGCTCTGTGTCCAGCTCCATGCTCAGCCTGGAGTCTGCTTGTCCCTCTCCCTCTGCTTCTCCCCTCCCACCTCATAAAAAGAAAAAAGTTTTTTAAAAAATAAAAATACATGAAATTAAAGCACAGATTTGGCAAGAAGGAAAGGGGAGGATTGCCTTATTAAATCAAAACTGTAAGACTACGGGGTGTGTGGGTGGCCCAGTCAATGGAGCATCTGCCTTTGGCTCAGGTCACGATCCCAGGGATCATGGGATAGAGTCCTGCATCCAGCTCCCTGCCCAGCCAGGAGTTGGCTTCGCCCTCTGCCCTTTACCCGGTTTGTGTGCTCTCTTGCTCTTTCTCAAATAAATAAATAAAATCCTTAAAAAAAGAAACCACTCAGGTGCAAATGCATGCTAACTTTTATGAAAAAAACAAGAGATGACTCACAGGGTGGGCTGCAGGGTCCAGAACATGGTACCAAGACCACAGAGTGTGAAGAGCTCAGAGGATTATTCACGGGCCTTGAAACCTAAGGGAGTTTGCCTGCCTGCATTTCAAAACAACTTTGTCCTGGTGACCCCCCCACCTTTTTTTTTTTTAATTTTTTATCTTTATTTGACAGGCAGAGATCAGAAGTAGGCAGAGAAGCAGGCAGAGAGAGAGAGAGGAGGAAGCAGGCTTCCTGCCAAGGAGAGAGCCCAATGCGGGGCTTGATTCTAGGACCCTAGGATCATGACCTGAGCTGAGGGCAGAGGCTTAACCCACTGAGCCACCCAGGCGCCCCCTGGTGACCCCTTTTTAACCTTCCACTTTCTCTCTCTTGGAGTCAGAATTTCTGTAACTTTACCTTATGCCTATACCGCCATTCACTATGCATTGGGAACAGATAACTTCTTTAACTACCCAAGTCCACAGACAGAGAAGAATTGTGACCAGTCATCTCACCCATACCTGATTCCATGAGATAAAATGTCATGAGATGTGGGATTTTGGAGCTGCCAAAATTTAGATGCAATCTCGTGCTTTTTTTTTTTTTTTTAAGATTTTCTTTATTTATTTGAGAGAGTGAGAGAGAGCATGAGAGGAGAGAAGGTCAGAGGGAGAAGCAGACTCCCTGTGGAGCTGGGAGCCCAATGCGGGACTCGACCCTGGGATCATGACCCGAACCTGAAGGCAGTCGCTTAAACTACTGAGCCACCCAGGCACCTGATTTTGAGCTTTTCAACGGAGACTGTGACCGGATGCTACTTTGGAGACCTTGTGATGCAGTTGCATGAGTCTAGCCTGTGGGATGGACACAAAACCACAGTGATGGAAAACAAATCAGTGCTTGCCCCTGGTGTGGGTGGGTGAAGGTGTGACACTAAAGGGAGTTTTGAGTGTGATGGAACTGCTCTATCTCCTGATTGTAGTGATTTGTTTTGTATCCTGATCCGTAAGATATGAGAATCTGCTCATGTGTTAAAATCCATGGAGCTGTATACCAACAGAAAATTATACTAAATGGTAATTTAAATAATTAAAAAAGAGAAAAGAAACAGAAGGACTAGAGAGCTCCATTAATTCCATTTATAAAGTCTTATTATCTGTGAGTAATAAATATTGGAATCATCTAGAGAAAGGAAAGCTAGAATTGGGTCCCAGCCTCTTATTCTTTGCTTGCTTTTAGCAGTTAGTTTCTGTCTATTCAATGTGAGCTCTCCAAGGGCAAACTTAGTCTCGCCTTTTCCTACGGTCCCAGGTCCATGGTATCTGGGCTTATCAGTTGATAGAGTATATCTCCTTTGGTAATGCAAAGTCCTCAAGGAAAAGGTCATAGGAAGGCACCCAGAGCCCAGTGGCTCTTCTCGGATTGCTGGCTTTGGCCATCCACTGGACAGGAAGAAGGAACTGGGCAGTGAATGGGTTTTGCCCACTAGAAGGAAGTGTGGAATGAAACAAGACAACTGTTGGTTATGTGTGTGTGTTTAAGATTTTATTTATTTATTCATTTATTTAAGAGAGATAGAGCGAGAGCCAGAGCCATGGGAAAGAGAGCATGAGCAGGGCCGGGGGTGGGGGGGTGGGGGGAAGCAGACTCCCCATTGAGCAGATAGCAAAGGTCAGGGGATCAAGACTTGAGGCAGACCCTCAACTGACTGAGCCACGCAGGCGCCCCCATTGGTTGGTTTTACAGGAAGGCGGGAGTTCAGGGTCCTGATTTTAGATAATCGAGTTAACTTCCTTATGGCTCAGATTCCTCCTCAGAGATAACATCTGGTTTGTTTACCCTAGGGTGGTTGTCCGAAGGAGGTGGGATACTATGCCAGAAAGCTAGTGACACAGACTTCTCTCACTCTTGGGGTACTTAACTTGGTTAGAATAATCACCAGGGCATCATTCCCTTGTCCCATTACAGCTTCTAGCACAAGCAGTTTTAAATCTCTTGAGAGAAGGATCGATGTCTCAAATCACTTACACACCATTATTTCCACACACACTCTCCTGGGGGGCCAGTGGCATCGCACGGAGATGCAGCCTGCATTCCCTGGGTCCTGTCCACCAACACAGCCCCGGCACTGTCCCTCACCCTCTTCCTCTGGAGATAAGGCTCTCTTAGTGGGGAGTGCCTCTGTGTGGCAGCCAGCCAGCCAAGGGCACAAGCACACACTCTCTCACACACACACACACAGCTCTAAGGAGTGAGGATAAAGGGCACCGTTATTACAAAAGGAAAGGTAACACCAGTGCTGAGGAGTGGTGTCCTGACCTCCCCTCTCACAAGAGCAGCGATGACAAATCAGCCGTTTTGGGTCATGAGCCCACCAGGACTCCAGTGCCACTGACCCAAAGCCCCTTTTCACTAAGCCCCAGCCCTTGCTAGTCCCTCTTCAATCCCCACCTACACTCCCCGATCTATTACTATGATGCCCCCCACTGGCCATGCCTGGGACTCATTCCCCCCCCACCCCTCCCACCCCCGTCTCTCCCTTAGTGGTACTCACTTGGCCAAACCACAAGCCAGGGTCATAGCCCCTCTCTCTGCCCCAGGCCTGCCCTTGAGGGTGGATGGAGAGAATGGAGCTCAGAGGCTGACTGGTATCAGGAGAAATCCATGACCATGGATCTCCAGTGGGCTTCATGCTCTTGGCCATGGCCATTCTCCATTCATTCTCCCCATTCCCAGATAACCTTTCCAAACCCCTCCTCTCTCCTCCATGCTCCAACTTGTCCTCTCCTGTCCTGGCTCTGAGCTGATGAGCAACTTGACTGAGAAACACTGAAGCATTGGAGAAGCATTTCCACAGAGTCCTCCCACACCCTCGCAGCCAACAGGGCCTGCAGCTGCCAAGCCTGCCCTCATCCCCAAGACCTGTCCCTGCAGCTTGCAGTAGACCACAGTCCCTCGAGCCCTCTCAGCGCACCCTCCAGCAATTCCCCCTCCCCTCCCCTCCCCTCCTAAGCCACCGCTCTCTCGCTGTCTACCACTTATTTCCCCCTCCTGCTGTCCCTTCACCACCACCACCACATCTTTTTCTAGTGGCCCCCAAATTCCTCTAGGGATCTGTCGGTACTCACTGTCTCCAATCCCTCTTCCCATGTTGGATGAGAGAATGTCCATCAGGCACCCGCACCCACCACTCTTCCCAAACTGCTTCCATGGACGTGTCCAGTGACCTCCTCCCAGATGGCCAGGGTTCACTTCCTATCGTCATGTGACTTTACACAGAAGCATTTGAGTGCTGTCTCTGTCTCCTTCTGGATACACCTTCTTCCCCTGGCTTCCAGGACACCACTCTCTTGCAACGTCATTCCTCTTGTCTCAATGCTTCCTCTCAGTTTCCTTTGCTAGTTTCCTGCACTTGTACCAGATCCTTGATGCCGGGTGTCCTGGGGGCTCAGTTCTCCAGCTCCTGTGTAGCTGTCCTTCTATGTCAGCCCGTACCTGTCTGCTTGGCCCAGACTCGATTTTGCAATGGCCTCCTCCACATTTCCCCTTCAATGTCGGGGAGACATCTCAAATTTAAACTAAGTCAGCAAATCGTTTTATTTCATGTTCTCCCAAAGGCAGATCTTGTGTAACTCACTCCCACTGAATCCAAGGTAAATTTTTAAAAGATTTTATTTATTTATTTGACAGACAGAGAGAGAGAGGGAGGGAGGGAACACAAGCAGGGGTAGTGGGAGAGGTAAAAGCAGGCTCTTCACTGAGCAGGGAGCCTGATGTGGGGCTGGACCCCAGAACCCTGGGATCATGACCTGAGCCGAACACAGACACTTAACCTACTGAGCCACCCAGGCACCCTGAGAGTCCAAGGTAATTCTTAAGAAGTTTAATTTTCTAAAAAGTATCTTTGGAGAGGTCTTAGTATCATGCATCAAGTCACACCTATATTTTGATCACGAAGCATGTTTCGTATTTTCTGCCTATTGTGTCCTACTCATGAGTTATGAGGAGAATTTTTGAGGCAGCCTACAGAACTAGCAGATGCCTTGTGAACCTAATCAAGGATCAGCTTAGGAGAGAGACAGGTGTTGCTGTTTCCTGGAAGAAATGCCAAGGCTGATCATGTGATGCCCTCTGAGGGGAAGAGAATACACCAGCAGGACCAGTTGCAGTCAGGAGCTCGACATGCAAATTTTACACATTCCCATGACTCCTTCCTCCTTGCGCCAACATAGCATAGACCTGAGAACCCGCTGGCACCTTGAATAAATGTTCTGAGGTGAGAAGGATAGAAAACCACTGAGAGAACCTTGAAGCTAAAAGATGTCCTAGGGGTGTCTGGCTGGCTTACAGCGTAGAGCATGTGACTCTTGATCTTAAGGTGGTGACTTAGAGCCCGGCCTTGGGTGTAGAGATTACTTAAAAATAAACTCTTTAAATTTTTTTTTTTTAATTGAAAGGTGTCCTAGCCCAATCAGCCTGAGATCCAAACCAACTTGTAGTCCAACATAGTCAGGTCTTTTGACCTAATGCCACAAGGGAGACTGCACACCAGAAGACCCATGGGTCATTTCACCAAACAAAGGAAGAGTTAGTACAGGATTTAGGAGTGAAGCAATGTGTTGATAGGCTCCAAGCAAAGCAGGGCTGTGTGAAAAGCGGTCTACCTCAGGTCTGAACTGCAAAGTGGACCCAGGATCTCTTACTTTAGAAAGTATAGTTGAGGGGCACCTGGGTGGCTCAGTTGCTGAGCATCTGCCTTCGGCTCAGGTCATGCTCCCAGGGTCCTGAGATCGAGCCCTGCATTAGGCTCCCTGTTCCACTGAAAGCCTACTTCTCCCTCTCCCACTCCTTGTGTTCCTTCTCTCACTGTGTCTCTCTCTATCAAATAAATAAATGAAATCTTAAAAAAAAGAAAGTATAGTTGACCTTTGAACAACATAGGGGCTTAGGGGTGCTGACCCCCTGCATAGTCAAAAATTTGCATGTAAGTTTTGATACCTTAAAAACGTAACTATAAATAATCTACTATCAGCTAGATACATTACTGATAACATAAGCAGTTGATTGACACATATTTTATATGTTATATGTATTATATATTGTATTCTTACAATAAAATAAGCTAGAGAAAAGAAAATGTTATTAAGAAAATCATAAGAAGGGGCACCTGAGTGGCTCAGTGGGTTAAGCCTCTGCCTTCGACTCAGGTCATGATCTCAGGGTCCTGGGATTGAGCCCTCCGTTGGGCTCTCAGCTCAGCGGGGAGCCTGCATCCCCCTCTCTCTCTGCTTGCCTCTCTGCCTACTCATGATCTCTCTCTCTGTCAAATAAATAAAATCTTTTAAGAAAGAAAGAAAGAAAGAAAGAAAGAAAGAAAGAAAGAAAGAATCGTAAGGAGGGCCGCCTGGGTGGCTCAGTCATCAGGCATCTGCCTTCAGCTCAGGTCATGATCTCCGCTCCCCTCTGCTGGTGTTCTCTCTCTTGTTGTCTCTTTATATCAAATAAATAAATTAAATCATTTTAAAAAAGAAAGAAAGAAAGGAAAAACATAAGGAAAGTGCAGGAAATGGCAGAAGAGAAGTCAGGGAGAATTCCATGGTGAAAGACATTTGAAGTGCTGTCGATGGTTCTGAGACATGAGGCACGTACCATTAATTACTGGAGAGGCTTCCAGGAATTTCTCCAAATCATAAGGATGTACACAGACAGGCTCTAGGAGCAAAGACTGGTTCCTGAAAGATAGCCAGCCAGAAACTGAAGATCTCAATCCTATAACCACAAGAAAGTAAATTCGGCCAACAGAGTAAAAAGGCTTGGAAACAGATTCATACCTAGAGCCTGCAGTGATCCTATGATGTGTTCATAAATATTTATAAATGTAATATCCTTATGTCATATCCTTATCCTGACTAGCAGACATAATATATATTTTTTAAATTTTTTGGGTATAGTTGACACACAATGTTATATTAGTTTCAGGTGTACAATACAGTGATTTATCACCTCCCTACTTTGCTATGTGCACCACAAATATAGCCACCATCGGCTACCATCTGTCACTACACAACCCAAGTACAATATCATTGACTATATTCCCTCTGCTCTGTTTTTTATTCCCATGACTTATTCACTACATAACTGGACACCTGGACCATACATAATATTGCATTAACTAAGGGGACCCCCCCTTTTTTTCTCTGAGGTTCACAATAATGCCTCTTCCCAGCTTGAGGGAAGAACCTTCTCCTACAAATGAAGATATCATAATTTCAAACAGAATATTTAGTCTTAGGTACAGAGAGGTCCCTGCTACATCCACTTACAAGGCCATTTGGTGTCTGGTTTGGGTTCCCCTGGAAAATAATCACATTACAGGTAGTGTCATGGAACAAGCAGAACTTCCCACCTCCAGACCTCTGGTCAGTTCAAATCAGGCATCCATCTCAAATCCTGGGTTCTGTTATGCAAATTCAAGGATCTGATTTCAACAGCAGGTATGTTTTCCAGATGTGCTCCGCCCTAATTTCAAGAATAGCACATATTCGAATAGAGTCTATATATTGCCAAAAAAGAAAAGAAAATCATAAGAGAAAATACATTTACAGTACATATTGTATTTATCAAATTAAAAAAAAAATCTGTATGTAAGTAGACCATGAAGTTCAAACCCCTGTATTTCAAGGGTCAAGCGTACAGTTAAGACAGCTGTGAAATGTTGTGTCTAGCACCCGTTATCTGAAGCTCTGTATCTGAGTCGTATATTGAAGCTGCTTCCGTGTCAGAGTGACTCAGAGGCAAGAATGGGATATCCATTCTTACTGACACAATTTTAAACAGCAAAGTTTTGGATGAGTGATGCTTTTTCAGAGAACTAGGTTTCTCAGTAAGTGAAAACCCAGTAGTCACACAAAGGGGTTGTTTCTGCTCAGTGGGGAGCCTGCTTCCCCCTCTCTCTGCCTGCCTCTCTGCCTACTTGTGATCTTTCTCTCTGTCAAATAAATAAATAAATAATCTTAAAAACAAAAACAAAAAAAAAAACTTCACGGTTGCAGCAGGTCCTTTGGAGAAAGAGTGGGCCAGAAATTTGGCAAAAATTTACTTTCTCAGCTCGAGTTAGTATTTGCTTTCTCAAGGACCAGAGCAGAACATGACAGATGTGGGCGAGCAGGTGATATGTGTGACACAAGGACTTGGTTAAACTTTTGCCTTCTTTGCAATTCACTCTGTAGCTGTCTTGCATTTTCCTTCCATGAATATCCCTTCCACTCCCGATCTTGAAAAGAAAACAGGGTATTAATATTCTCTGCCTGACCCTACAATCCTTTCATCCCCAGCAGCCCCGTGCCCCAAGCCTGACGGAAGAAGTGAACATGTCAACTTGGGGGCTGTATCTGATTGAGGCAAGTAAAAGATCTTCCTTTGAGACTTGGCAGCAAAGTCTTTTCAAAGCTGTTGACAGCCTGTCCTATAAACGCTGCTTCTCCTCGGCTGCCTCTCGGGTGGGTTGGGCCTACAACCCTGTTCAAGACCCTTTCATAGTCATTGTCTAGCAATTAACATGTTTGTACTTGTTTAATATGCCTGTTATTTCAAGCAAGTTGAAATCTTTTTGAGAGAAGGAATGTTGCCATAAATATGTGTGTGCACTTAATACACATAAGCAATCTTTTGGTCTTTCTCAGGAGCCCTCGGCGGTGCTGGGCACAGAAGAATCAGCAAATACCCTCCTATCCAGCTTGGTGCTGGCACCAAGACAAGACCCCTTGTCCTTTCCCATTTGGACAGAAAATTCAGGAATAGGTAGGAGGTTAGGGAGAGTGTAGACCCAAGACGTTACCCTCTTGCCCTATGAATTTTTAATTCTTGAAAAATGAAAATAGGAAAAAAATTTAAAAATTAAAAAAAATGAAAATAGGGAAGGGTCATGAATTTTAAAAGCAAAGCAAGTCTGGTAGTTAATTTTAAAATCAAAGCAGGCTGAGAATCTCCACAGCCTGAGCACAAGTGACCAGACCAGAGGGGTACAGGGTGAGACACCCCAGGGCGGCCACTCTGGCATAAAGATTATTTCGAGTTAAAAGTAAAAAAACCCAGCAGATGCAGGAAAGTCTCTCTGCCTCCCATGTAACTGCCTAAATTCATGGTGGAAGGGAGAGTCTGCGTCAGGAAGGGAAGTACTAACAGAAACCTCCCTTTACCAAAGTCACTCAGCAACGTGAGAGAACAATCTTGTTTTTTCCAAACATCTCCTACTTTTTCACTAAGGACTTTTCTCATCTTTGAGTCCTCAGGCCCTCAGCTTTGTTCTGAGCTCACATGAGCTTCCTGTTGCCCCACTACCTTCAGAGTGTCATGTCTGTGTGGATTCCCCATAGGTCTGCACCTTAAATTTTATTTGCTCCTGTTAATCTGTCTCATGTCAATCTGGTCCCAAGTCCAGCTGGAAAGACCATGGGACAGAGGAAGGCCTTCCTCCCTGATCATCCCCTACTTGTCGGTCACGAGGAGGTCAGATGCCCTTGGCTGGTGGCATGGACGGGAGGGTTAGGATCCAACGGATCCCCTTTTGTGTCCTTCTTCATTTCCTCTTCCTCCTTTTTTGCCTTCTCTTCCCCCCTCTTCTGCTTGTTCCTTTCTGCTTCATCCACTCCTTCCTCTTCTTTCCCTCTCTTCTATTTTTCTCCCCCATCTTTGTGGAAATGGCAAAGTGTTTCCCAGACCCACTGGCCAGCTGCAGTGTCACCTCATACGACCCCCACCCTGTGTCTGGGTGTCAGGGTGGGGACCAGGGACCAGTGCCATCTGTCCATGGGGGTATGCTCCAAGAGGCGCCTCTCAAAGCTCGGCCTGTGCCGCACCCCGTCGCTGGAGTCTCAAGACATTGGTTAATAAAAAGCAGTTGTGGTATCACAAAAGGTTTAATTACAAAGCTACAGGAGGAGGCTGACTTATCTCACCAACAACATAAGCCTCATTTGCTTATAATCCAGCTTGTTTGTTTGGGATTTAAAAATAGGAGAGGGGTACAGATTACACAGCTAGGAAGTCCATGGATGTAGGTAACACACATGACCGTCACATCTTAGAGAGAAAAGTGAAGATCCAAGGCGCATACTGCCCCAGGAACGTTGCCCCCAACAATGACTTTAAAAGCAAATCATCTACCAGCATTACAGTAACTAAAGTTTCAACTCATGGTTTTTCTCTGTCTGGGTCCAGAACCAATATACTCGGAATTGGGATGACTTTGGGGAGGATGAGGGCTGGGGCACGCCAGCCATGTGCCTCTCATAGGGGTGATGTCCCACAATTTACTGAGCTCAGCAAGATTCCCACAGGATCTGCCACATGCTAGGCAGTGAACACAGGTGCCCTGGAACCATTTCCTCCTGGCCTAGAAAAGTCCCTGCAATCTCTGGTCCATGAATCCTACTCCTATCTTTCCAGCTCACTCCATCCAGTAAGTAAATATCCTTAGATCCCACCAGGATAACACTCAGATTGGGTCTACCACATCCTCACTGGCTCCGTACCACGATGTATTCACTTTGATCTTCATCCAGCTTAAGTTCCATGGACAATCTTTTTTTCTTTTTCTTTTTTATTTTTTTAACGACTGAAACAAAACAGATCTAAAACTGCAGCTTCGGGAAGAACCATTTGTTCTTGCCGGTCCTGTACCTCTCCTTGAACTTGACCTCCGCCTCTCTTCAAGCCTTGTGTTTAAGAGCAGAATCTCTGAAGACATCGTTTTTGAGGACAGTTTTGTCCAAGGGGATATCCATGGAATACCTTGTGGGCATAAGATGACTGTAGTTGTAAACTTTCATGAAAGACTTGATCTTTGACTTCTTGGTGATTTTCTTCTTGCCCATGGCCGCTGTCACTTTGTATGGTGGCAGGGGGAGCAGTCAATTCCAGCCACCAGAGCATGGCTGTAGGGACAGTCTGAGGTTCCATGGTCAGTGCTCTTCACAGTGACCAGTTTGTACCCGGAGTAGCATCCAGCCAGGACCAGCACCACCTTCCCGGCTGTCATGAACTTGCCCATCTCAACACCAGCCGTGTGAGCTTACAGCAGAAAGGAAATAATGGCACCTCCACTTGGAAAATAATTTTAATGACTCCTTTGTTTATCTGCAACTCACTGCCTATCTTCGGGAAAAGTGTCCTCACTCAGCCAAACCACAGCTCTGGTCGAATCCAACTCTACCTGCTCCACACACTGAACATATCTGAAGAACAGTTAAGCTGATGTGTATTTAAGCTGACAAACTTCCACTGGGCCCTGACCGCTGCCCCACTAGCATATTATCCTTCCATAGCCCACTCTCTCCCACACTCCTAGGCAAGTACTTCACACCTTGTCCTCTTCAAACTCCATGTCTTCCTCAGCTTGTTTTGAGGAAGTGATCTTGCTTCCTACTTTACTGAGTGAGTTGAAGCACTTTAAGAGAACTTCAAGCACTCCCAGGACCTCAGACTCTCAGTGTCTTCCAGCATATATGCAGTCTCACCTATCACCAGAGACCATCTCTCCGTCTGCCTGTCAGCCAGTCCTTCCCAGGTCCTCCCACCATGACACTCACTTCATCCTCTCCAAATCAAGCTAGCCAAATCAGCACACAAACACAGTTGTTTCTCTCACCTTAAGTTCTGCCTATAAAAAGGGTTCATGTTTCTTCCTATAAAAGAAACCGTCCAGTCTGAAGTTCTGTCAGTCAGGATTTTCTAGAAGCACAATTACTGAGGCAAAATTCTCCTGCCAAAATTCTCTAATACCCATGTTATGTGGATATCACTACAATGGAGGTGGGGACAGTATTTCCACATGCGTTGTTTACACACTCACTCTTCACACTCCCTTCCACACCGTGAAGTGACTTGGGCTCTGTCATACCCCCATCAGTCTGAACCTTACTTTCTGACATACACACACACATCTCATGATCATCTTAGGAGAAAATTTCTATGGAACAAGAACTTCAGACATCAGACACCTTTCCCCTGTTGTTGCACTGGGCTCCGTGCTGGTCCATAACACCAGGTGTTCCGGGGTCATTCGGAGAATGAGTCTCATGTACTTGAGGAGTTCATGGCTCACAGAAGAGACAAGCAGGTCAGTGATTAATAATTATGCAACAAGCCCACGCTCTCTGAATCCATCTGGGCCCTAAACTCAGAGAATCAGCGGCTCAGAAGGTAAACAAACCGTGTGACCTCTGGCTTATGAGTCATGAGATCATCTCCTTAAGAGTGTGTTCATAAATTTTCTAGACGCTGGCCCAAGGTCCAGAATAGAGGTATACAATTATTTGTTGAAGACACATACGTGCACATATCAGCTCCTTGGAGAAACAATGAGAAAGACACTTAATATCCCTTGGGGCAATAGGGCAAAGGACTCACAGAGGAGTTGAGCTCTAAACTGAGAAGCAGGCAAGGGGGTGAAAGGTATTCTGGGCAGAGGGAACTGCCTGCATGACAGGGTGCCTGGTGGCTCAGTCCGACTCTTGATTTCAGCTCAGGTTGTGATCTCTGGGTCATGAGATCAAGCCCTGCGTTGGGCTCCACACTCAGCCTGGAGTCTGTCTGTCCTCCCTCTGCTCATTCTCCTCCCCACCACGCCCCCCCCTTTTACATTCTCTTGCCCTCTCTTTCCCAAATAAATAAATAAAATCTTTTAAAAAAGAAAAGAAAAGAAAGAGCTCACGATGCCTGCGTGGCTCAGTTGTTTAAGTGTCTGCCTTTGGCTCAGAGCATGATCCCAGGGTCCTGGGATTGAGTCCCACATCGGGCTCCTTGCTCAGTGGGAAGGAAGCCTGTTTCTCTCTCTGCCTGCCCTGCCTGCTGCTCTGCTTGGTTTCTCTCTCTCTCTCTCTCTCTGGCAAACAAATAAAATCTTTAATAAAAAAGGAAGGAAGGAAGGAGCGAGCTCATGAATCTAGGAAACCAAGTGGTGTTCCTCATGGCTGTCTCAGGGAGGGGGTTCCATGAGAGAGGTGTGAGACTGGGCTAGTAAGAGGCAGCACTAATCCTCTCTCTGCCTCCAGTACCTTCAGACATGACAAGGAAACTCATTTCCACCTCAGGCCTTCGAGTTGAGTTCTTCCCCAGCTGCCTGGGGTTTCTCTTCCTATTCTTCCCAAAGCACTTTGCCTTGAGCATCTGTGGGAGGACAGGGCAGCATTTTTCACGGATATTCCTAGGTTTCCCTTGGTTCACACTCTCTTGCCTCACAAAATTTAGAAGAGAGGGCAGTCCTTTTCAGATTTGAGTAGCTATCCTAGAACTAGACAACTCCAGATCAGGTCTCTCAAACCCGGACTATATATAGGATATTCCAGGGCTGCTGGATCCAGTCATCTCCAGAGGCAAAGGAAAGCTCAGAGAAAAGTTCTCCAAAGACTACGGATTCCCTCCTCAATTCCCCAAGATGGGGTGGCAAACGTGTTTGTTCAAACAATATTTATTGAGTATTGTTTCCAGGCTCACTTGCTGCCTCTCCTTCATGCTTTGACTGATCTCTTTTCCCTGTATCTCAACACCCAGTACACTTGGGCTATGTGTCAGGCCCATTCTAACCACTTTATAAAAATAACTCAGCACATTTTCACAACAACCCACTAAGGTAGGTGGTGTAATTATTCCCCTTTTGTAGATGAGAAAACTGAGGTAAGAAATGTCAAGATCACCTAGCAAGTCAGTGGCGGAGTCAGGAATAGGATCCAAACAATCCTTGTAGAACCTGTGCTTATAACCCTCCACACTGCTGCCTCTCCTCACACCCCTTCTGGGCAGCCACATGCAGCCATCACACCTGCAACAGAGATAAATTTCCTTTCTCCCTACTACAGGGAATACATTTTTGTTTTGTTTCTTAGCATTTTTTCTTATGTGGTTTCATATGCACATGTTAACACATCTCTTCTAACACTTTCTTTATATAACAGCTTACACAGTCTGAGCAAGTTCATTTCTAAAATCTAATCTCTGTGGAAGATTTGTTCCTCAGAGCTGAGCTGGAAAGAGTTGGTTCGAACCAACTGATGTGTAACTTCTCCGTGGGGTAACCGTGCAGGACGTTCGTCTTCCTCCTCAGAGCAAGACCCAGCCTGCAAGCTCACACCTCAGAATTCACAAGCCCCTGAACTTGTATTTGAAACATGTCAAAGAGTGAAACTTTAAGTAGTAGCATAAACAGAGCAGTCAGGAACACAAACTCCAGATTCAAACTCCAGCCAACTTCATCACTCAGCAACTACATGACATTGGACAAACTCTAAGCTTTAGTCTTTTTATCGCTGAAAGAGAGACAATAATATTCTTACCCCAAAGACTCTTGGAAGCATCAATCTAACTGATCCATGTGAGGAGCTTCGTATAATGCCTGACACAATAAGTACTCCAAAAAAAAGTTAGTTTTTAAAAAAACTATTCTCCACTCGACAAACTAGGAATAGAAGGAAATCACTTCCACATGATAGAGATCATATGTGACAAGCCCATAGCAAATGTCATACTTGACGGTGAAATGCTAGAAGCTTTTCCGCTAAGATCAGGAACAAGACAAGGATGCACACTCTCACCATTTCTATTCAACATGGTGTTGGAAGCTCTAGCCAAAGCAATTAGTCAAAAAGAAATAAAAAGCATCCAAATTAGAAAAGAAGAAGTAAGATTATCTCTGTTCACAGATGACATGATTTTATATGGAGAAAATCCTAAAGACTACACACACACACACACACCCCATTAGCACTAATGAACAAATTCAGAAAAGTTTCAGGATACAAGCCCAACTCCGAAGAGTTGTGTTTCTATACACTAACAATAAACAACCCAAGAAGGAAATTAAGGAAGCAGTTCCATTTACTATAGTATCAGAAAGAATAAAATAAGGGGGCCTGGGTGGCTCAGTCATTAAGTGTCTGCCTTCGGCTCAGGTCACAATCCCAGAGTCCTGGGATCGAGCCCCATGTCGGGCTCCCTGCTCAGCTGGAAGCCTGCTTCTCCCTCTCCCACTCCCCCTGCTTGTGTTCCCTCTCTCTCTGTCAGAGAGAAAGAGAGAGAAAGAAAGAACGAAAGGAAGGAAGGAAGGAAGGAAGGAAGGAAGGAAGGAAGGGAGAAAGAGAGAAAGAAAGAAGAGAAAAGATACTTTATTAAGGTGCCTGGATGGTTTAGTCAGTTAAGTGGCCAACTCTTGATTTTGGCTCAGGTCATGTTCTCAGTGTCCTGGGATTGAGGCCTGCATCTAGCTCCACACTCAGCTGGGAGTCTGCTTGTCTCTCTCCCTGTTCTTCCCCCTTCTTGTCCTTGCTCTCTCTCTAATAAATAAATAGGTTTTTTATTTATTAGATAAATAAATAAACCTGGGTGGTGCCATTGGTTACGCATCCAACTCTCGGTTCTGGTTCAAGTCATGATCTCAGGGTCGGGAGATGGAGCCTGACATCAAGTTCCACGAGGAGCAGAGAGTCTGGTTGGGTTTCTCTCTCCCTCTTCTTTTGTCCCTCACCCCACCCACCCAAATAAAAGATAGATAAATAATAAAATTTAAAATAAATAAATAAAACCTTTTTTTTTAAAGATTTTATTTATTTATTTGACAGAGAGAGATCACAAGTAGGCAGAGAGGCAGGCAGAGAGAGAGGGAGAAGCAGGCTCCCTGACGAGCAGAGATGCGGGGCTCGATCCCAGGACCCTGAGATCATGACCCAAGCCGAAGGCAGAGGCTTAACCCACTGAGCCACCCAGGCGCCCCAAATAAAACCTTTTTTAATAAAAAATACTAAAATACTTAGAAACAACTTAAGCAGAGAAGCAAAACACTTGTACACTAGAAACTACAAAATGGTACTGAAAGAAACTAAAGGCAACATAAATAAAAGGAAGGACATCCAGTGTTCATAGATTGGAAGGTGTTAATTCTACCCAAAGAGATCTACGGTATCAGTGCAATCCCTATCAAAATCCCAGTGATGTTTTTTCACAGAAATTAAAAAAAAAAAATCTATCCCAAATTCAGTTGGAATTTCAATGGACCCTGAATAGCCAAAACGATCTTAACAAAGAACAAAGTTGGAGTTCTCACACTTCCTGATTTCAAACCTTGTTACAAAGCTAAGGTAGTTAAAATCGTGTAGTATTGGCATATAGATAGACATATAGACCAATGGAATGGAATAGAAGGTCCAGAAATAAAACACTGCATGTATGGACAAATGATTTTTTTAAAACATTTTATTTATTTATCGAGAGAGAGAGAGAGAATGTGTGTGCATGTGCACATAAGCGGGGGGAAGGGTAGAGGCAGAGGAAGAGAGAGAGGGAGAGGAGCAGACTCCCCGGTGAGCATAGAGACTGATGCAGGGCTCTATTCCACAACCCTGAGATGATAACCTAAGCTGAAATCAAGAGTTAATGCTGAACTGAATGAGCCGTCCTGGCATCCCATGGTCAAGTGATTTCTGATGAAGGTTACCAAAACCATTCAAAGGAGAAAGGACAATCTTTTCAACAAATGGGGCTTAGAAAACTAAATATCCACATGCAAAAGAATGAAGGTAGACCTTTACCTTATACCATACACAAAAGTTAACTCAAAATGAATCAAAGGCTTAGAGACATAACTATAAAACTCTTAGAAGAAAAGACAGGGGGAAAGCTTCCTGACATTGGATTTGGCAATGATTTCTTGGATATGACACCAAAAGCACAGACAACAAAAGAAAAGAACAGATATATCATAATTAAAAACTTTTTTTCACTCCTAACTTTTTGATAATATATTTTGCTATGGAAACAATGGGTTTGAGGGCTTAGTCACTGATAGTGGGGTCATGTTGGTAGCTGCTTATGTCCATCGCAAACACATGCTTCCCTCTGCATAAGAAGACGAAATTGTACAACCAGTTATCTACAGATGGCACGAGCTCCTTCCTCAACATTTCTCTCTCAGATTTTCAGGAAAGCTTTTAATTTGTTTACTTAACAATAAACCAACCTTATGACTAATACTATAATTAAAGGCAAATATCTTTTTTTTCTTTTCTTTTCTTTTTATTAAATTTTTTTTTAATTTTATTTTTTATAAACATATATTTTTTCCCCAGGGGTACAGGTCTGTGAATCACCAGGTTTACACACTTCACAGCACTCACGATAGCACATACCCTCCCCAATGTCCATAACCCCAAACCCCCTCTCTCCCAACCCCCCTCCCCCCAGCAACCCTCAGTTTGTTTTGTGAGATTAAGAGTCACTTATGGTTTATCTCCCTCCCAATCCCATCTTGCTTCATTTACTCTTCTCCTACCCCCTTAACCCCCCATGTTGCATCTCCTCTCCCTCATATCAGGGAGATCATATGATAGTTGTCTTTCTCCAATTGACTTATTTCGCTAAGCATGATACCCTCTAGTTCCATCCACGTCGTCGCAAATGGCAAGATTTCATTTCTTTTGATGGCTGCATAGTATTCCATTGTGTAAATATACCACATCTTCTTTATCCATTCGTCTGTTGATGAACATCTAGGTTCTTTCCATAGTTTGGCTATTGTAGACATTGCTGCTATAAACATTCGGGTGCACGTGCCCCTTCGGATCACTACGTTTGTATCTTTAGGGTAAATACCCAGTAGTGCAATTGCTGGGTCATAGGGTAGTTCTATTTTCAACATTTTGAGGAACCTCCATGCTGTTTTCCAGAGTGGTTGCACCAGTTTGCATTCCCACCAACAGTGTAGGAGGGTTCCTCTTTCTCCGCATCCTCGCCAGCATCTGTCATTTCCTGACTTGTTAATTTTAGCCATTCTGACTGGTGTGAGGTGGTATCTCATTGTGGTTTTAATTTGTATTTCCCTGATGCTGAGTGATACGGAGCACTTTTTCATGTGTCTGTTGGCCATCTGGATGTCTTCTTTGCAGAAATGTCTGTTCATGTCTTCTGCCCATTTCTTGATTGGATTATTTGTTCTTTGGGTGTTGAGTTTGCTAAGTTCTTTATAGATTCTGGACACTAGCCCTTTATCTGATATGTCGTTTGCAAATATCTTCTCCCATTCTGTCAGTTGTCTTTTGGTTTTGTTAACTGTTTCCTTTGCTGTGCAAAAGCTTTTGATCTTGATAAAATCCCAATAGTTCATTTTTGTTAAAGGCAAATATCTTAAAGCACTCCTGCAATGTATTAGCCAAATAGCATTTGATCAAAAGCATAAATGGAAGTTGATGATCCAAGGTCTTCATGTGGAGAAATTATTTTTCCAGACATTATCCAACAGTCTAGACAAAATTCAATTTCCCTACAAAGTGGTCAACTTACTTAGATGTAGTTAACTACTAAGTTAAGTACTTAACTACTTAGATGTAGTTAAAATAGTGATGATTAATATTATTGCTTTTAATGTCCGAGTACATTTTCCCATGGTCCAAATACAGACCTCCATGTTCTCCCAGTTCATGCTTATCCTCCTAGCCTCCCCCATCTCATTTAAACAACCAGATAAAAAAAGGTTATGACTTTATCTATGATTATCCAGGTTAGGCAAATTGTTTTCCAATCTTCCATTGTTAAAAAACAAAATTCATCTGAGTAAATTTGAAGATCTAATTGGTTTTATTAAATGTGTCATGAATCAGACAGCATCTCATCTAGCAAACACAGGGGAGCTCCATGGAACTGTACAAAATGGAAGGTTTTTAAAAGCAGAGAAGAGATGTAAAAAAAGAATGTATTACCAAAGAAGCACTGCTCTAGGCATGTCACCCTCCTAAGGGGAACCAAAGGGGCCGGCTAGGAAATTACCTCCTAGTATCTACTAGAAAATTCAGTTTGGCTGCTAAAAGGTTACATTCAGGTGGGGGTGTGGGTGGTTGAAACTGCAGTTAGATTTGGGATTAAGTCTTCATTTTGTGACATGGGGCCTTAACGTGACACCATTTGGGGACTATGGTTTTCTTTTTAACACCATCAAGTTTTAATTCTATCAAAGAATCATAATCACAATCCTCTTAAAAGCCCATCCCAAGTAGTCATTTTTCTATCATGAACTTATCAATTACCCAGTCATCTCAAGGGTTAATCAGCACAAACTTCTTTGACTCATTCTTATTTGCATTTAATGAAAAGTCATGGTATTCAGTTTCTGAATATTGATAGGAGCTGAGACCAGGCTCCTTTGAAGGTCATGGATGGTAGAACTGGTTGGCCCTGAAAGATCTGTCAGCTCCAATGGGAAGGCAGATAAAAGCAGGCCCAAGGCGATCCCTGAACAGCCTGTACCTTGGAGCAGGTGAGTCAATAAATTTATACATAGATGGTTCTGGGCTAAACAGTCACTTCCCCAGGGGAGATTTTCTTCCTCTGACCATTTTAGTTTAGGCCCCAGTGCTTCAAACAGAATGTAAGATTTAACAGAACAATATAGGTCAATTACCACCTGAATTCAAAACCACATGGATCAAAGACAGAAAGAACTTGCACTTGAGAAACCCAGGCAGAAACAACTGAACATCCAGGATGAGTTTGGCATCACCAAGAAGGGAGAGGTAGAGAGAAACCCAAGCTCAAACTCTTCATCCTGAGACAAACTGGAAAAATTAGTGAATAAATTTAATATATAACCTGTGGTTACCCTATGCTTAATCATATTGAAGCTTTGGAATATTTCTTTCTCAAATCCATTCCTTCTTTGTTTCTTAAATACATTAATCTGACATTTTGTGAAAACATTAATTCTGAACATTAACCCAGCCACCCAAGATAAATATCTGACATTAAAGGAGTCTCTTTAATTCAAATGTTGCCTTGTGATATCTCTGCGCAGAGCAATGTGACTCCCATGACTAATGGCGCCAAAACCATCTATTTCAATACATTTGTCAATACGTCATGATTGCAAAAATGTGTCAGTGTTCTGTGTTACATAAGTTGAGCTAGATAGTTTCCTGGCTGGATTTACTGAGTTTCGCCAGACAGTTAACATTTCAGCCTAACCCTTTGTGGACTGAGCACAGACAGGGGTTTGCATACCCAGAACAGGAAGTAGGACCAAGTTAAATCAATCTGCATGATAGAGAATTTGATGTTCCCAAAGGAAATTCCCAGAACAATGGGAAGCAGTCACGAAGCTGGGTGTAGGTGGAAGAGCCTCAGAGAGAGAAGACTTTGGGATTAAGATAAAAGGGAAGTTTGGGGAAATCGAACCACTTAGGGATTTTAAGGTGCTTTCTTTGAGGCATATGAACACCTTCTAGTTTCTCCCAACAAAATCTTCAATAAAACCTAGGCTGCCCATCGCTACTCTTTTGTAAATGGATATTTTGGGGGAAATTGGAGAAATTGAGTTCTGCTTTTGGGTTGATGTGGGAGCAAAAACAGACATGGCTACCTGAGCTAGAGCACAAGAGACCACCGCACCAGGGTTCATCAACCAAAACAACTCCTTGAGTGTATCCTATATGTTAAACACTAGATGCTTTATATACTTTTTCTTTTTTTGTTTTTTTAAGATTTTATTTATTTACTTGACAGAGAGAGAGAAGGCACAAGCAGGAAGAATGGCAAAAGGAGAAGGAAATGCAGGCTCCCCACTAAGCAGGGAGCCAGACACAGAGCTCGATCCCAGCATCCCGGGGTCACGACCAGAGCCAAAGGCAGACGTTTAACTGACTGAGCCACCCAGGCGCCCTGCATTTTCATTCATCTTTAACAAGCTTCAATCCTTGTGTGATGTGAAAGTGTGTGCTAAAGACTGAGTCTCCTTGCCTCTGTGACCTCACTGCCTGGTTCAAAGGAGTACATGTGTATTACATGGATGCCAGTTTGAAAAATAAAAGCAGGGGCACCTGGGTGGCTCAGTGGGTTAAAGCCTCTGCTTTCGGCTCAGGTCATGATCCCAGGGTCCTGGGATGAAGCCCCGCAATCAGGCTCTTTGCTCAGCAGGAGGCCTGCTTCTCTTCCTCTCTCTCTCTCTCTGCCTGCCTCTCTGCCTACTTGTGATCTCTGTCTGCCAAATAAATAAATAAAATCTTTAAATAAATAAATAAATAAAAGCAGAAAGTTTAGGGGACATCAGATTTCCTTGGGTCTCAACTAAAGAGACCTCAGCTCTGGGCAACTTTTTTACATAATCACATTAGAGGTTTTTCATGGCACTGTTTTCTATTCATTTGCCTCTGTGCCCTAGGTGTTCCATATAAAACCACCGTCTTCTTACCACTTCCACCCACACCAAAAACCTGCAGCATAGCTCCATGAACAACTCTTCGTATCTGTAAATTCTGAAGTGTCTGTCTCTGCTTTCTCATTCAATGAATATTTATTAAGTGACAATTGTGTTCAAGGAACAATGTCTTCTGACGTCCCCGCAGCCCCCTTGAGACCCAACCAAGAAATAAACAAGGCATTATTACAAATGCACACCCAGACTCTGAATAATGACGGGTGAGGGTGCTTCCTGCTCTGCTTCTGCAACTTCTGCTTTCAAAATGACTACAGCCTGTACTTCCCGCATCCCGACTTTCCCTGTGCCTTTTAAACTCTTATAACTTGGGCTTTCAGCATGATCAAGGCAGAGAGAAACAGCATTTAAGAGTCAGGTTATTAAAGTCTAGGAAAAGTTTGTTATTCTTGGTATGTCCTCATTCCAGCTTCTTTGGCTAGTGAGAAGTGACTACAATATGTGAAAAGTAAAATGTGTCCTCGGACCAGCAGAACCGAGGAACTTGACCGCTATGACAAGTTGCATCGCTCTTCCCTATAAAACTAAACTGCATAGAAATAGAAGTTCAGTTTTCAACTCAATGAGGAAGTTTACAGAGTTGGTTCAGTGTAGAGAAGAGGGCTGGTGTGAGGTGGGGGAGCCTGGGGACACACAGGGATGGAGCCCTCCTCCGAGGAGACGTAGGAAGGTGTGGTGTTAAGGAGAAGTCTTGAGAAAGAGGGATTGGTCAAAAGGCAATACTACAGCGAGGTCAGTCGATGTCAGAGCTGACTAGCATCCATTAACTTTTTTATATGGAGGATAACAGGAGCCGGCAAAAAAAAGAGCTAGGTTGCACTAAATTGAACAGGGCATGAAGGTAAAGAAGTGGAGAGTGGGGGCGCCTGGGTGGCTCAGTGGGTTAAAGTCTCTGCCTTCGGCTTAGGTCATGATCCCAGGATCCTGGGATCAAGCCCTGCTTTGGGCTCCCTGCTCAGTGGGGAGCTTGTTTCTCCCTCTCCCCCACTCCCTGCTGCTGCTGCTCTCTCTCTCTCGTCCTCTCAAATAAATTAAAAATCTTTTTTAAAAAAGAATAAAATGGAGTCATCAAAAATATTTATTTAAAAAGTGGAGAGTGGAATATAAACTACTCTTTTTGAAGAATTTGAACTGTAAGGGAAGACCAAGACAGGACAATACCTAGAAAGAGATGCTAGGATGAGAGGAAGTCTTTTCAAGATGGCAGATGTCGGGGCGCCTGGGTGGCTCTGTGGGTTGAGCCTCTGCTTTCAGCTCAGGTCATGATCTCAGGGTCCTGGGATTGAGCCTCACATCGGGCTCTCTGCTCAGCAGGGAGCCTGCTTCCCCCTCCCTCTCTGCCTGCCTCTCTGCCTACTTGTGATCTTTCTCTCTCTCTCTCTCTCTCTCTCTCTCTCTGTCAAATAAATAAATAAAATCTTTAAAAAAAAAAAAGGTAGCAGATGTCTCTAGGTTTGAGGAAAGAGCCTATGGACAGAAGAGGTTGAGGAAACAGGCTAGGGAAGGCGTAACTGTGAGGGTAAGATACAGGAAAGGATTGGATTCAGAACAGGGGAAAGAATTAGCCTTACAAGAGAAGGGACAATTCCATAAAACTACAGGGAAGGACATTATGTTGGTCAGTGGGAAACACAGGGAATGGAGGGTTTCCTCATTGGGGCTTTCAATTTTCAAGATAACTAGTAGATTGTGGGGTTGGAGAATTGAGAATAATGGTGAATGTTTAAATGAATCCCTGGGGAAATGGGAGACAGCTGGTTAGGGATAGAGGCGATGCTGCAGTAAGCTAGCTCAGTGTAAGACTGCAAGCTCAATATTATAGTGGCAAGACTGACTGCTACAATGGGTTATGTGTCTGTCCTCTCCTGGGAAGAAAGTGAAGGCAACAGCCAGTTGATAGATTGGAGGAAGTGAAGGAAAGGGTCAGTAGACCTGCAGAATACATGAGGTCAAAGAACAGGGATTTAGGAGGACAAAATTGAGAGACCTAGAAATATCATGTAAAAGTAAGAAAGAAACGAGCCTTCAGAGAAGGAATGTTAAAAGTCCAGTCTGAGTTAATGACCTGTGGCTTCCTGAAACAGAAATAGTCACGGAAGCTGGGGAGATCAAGAAAGTTCGGGGGTTCCTGGGTGGCTCCATCAGTTAAGTTACTGACACTTGGTTTCAGCTCAGGTCATGAACTCAGGGTTCTGAGATCGAGCCCTGTATCAGCCTCTGCACTGAGCATGGGGCCTGCTTGGGATTCTCTCTCTCTCTCTCTCTCTCTCTGCCCTTTCTTTCCTCCCTCTTCCCTCCCTCCCTTTCTCTCTCCCTCTCTTAAAAAAAAAAAAAAAAAAAAAGAGGGGTGCCTGGGTGGCTCAGTGGGTTAAAGCCTCTGCCTTCAGCTCAGGTCATGATCTCAGGGTCCTGGGATCAAGCCCTGCATCGGGCTCTCTGCTCAGCAGGGAGTCTGCTTCCCCATCTCTCTCTCTTTCTGCCTGCCTCTCTGCCTACTTGTGATCTCTGTCTCTCAAATAAATAAATAAAACTCTTTTAAAAAAATAAAAATAAAAATAAATTTTAAAAAAAGAAAGAAAAAGTGTGAAACTAGGATATCATATCATCATCATGGGCACTGAAGACACCTAGACTGATGGCAGAACTGTGATGGAGAAGACCATAAGTCAGATGGAAAAAATGTGGTGGATATGGTGGGCATTTGGTTTTTGACTACCCAGCTCTAATTCTTCCTCTTTAAATATAACACCTTGAGGGGCGCCTGGCAGGCTCAGTCAGTAGAGCACACAAGTCTTGATCTGAGGATCATGAGTTCAAGCCCCACAATGGGTGCAGATTACTTAAAAAAAAATAAAATCTTTAAATAATAATAATAAATAAGTAAATATTGCATCTTGGTTTCTCCTCAGGGAATCACCTCTCATGGGCTGCAGGCTAGATGGGTATGTGTATGCCAGTACCTTGCCCTCCCCTAGCCAAGAGGTGGGCATAGTACCACAGGTTAGACCAGCCGAAATCTCTCTCTCTCTCTCTGTCTCTTTCTCTCTCTTGACTTTGAGGAGTACAAGGGAGTACAAACACAGAGCATGATCAAGACACATTTATTTCAGAGTGGCACTCTGACAAACCCATCAATGAGTTCTTGCTACTGAGACTCTCCAAGCCTGGCTCTTTATCCTTGAGCTATACACCCTACCCTGAAAAATTCTCCCCATAAGCCATCTTTTCGTTTGGGTTAACCAAAGATAGTTGCTGTTGCTTACATCAAGAGAACCCTTACTAGGATCCTTGAAAGGTGACTATACATCTTGGTTAGACTGGGGAAGTCCTGGCTCATGCCTATGGCCACAGTGTCATACCTGGTTTAGCATTTATCCAGGGTTTTTCCTTTTTATTATTTTTATTATTTATTTATTATTAACATAAACACAAATGGATTTGGAAGAGTTCACTTTGTATTCATACCTTCTGCCATGCTTGTCTAGTAGCACTGAAGAGAATTCTTGCTTTCCCAGATAGTTAAATCTACCAAAAACCCAGAATGAAGACAGCTCTCTCTTTTCTCAAATCTTCACAGGGTGTTCAATGATAAAACAACACACCAAGTGTGCTTGGACATCTGCTTGCCTGATGCTCCTCTCTCTCGCCTCCCTCTCTGCCTGCTTGTGATTGCTGTCAAATAAATAAATAAATAAATCTTTTTTAAAAAATAAAATAAGGGGCGCCTGGGTGGCTCAGTGGTTAAAGTCTCTGCCTTCGGCTCAGGTCATGATCTCAGGGTCCTGGGATCGAGTCCCACATCGGGCTCTCTGCTCAGCAGGGAGCCTGCCTCCTCCTGTCTCTCTCTGCCTGCCTCTCTGCCTACTTGTGATCTGCCTGTCCAAAAAAAAAAAAAATCTTAAAAAAATAAATAAATTAAATAAAATAAAAATAAAAAGTTAATGAAACTTGCAAATATTTGTTGACACCTAGAGGCCTTAAGAATACCACTGACCAACCCAGGAAGGTTGAAGAAGCATCTATATCTTCTTGAAAAGTTAGCCTTATTGGGGCATTTGGCTGGCTCAGCTGGTGGCACATGCAGCTCTTGATCTGAGCTTTGAGAGTTTGAGCTCCACACCATGTGCCATTATTTTATGAAGACTGTACTCAAAGACAAAGACTAAACACCGGCAACTGCAGATGACACATTTCCATCTCACTGTGTGAAGAGTCACTCTGCATTTTGAACAAATGACAGTTTTGATTCCAAGTTTTCTCATCCACATGCGAAAAATGAAACCACAGTTGTTGATGTGTCAACTCATTAGCAGAAGAATTTCACTAATGGCTAATAATGCCATTTCGTGTCAGTATTATCATGTGGCTCAAGTAGAAAATGAATTAATTACAATAATGCTTTGATTTTTTTATCCAATTATTAAAATGAAAGTAAAGTTTTTGAAGTTAATTCTGTCAAAGATGAAAACATGTAACATTGTAAAAGGAACTGTAAATTCAGCTTAAAAATCCAACATTACGGGGCACCTGGGTGGCTCAGTGGGTTAAAGCCTCTGCCTTCGGCTCAGGTCATGGCCTCAGGATCCTGGGATCAAGCCCCACATCGGGCTCTCTGCTCAGCGGGGAGCCTGCTTCCTCCTCTCTCTCTGCCTGCCTCTCTGCCTACTTGTGATCTCTATCTGTCAAATAAATAAATAAAATCTTAAAAAAAAAAAAAAGATGATTTCTTCTTTAAAAAAAAAAAAAAAATCCAACATTAGAGACACCTGGGTGGCTCAGTGGGTTAAAACCTTTGCCTTCGGCTCAGGTCATGATTCCAGAGTCCTGGGATGGAGCCCCACATCAGGCTCTCTGCTCATCAGGGAGCCTGCTTCCTCCTCTCTCTCTGTCTGCCTCTCTGCCTACTTGTGATTTCTGTCAAATAAATAAATAAAAATCTTTAAAAAAATAAAAAATATAAAATTCCAACATTAAAGATAAAATTATTTTTGAGAGTAATAATTACAAGTACAAAAGTAGAGAGAGTCCAGTGTCATCATGAGAACAATGTTTTCACTAAATTAAAAATCTGCGGTGGAGAAA
Source organism: Lontra canadensis (assembly GCF_010015895.1). Taxonomy (NCBI): domain Eukaryota; kingdom Metazoa; phylum Chordata; class Mammalia; order Carnivora; family Mustelidae; genus Lontra; species Lontra canadensis. Next base: position 1,555,501 of record NW_022631047.1, on the reverse strand, counting down.
TGCACTTGGTCTTGGTTGTGGGACATATATCATTAATGATTGCTTCCCAACAAGCTGTGATCTGCTACCAACTAATGTAAAAGCTCTGTCAACTTTTACAAATATTTTGATTTATATACAGAGTAACTGAACTAAACTACTGAAATTTGTTGTGCCAAAACTGATGTTAAAAGTAAATACCCATGGGGGTGCCTGGGTGGCTCAGTGGGTTAAAGCCTCTGCCTTCCGCTCAGGTCATGACCCCAAGGTCCTGGGATCAAGCCCCGCATCAGGCTCTCTGCTCAGCAGGGAGTCTGCTTCCTCCTCTCTCTCTGCCTGCTTCTCTATGATCTCCATCTGTCAAATAAATAAATAAAATCTTTTTTTAAAAATTAAAAAATAAATAAAAAGTAAATACCCATGGAGCACTGGGTGTGGTGCATAAACAATGAATTCTGGAACACTGAAAAGAAATTTTAAAAATTTTTAAAAATTAAAAAATTAAAACCAATTTAAAAAGTAAATACCTTAGGGGCACCTGGGTGGCTCAGTCAGTTGAGCGTCTATCTTCAGCTCAGGTCGTGATCCTGTGGTCCTGGGATCAAGCCCCACATCAGGCTCCCTGCTTGGCGGGAAGCCTGCTTCTCCCTCTCCCACTCCCACTGCTTGTATTCCCTCTCTCGCTGTCTCTCTCTCTCTGTGTCAAATAAATAAATAAAATCTTAAAAAAAAAAAAAAAGAGTAAATACTTTGTTCTAGTAATACCATTACAGAGTATTTTACCCAAAGGATACAAAAACACTATTTCAAAAAGATATATTCACCCCATGTTTATTGCAACTTTACTTACAACAGCCAAATTATGGAAGCAGCCCAAAAGTCCATTAGTAGATGAATGGATAAAGAAGGTGTGGTATACTGTATGATGGATTATTATTCAGCCATTAAAGGAACAATGAAATCCTGCCTTTTGTAACAACATAGATGGAACTAGAGAGTGTAATGCTGAATGAAATAGTCATTAAAAAGTCTTAAAAAGAAGAAAAATAAATGCATGCTTTGTGTAAAACTTGACCATATATAGTATGCCATGAAGCAAGTCTCAACAAATATCAAAGTCCTCTGCTGATAGTTCTCTCATCAAAAGATAGTTGTTCCACAAATCAATAACCAAATGGTTGCTAGAAAATCCTCATTAGTTGAAACACACGGTAATAGAAATGAAGAAACTACTTCCATGTACCATACTATAGGCAAATTGTGTCAGCGTTATGCTGGGTAAGAGAAGCAAGATGTGGGAGAATTAAAATAGGTGAAACAAGACTCTATTTTTTAGAAATACAATCAAAAATAGTTCTATAAGATCTCACCTGCATGTGGAATCTTAAAAACAAAAACAAAAACCGAGCTCATTGATACAGAGAACGAATTGGTGGTTGTCCGGTGTGGTGGGGGTCCCAGTGGGGGTGCACAGAGAAGTGGATGAAGGGAGGCAAAAGGTGCAAACTTCCAGTTATAAAATGAGTAAGTCCTGGAGATGTAATGTACAGCAGGGTGACTTTAGTTAATACGGTGCAATAATACAGTATTGCATATTTGGAAGTTGCTAAGAGAGATCTTAAAAGTTCTCATCACAAGAAAAATTTTTGTAATCATATATGGAGAGGGATGTTAACTAGATTTACTGTGGTGATTATTTCACAATACATACAAATATCAGATCATTATGTGGTACACCTGAAATGTCTAATACGTGTCAATTATATCTTAATTTTTAGAAAGGAAAGAAAATCGGGAGTAGTTCAACTAAAAACTAAAAAGAAAACCAAGGAAATGATTTTGACAAAAGTCTGGGTAGTGTGTCCCTCTAGATGGTCAAATGAGGATAGTATGCATTGGGTAGCAGTGCTCCGAATGTTGACCAAAGTGAGAGTTCCAGGGGTATTCACTTTATAGTTATTTATTAAATTATATATATATTTAAAAATTATATATATGCATATATATATATGTATTTCTCTGTATGTACATTATATTTCACAGTAAAAAATAAGGTTAAAATTAAAGGAAACAAGGGCGCCTGGGTGGCTCAGTGGGTTAAGCCTCTGCCTTCGGCTCAGGTCATGATCCCAGGGTCCTGGGATCGAGCCCCGTGTGGGGCTCTCTGCTCTTCGGGGAGCCTGCTTCCTCCTCCCTCTCTCTCTCTTCCTGACTCTCTGCCTACCTGTGATCTTGGTCTGTCAAATAAATAAAATAAAATTATTAAAAAAAAATTAAAGGAAACAAAGAAATGAATACTTTGGGTACAGGGTTTCCTTTGAGGGAGATGAAAATGTTCTGAAATTAGACACTGGTTGCACACCTCTATAAACATACTAAGCACCACTAAATTGTATACTTCAAATGAGTGATTTTTATGGTATGTGAATTATATGTCATTGAAAAGACGTGACCACCAGTTGACCCGTGAGGTGGGCCCCAGTGATCACAGGATCCTCAACCCCTCCCCTGTGCTTGGAATGTGGGTTCCCCTTGACTTTCCCGCTCCCAGGGACTGCTCCGAGGACACAGCCTTGAGATAGCGATGTGGTGTTGACAACACATGCACGGTATACGTGACTGAACCCAGCGTGGGCCTCTTTATAAACTCTTAAGATGCAATGAGCGGATGCAGGGATCCATTCATCTTGCTGCCGCCTAAGACAAGCCTCATATGGAAGTTCCTTTTGCTTATTAAAACTGCCACCCACCGCCCTGGAGTGGCCTGCCTCTTTCTTCAGCTCTGAGCACGGGGCCAGTTTTAGATTTCACCTGGGAAGCTCCCAAAAGGGTTTCAAATCAATAAAAAATCATATAATTTTAAGTATTTCAGCACCAACTTTCATTCCCAAAAATGTCCCGGTTTCAACAATAAATTATTTGGTCACCCTATATTTGGAACTATATACTATTTCACATGTGGTTTTTTTTTCCCATCAACATTATATCCTTAACATTTTTCTATGTTCAAAACCTTGAAAACATCCCATGGAGTTTTCCACTGAAGATGTGCACACCCACCACTCTGCCCTTGTCCCTGTCCTTCCTTGACAGGAGTTTAAAACAAACAGCTTATCTTGAAAGTCAAAGACAAAGATTTAATATGCTGTGCCATGTTAAGTTTTGTTCTTTTCAACTGACGTATTGGTGCCTGAAAATTGTTTATATCCAACCCATTCCACAAATATTTACTGTATTTGATGTGGCTAGACCCAGGGCCACGTGCCCTGTGTACCAGGTACCTGGTCCCTCTCCAGAATGTTATAATCCACTGTGAGAGAGAAGGTGGTGGCTAGAAAACAGTAACCAGTTCAGGAATAGTAACAGTGTTGATGAAGTGCCACAGGAATTCCCAAGAGGGAGAGGCCACATGGGCAGGTCATTCCAGATGGGAGAGATAGCATGTACTAAGGGACAGGATTTGGGATATTATTTAAAACCATAATCCAACTCCAAACCCTTATTTAATGTAGGTGTAAGGAGAGAACCAGATCTGTGGTGTTCTTCCATTTTGTAGACTTTTCTTTATCTGTGTGAGTGTATGTGTGCTCTTGTGTATCCTTTTTTATTTATTTTTCATTTTTAGGGAGAGAGTGATGGGGGAGGGGCAGAGGGAGATGGAGAAAAAATCTCAGGCAGACTCCCAGCTGATCATGGAGCCTGATGAAGGGCTTGATCCCATGACCCTGAGATCATGACCTCAGCAGAAATCAGGAGTTGGATACTCAACCAACTGAGCCACCCAGATGTTCCACATTAGTATCTTTTTTTTTTTTTTTAAGATTTTATTTATTTATTTGACAGAGATCACAAGCAGGCAGAGAGGCGGGCAGAGAGAGAGCAGGAAGCAGGTTCCCCGCTGAGCAGAGAGCCTGATGTGGGGCTCGATCCCAGGACACCCTGGGATCATGACCTGAGCAGAGGCTTTAACCCACTGAGCCACCCAGGCGCCCCATGAGTATCCTTTTTTAAAATCAAAAGTAGGGGTGCCTGGATGGCTCAGTGGGTTAAAGCCTCTGCTTTCCGCTCAGGTCATGGTCTCAGGGTCCTGGGAACAAGCCCCACATCAGGCTCTTTGTTCAGCAGGGAGCCTGCTTCCCGCTCTCTCTCTCTGCCTGCCTCTCTACCTACTTGTGATCTCTGTCTGTCAAATAAATAAATAAAATCTTTTTAAAAAATAAAATAAAATAAAAAGTAGACCACAATATTCAGACTGTTTTGTAGTCTTTTTTCACTTTTGAAGAATATTGTGAATATATTTATGAAATTATTATACTAAATATAAAGGGGTTTTTTGTTTTTTATTTACTGGAGAGAGAGAGACAGAGACAGAGATAGTGAGAGAGGGTAGGAGGAGGGAGGAGAGGGGAAAAAGCAGGCTACCCGCTGAGCAGGGAGCGCAATGCGGGACTTGATCCCTGCACCCCAGGATCATGACCTGAGCCAAAGGCAGTCACTTAACCAACTGAGCCACCCAGGCACCCTGGGTTTTTTTGTTTTTTTAAAGATTTTATTTATTTTTTTGACAGAGACAGCAAGAGAGGGAACACAAGCAGGGGAAGTGGGAGAGGGAGAACAGGACTTCCGAGGAGCAGGGAGCCCGATACACGGCTCTATCCCAGGACTCTGGGATCATGACCTGAGCTGAAGGCAGACGCTTAACTACTGAGCCACCCAGGCACCCCTAAATATAAAGTTTTGATCATTTTATTTAATAATATTAGTATATTTACTTTATACTATATAAATATAAATTAAATATTCTTAAATCTGTGAAATATTTAATATTATTAAATATATTGGGAATATATATATTAAATAGTCTATGATATAGTTGCTTCATTTTTCTTATAGCTTTTCAGCATTTTTGGAAATTAAAATTATTTCTCATTTGTTCTTTATTATATTTTTAAAATGCAGCCGCAAGCACTCCTTGTAGCTCAGTCACTGCTTGGCCCATACTTTATATCCACAGACTAAAGTCTTAGTTAAATTGCTGAACGTAAGGGTATTTAAAACATTACAAATTCTAATGATGTGTAATCAAATTTGCCCCCAATAGGCTTGAAGCGATGTACATTCCCACGAGCAACAGGTGAAAGTTCCCTAAGCGGGGACTTGAGACTTACTTACCGACGGGCTGCCTCCATTTGGAGAGTGGTAGTTAACTGCGGAGAGTGGTAGTTAACTGCGGGGCTCAGGGGTGAACAGTCCAGATCAAGAAAAACCCTGAAAACCATTCCAGGGCTTGGCTTCCTTTAACTGGAAGTGAAAGTATGAAAACATCTAGACCTTTCTATTTTGTCCTCTTGCAATGAGAAGCTATACAGGTGGTAAGAGCATCAGCTTGGCCCTTAAATTATTGCAGAGGTTTTGGGTAATGCTCTCCCCAACTCCTACCCTATCATCAACCCCGAGCAAAAAGCACCCCAGTGCTTTGTCCTACTCCCTAAGAACCAGAACCTCACCACACTGATTAATAGACTGGTTTTCGGGGCACCTGCGTGGCTCAGTAGTTTAAGCCTCTGCCTTCAGCTCAGGTCATGATATCTGGGTCCTGAGATGGAGCCCCGAATCAGGCTCTCTGCTCAGCGGGGAGCCTGCTTCCCCCTCTCTCTGCCTATTTATGATCTCTCTTTGTCAAATAAATAAATAAAATTTTTTTAAAAAATAGACTGGTTTTCTGGCCTGCCAGAAATAGAAATATAAAATATCCCCATCATAAACACAACATAAATTATAGAAAACTCAAATATTACAAAAGTGTACAATGCAGAAAGTTTAGTTCCAACCCCCATCCTGCCTCTGAGACAAACCAACAATTGGGATTATTTCTCTCTCTCTCCCACACAAACTACATGCTTGCATGTATGTATATATATACATGTATAAATTTATTTTTTATGTGTAAATTTATTTTTACAGAGCTTTCATAATATACATGCTACTCTCTTTTTTAATTGATAATGTTCTTAGACACAGCTTTCTATGTAGATAAGAAGTTAATGACTTAGAGGTTTTGCTTAAGCCTTTCATTAACAGAAAGATCAATGTTTTGTTTATCCTGCCCAGCGCATCTAAATGAATGTCAGCTGTGCAAAATAGTGTAGCCATGGGAAAACTCCTAAACCCACAGAGAGAAAGCTCACTCTTTCGAGTTCCAGTCAGCAATTAAATGGATTTTTGTTCCCACAACTGCTAACTTCTCAAAAAAAGTTTCCCCTCAAAGCATCAGAAAAACAGCCTTAACACTTCACATAATCTTATACTTCCTGTATTTGCTTCATTCAACAAATATTTATTTAATGACTACTAGATGCAAGGTCCTAGAGATTAAAATTTTACTGTCACATTTATTGATTGGTTTCCTCAGCAAGGACTATTTTGTAATGCTTTACTAAACCAATCAAGAAGATAAATAGGAGTTTCTGTTAATGATCTACTTAAACATATTTTTTAAAACCATATTTGGGCATGATAAAATTTCCAACGGTATCTACTAAAAGGAGAACCTAGAAAAGTAGATTCAAATTATTACTCCCTGTTGAAAAAATGTGGTTTGTTTTTTACATTCAAGATGTGCTTTTTGACTGTTTATTATACATGAGGTATGGTAATAGGTGAAGATGTAGTTCATATAGTTTGAGATTATACAGACTATGACTTCTTTAAATTTCATTTTTGTTATTAAATATTTGTGTCCTACAAAATAGTAAAAAGAGTATTAATTAGGGATGCCTGGGTGGCTCAGTCAGTTGAGCAGCTCAGGTCATGATCTCAGGGACCTGTGACCCAGCCCTGCATCAGGCTCCATGCTCAGTAGGGAGTCTGCTTGGGATTTTCCTTCCCCTCTCCCTTTGCCCTCCCCAACCCCATGCTCTCTCAATCTTAAATAAATAAATACATCTTTTAAAAAAGAATATTAACACCTATGCCTATATATCTAACACGTAGTTTAAGAAATATAATGTTAGTTCAATTGACATCTCCAACATACCCTTCCTCAATCCACAAAGGTAACTACCACCAGGAATTTGGTGTTTATTATTCTCATAAACATAATAGTTCTTCTACTATATATATTTATATCCATAAGCAAGATATAGGACTTTCTGCAAGTTTTAACACTTTAAACAAAAGACATACTACTGTTCAGATCTTCTGCAACTTATTTTTATCACTCATTATGTTTTTAAATTTTACCCACATTGATATATGTAGCTTAATCCTCATGAAGACTCATGTTAACTATCACATGGATGGATGGTTGGATGGATGGATGGTTGGAGAGATAGATAGTTGGATAATAGGTAGATCGACCAACCATTGTATGAACATACTACAATTTATCCATTATCCTGTAAATTGACAGATAAGTTATTTCCAATTTATCATGATTCAAACAATAGAATACTCAAGATTTTTGTACAGGTCTTCTTGTGTAAATGTGTGATATTTATGATTTGTATCTAGAAGTGAAATTGTTGAGTCATAGGGCAAATGCACTTCAATGTTATCAGGTATTTCCCAAATTGATCACCAAAATGGCTCTATAAATTTAATCTTGCATAGAAGTGTAGAATCTGCCCTTTATCTATAGCTTCTCTCCTAATATTGGCTGACTTTCATTTTTGGCAGTATTATGGATGTGGAACTATATCTCTCTGTGGTTTTACTTTTCATTTCTCTGATTACTAGTGAAAATGAATATATTTTATATATTTATTAGTCATTCAGCTTTTCATTTTCTCTGTCCATTTTTCTTTTTTCTTTTCTTTACTTTTTTAGAGAATTAACAATTATATTGAGTCTTCTGACCCACCTGTAAAAATAGTATATCTCTTCATTTATATTTAGGCCTTCTTTATTTTTTTTAATTTTTAATTCCATTATAGTTAACATACAGTGTCAAGTTAGTTTCAGGTATATAAGACAGTGATTCAACGATCTTCTATGTTACTCAGTGCTCATCAAGGTAAGTGCACTCTTAATCCCCTTCACCTATTTCACCCTTCCCCACACCCACCTCCCCTCTGGTAACTGTTTGTTCTCTGTAGTTAATAAGAGTCTGTTTTTTGGTTTGTCTCTTTTTTTTTCCTCCTTCTTCCCCTGTCTACTTTCTATTATTGTTTCTTTTCCTTTTCTTTTTTTAAAGTAATCTCTATACCCAATGTGAGACTCAGACTCACAACCTTGAGATCAAGTCGCATGTTCTACCAGCTGAACCAGCCAAGAACCCCATCATTGTTTCTCTTGCTTATAAACTTCAAGATCTTTCCATTTAACAATAAAAATCTGTGATATATATGGAACTACAAAAGACCCCTAATAGCCAAAGAAATCCCAAGAAAACAAAGCAGGAGGCATCATACTTCCTGATTTCAAGCTACACTATAAAGCTATAGTGATTAAAACATTATGGTAGACATAAAAAGTCAGCTAGACCAATGGAAAAGAATCAAGAGCCCAGAGATAAACCCAAGCATATACAATCAGCTTACATTTGACAAGAGAGCCAAGAATACTTACTGGAAAAAAAGATAGTCTCTTCAATAAATAGTGCTGGGAAAATTGATTATTCATATGTAAAAAATAAAACTGGACCTTTATCTAACACCACCCACAAAAATTAACTTGAGGGGCGCCTGGGTGGCTCAGTCGGTTAAAGCCTCTACCTTCGGCTCGGGTCATGGTCCCGGGGTCCTGGGATCGAGCCCCACATCAAGCTTTCTGCTCAGCAGGGAGCCTGCTTCCCTTCCTCTCTCTCTGCCTGCCTCTCTGCATAACTTGTGATCTCCGTCTGTCAAATAGATAAATAAAATCCTAAAAAAACAACAACAACAACAACAAAACACACAGTAAGGTATCACCTCACATCCATTCAAATGGTCATCATCAAAAAGACAAGAGATAACAAATGCTAGTACAGATGTGGAAAAAAGGGAATCTTTGTGCCCTGCTGGTGAAAATGTAAACTGATACAGTCACTATGAAAAACAGCATGAAAGTTCCATAAAAAATTAAAAAATAAGATAAAGCCACGATATGACCCAGCAATTCCACTTTTGGTAATATATCCAGAGGAAATAAAAACACTAACTCTGAAAGATATCTGGACTCCCATGTTCATAGCAACATTACTGATATTGCTCAAGACAGAGAAACAACCTAAGTGTCTGTGGATGGATGAATGGATAAAGTTGTGGTGTGTATATACAATGGAATATTAGCAGCAATAAAAAAATGAGGAAATTCTACCATTTGTGACAACATGGATAGACCTCGAAGGCATGTCAGAAAAAGACAAATACTGTATGATCTCACTTATATGTGAGACCAAACTCATAGAAAAAAGTTTAGATACATGGTTATCAAAGGTAGGGGTGGAGGGTGGAGGAATTGGAGGAAGGAGTGTGTGTGTGTGTGTGTGTGTGTGTGTGTGTGTGTGTTTCTCCTTGCCTGAGTTGGGGAATGTTGGGAACTTGTCCAGTGTGTGGCAGGTTCTAATTGGGTGTGCTTTGGTCTGCTTGTTAAAAGAGGTTAGACTCTATTTCCTATTTGCCCCAGAGCTGAAGCTTTGCAGCGCTCTATGGTCAGTAGACTTAGTGCGTGTGGGGGGTTTGTGCTGGTCTTCTGGGGGAGGGCCCACCGCTACTCTGACTCTCAGGCACACTTGCCCTAGCAGGGGGCTGGGGCTTGGAATAATCGGCTCAAGCCTCCACTGTGGGCACTGTGCTGATAGAGGGCGGGGAGGGGGGCAGGCAAAGTTCACACCACCACTGTTTAGGAAGCCCTCACAGAAGAGTGAACAATCTCCCCTCATGTGTCCCAGGCACACGATCCCCTTAGATCCCTGCCTTCACCCTGTCTTTGCCAAGCCATCTGCTCACCCAACAGGGCAATGCTCCTATGTTTTATCTGAGGTCCACTAGCTGGGTTTCAAAACTCCAAATTTAGGAAGCCAGCGAGACACGGACCCATGCTGATCCTCTGGGGGAGAGTCTTGCCACACTGTGGCTGGTGCCAATTTGTCCTAGAAGGGCACACGAATGCACAGGTGCTTGGAGTTAATGGTAAAGCACAGCCAAAAGCAGTTGGTTAAGCATCTGACTCTTGATTGCAGCTTGGGTCATAATCTTAGCCTTGTGAGATCCAGCCCCGCATCAGCTCCACGGCTCAGCATGGAGCTGCTTGAGATTCACTCTCCCTCTCCCTCTTTCCCCCTCTCACACTCTCTCAAATAAATAATCTTTAAAAAAAAAAAGTTGTACAGGGCGCCTGGGTGGCTCAGTGGGTTAGGCCGCTGCCTTCGGCTCGGGTCATGATCTCGGGGTCCTGGGATCGAGTCCCGCGTCGGGCTCTCTGCTCGGCGGGGAGCCTGCTTCCCTCTCTCTCTCTCTCTCTGCCTGCCTCTCCATCTACTTGTGATCTCTGTCAAATAAATAAATAAAATCTTAAAAAAAAAAAAGTTGTACAGATATAAGAATTCTAAAAATACAAAATACGTAATGACAGAAATGGCTTATAACTAATTAAACTAAGAATCCATGAGTCTATTCCTTTTTTTTTTTTTAAGATTTTATTAATTTATTTACGGGGAGAGTGAGTGAGGGAGAGAGAGCACAAGCTGGGGGAGAGGCAGAGGGAGAAACAGACTGCCCACTGAGCAGGGAGCCCGACATGGGTCTCAATCTCAGGTCTCTAGGATCATTACTTGAACCGAAGGCAGAGGCTCAACCGACTGTGCTACCCAGGTGACCCCATGAGTCCATTTTTACAATAAATAAAAAAATAAAGGAGATGGAAATTTCAACTTGTAAATGTAGATGGAGTGAGGGAGTTAAAAATCATTCATAATCATCATAGTAATAACTGATTTTAAAAAGAATCATTAATAATTCTAAAATTAGTAGGTAAAAGTTTGATGAGGAACAGGATATTTATATAATCTCAAAATATCCTCACGAATTATTTATTAGTTACAAAAGAAAAAAATTAACTTTACAGTGGAGAAACTTGGCAGACTCCATTTTTTTTTTAAAGATTTTTATTTATTTGAGAGAGAGAGATATAGCACGAGCCAGAGGAGAGGGAGAAGTAGATGCCCCGCTGAGCTGAGAGCCCAATGTGGAGCTCGATCTCAGGATGCTAGGAGCACGAACTAAGCTGAAGGCAGACAATCAACTGAGCCACCCAGGTGTCCCTTGGCAGACTCTATTTTAACCAAGGGTTCAAACTTAAAAACATCACCAATAATGAGATAAACTGACATCTATGCCCACTGATATGATGCATTGAGAGGGACTCAATATTACTTCTGTGGCATTTCTGCCAAAATGCATAACCCAGATCTGATCATGAGGACATGCTTTACAAAATAACTAATACTCTTCAAAAATGTCCGTATTAGGGACGCCTGGGTGGCTCAGTTGGTTAAGCGGCTGCCTTCGGCTCAGGTCATGATCCCAGCGTCCTGGGATCGAGTCCCACATCGGGCTCCTTGCTCGGCGGGGAGCCTGCTTCTCCCTCTGCCTCTGCCTGCCTCTCTGTCTGCCTGTGCTTGCTCACTCTCTCTCCCTCTGTCTCTGACAAATAAATAAATAAAATCTTTAAAAAAAAAAATGTCCATATTATAAAAGATTCTTTTTTGAAGGGAAGAAATTATTATAGGTTAAATCAGAGAACAGGGACATAACAACTAAATCAAAGTGTGATCCTTTATTGGATCAGTTGAAATGGAATGATAAAGTTTAGCTATCTAAAAATACTACTGATAGTGTTCTGACATCTGCAAGAACCAAAAAAAATTAAAGTAAATTTAAAATACTGCAAGTAAAAAAGCAAGGCAATAATTAACTCTAAGAAAAACAAAAAGATGGTATTATAAAGGAAAAATACTTGACTGAACAGTAAGCAATATTCACATACTTAACAATGCAAACACTATTAATTACTGAAAATACGATAAAATTTTATTTAAAACATTGGGATACAGGAAATGGTCAGGAAAGTGGTATAAATAAACTAATAGGAAAATCAACAGGATTTTTCTTAGTGGGAAATCAATTGAGAATGTCTAAACTTAATAAATCAAGAAATAACAGTATATTAGTTAGAAATATAGAGGTTGATATCAGAAGAAATAGGTAAAAGTTGAAAGCATTTACCTCTGAGGAGCAGCAATGAAGCGTGGGGAACTGCTGTTTTTTATTTTTAAGCTTTTGAGTATTAATGGAACATTTAACTGTGTGTGTGTGTGTGTGTGTGTGTGTGTATTATTTTCATTTACAAAATTAAAAATCATTTATTTTTAAACAAGGAAGAAACATCATCAAAAATAGCTGGCAAACAGAGAAGAAAGCAAAATGAAATATTTATTAAAAGTACCAGAGTAGAAAAAAAAAAGTACCATAGTACAAATAAGGATAAAGAAGTCCATATATTTCTAAATAGTCCTCAAGCAATAGTGTTATCATAGCCCAGAACTATTCATTTACGTAAAGAAATAATATCAAAACAAGTTGAATTATTTTCTGTTTACTCTGCTTAATAGGCAAAGAAGAATGATGTATTTTGGAAATATTCTCATCAAAAAAATCTTAAAATAGTAAAAATTCCTCAAGGAATAAGCTTTGGATATCTGGACTATAAACATGTTAGTTCCTAATAAGGATTACTGAGACACTAATTATCAATTTCGGACTTTCGTCTTCTTCATTTCGAGAGCAATCAAACCAGTTTTCTTTAGACGGCCTGGGCTGGTTTGGGCCAAGACCTAGTCAGTATGTAGTCTGACAGTGATGTAGGTAAATAGGAGAGAGGAATGAAAAAAAACTGAGAATCCCAACCAGCCGAGTATCGAGTGCGGGGATACACAGACGTCAAAGCATGTTCCATGCAGTCAGTGACCAGGTTCAGGTTTGTGCTACATTTCAACAGCTCTTGTTTGACGCCATTGTAATCTGTATACAAACAGAGAAATGGTGGTCAGCCATCTTATTCCTTGCGTTTTTTTAAAAAAGATCTTATTTATTTATTTGAGAGAGAGAGAGAGCATGAGCAGGGAAGAGGGGCAGAGAGAGATGGAGAATCAGGCTCCCCACTGAGCAGGGAGCCTGACACAAGGGCTCCATCCCAAGACCCTGAGATCATGCCCTGAGCCAAAGGCAGATACTTCACCAACTGAGCCACCCAGGTGCCCCAATCTTATTCCTTGTATTTTAGGGGTGCCTAGATGGCTCAATGGGTTAAAGCCTCTGCCTTTAGCTCAGGTCATGATCCCAGCAGGGTCCTGGGATCGAGACCTGCATTGGGTTCTCTGCTCAGCAGGGAGCCTGCTTCCCTCAGTCTCTCTCTGCCTGCTTCTCTGCCTACTTGTGATCTCTGTCAAATAAAAAAATAAAATCTTTATTCCTTATATTTTAAGGTTAAGACCCTGCTATACAGCCACAGAAATCTAATGACATTTGATTTCTACAAGGATTAGGCTGTAGATCTATGCTTCCCAGTGACAGCCATTAGCCAAATGTAGCTATTGAAGACCTAAAATATAGCTAGTATGACTAAAAACTGAATTTTTAAATTTTAATTAATTTTTATTTTAAAACTCAAATCTATTTCTGGAAAACATTTTAGTATTTTTGGAGTTGTCCATGGATCAGAATAATTTACAGTGTTATCCAATAGAAATAATAATGAGACCCACATATGTAATCTTAAATTTTCTAGTTGCCACTTAAAAAAAAAAGAAAACAGGGGGCACCTGGGTGGTTCAGATGGTTGGGCAGCTGCCTTCAGTTTGGGTCATAATCCCAGGGTCCTGGGATCGAGTCCCGCATCTGGCTCTCTGCTCCTCGGCAAGCCTGCTTCCCCCTCTCTCTCTGCCTGCCTCTCTGCCTACTTATGGACTCCGTCTGTCAAATAATTAAATAAAATCTTCAAAAAAAAAAAAAAAAGGAAACACATGAAATTAATTAATTTTAATAATACAGTTATTTGGGGCGCCTGGGTGGCTCATTGGGTTAAAGCCTCTGCCTTCAGCTCCGGTCATGGCCTCAGGATCCTGGGATGGAGCCCCGCATCGGGCTCTCTACTCAGCGGGGAACCTGCTTCCTCCCCTCTCTCTGCCTGACTCTCTGCCTACTTGTAATCTCTGTCTGCCAAATAAATAAATAAAATCTTAAAAAAAAATAGTTATTTAATCCTCCATATCCAAAATACTACCATTTCACTATTTATTATCATTGTGAAATTGTTAATAAGGTAATCTATATTCTTATAAATAATGCTCCAGCAACTCTAAATTTTCTTAATCTACAGATGAAGTATTTCCTAGGAAAATTTTGCATCCAAGTTAAGATACGCTATAAGTATAAAATATACACCAATTTTAAAGGACCAATAAGAAAAAGAATAAAAAATACCTTATTAACAACTTTATATTGATAACAACTCTTTGAACAATTCCAATTCCTTTTATATTCTTTTCTTTAAAGATTTTATTTATTTGTCAGAGAGAGAGCATGACAGAGCATGACCACAAGCAGTAGGAGCGGCAGGCCAACTCAGGACTCAATCCCAGGACCCTGGGATCATGACCTGAGCTGAAGGCAGACACTTACCGATGCGCCACCCAGGCATCCCTTAACTACTTTTTTTTTTTTTAAAGATTTTATTTTTATTTATTTGACAGACAGAGATCATAAATAGGCAGAGAGGCAGGCAAAGGGAGGAAAGGAAGAGGAGAGAGCCCGATGCGGGGGCTCGATCCCAGGACCCTGGGATCATGACCTGAGCCGAAGGCAGAGGCTTAACCCACTGAGCCACCCAGGCACCCCTCCTTTAACTACTTTTAAATCATGACAGACATATATATATGACATGATATATATCATGACATATATATATATATATATATCCTTTTATATCTATATGTACTTTTATGTATAGTCACTATAATAAATTCTATTTTCCTCTTAATTTCTATTGTTAAACTCTATGTATCCAGATGGGAAAAAAATTCCCTAATACAGTTTAAAACCTTAGACAGGGAAGAGTTTATAACTACAGCTGGCCCTCTGCCATGTTGGGAACGATATTTCCCTAGCTTGCTATGAGTTCTGAGAGGCTCAGGCACTGTTTTGTGCCAGCTTTTTTCTTGATTCAATTTTTCTCCCCTCTGCTAATCGTGACCCTCTTAGGCCTGATGCACCCAGAAGACAGTGCTGGACGTCAGGAGTCTTCTGTCTGCACCTCTGTCTGCCTTCTTTTCTCTGGACTACAGTATCACTCAAAGCCAGTGCCCAGGCTGCTGGGACCCACCCATCACAGGGTCCCTTTGTGAAAGGTGAGCTGCTCCCTTTGGCCTTCGCAAGCTGCTGACTCCTTTGTGTGAAAAAAAACCATTGCTTCCCCCAGGAAGATGGAACCCCACACCAAGGTGAATGACTAACTCCTATGAAGAAGGCTGCTTTACCTCTACCCCCAAACTGCCTCCTCTTCCAGGTCATAAGAGTGCCATTCTTACAGACATTGAACCATCTCACTCCCAGAAGGCTCCTGAAGGCTGCAGTTGGGGTCCAGACTCTGGGCTTGGCCAATAAAGCCTTGCAAAGCTGGCCTTCATCTAGTCCTCTCTACCCACACACATCTTCCCTCCCCCAACAATAAGGCATGGAGTTTGTGCCTGGGCCCTTTGTTACTAAAGGGGCAGACGATACTGAAGGCTGTACTTCAGTTGTGCACACCAGTCCTGCCAGACTACAGAAGGGCACACCCCTCTCAAGACCCAGAGGTTCTGGGCCTCTAGCCACATAATGCCTCCCTAGTACATAGATGGCCCAACCCATACGTAACAGGGCAGAACGAGCATTGGCCCTAGGCTGTCCATACAACCTCTTCCTCAGCCATGAAAGCCATCACCAAGCCAACCATGAGGGCCATGGGACCTTACCCAACACCTCCTATCCTGCGAAGGCTTTGTTTAAGGAGTTTTGTTCTCAGAGGACCTGCCCATCTTCACCATTCTTCACCAACCCTCTTTTCCCCTTCTCAGGCAAGGTTAGCCATTATCTTAGGCAAAGAAAAGCTCACGGGCATCAAAAAACTTCTGTCCATAGGCTTCTTTAACATGTTCAGGGACTTCTTCCCAGGCTTGCTTGAGTTTCTCCAGGCACAGCTGTAACTCTGTCATTCCGGTTCTGAAGTAGCCAGGCTCAACTATGCTAATTTTCACCCCAAAATGTTGAAGCTCACGCCTGAAAATACAAACCCTGGAGTTAATTCTTTTTTTTTTTTAAGATTTTATTTATTTCTTTGACACAGAGAGAGACAGATCACAAGTAGGCAGAGAGGCAGGCAGAGAGAGAGGGAGAAGCAGGCTCCCCGCTGAGCAGAGAGCCCGATGTGGGGCTCGATCCCAGGACCCCGAGATCATGACCTGAGCTGAAGGCAGAGGCTTAAACCACTGAGCCACCCAGGCGCCCCAGGAGTTAACTCTTTTGATTGAAAGACACGATTTCAGTGCTCTCATGGAGGAAAACAAAACCAAACAAGTTTTTAAAAACATCTCTACTGAATATTTTGAAGGATAAAGAAACGGAGAGGAAAAGGAAAAAAAATGTTTTTAATTTCCTAGGTCCAACAATGGGGACATGATTATACAAACTACCAGAACCGCTCAATTCTACATCCACTCTTTCCACAGAGTCATGAAGTCCCTACCCTGTTTTAGACAGGGGAGCCATGAAGGACACAAAGAAGAACAGAGAAAGTTAGCATTTTTACAGCAGCTACTATGCTAAGCATCTTACATGCACAATCTCAGAAAATTAAGACTCAGTTGTTTGCCTCAAAAGCTCACAATGAGGGGCACCTGGGTGGCTCAGTGGGTTAAAGCCTCTGCCTTAGGCTCAGGTTATGATCCCAGGGTCCTGGGATCAAGCCTCTTATTGGGCTTTCTGCTCGGCAGGGAGCCTGCTTCCTCCCCTCTCCCTCTCTGCCTGCCTCTCTACCTACTTGTGATCTCTGCCTGTCAAATAAATAAATTTTTAAAAAATCTTAAAAAAAAAAAGCTCACAATGAGTGAGTGTGACAAGTAAGCAAATCATTGTTAACACAACTCAAAAGAATTATAGGGGCGCCTGGGTGATTCAGAGGGTTGAGCATCTGCCTTCGGCTCAAGTCGTGATCCCAGCGGAGCAGGGAGCCTGCATCTCCCTCTCCCTCTGCTGCTACCCCTGCTTGTGCTCTCTTCTCTCTCTCTCTCTCTGTCAAATCAATAAACAAATAACCTTTAAAAAAAAGTAATTATAAAGGAGAGATATTCAAGGGGCTACATAAGTAGAGAGGAGGAGGCAGAGAGTTTCTGAGGGAGTCAAGGAAGGCTTCAATGAGGAGAGACTGTTTCACTTGAGCCTTGAAGGATAAAGAAGAAATTTCTGAGTGATGAAAGGGGAAGAACAGAATACAACTGGACCTGCAGAAGCATGGACCTGTGAAGAATTACCACATATTCAAAGACTACAAAAGACCATTAATGGAATCTGAGGTGGACATGAAAATTACAAGTCATTGGTCATTCCAGAATATTCAGGTTAGTTCAACAAAGAGTGCCAGAATCCTTACCGGGGGCTGGGTATGTACCAAGCACTGTGCTAAGTACTGCCTTCACCAAGTGAAATAAGATGGCATTGCGTACCATGGGAGAAGTATAGTCTAGGTGTTTGGGGACAGTGATGAGGGGTATTCCCTAATCTGGAGGTTGAAGTGGCCTCACTGAAAAAGGTGAAGCCCAAGCTGATTTCAAGGAGAAATGTTTGAAATAATTGGTCCATAAGAAGGTAAAACACATAGCATCATGACCCCCTAAAGCTCTGAGTGGTTCTCAAAGTGTGGTCCCCGGATAAATGGCAACATCAGCATCTGGGAGCCTGTTAAAAATACAAATTATTGGGCTCTAGTCCAGATTTATTAAGTCAGGAAGTCTGGGGGTGAGACCTGACAATCTGTGTGCATAAGCCATCCAGGCTCTGAGGCAACCTAGAGGTTAAAAACTACTTTTCTAAAGGAAAAGCCTCCCTTATCAAAGCAAAATCTAAAACTTTCCATGGTAGAGCCTCAGAGAAAGACTGTCCTGGTGGCTGTGTGTGCTGGAAAAGAAAGAGGGCTGTGTAAGCCCATGGTGCCTCTGCCCTAGAATTTCACTTCCCCTTGCGGCTTCCCCACTGTGATTCCCATCACACCATGAGATCTGCGTTCCCTCTGAAAGTCCAGCTCATGTGTGGGCCAGAACTTCCTTTCCCTGTTCAGCCTTAGCACAATTAGAGCACACTGGAATTTTTTCTAAAAGAATTCATGATTTGAACATTGGAAGGCCATTCTTTGCTCTTGGTCTGAGAATGAGTCAAGGGGTCTGAGACACCAGTGAAATACACGCAGCAGCCCCATGGAGGTGGACAGACGGTAAGTTAGGCTGGAAGCCAAGCAAGGTGCCTGTCCCATGGTGATAACTCACATGACTTTAATTATTTCCCTATTCCCTTCCTAGGCAGATAATACAGTATGTGTATTATAAGAGATACCTACCGGTCATGGCACATGATAAGCTAAATAATGGCCCCCAAAGATACCGGGTCCTAATCCCTGGAACCCATGTGGCACCCTGCAGTTGTGATTAAATTAAGGATCTTGAGACAGGGAGATTATGCTAGATAATCTGGGTGTGCAACCACAACTACCTTTTTTTTAAAGATTTTATTTACTTATTCGAGAGAGAGAGAGATAGCAAGAGAGAGCATAAGCAAGGAGGAAAGGGAGAAGCAGACTCCCTGCTGAGCAGGGAGACCGATGTGGATTCTGCCCCAGGACCCTGCAATCATGACCTGAGCCAAAGGCAGACGCTTAACCGACTGAGCCACCCAGGTGCCCGCAATCACAACTATCTTTATAAGAGAGACAGAGGCAGATTTGAAGGCCCACAGAGGAAGAGAAGGCAATGTGACCTCGGAGGCGGAGACTGGAGTGATGTAGCAACAAGCCAAGGAATGATGGCAGCCCATAGAAGCTGGAAGAGGCATGGAACAGATTCTCCCCTAGAGCCTTCAGAAGGAACCTGGCCCTGTCAACAACTTGATTTGGGCCCAGTAACACTGATTTCAGACTTTGGCCTCCAGAACTGTGAGGGAATAAATATGTGTTGTTTTCAGACACTCCAAATTATAGCAGCCACAGGACACCTGGCTGGCTCAGTCGGCAGAGCATGTGACTCTTGATCTTGGGGCTGTGAGTTCAAGCCCCACGTTGGGTGTGGAAATTACTTAAAAAAATAAAATCTTAAAAAAGAAAAAAGAGGGGCACCTGGGTAGCTCAATGGGTTAAAGCCTCTGCCTTCAGCTCAGGTCATGATCCCAGGGTCATGGGATCGAGCCCAGCGCCAGGCTCTCTGCTCAGTGGGGAGCCTGCTTCCCTTCCTCTCTCTCTGCCTGCCTCTCTGCCTACTTGTGATCTCTCTGTGTCAAATAAATAAATAAAATCTTAAAAAAAAATTTTTTTTATTTAAAAAAAAAGAATTACAGCAGCCATAGGAAGTTAATACATGGTGCCTAAAATAGTACAGCTCATTTCCAAGAATGAAACTGCCCTAAAGTCAGTTCCTGCTTAACGGGGAGTCTGTGTGGCAATATTTTGTGCCATGTGACTATCCCATCGTGTCCCCAGCTAACTGGACCAGGGAGGGTACCTGCTGGGAGGAGAGAGCCCTGCTTAGCCTTGGAGAGTGGCTCTGTCTATTACTACCTGTGTTATGACCATAGCAACCTACTAATCTCTGCCCCTATTTCCTCACACACACACTAAGGATAAAAATAAGACCTTCCTCATTGGGTTGCTATGAAAATTAAATGACTTGTTAGATGTGAAGTACTCACAACAGTGCCCGGCACGTAATAAAGCACATGAAAATGTCACAGAATAGGTCACCTGGCACACACAGAAAATAAACAAAGCTAACAGAGTCCTCCCTCTTAGGAATGAAAAGGTAAAGGGAAATATAAAAAGGAAGCAGCTGACAGAGCGACACAAGCCTGAAACAGTGCCTGAAAAAAAGCCAGGAGGTAGGCCCAGCGCCATAATGGGCCATGGAGGGCGAAGGGAAGGTCTAAAAAAGAAGTGCTTAGATAAAGAAAAGAGATACAGAGTAAAGCAGATGAGTGCCCAGAGACAAAGAGTCACCATGGAGAGACAAGGACAAGCTCACTGTAAGGAGTAAAGAAGACAGTCATCTTCTCTTCAGAAATGAAATTTTTAAAAAGATTTTATGTATTTACTTGACACAGAGAGTACAAGCAGGGGGAGCAGCAGGCAGAGAGAGAAGCAGACTCCCCACTGAGCAGGGGGGCCGATATGGGGCTTGATCCCAGGACCCTGGGATAAGACGCTTAACCGTGTGAGTTACCCAGGTGCCCTGAGAAATGAAATTTTATCAAGGCTAAATCTTGAGAATTAAAGTGTGATGTGGTGGAAGGAAACAAAGACCTACAGTCAAAACACAGTTCTGCCAAATCTGAGTTGCGGCAGGTGAACTTTGGGAAAGAGACTTAAATTGGAGCCTCAATTTCCTATATAAAACAAACTAGTAATAATATCTATAAATCAAGATTTTTGGAGTAATGAAATAAAATAATGTAGGCAAAAGCAATTAGCACAGTGCCTATGACATATTTGTTGCTTTTGTTTTAACTTAAGAGCGTTACCTCAGAATATCTGAAAAGGCTTCTACTCCATACTTGGAGCTACAGTAGATTCCTCCAAAGGAAGCAATTCTTCCCAGAATGCTGGAGACATTAACAATCCTCCCACGTGCTCTCCTCACCAAGGGAAGCATGCTCAAGGTCAACTCAATCAAGCCAATGAGGTTCACTTTGAAGACATCCATATAGGTTTCCATCTTCAGCCACTCGATGTAGCAGTGTGGGTGGAAGATGCCTGCATTGTTGACCAGGCCCCAGAGTCCTAAAACAGTCAAAGCAGAAGATCAGTTTCAGACAAAACCGACAATTTACCTTAATCTGTCTTCCAGCGGACAGCAACTAAAAATGTTAGACAAAATATATTTTTTAATGTTCTTTTTTTTTTAAAGATTATTTACTTATTTATTTATTTGACAGAGAGAGGGAACACAAGCAGGGGAGCAGCAGAGGGAGAGGGAGAAGCAGGCTTCCTGCCGAGCAGGGAACTCGATGCGCAGCTCAATCCCAAGAGCCTGGGATCATGACCTGAGCCGAAGCCGACACTTAATGACTGAGCCACCCAGGCGCCCCTATATATTTTAATGTTCTTAAATCCAGCACCCCTATTTTTTTTAATGTTCTTAAATCCATCAGTTAACAAGAAAGTAGAGGAAGGTCAGGACAAAAACTAAGAAAAGGCAGTAATCCAGAGACAATAAAGAGAACATTGGTGCCGACTTTTGATTTGAGGGTATTTGCCAACCAGTGTGAACTTGAATTTCAATATTTATAGCCTCAAAAAAATACACAATAAGATATGAAGTCCAGGACCCACCTAAGGTAGGGATTCTAATAAAAAATACTTTCTTCATTAAACTGGGATCTTTAATGGCTATGCTATCCGTATAAGGGTGAGACAGAAAGTCCTTCCAAAGGACTGAGAGTAACACTGTCCACCTTGAACTTTGCTGTTGTGGGGAGGGAGCAAGAATCATCCCTACCAACCCTGAGGAATCATTACTACAAGCCATTTCTCACCAGAGTTTGCAGCCCAGTTCCCACTATCTGGATGGTCCAAAAATGTCAAGCCAAGAATTAAGTTCAAGGTGGTCAAGGCTTCCGAGCACCCCTGGCACATGATAGAAGCAAACATGGATCCTCTCTGGAAAAATCTTTATATCAGGCGTCAGGGAATCACCAGAGTTACTAAGAAAAATTGTAGTTCATGGTCATAAATCAAAATACAGAAGGAAGCAAAACACCAAATGCAAGAACCAACAGAATCAAAAGAAGCAAAAAAAGACTCACAAAGACATTAGCTATCAGAAGTATAAGACATATCATATAAAATATGTATGCTAAATATAACGTAATTTTTTTTTAAAGATTTCATTTATTTATTTATTTGTCAGAGAGAGAGGGCACAAAAGCAGGGAAATTGGCAGGGGGAGAGGGAGAAGCAGACTCCCCGCTGAGCAGGGACCCTCCTTCCCCTGCGCCTCCATGTAGGACTCAATTCCAGGACCCTGGGATCAGGACCTGAGCCAAAGACAGATGCTTAACCAACTGAGCCACCCAGGTGCCCAGGAATGACTCTATTTTAAACGGTAGCCAAGGGAAGAAGATCAGTTTCTTAAGAATATCTTGAAAATTCTTTAAACATAAACATAAAGAACTATGGTCATAAATACTCCACTGGCAAGGTGAGATAATAGCTTCAAATCTATTTGGCTCATTTTTCAAGGTAAACATTGTTAAGGAAATGAAACACCACTGAAGATCACAACTATCCTTCAAATGAGAAAGCCTTTTAGGCCCTACTTTGGGGTATTACATGTAGAGAGAAAACTTTAACAACTTCATGCCCAAGTAAATGAAAGGAGAAACTACTTCTTACCTCTGTCCCTGACACGCTCCCTCACCCACTGGGTGGCTGCCGAGATGCTCTCTGTCTTGGTGACGTCCAGGATCACCGTCTCCAGCCTGTCTGACGTCTGGCCTCTCAGCTGCTGGGCCCCCTCCTCCGTCAGACACGCGGCCAGCACCCTCAAGCCTCGCAGGTCCAGCTGCCGGGCCAGCAGGTTCCCGAAGCCCGAGTCACAGCCCGTGATGAAGACGTACTTGTCTTGGAGGTGGCTCACCACCTGCCTCTCCCGGTACCAGCGCAGGAGGAAGTAGAGGCCCACGAGGGCCGCCAGGCACAGCCACATGGTGAGGGGACTCCCTTCTGCTTCAAAAGAAAGAGACCAGCTTTCATTCCCTTCTGTCATTGTCTCTTTAACCAGTTATCTACTGAGGATATGCTATGTGCCAGACACTGCTCCTGGGGCTGGGGACTCCACAGTCACCAATACTCCGGGAGCCATAGTCCAGAGAGGGCATCAGAGGTAACAGGACGAGTGCCATGCAGTGTAGCCAGTGTCATAACAACAAACAGTGTGACGAGGCTGCAAACGAGTGGGACTTGAGGCCTAACAAGTTAGAAATGGCTTCACAGGGAGCAGTGTTTTGGCAACTACTTCCTGTAAGATAGCTAAGAGTTCAAGAAGCAGACCCAGATGAAGAACATTCCAGGCAGCCACAGCCTGTATTTGAAGGAAGTGGTGGGCAGCATGACTTCCCGATGCCTACAAGCACTTCAGCATGGTGTGCCACAGAGCATACAGAGGACACAGATGCCCAGACCAGGGCGTTCCTTCTGGGCCACACTAAGGAATCTGGACGTTATCTTATAGGCAACCAGAGTGTGCTGTTATCGGGAGGTATTACACTGAGGAGTAGGACGGGCAGATTTAGCTTGAGAGATCTGTACCACAGCGCGAGTGGAAGGTATATTTAACAGGGCTGTGAGGAAGGCAAAGACGTGGGTTAAGAGACCCAACTGTTTGGGGGAGATACTGCAGCCAAGGCAGTTTGTAAATAAAGACCAATCAGATGCGTTGTTGAAATGAATGTTCAGAGAGGCCTACCTTTCGTCATGTAGTTCTAGAGAAACAGCCACCATTTGGGGGCAACCTATAGTGTTGGGTGCAATAACATATGATTCATAAGGACGTAAGACACCATCACAGATGGGTGTGAGCCCACCAGCACATCATAAGGGCTGCACATGACACCTGCGTGAGGTGAATCTATGCCATTCACACTCTTTGGCTTGGCATTCAGGCCATCGAGGTGCTCTGGCCCTTGACTTACTCCTTAGGCTTCTTTTTTTGCCACATCCCTCTTGCACGCACTCTTTAGTCATAGCAGCTTCCAGTACCCCACACAGTACAGGCCTTTTGTGGCCCAGTACACAATGATCTCAACAATCCCTTCTTTCCCAGTCCTCATCCATTTGGCCAATAACACTCATCCATTAATACTCAGCTGAACGATCATTTTGATTCAACAAACACCAATTCAACACCTACTATGAGTCAGACACAATGTTAGGCACGGATAAATAACAGTAAATCCAACAAGGTTCCATTATTCATTGAATTTACCATCTAAGGGTGAAGGCCAACAAGAAAACAAAGCAATGGAACAGAATTAAGGACAAGATGCTGCTGGAGCACTCTAGGAGATCTGAGGTTTCTGGAGAGAGAGTAAATAGAAGTTGAGATCTAAAGGATAATAAAATAATCATAACAATAGCTAACAACAACAATAGCCTAATACTTGCTGTGTACCAGGCTCTTTTCTAAGCAGTTCCCATATACGAACTCACTGAATTCTCACAACAGCACTCTAAGGCAGGTCCTGTCGTATCCCTGTGTCAGGTTCAAATGCCAAAACATTCAGGCATGTGAGTGATTTGGTGGGGAAAATACCACGAAAGGATAAAGGGGAGAGTGCAGGAGTAGGTGGTGATGCAGGTCTGATAGCCTCTGAAAGGAGAAAGAGGAGGGAGGATTTGAGAGGAGGCTCCTTAACGTATAGGACCCTCAGAAAGTCTCAGCCAGGCAAATGGGGGTGCCTTTGAGCTGAGACTGTCAAGTAGAACCCTGCACTGGGCAGAACTGGCTGGGTTCCATTGCTGCCACCACGCTCCGTCACTAGCTGGGGGTGCCCAGGAGAAGCGTGCCTCAGTATACAGGCCATCGCAGATCCAAAAACAATAGCTGGGGGCTGTAAGTCAACTTCACTCCTCAAAGCAGATTCTCTTGAAAAGACATCTGAGCAATACACCTCCACAACCGCTGCATTATTTTATAGATGAGCACTGAGAGATGAAGTATAGCTCAGGGCAAAGCAGGGGGAGAGGGGTCCAGGCAGAAGACTTTTGGACCCCTCTTAACCCGACCCCTGATCTAACAAAAGGGACCACTCCCCCCCCAACCCCCTACCCATATCCCAGCTGCAGCCTGTACTTGAGCGTATCATGACGTCACACTGCTTCCTCTGACTTGTAGACTATGAAGCCCTTGCGAGCCCAGGCTATGGATTCCTCTGCAGCTGGCACAGTGAAGGGTATACAGCCGGGGCTGTGTAGTTGGATAAATGCTGTTAGATAGATAAATGAAACAAAAATATCCTGGCCGGAGGGGTGGGGCAAAGGGAGAAAAGAATAACAGGACGAATTAGCCAGAGAAGTAGTAGAAAGAAAGTCAAAGGAAGCTAAGGGAAGAGAGGCTTAATGAGGATCAGCTCTCCACACGGAGCTCCACTGAATACTGGCAGGTTACTGGTGATTTAAACAGGACTCTTAGGGAATTAGTAAAAACCAGCCAGCAGTGGGCAAATGAACGGGATTAGAGGGCAGAAGTAGAGCCAAGTAGAGACTCCTTTTAAGAGTCTGGGAAGGAGAGGAAAGAAGGCAGTAGCTACAAGAGAATGAAGGGTTGTGATGCTGTGATTTATAAATACAAATATATATGTGGTATTCGTCCATTTCCCGCACAATGCTTAAAACACTTAGAATTGCCTAAGTGAGGAGAACAAAGCTGTCTTATTATGTTAATGAGGCTACCTTGGGGCCACTCCTAAGGATGAGGGAACCAACAATGTGATCAGAGAATTGGAATGAGTCCCACCCACCCCTCTACCTCTGTGGAAGGAGAGAGGGACTGGAGATTGAGTCCAATCACTAAAGGTCAATGATTTAAATCAATCATGCCTAGCTTCCATAAAAACTTCCATAAAAAAAGCTTCCACAAAAACAAAAAAGAATGGGGTTCAGAAAGCTTCTGGGTTGGTGAACACATGGAGACTGGGGAGAGCTGCATGCTTGGAGGGGGCTTGCAACTCTGTGTCCCTTCCCCACATCTTGCCCTGCGCATCTCTTCCATCTGGCTGTTCCTGAGTTATATCCTTTTATAATAAACCAGAAATCTAGCACAAAAAATATTTCCGTGAGTTGATTTTTTTTTAATTCCAGTAGAGTTAACATATTGTGGTACATCAGTTTCAGGTGTACAATATAGTGATTTGACAATTCTACACATTACTCAGTGCTCATCATGATAAATGTGCTCTTAGCCCCCTTCACTCCTTCCGCCCCCCCCACCCACCTCCCTCCCCTGGAGACCTCCAGTTTGTTCTGTAGAGTTAAGCATTTCTGTGAGTTCTGTGAGGGCCTTTAGCAAATTAATAGAACCCAAAAATTGAATCATTGGAACTTCCAATGATCTTGGAACTTCCAATGTGTAGCCTGTCAGTCAGAAGTACCGGTGATAAGCTGGGCTGGTGGCTGGCATCTGTAGTAGGGGCTGAGGATGGGGTAGGGGGTGGGGGAGGGGGGCAGTCTTGCAGGATTGAACCTTTCACCTGTGGGATCTGATGCTATCTCCAGTAGATAGTGTTGACGTGGGAAACAAAGGCAGAAGAAAAATTATTAAATTTTCTTACTACTTACAGCCCATTGACAGGCGGAGTGACATTCCTCTAGGAACTCAGCTGCCTGGATGTTGACAGTTCATTAAGGCCAAAAGGCAATTTCAGCCCGACCCCCAGGACCCTGTAAGTCTACTTAAACATATAAAAATTCTGGGGCGTCTGGGTGGCTCAGTTGGTTGGGCGACTGCCTTCAGCACGGGTCATGGTCCTGGAGTCCTGGAGTCGTGGGATCAAGTTCCGCATTGGGCTCCCAGCTCCACAGGGAGTCTGCTTCTCCCTCTGACCTCCCCTCTCATGCTCTCTCTCCCTCTCTCTCTCTCAAATAAATAAATAAATAAAATATTTTTAAAAAAAAATTCTTTCAAAAACTTCCCTTATCTCTGCTCCTCAAGATACATGTTGGCAATCATCCCCCAAGCCTATGACCCACTGACAAACATCTAAAAGGTCTCATAATTAAGGTTTTACTAGACAGTAATAAATGACCTTTTCCCAACAATAGCTATTGCCCCTCAAGCTCCTGGAAACCCTGCTTCCAAAATTCCTTAGAGACTTACGCTATCCCTAGCCCCTTCCCAACTTTAGTATTCCCTCCCTCTCCCCACTTCCTTTTTTCCCCTCTCCCTCCCCCTCCCCATGATCTCTCTCCCATTCCCAACTTTCTTTCTCCAACCTGAGAGCTTTCCATTCTCTAGCCAGATGCTTCTGGCTCTCCTCCGCACCCGCATTCTGCATTCTCTGGTGTGCTATTGTAACAGGGCTTCCTCCTGCCTGTTTATTGACTAAGAGTCACTTCCTGATGTTAATCAAAGATGAAAATCCATTTCCCCCATCACAGAGCAGCTCAGG
This sequence comes from Lontra canadensis, assembly GCF_010015895.1. Lineage (NCBI taxonomy): Eukaryota > Metazoa > Chordata > Mammalia > Carnivora > Mustelidae > Lontra > Lontra canadensis. The sequence goes on along the minus strand of NW_022631047.1, from coordinate 1,528,088 downwards.
CCACACAGCCTTCCAGGGTCTTACTCTTCAACCGCATACCCAGCAGCGAGAGGACTGCACTCATGGAAGAGACATGCCAGGTCAGAGAGACTCTCCGTGCGCCAAACCTGAACATGAATCAAATTCCCTAAATATGCCTTGAGTACTTCAAAGAGCAAACCCCAAGTGGCCTGCTTGTTTTTATAACCATTCATCTGCAAAAGCCATGCAATCACTTATGTTTCTGCCTTTGACCCAGGAGATTTATACGTTTATACTATTTCTTGATTTAGCACCTCTAGACATTTTCTGACTTCCTGTCCATCAACTGAACTTAGCTTTCTCACACCGTATTGTCTCTTTCCTTCTCATCCACAGGACACCACCTGGTTAATTTTCTTTAAGGAGTTTTGAAGTTGAACTCAGAAAACACCTTCATAGTAGTAATACATAAATTAAGATCTACTCTTTACTTCAGGCCGGACCCTCGCCACCCTTGGTCTTCATCATCGTTTGAAACTGCTCTCCCACAAAGATCTTGAAAGCTGAAACTGCCCTCTCTGACTACAGCCCCTTCGTATCTCTCCCCATCCTTCCCTCACCTCTCCCTGTCTCCTTCCTCCTACAGCGCCCTCCCTTTGCTCAGTCTCATATTATTACGGTCCTCTTATGGCTTCATTTGCCTCCTTATTCAGTGTAGGTCCTGGGGCCAGCCACTTGAGGGGTGTTTTACTGGTGTCCCAAAGCCTTTACTATCCACATTCCCTCATTGCCAGCTGCCAAGTGGCACTAGAGAAAGGCTAGAAAACAAACCAGCGATTTCCACAGCAAATCAATAATACCCCATCTCGGCTGGACTTCGCTGACACAAGGCAGACCTTCTGTTTGCCTCCATCTGACCCTCCCCTCGTGTGTTCCCAATAAGACCCATTCCAAATCTCCAACCTTCTCAATTTCCCAGCCTCATGTTCATCGGGCTCTCCTTCCACAGATGAGCTGACCTCTTGCCTCCCTGCCAAAATCCAGTTAAGCTCTATTGTTGGGTCCCCCAATAATGGGTCCGTGATTAAAGGAGCGAGACTGATATAAAGCGAAGGTCAAGCAAAGCTTTATTTCGCACCAAGCATCAAGAATCTTACAAGAGAGGGCGACCCCTCTCTCCCTTACAGACTAACTTTTACAGAGCAAAGGCCATGTGGTTGGGCCGGGCCACACACAGGTGGCCAGTGAAATTGTAACACACAGAGAAAGCTGCACGGTCATGCTAGAATTACAATTTACCCTAGTAGACAGTTGAACCAGCCTATCACCTTGGTCAGAATTGGCGCCCAAAAGGTGCCCAAAGGGTGGGGCCCATCTAGGAGACAGTATGCGCCCCCCACTGATTGAACACCTCCACCTGGCCTGACCCACCCTTGTACCTGGACTTTGTTACCTGGGACTGGTTTCCGGGACTTGTTTTTAAGTAAGTTCCCGGGGCGGGGCGGGGGGGGGGCAGGGTCAATTTAAGTTTTACTGCATAAACAACAAAATGGCAGTTCAACCGGGGTGGGGCCGCTCTGGCTGAATAGGCCCTTACACTACCTTATCATCCTCATTTCTAAACCAACAGCCTGCACAGTCTAATTCATACCCACATTTTGTCTCTCATTTCAGGAGCTGCCATGTCCAGTGAGGACATCCTTGCTTTAAATGTCTCTATATTGTCTGTTCTCTGGGCTGCCTCTTTTGTCTTTCCTTCTCCCTAAGACCATCCTGCCCTGCTACCCTCCAAATGACAACCTCTCTTACCCCATATGGTCAAAATATTCAAAGAACATATGCACAGGTCCCCTACTGTCTCTCTGCCCATGCGTTCCCAACCCCTTGTACTCCACCTCCCATCCCCATCCCTCTCCGGAAACTCAGGGCTCACCAACGACCAAGGAGACAATCCTTAAGGCCTTTTATCTCTCCTCCTCAGATATCACCACAATAGCTAGCACTTTCTTTTTTCTAGTAATTGTATCTGGTTCTCAAATTCCAACTGGATCTTGGATGAAGGAGGAGATTGCTTTCTGACCATGCCATGCCCTTGCTGGAGCCTATCCATGACCCCATCACTCACAGATAAAGTCAAAACTCCTCAGCTTGGAACATAATCATAATAGTGAACAGTAATTTAGAACTTTCCTTGTACCAGGCACTGTTCAAAACAACATACACAAACATATAACCTCACAACGTACATGCAAGCATTATGCCTACTTTTCAGATGAGGACACTGAGGCACAAATTAAGGCAAAAATGAAATGAAATGCCCAAAGTCAAACAGATAGTGAGTAGTATAGACAGGATCAAATCACCACACCATACTATCTCTCCCCTAGAAGACTTCCCATGGTCCGGCTCTGGCCTACTTTTTCCACCTAAGCTCCTTGCTCTCACAGTCGGAAGCCATCACCTGCTCCATTTTGACCACCCAATTCTGGGAACACGTTCCTCCCTTGACTTCTGAGATACTCCACTCTCCTGGTTCTCCTGCTTCCATCACAGCGCCCCTTCCCTTCTGTAAGGGCCTATTCAGCCAAGCGGCCCCACCCTGGTTGAACTGCCATTTTGTTGTAAAAATTAAATTGACTTCCCCCCTCACCTGCCCTCCCAGGGGAACTTACTTAAAAGCAAGTCCGGGAAACCAGTACAAAGGTGGGTCAGGCCAGGTGGAGGTATTCAATCAGTGGGGGCGCATACGGTCTCCTAGCTACCAAGGAGTATGGGCCCTGCCCTTTGGGCACCTTTTGGGCCAATTCTGACCTAGGTGATAGGCTGGTTCAAATGTCTACTAGGGTAAATTGTAATTCAGTTGGTCGCCTAGCATCACTGTGGAGTTTCCTGTGTGTGTTACAATCTCATTGGCCACCTGTGTGTGGCCAGGCCCAACCACATGGCCTTTGCTCTATAAAAGTTAGTCTGGAAAGCAGGGAGGGTTCGTCCTCTCTGTAGGGGCTGCCCCAACCAGTCTGTTTGACGGTCGGTTTGATTCCTGATGCTTGGCGCGAAATAAAGCTTTGCTTGACTTTCGCTTTGTATCAGTCTCGCTCCTTTAATCACGGACCCATTATTGGGGTACCCAATTTTGGGGGGACCCAACACTTCCACCTAGTCTGTTCCTCCTCTCCTTCCTACACCCTAAGTATAAAGATTCCCCAGTGGTCTGTCCCAGAATCCCTCCCTGACTGTTCCTCACTCTCTCCTTGGCCATCTCGTCTCCTCTTAAGGTTCCAACTCACACCTCCACACAGTTGCCCAGATCTGTATCCCCAACCTGACCATTTCCTGAGGCTTTGTCCTATAGTTTTAATTTCCTGAAGTACTCTCCAGCCAGACATTTAGCTAGACACTCAGTATACCCACAGCAGACTCATCATCTTATCTCCTAAAAGTGCTTCTCCTCTAGTATTCCCAATGTCTATTTGTATTACATTTTAGTCTTAACACTCTGACACTTCCTCTTCCCAGCCCAATGCATTCTTTGAGGAAATGAGGCTGTAGAGTCAGGCTCGGTTGTGTCCAGAGCACCTGTCCCCTCCTCTTCATACCTACGGCCACATCCATAGTTTAATCAAGCCTTCAACACTCAGTGCCTGTTGCCTGGCCTACCATATAAGCCTTCTCACTATCCCAACAGGATCAGTCCCTTCCCCTCTCATCTACATGGTGCTGTCTGCTTAATTTTCCCAAAGCACAGCTCTGCTGATGTTACTACCTGAAAAGCATTCAACCTACTAAAAATAATCTAAAACTTCAGTTGGGTGTACAAGGCCCTCCATTATTCCTAGTGTCATATTCTCTCAAAAGTTTTACATGCACGTTCACAGCCACTAACCACCAAGCAAATGACCTCCCTAAGACTAGAACATCAAAAAAAGCACAAAGAGGATGACTAACTCAAAAATCGTGAACCTTAGATTGTAACCTGTGGATCTCTCAGAGATTAAGCAAAAAAAGTCATGACCTGTGAATACCAAACAAAGGATCAACAAAAGCTATGAAACCACAGACCCAGAATTGTGCATTTAGTTAAGGCCCCACACCAGGGCTTAATACCTAATTTAACTACAGTTTCAACATAGCCCATAAATATAGTCTTTTTTTTTTTTTAAGATTTTATTTATTTGAGAGACAGAGACCACAAGTAGGCAGAGAGGCAGGCAGAAAGAGAAAGGAGGAAGCAAGCTCGCTGCTGAACAGGGAACCCGATGTGGGGCTCAATCCCAAGACCCTGGGATCATGACCTGAGCCGAAGGCAGAGGCCTTAACCCACTGAGCCACCCAGGCGCCCCATAAATATAGTCTTAATCAGGAATTTGTTGATGGGCACCTATGAGTCGGCCACATGGGCCCTCTGCATCCTCCAAAGAAGACAGGATGATCTTCATGGTAAGACCCCCCAGCTTTCCCCGTAAGGGAAAGCAACCCTTGCCTAGAATAATCCTTTTCTTTTGCTAATAACTTTCTTGCCCCACCCTCCTTCCTATAAAAACCTTCCATTTTGCACAGCTCTTCTGAGCTCTCCTCTACTTGCTAGATGGGATGATGCCTGATTCATGAATCATTTAATAAAGCCAATTAGATCTTTAAATTTATTTATCGAATTTTGTTTGTTAACAGCTGCAAAACTACAGAATAGTAGCTGAGTGGCGCTAATGCCTTAATTTTTATGACATCTCAAAAAAAAACAAAAACAAAACTTTTTTTATCACATCTCTCACTTAAACTGAGGGTCTGATCGGAAGGGGGGAATGTTAAAAAGAAAACCACAGGCCCCGAATGGAGTCACTTATGTTAAGGCCCCATGTCAGTAAACCATGATTTAATACCTAAGCTAACTACAATTTCAACTTCTCCAGGAATGTAACCTTTCAGCAGCCAAAATGGAATTTCCTGGTCATCACTAAGAGATAATCCTCCATAGATTCTTTCTCCCTTAGGAGGGCAACCTTGCCTAAAGAATGCATTCCTTGTTAACAAATTTCTTCTTCTTTTGTTTTTTTAACGCCCTCCTTGTGCGTTTAAAAACCTTTCTTTTTCCAAGCTTAGTGCAGCTCCCCTCTCCTTGCTAGATGGGATACTGCCCGATCCATGAATCATTTAACAGAGTCAATTAGATCCTCAGATTTACTCAGTTGAGTTTTGTTTTTTAACACAATCAAGTTGGAAAACTCACTGTTTTCTCAAACCTGCCAGTGGATTTCTTGCTCTGGGGTTTTGCTCTTGCGATTTCCTCTACTTGTTCACTGAAACAGACATTTTTTTTTTTTTTTTTATTTTTTTTTTTTTTTTTTTTTTATATATAGATAACAAGTAGACGGAGAGTCAGGCAGAGAGAGAGAGGGAAGCAAGCAGGCTTCCTGCTGAGCAGAGAGCCCGACGCGGGACTCGATCCCAGGACCCTGAGATCATGACCTGAGCCGAAGGCAGCGGCCCAACCCACTGAGCCACCCAGGCGCCCCTGAAACAGACATTTATTAAATAGTAACCATGTGCCAAGCCCCGGCTAAGTGCAGAGGATACAAAGATGAATAGAGGGGCATCTGGGTGGCTCAGTGGGTTAAAGCCTCTGCCTTTGGCTCAGGTCATGATCCTAGGGTCCTGGGATCGAGCCCCGCATCGGGCTCTCTGCTCAGCGGGGATCCTGCTTCCTCCTCTCTCTGTCTCTGCCTGCCTCTCTGCCTACTTGTCTGTCAAATAAATAAATAAAATCTAAAAAAAAAAAAAAAAAGATGAATAGAACAGTGACAGTCCTTAAGAAGCTCACAGAACTAGGAGGGGAAATAGAAATAGAAATAAAATTATTAAGAAAATGTGGAGAGGGTGCCTGTGTGGCTCAGTTGGTTAAGGGACTGCCTTTGGCTCAGGTCATGATCTTTGAGTCCTGGGATCGAGTCCCACATCAGGCTCCCTGCTTGGCAGGGAGTCTGCTTCTCATGTTCTCTCTCTCTCAAACTAATTAATTAATTAATTAATTAAAAAAAAAAAGAAAATGTGGAGAGAACAGCAAGAGAAAGCACCTTTCACGCCAAAGGTTTAAGGGGAGAGTAGTATTCGAGGTGAACAGAAGTTCAGCACACTAAGCAGAAGGACAAGAAATATACCTCAGGCCGCCAGAATAGGATGGGAGAAGGCAGAGAGGTCTGTAAGGCTAGAGGCCATGGAGTAGCCACAGATGATGCTGGGAAAATAGGTAAGGACCTGATCAGGAAAGTCCTTGGATGGCATGCTAAACAATGTAGATTATGCCCTACAGTTTCTCATCCATACATTTAATAAACATTTAGCTTATTAACCTAAACATAAACTAATTAAACATTTGTTTAATTAATGCAGTGTCATCCACTGCATTAGGTGATCGCCCCTCATTCACTGCTGGTGAAAATGTAAAATGGTACAGTAGCTTTGGCACCTTGAAAACATTATGCTCAGTGAAAGAAGTCAGTTGCAAAAGACCACATAGTGTATGATTCAATTTATAAGAAATTTCCAGAATAGGCAAATCTATAGAAACAAAGAGTAGGTGAGTAGTTGCCTAGGGTTGGGTTCAAGGAGTTGAGGGAAAATGGGAGGTGATGGCTAAAGAGTAAGAGAAGTCTTTTTAGGGTAATAAAAATATTCTAAAATTGATTTTGGTGATGATCCCACAACTTGTGAATATATTAAGAGTTACTGAATTGTAAACTTTAAATGTATGAATTGTATATGTGAATTATATTTCAAGAAAACTTTTTAAAAAGTAAAATAAACAATAGATATAATAAATACGTTAGAAGAGGATATGTACTTTGTTAAAAAGAAAAAGAGCAGAATAAGGGGGATCAAGAGGGCTGGAGGGAGGACGGTTTACAGCATTAAATATGGTTGTCAGAGTAGGCCTCACTGAGAAAGAAATATCTGAACAAAGACATGCAGGAGGTGAAAGAGTTGATCATGCAGTGGGTATGAGGAAGAAGGGAGCAATTAGAAATATACAAGAGGCAGATGCCCTAGGACCTAGTGATTGGATGGGGTGGGGGGGTCCTAGGATGATTTCCAGTTTCAAATCCCTGAAATGCAAGGATGGTTCAACATATATAGAAAATTCTAGAGGTGGGTTTGGAGCTAAGGGGAAAAAAAGAAAGAAAGAAAATCCTAGATTAACCAAGAAACCCTTGGAACTAATAAACAAATTCAGTAAAACTGCAGCATAAAAAAACAACCTACAAAAATCAGTTGCATTTCAATATAATAATAATGAACTACCTGAAAAGGAAATAAAGAAAGCAAACCCACTTACAATAGTATCAAAAATAACAAAATACTTGGGAATAAATAAATTTAACCAAAGAGGTGAAAGATCTGTACAATGAAAACTGTAAGACTTTGATGAAAAAAATAGTAGAATACACAAATAAATGGAAAGATATCCCATGTTTATGGATCAGAAGAATTAATACTGTCGGGGCTCAGTTGGAAGAGCATGCAACTCTTGGTCTCTGGGTCAGGAGTGCAAGCCCCACACTGGGTGCAGAGATTACTTAAATCAAAAAATGTTTTTAAAAAAGGACTCATATGTTAAATGTCCATACTACCCAGAGCCACCTGCAGCTCAAATGCAATCCTATCAAAATTCCAATGGCATTTTTCATGAAGTAGAAAAAACAACCCTAACATTCTTAGGGAAGCACAAGAGACCCTAAATAGCCAATTTAATACCAAGAAAGAAGAACAAAGCTGGAGGCATCACACTTTCTGATTTCAAACTATACTACACAGCTATAGTAATTAAAGAAGTATGTTACTGGCATAAACACACACACACACACACACACACACACACCCAAGGGAACAGAATCAAGAGCCTACAAACAAACCCACATATACAGTCAACATACATATAGGAGCCAGAAAAGACAAGAAATAATAAATGCTGGCAAGGATGGGGAACAACCTGAAGGAGACTGGAAGGAGAAAAGGGAAAGCCTGGGAGAAGTTTCAGGGAGATAAGCAGTACTGAGGGCTGGGTTCTGCTTAGGAAGTATCTTCACTGAGCTACCTCCTTGGGCAGGAGATACTTGAGTCCAAACATGACTCTGTAGGAAACACCTACAGAGCCTTTTCTTTACCAACAGCGCAGTCATTGGCCCATTCTGCCTTGGAGACTTGGTCCTGAGATTATCTCCATGAACTAACTACACAGGTCATCTGGCCATTTCCCAGCCTGAGATTTCCTTCCTCCTTTCCCCATTTAGAGTGAGCTCTTTTCCAAGGGAAGGTTATTTATATTTGTAGATGGGGCAATATAAGTACAAGGGGAAAAGGAGAAGCTAGGGGAATAGGAAACAAAGGTATAAAGGGGTTTAGGGAAGTGGAACACATCTAGGGGCTCCAAGAGGAAGTGAAGATGGTTTAATCTCCACCTAAGCACCCACTAGGGTGTCCCTCCTTTGTTCCTGCCTCCCCATTATCAGTCTCCAGATCCCACCCTCCAGCCCAGGTCTCAGTGACAGGGCCCCTTTGGAGCCCCAGGAATTGACCTCTCTGGTTGTCTCGGAATCTGGGGCAAATACAGGGTCCCTAGCCACTGGCATGGGTATTAGAAATATAAATCATATATAATATGATTTAGTATCGTAATATATGAACTACTGTACCTGACTGGTTTCTCTACAACCAAGAAACCCAAAAGAAACTAGTTATGATACTCATCATCTATCCCTCAGTAGAGCAATCATAAACACCTGACACAGGTGTGAGAAGGAGGGAAGACTGGCAATCCTCAATGTTAGGCTCTCTCTGCTAAACTGGGTTTCCCTACTCTGCCATTGTGCTTGCTGTGTGCTGAAGACTCTCCTATCCAAACCTGGAGATGTTTCAGGCTTCCACGGTCTTCCCCTTCATCAACAGTGCAAATGTATTCCGTTTGTCAGAACACGTTTTTGGGAGCCTGTTAGTTGATACCAGTGAGACTACCTGGCTAATTCCTGCCTACTTTTCCTTTTCTTCCTTTCCAAGAATCTGTCTGCATGAGTTCCCCTGCCCCCAACCCTAATTCTGTGGATAGCATAAAGTCCTGAGCCTGGATTCTGAGGCCAGATTACCTGGGTTCAAATTCAGACTTTATCACTTACTTGTAGTGTGGCCTTGGGTAAGTGAATTAACCTCTCTGTACCTGGGAGCTTATCTTTAAATGGGAAAAGAACACCTTGGTGATTTGTTAAGAAAGTTAAATGAGTTAACATACATAAAACACTATAAATTTATTAGATATTATTAGCAATATTTTGGTGGTCATTGTTTTATCAGTGCCATTCTAGGCCTTTCTCTATGAGCCCTACTACCTCTTCCTGCAGGCTATAACAGAAGGAAATTTCATCATGAGAACTCAAACCATCTGACGCATTCAGAAGTCAAACTCCATGTATGGCAACATCCTTCATCACTTCTACCAGCTCTTTGTCACCATACTGGACAACGCTAATTCACCCTGACTTTCTTCAGTCTCAAGCAAAGGACCCATCTCTCTGCAATATAGTGCATTGCAAAATAAGGAATAGCCTTTATTCCCTCTTTTCAAATCTTCAGACCTGAGTTTGTCTATAGACTCCTATCAGTCTCATCACTGATCCTAAGAGCTAGTCTATGATCAACACATGGGTAGGGGGAGGACCTGGGTGACTCAGTCAGTTAAGCATCTGCCTTTGGCTCAGGTCATGATCCTGGGTCCTGGGATCAAGCCCCACATCAGGCTCCTTGCTCAACAGAAACCTCCTTCTCCCTCTCCCTCCGCCCCTCCCTCTTCTCATGCGCGCACTCTCTCTCTCTCTCTCTCTCTTTCTCTAATAAATAAATAATCTTAAAAAAAAAAAGACCCTCTCTCCCTCTGCCCCTCCCCACTATGCTCACATGCTCTCTCTCTCAAATAAATAAAATTATATATATATATATAAAATCAGCACAATTCATGGACCAATCCACCACAATATTCTTTGTTCCCATATTGGACATACAGGTGGTACTCAAGTCAATAATCATTCATCATAATCAGATGCCACTAGGCACCCACCATTATGTTTTAACTGAAAAAAAGTTGACAATGTCAAGTGCTGGCAAGAATATGGAACAATCTAGCATGTACACTGAAAGAGTTAATTGAGTCAATCAATTTGAAAAATGGTTTGTCCTTATCTACCAAAGATAAAAATCCACCTTCCTTAAAATAATTGATTCAACTTTTAGATATATAACAACGACAAAATATGTGCACATGTGCATCATAAGATGTGTCTGTAGCAGCACCAAAAAGCTGAAAACAGCCCAAATACGCAACAACAGTTGAATAAATAAAGAAGTTGAAATGTGTGCACACAATGTAATGCTATACAGTGACAAAAATGAACTACACCTACACACAACTGGATGTATGAATCTCACAAACATAATATTGTGACACAAAAGAACTTTGTGTAGATTCCACCTACACAAAGTTACAAAGAGGCAAAACTGATCTATGTCACTACAAATCAGATTGGTGGTTACCCTTGGGGAGGTAGGCGGGGTCAAAGACGCAGGGAGGTATTAGGAGGTTGTCTGTGGTACTGGTAATGTTCTATTTCTTAACCTGTGTGATTGTAATGTAAGTATTAATTTTGTGAAAATTCACTGAACTGTCCACTTATGATTTATATGTGTTTGACTCAAATTAGAAAAAGAAGAAAAAAAAGAAAAAGAAAAATATATATTTGATAAAAAAGAAAAGAAAAAAAGTCTGAAAAACTCTGCATTTGCTTATGAAATTCTTATCAAGAACAGTATGAATCCAAACACTGTGCAAGACTCCACACAATAAATCTGTCATGGGGTTCCTGTGTGGCTCAGATGGTTAAATGTCTGCCTTCAGCTCAGGTCATGATCTCCGGGTTCTGGGATTGAGTCCCACATCAGGCTCCATGCTCAACGGGGAGTCTACTTCTCCCTCTCTCTCTGCCTCTCCCCCTGCTCATGCTCTCTCTCTGCATCTGTCTCAAATGAATAAAGGAAATCTTTTTAAATAAATAAATAAATCCTGTCATTCATTCAGCACCAGGAGAGGTTTTATCTTTTCTTTCTTTTTTTTTTCTTTTTTGAGACTTCGTCTAAGTAAATAGTATGCTACTGATTTTTTTTTTTAAAGATTTTATCTATTTATTTCAGATAGAGCAAGTGAGAGAGCAGGAGCAGGGAAGTAGAGAGAGAGGGAGAAGCAGGCTCCCCAGTGAGCAGGGAGCTGGACGTGGGGCTCAAGCACAGGACTCTGGAATCATAACCTACCAAAAGCAGATGCTTAACTGACTGAGCCACCCCGGCGCTCTGCTACTGATTATTTTTAAATTACCTAGTTCTGGGCCTGGGTGGCCCAGTCGTTTGCACCAGCCTTCGGCTCAGGTCATGATCTCAGGGTCCTGGAATGGAGCCGCGTATCTGGCTCCCTGCTCAGCAGGAAGCCTGCTTCTCCCTCTGCCACCTCCCCAGCTTGTGTTCCCTCTCTCACTATCTCTCTGTCAAATAAATAAATAAAATGTTTTTAAAAAACACTTTTAAAAAGTTCTTCATATTATCTTACAAATTCAAAGCCAAATTTAATGTTCAATCAGAGTAATTCTCTTAGGCTTTATAGACAGCATTTTTCTTTGCTCTTCTATCACTTTGATTTTCTTTTTTCTTTTTCTTTTTGTACTCCATTTGCATTTTATTTATTTTTTTAAATATGGAACACTTCATGAATTTGCATGCCATCCTTGCACAGAGGCCAAGCTAATCTTCTCTATCATTCCAATTTTAGTATATGTGCTTCCAAAGCAAGCACTCAATTTGCATTTTATTATCCTTAATGTCTATGTGTCTTACTTTAGGTTACCTCAAACTCTTTTTGAAGATGCTGCATCTGTCCAAGAATAAAACTTAACAGATTCTCCAATCTCAGCCTCATTCCAACAGCTGACTTCACCTCTGCCAAGTGGGAAAAAATAAGCAAATGCTCCAGCAACTGCTGCCTTGTGTGGGCAGTTTTTGGTTATATCACACTTCATCTCCTATCAGCATATAAGATTCCACAAAGAGAAAGGAAAAATGTTACCTGAGGAATTCCTGTGTGGGACTGACTCTATGTCGGATTTCAAACATTTCTTGTTTAACCGCCTTTGGAATTTTACTTCTTTGTTCGCCACAGAATTAGAAATTTAACAAGTGGGAAGGAATAATGGGACTATTAAACTGTGTTTTGTGGCCAAGTGAGTCAAAAAGAAAAAGAAAAAAAAATTTTCACCACTGCCACTGCAAAGAGCTTGGTCAGCCACAGGAGGGGGTTGGTGTTGGTGGGGGTCGGTTTAGGGCAAGACCCAAATGAGACTACCAAGCTTCAGCAACACAATTCTCATAACTTAATTAGAGAAGGCTCCTTTTGCTTACCCACAGTTTCACGAACTTACCCCACAGCTATCAGCATGAACTACAGAAAGCTGATTTTCCCCTATGTCAAGAATCTCAATTTATAGGCATACCCAGGGGATCTTATCTGCAAGGATAAAATCACTCCCAACCTTTAAATCATACTTTCCCAAACTCCAAAGGAGTGCAGATTTAAAAAGCAGAAGAAACAATGATGATGAAATTTCTTTCAGGATTCAAAGTTGAAAGATGTTTTGAGAAAATAAAAAAATTCATTATCAAGACCTCTCTCCACACAGACCTTATCTCCTCCCTGTCCTCAACCCAACACACACACACACACACTACCGGCTCAGGCAAAGTCCAGTCCTAGAGGCTTGAAAGGACTTCGTGAATCCGGGGACCGGGGTCAGAGAGGGGGATGCTGGGGGGTGTGGCGCAGCACCTTCTGCCCTGCTTGTACAACATCTCCCTCTTGTGGTAAGGGGGGGCACTCACGCCCTTGGAACAAGTTCACAATCCTCACCCAAGTCATCCTTGCTCAGCTGGAGAACCGGACCTGTTATAATAAAATAAAAAGCAGAAAGAAAAGAGCTGCCCTGGCCAACCAGAGCCATTTCCACACCTTCGGCCCCCATCCTCTGATTTAAGTTGGAATACTAAAATATGAAACCCCTGTTGGAGTATGGAGTAAGGAGGTCAGCTAATTTAAGCAGAGCCCACCCAGACTGCCAATCTGAGATCAGCTGCACAAACCTGGGATCTCAGCCTTCGTGGAGTCAGACACCTTTACTGACACAGTTCACATACCAGACAATCAATCCTTTCAAAGTATACAGTTCACTGCATTTTAGTATATTCACAGGGTATCTCGTTTCAGAACACTTTCTTCACCCCAAAAAGAAACCCTGTACTCCTTAGCAGTCACTGCTCTTCCCTTCTCTAGCCCTAGGCAACCTCTTATCTACTTTCCATGTCTATGGATTTGCTTCTTCTGGACATTTCACATACATGGAATCCCACAATATGAGGCCTTTTAAGACTGATTCCTTTTGTTTAGCATAACGTTTTCAAGGTTCATCCATAATGTAGCATATATGAGCATGCAATATTGTGAATTCTAAGGAATATATATTTGGTCTTTCAGATGACCGAATATTTATTTTTCATTTATGTTTGGTCTTTGTCCATGTTTCTGGCTCACAGCTCCCAAAGCCCTTGGAACTGCCTGAGGGATAAAGAGCAATGGAAAGGATGCCTAGGTGGCTCAGTTGGTTAAGCATCTGCCTTCAGCTTAGGTCATGATCCCAGGGTCCTGGGATTGAGTCCAGCATCAGGCTTCTCGCTCAGCGGGGAACCTGCTTCTCCCTCTGCCCGCTGTTCCCCCTGCTTATACACTCGCTCTCTCTCTGAAAAATAAATAAATAAAATCTTAAAAAAAAAAGAAAAAAAAGCAACGGGAGCATCTTTCCTTATAATGTTTGGCCTTTTGTCCTCCGTCCCTAAAATCACTTCAGACCCATGAAGGTAAAATGATGTACTGTTATTCCTAACGAGCCCCTTTCTACCACAACTGGGCTTGTGTTAATGAGGTGATTTTTGGAAAGCACTTCATTGGCTGCCAGGGAAACCAACCAGGAACAGAAGTTGGAATTTTCAGTCCCATCCCAGACCTCAGGGAGAGAGAGGGGCTAGAGATAGTTTAATCACCAAGGGCCAATTTATTCTATTGTGCTTATGTAATAAAGCCACCATAAAACCCAAAAGGGCAAGGTTAAGAGAGCTTCCAGGTTGGTGAACACATGTAGATTAGATTCAGGAAGAATCTGGAGAGAGCTTGGAAGCTCCAAGACCTTTCCCACCCACTTTGCCTTTTCTATCTCCTCATCTGGCGGTTGTTTCATTTCCTTTGTAAAAATTGGTAATCTAGTCAGTAAATGGGCTTCCTGAGGTCTGTGAGCAGTTCTAGAAAAGTAATCCAACCCAAGGAGCAATGTGTGGGATCCTCTGATTTGTAGCAGTTGGTCAGAAGCACAAGTGACAAGCTGGGCTTGCGATCACCATCTGAAGTAGGGCAGTCTTGTGTGGTTGAACCCTTAACCTATGGAATCTGAGGCTGTCTCCAGGTAGCTAATGTCAGAATCAAGTTGAATTATAGGACACCCAGCTAGTGTTTGAAGAATTGGTTTGGATGTGTGGGAAACACTCTCCACCCACACTGGAACTGGTATCAGCATCCTTTCACAACTCTCCCCCCTTGGCACTTATGAAATGACCCTTCCCAGCTCTTCTTCCGTTTATACTCCTTTTCATTTACACTGTCCTTTGCTGGCTCCCCTTTCTCTCCCCAGTTTTTAAAGTCAGTATCTCTTAAGAGTTCTATCCTAGTCTTTCTTCTCTTCTGACTGTCTATATCCTCAGTCATCACCAGCTTCAACCCTGATCTGAGTGCTAACGACTTGCAAATCTCTGTCTTTAGTCCAGATCATTCCTGAGATCCAGCTCCTCAGATCCAAGTACCTGCCAGACATCTCCCACCTGGTTTCACCCATATCTTCCATAAACAGAGCCCCAACTATGTGCTAGGTCCTATCAAGTTACTGGACACAGTAGAGGTGAGTAAAGTAGACATGATATTTGAAATCTTCATCTTAGCAGGAAAGATAGACATTAAATATATATTCCCACAAATAAATACATCATTACATATTGATGGGAACTATGAAAGAAATACATAGGGTGCTTAGGGTGTATCACAGCAGTAACTCAAATTAAACTTTCCAAAACTGTATAATCACACTTCATTGCTATCTGATCCTCCTCATTTTCATATTATTTCCTATTCCTAAACCCATTCAACATTCAACAAATGTAATGAGTGCCCACTAGGTGCCAGACTACCCCCTTCTCTCCAGTTGCCCAAGCCTGAAACCTGAGAAATCACCCTAGACCACTTCCTCATTCCCCACATCCAATCAATATTAACTCTACCTCCTTACATCAGCTATGTCCACCCAATCCCCTCCATCTCCACTTTACTGCCCTACTTCAGGCCACAAGTATTTGTCACCTGGATTTCAGCAACAGTTTCCAGAGACTGCTCTGCCTCTGGCTGCTCTCTCCCCTCCTATCTGCCCTCCTCAGGGCTCCAGAATTTATTTATAATACACAACTTTGGGGTACCTGGATGGTTCAATGAGTGTCTTCCTTTGGCTTGGGTCATGGTCCTGGGGTCCTGGGATCCGGCTCTGCATCGGGCTTCCTGCTCAGTGGGGAACCTGTTGCTTCCTCTCCCTCTACCCTTCCCTCCCCATTCATGCTCTCTCTCACACTCTTTGTCTCTCTCAAATAAATACATGAAATCTTCTTTAAAAATAAATAAATAAATAAAATGCAACTTTGATTATGCCTCTCTGCTGCTTAAAAGCCTTCCAAAGCTCCCCACTGTCTTCCAACCAATCCAAATTCCTGTGGAAGAACAGAGCAATTTCCAAATGTGCTCCCATTTGATTCTGTATCCTTTATTTTATACAGTCTGCAAAGAGAAAGTTAGCCCCAAAGAGTATGCAGCTTCATGACTTATATGAAAATCCATACGGTATGTATACCAGCTGGTTACTTAACAAAAAAAAAAAAAAAAAAAAAACTGGTGGGTTAACTTATAGTTTAGGTGAAAAAATTCAATTTTGTATATGAAATCCAGCGTAGAGATTAAAAAACAATTGCAATGCCCTATAACACTTGTTTTATTGGCTTTGTGGCATTCATTTATTTGCTTTGTGGCTAGAAGAAGCATCCTTGTGATGCTTCTCGATTCATCAGAACACATTCTATAATCTTCTCTTTCTTACCTTACCAAAGAGGATGACAGTATATATATATATAGGAAATGTAAAGAGGATGGCATATAGTATAAGGCTTGAGGGACAAAGGCGTTTTGCACCCATGTGGCTGAAAGCTGAATGGCAATACTGCCTCCCAGTGGCACGTAAGATAACAGCCTCCATACCAGAGGATTTGTACAGAATTCTATAGCTTACTGCCACCGTGTGCTTGTGGCCTGTGAACTGTGTTAGGGACCTCTCACTTTACCTCATTTAATTCTCGTGACAAACGCTTGGAGAGACACAGCATGTAGCTTAGAGGTTAACTGTAGAGAGTCACTAGCTGGTGTGACCTTGGACAAAGTATTTAAATTCTCCACATATTTCCCCATCTATAAAATAGGATAATATTAGTATCTACCATATAGGGTTCTTATGAGGGATAAATTTTTTTTAAGTAGGCTCCACGCCTACCACAGAGCCCAACATGGGGCCTGAACTCACGACCCTGAGATCAAGACCCGAGCTGAGATCAACAGTCAGACGCTCAATGGACTGAGCCACTCATGTATCCCAAAAAATTCTTTTTTTTTTTTTTTAACAATTCTATGCATTACTCAGTGTTTACCATGGTAAGTCTTGTCACCATGTCACCAGTGTTATTACAATCTTATTGAGTATATTCCCTATGCTGTACTTTTCACTTACTTTTTTTTTTCATTTATTTTTCATTTACGTTTCATGTCACCTCCAACAACCACAATTTTGTTCTCTGTATTTAAGAGTTTGGGTTTTTTGTTTGTCTTTGTTTTGTTTCTTAGATTCCACATATGAGTGAAATCATAAGGTATCTATCTGTTTTTCCCTGTCTTATTTCACTTAGCATAATACTCTCTAGGTCCATTCATGTTGTTGCAAATGGCAAGATCTCATTCTCTTTTATGGCTAAGTAATATTCCATTGTGTGTTTTTATTTATATACACATATATAAATATATGTGTATATAAATTTATATACACATATATAAATATATATATTTATACATCACGTCTTTGCTCATTCATCGATTAGTGGATATTTGGGTTGCCTACATATCTTTGCTACTGTAAATAATGCTACAATAAACATAAGGGTGCACATATCTTTTTTAATTAGTGCTTCCATTTTCTTTTTTTTTAAACTTTTATAAAGATTTTATTTATTTGAGAGAGAGAGAACACAGAGGGAGAGAGCACATAAGGAGAGGGAAAAGCAGACGCCCCACTGAGCAGGGTGCCCGATGTGGGGCTTGATCCCAGGACCCTGAGATCATGACCCAAGCCAAAGGCAAATACCTAACCAACTGAGTCACCTAGGCACCCCAGTGCTTTCATCTTCTTTGGGTAAACAGCCAGTAGTGGAATTACTGAATCATATGATATTTCTATTTTTAATTTTTTGAGGAAACTCCATACTATTTTCCACAGTGGCTGCACCAATTTACATTTCCCTCCATGAGGGTTCTTTTTTCTCTACATCCTCACCAATACCTGTTATTTCTTGTTTTGTATTGTTTTGTTTTATTTTAGCCATTCTGACAGGCAGAAGGTGGAAGAATAAATTCTCAAAAGGGTACCTGACAGCACAGCAAATGCTATATAAACATTAGCTATTATTATTCCTTTTTTCCTGATGAAAAAACTAATGTTAAATAAATCGAGCATACAGTAGGAACTCAAAAAATATAACTTCCTTTGCTTTCTCCCCTTTCATCTTCACTCCTTCAGGAGCTGCCCTCCTTAGTGGTCCTGAAATTCAAAATGGATTCCCAAATATCCCAAAGAAGTCAGTTCTGGGGCATCTGGGTACCTCAGTCAGTTGAGCATCTGACTTCATCAGCTCAGGTCATGATCCCACAGTCCTGGAATCAAGCCCCATGTTGGACTCCCTGCTCATCAGGAAGTCTGCTTCTCCCTCTCCTTCTGCCCCTCCCCACCCACGCTCATGCTCTCTCTCACTCTCTCTCTCTGTCTGAAATAAATAAAATCTTAAAAAAAAAAAAAAAAGGCAGTTCCTAAAGGCAGCAATGAGAAAACTGAGAAACCTCCATTAAACAGTCCAGAGGGATATGGTTCTGCAAAAAAGCACTCTCCAGGGCACTCTTGTCATCATTATTAGAGTGAAGACATTCCCAGTTATGAAATTCATGCTACCCAACACAAGATGCCTATGGATTGTGAAAATCAACTAAGATCTGTGCAGGAAACCAGATTTAAAGGAATATTCAAATAAGCATGATCTGCCCAGAGCCCAATTTTGACCAGTTTGCCCAGAGGAGCTGAGAGACCCTGATCGTTTTTGAGATTAAGCTAATAATAACTTCCTAGAGACTCCGTTCTCTCCCTGCTCTCTTACTGTTATTGCAAACATAAAATTCATGAAAATGATGGTTTTCGAGTGACATGATATCTTTGTGATTATAGACTGTCCACCCCAGTCCACATTTGCAATGAGGTTTATCTTTACCAGGTTAGAGTGATGGGCAGATCTGCACATTAGCAGCAAACAGCCTCCTTTTATACTCGTAAATCTCTCCGTGATTCTGCAAGATTCCTATAATTCAGATTTTAGCATTCCTGGGTGTTCTACTTGAGAGACTGAATGTACAAACCGTGGCCAGACCATATATAAAAACAGAACTCTGAGGGCTGCCGGCAGGCTCAGCTCACAGAGCATGCAACTCAGGGTTGTGAGTTCAGCCCAGTGTTGGGTGTAGAGTTTACTTACAAACAAAAACAAAACAGAACTCCAACCTACAACCTGAAGAAGCCAACGCAGGAAACCAATCCCCTTATCCATAATAAACAGCTCAGGAAGCCAGCTTACTATAGGTCAGACTTGCAAAAGTCAGACGGTTGTCTCTAGTGATACTTCAGGAAGCCAGACCATAACCCCAAATGGCCAGGACTTGATTAATAAATATCAGCTTCCCTAGATTTTGTGGTTACTTCCAATTTAGGACCAATCAGAGAAAGCCAAATTAGCGCTCCTAACCAATGACACAGAATGCCCCTACACCAGTTAGCCCAGCTACAGCTTTCCCATGTAAACAGCCTTGAATCTAAGTACACCTGAAACCTCCTCTTCACCCAGTATATAAAGCTTCCCAATTCCTCTGCCTGCCTTTGACTCTCTGCCAGAACCCGTGTCTGCAGCTGACCCCCTTGCTATATAGCAAGCTCTGAATAAAAAGCCTTTGACCTTATTTGGTTGGTCTTCATTTCCACATAGTGGACCTGGTAATTCTATGAAGAATTAATTTTCCGACCCTCTTAAAAAGACACTGGCGCTTGGGTGGCTCACTCTGTTAAGTGCCTCGGGCTTGGGTCATGATCCCAGTGTCCTAGAATAGAGCACAGCATCAGGCTCCCTGCCCAGCGGGGAGCCTCCTTCTCCCTCTCCCTCTCCCTTTCCCTCCGCCTGCAGCTCTGCCTGCTTGTGCTCGCGCTCTCAATCTCTCTGAAATAAAATCTTTTTTTAATGGCTTAGATTGTTTAAATGCGTTTCCAAAACATTCATAAAGTTAACGGGGAACATCATTTTTTACGTCATCTTAACCTAAGTCAGCACGCTCAAGGGCTCACCTTTCAGTACGACACCTTCCTTCCTGAAACAGGAGCGGCTTTCTTCTACCCACCAGAGCAGAGGACCTAGTGAGAACGCTGATAGGCCGAGACCAAGCAGCGCCCAGGCCAACCCCTAAGTGGGAACTACAATTCCCAGCGGCCCGTAGAGACGTCCGGTTGCGGCCACAGCGCGCCTGCGCAGTGTCCGGGGATCCTGCTGTGTGATTCCCGCCAATTTTTGCGGTACTACGACCGACAGTGAGTCGCGCCATCCATGGAGACGTTTGACTCTGCGGAGCTGCCCGAACTGCTTACGCTTTATTACCGGAGGCTTTTTCCCTACGCCCAGTACTACCGTTGGCTCAACTATGGCGGAGGTGATGGAAGCTGGGAGAGGAGCGGGTAGTGGTTCGGTGGGGAGGGTGAGGAGGTACTGGGAGCGTTCCTCGGAACGACAATATGAAATACCTCCTGTGCGTCAGGCATTGTGCCAGCGCCTTCGCGTATTATCTCGAGCCCTCCCCACCACCTCAGAGATGTAAAGGGGCCGAGAGAGGTTACGGTAAGCAGGCACACTGAGGAAGAAAGAGCCGCTGCTCCTACCATTACGTGGTGGGACTCCCCATTCAGCTCCTCGTTTACCTGGCGCGGCGCCTGAGCCCAGGAGATTACTGGGTCATAGTCGGAAGCTGCAGAGGCGTGTTCTGTATCGGGGACAGCGGGGCATCTCCCGGAAGATGAGAGGTACTGATCTCTTAGTAGCTGAACTTAGTAGTGCTCGCCGAGGAGAGACAGCTGACATCACATCTTTAGAATATGTCTGCATCTTTTTCCTCATTTTTACTTTTTCCTATCAGATGCAGGATGGTATGCACCTTCAGAGTAGGAATTAGCTTGTTTTGGGGTTTTTTTTTTTAAACATGTAGCACAGCGTTGAGCACAGAGGGCTCATTAAAAATATCTTATCATTGGTTAATGTTTTAATGCCCTGAGCCGAATCAAGTGCCAAATTAACTTTAAAATGGTATATTTATTTTGCAGTAATAAAGAATTACTTTCAACACCGTGAATTTTCATTCACATTGAAAGATGATATTTACATTCGCTACCAATCCTTCAACAACCAGAGTGAGCTGGAAAAGGAGATGCAGAAAATGAATCCATACAAGATTGATATAGGCGCGGTATATTCCCACAGAGTAAGAAATCGGTTTTTTAATGTATTTTGTAGTTTTGTTTTTTAAACCAAGAATGGATTGGTGTTCTCATTGTTTTGAGGTTAAATTTTTAGAATTGATTCTAGCTGAGTCCCACTTTAACTTTTTTTAAGTAGATTATAATATTTTGTTGTTCTTTCATACTCCACATTACTGACTGGAAATCATTTGGAAGTGAATTGGTTGTATTCTCACTAGGACAGAAAAATTGAGTATCTGGCCAAAAGAGTAAACGAGGAAGCCAGCGTGGTTTAAAGGAGGGTATTTTAAAAGAATTACATTGTCTTCCAGCATTGGAGGTGTTTTGTTTGTTTTTAAGTAATCTCTATATCCAATGTGACCCCAATATTTAGAGTCACATGCTCTACGGACTGAGCCAGACCAGGACCCCTTGGAGATATGCTTGATTCCTCTATTTCTCTCACACTCCTATATCTATTCCATTAGGAAATCTCTTCAGCTCTACCAGAATATTATCTGAAATCCAACCACTGGTACCAGTACTACTACCATCCTTATCATCTTTCATCTGAATTACTGTAAAAACTTCCCAACAATTTGCTCCTATAGACTCTAGAGTCTATTCTCAAAACAGTTGCCAGAGCAATCCTTTTAAAACAAGTTAGATTCTGTGATTCCTCTGCTCAAAACCATTCTCTAGTGGCTCCCCATTTTGCTCAGAGTAAAAGCCCCTCTCTCCCCCTCACTCATTCCACTCCTGCCACAATGCTCCTGCTCAAGCAGTTTCCACTGCCCAGAACCCATTTCCCCAGATATCTCCTTGGTTCCTTCCCTCACCTCCTCAAGTCTTCACTTTGAGGCCTTCTGCAACCTGCCACTCCTCCTACCCATTGCCACTGATACAGTCTAAATGTCTAGATTAGTGCCTGCCTGAGAGAGTATATCGTATTTGTTGAATGAATGAACATACCAAAATTACCTTTCTTTCCTTAAAAATACACACATGGGGAGGGGCACCTGGGTGGCTAGTCAATTAAGCATCTGCCTTCTTCCTTCAGCGTGGGTCATGGTCCCAGGGTCCTGAGATCAGGCCTGGTGTCAGGCTCCATGCTTGAGTCTGCTTCTCTCTCTCCCTCTGCCCTTCTCCCCTGCTCGTGCTCTCTTTTAAAAAGAAAAAAAAAAAAAAAAACTTACAGAAAAATAAATACATGGGGGGGAGAAACACACTCATGGGATGATAGCTTTTATATGGAACTATTTCTTTTTCTTTTTTTTTTTTCCCAACATTTATATATTTATTTTAGAGAGAGAGCAAGCGCCCAGCAGGGCAAGAGGCAGAGGGAAAGAATCTCAAGCAGACTCTGCAGAGCATGGAGCCCAAGGCCAGGCTCAATCCTGTAACCCTGAGATCATGACCTAAACCACAATCAGAAGTCAGACACTTAACTGACTGAACCACCCAGGTGCCCAAGTTTGTTTTTTTTTTTTTTGGTGGTTTTTTTTTTTAAGATTTTATTTATTGGGGTGCCTCGGTGGCTCAGTGGGTTAAGCCTCTGCCTTTGACTCAGGTCATGATCTCAGGGTCCTGGGATGGAGCCCTACATCGGGCTCTCTGCTCAGCAGGGAGCCTGTTTCCCCCTCCCTCTCTATGCCTGCTGCTGCTCTGCCTACTTGTGATCTCTCTCTCCCTCTCTGTCAAATAAGTAAATAAAATCTCAAAAAAAAATTTTTTTTTAATTTATTTATCTGGTCAGTTTCATCCTGAAGAAATTTCACTTGCAGCTTCCTGACCTCCAAGCTGGACTAATTGCTCTCTCTAAGCCTCATGGATAAATATAATCTTGTAATCACCCTGATTTCCTTTCACCTCCTATTTTGGATCCTGTGTTCCCTGAATCCTTTGTTCTCTTTTTGGTTTACTTTTCTTTATGTAGAGCACGTCCTCCAGGAGCTTCCTGAGAAAAGGTGCATGGAAAAGAAAATATTGGACACTTTCTGTATCTGGAAAATGACTTCATTCTACCTTTGTACTTAACTAGTGGTTGTTTGTAAATCAGTTTCCCTTAGAATTTTGCATTATCTGCTAGCTTCCAGTGTTGCTGTTAAGAAGACTTAATGCCATTCTGATTCTTATTTCACTGTGTTGGAACTGAAAGCTCTTAGGATTTTCTACCTGGCCCCTCTGTCCCTAATGTACTAAAATTTCACAATGATGTGCCTTGGTGTCCATCTTTTTTGCATCTATTATGCTAGATACTTGATGGGCTCTTATGATCATGAACTCATGTCCTTCAATTCTGGAAAATTTTCCTTTTATTTTTTAAGATTTTATTTTGAAGTTTAAAAAAAAAAAATTTTATATTTAAGTAATCTCTATCCCCAACATGGGGCTTGAACTTAAAACCCAGAAATCAAGAATCTCATGCTCTACTGACTGAACCAGCCAGGCACCCCTTTTTTTTTCTTAAATATAATTTTTTCTATCTATAATTTTTCTCTGGTCTCTCTACAAATCCTAAAGTCAGATGTTATGTGTCTTGGACTGGCCCACTAATTTTTTTTCCCTTATTTTTATTTTGCTCTACTTTCTGGGGAATTTCCTCAGAGGTTTTCATTTCTGCTATTATAATTTACAAGAATTTTTTTTTAGAGTATCCTGTACTTTTTTCATTGATATGTCTTATCTTTCTGAGAGTATCAGTGATAGTTTATGTTTTCTGTTATACAATCTGTTTTCTCAAAGTCGCTTTTTTTTTCCCTGTTTTTTTCTCCT
The DNA here is from genome assembly GCF_010015895.1 of Lontra canadensis. Classification (NCBI taxonomy): domain Eukaryota; kingdom Metazoa; phylum Chordata; class Mammalia; order Carnivora; family Mustelidae; genus Lontra; species Lontra canadensis. The sequence goes on along the minus strand of NW_022631047.1, from coordinate 1,504,290 downwards.
CTTTCATATTAGAGGCTTTCCTCATAAGTCTGATAATTTCTTGCATGTTGTTTATATTTAAAAATAAAGCACTAAAAAAGCTGATTGGACATTGTGTATACATGGCTGAGCTTTCTCTATTACAGGGTGATCTGGCTAGGCCATTTTTTGGGGAGGAAGCTCTGATGTCAGTTTCTCTAGATCTTTGCTTGAATGAAAACTTCACTTGCACAGGGATCTTTGTTTTGATCACAAATCTTCTATTCCTAGAGCCTGTAATAGTGCCTGCACTCCTGATCAGATTCTTTAGTGAGGAATCTTCTGGTTTCCTGCGTAGGATGGCAGTAATAGGGTATAAAAGTTGGGGAGAGGGCTGGGTCTCAACTTTCCACATGTAAATGTTTGTCCACTTAATTCACTATATATCAGTACAATACACTTTCTTCAACTGTGCCTATTGTTCTTGCCCCGCACCCCAGTCCAGAGAGACCCACTATTTGAGGTTCTCCAGATAATAATTCAGGTGTCTTTGCCAGGGAAATGAAAGTGCAGTCACCTAGCTCTGCAGAGTAAATGGAAGAATCTGGGAAATTAACTGCTTCATAAATAGATTTTTAACTGATTCTCCTATTTTTAATCTTAGCTTCACCACTGCCACACACACTCTCTCTCTCACTCTAGGGATACCCATTATCACCTGAGTTTGGGAGATGCTGAGGTGTAAATTGGATTGCTTATCTTTCCTTACTGAGAGTTTAAAATTCAGCCCTTATGGTTATCCTTATAAAAATTTTAGTGGTATTTTCTCCTCTCTGGTACTTTTTAATTTTTCCCCCACTCTGGTCCTTTTTTAAAGATTTATGCCTTTCTTAAGAAAACCTTTACTATCATTTTTGTGCAGGTTTGGAAAGAGCAAGATAAGTATCTGTATTCAGTCTGCTTTTTTTTCCTCTGGTGGCCCATAGCCTCAAAAGAGGCTACTTACAGGGGCATCTGGGTGGCTCAGTGGGTTAAAGCCTCTGCCTTCAGCTCAGGTCATGATCCCAGGGTCCTGGGATCGAGCCCCACATCGGGCTCTCTGCTCAGCGGGGAGCCTGCTTCCCTTCCTCTCTCTCTCTCTGCCGGCCTCTCTGCCTACTTGTGATCTCTGTCTGTCAAATAAATAAATAAGTAAAATCTTTAAAAAAAAGAAGAGGCTACTTACAGCTTGAGCCAAAGGCTCAGTTCAAACTAAATTGAGATATTTTGAATTATTGAAAAATTTTAAATACCTTTTTGTTACTTATATGTCCAGTAATAATTAAAAGTCTTTAAAACAGCTTGCAATAGGGCATTAAGTATTTGTATGTACTATTCTTTATGAGAAACCTAAAAAAGCCTTATTGGGATTTCTATTGATTAACAAATTTTTTTAAAGATTTTCTTTATTTATTTGACAGAGAGACACAGTGAGAGAGGGAGCACAAGCAGGGGTAGTGAGAGAGGGGGAAACAGGCAGAGCAAGAAGCCCAATGTGGGGCTGAATCCTAGGACCCTGGGATCATGACCTGAACCAAAGGCAGATGCTTAACCAACTGAGCCACCCGAGTGCCCCAATTAACAAATATTTATTATTCAATGTTACATATCAATTATATCTCAGTAGAACTGGTAAAAAACAAATATCTATGGTAATACGTATTTACCAAAACCTGTTTTAAGTAGATGAACTTTATATTGTCATCCATTCTGGATGTATAAAATCCAAACTAGTGAACTTTAACTGAGTAGAGTTGGCATTATATTATGGGTTTTCTGTTTTGTTTTGTTTTGTTTCATTTATCTTTGGCCACTTTCTTTGTGTGGTTAGAAAATAGCATAATTGACAGCATGACAGCTCTTACAGAAACTGATTGATATTTTCTCATTGTAGCCCAATCAGCACAATACAGTGAAGCTGGGAGCTTTCCAGGCTCAAGAAAAAGAACTGGTGTTTGACATTGATATGACAGACTATGACGATGTGAGGAGATGTTGTAGGTAAGCACTGCATGCCTTGCTGGTAGGGTGGATGGTATCACTGACAGTGAGTAATGATGCCTCTACTCCAGTTCTGCAGACATATGTTCTAAGTGCTGGACCCTCATGACGATGGCCATACGCATAATCGACCGAGCACTGAAGGGCAAGTATTGGCAGTGTCTGAGTGGGGTCAAATGCAAGAATCTGTTTTCCTCTGAATATTTGTCTATTTATACCATTTTATAATCAAATCTCATAGATTTCTAACATGTTTCCTTGAAACATATATCTGGAAAATAAAAGGAGACTAGAATAAAGTTGTAGTTGAAACGCTAATAAAGCTGTTGATCAAACCAGTGAGTTTTTATCCAATTCAGTCTGTGTGCTACCCAGAGCACCTCTGTGTGCTAAAAACTGTCCTAGATGAGGGAAATATGAAAGATAATGATTGCCTCAAGTAGGTTATATAGTCTAAGTGACAAATAAAATTGAGGATTACATTTAGTTTAGTAATATACACAAGGTACCATGGGGATAGAGAACAGCAGGAGTACATACTGGAATAGAAAGAAATTAGATCAGAAAAGGTGATGATAAGGATGACAATGATATTAAAAAGAGGGGCACCTGGGTGGCTCAGTCACTTGATTGTCTGCCTTCAGCTCAGGTCATTATCCCAGGGGTCTTGGGATCGAGCCCCACATCGGGCTCCCTGCTCAGTGGGGAGCCTGCTTCTCCCTCTGTCTCTGACTTTCCCCATGCCTTGTGCTCTCTCTCTCTCTCTCCTCTCAAATAAGTAAATAAATAAAAGGCTTCTACCTTAAAAAAAAAATAGCTAACTCTTGGGATGCCTGGGTAGCTCATTTGGTTAAGCCTCTAACTCTTGATTTCAGCTCAGCTCATGACCTCAGGGTCCTGGGATACAGGCCCACATCGGGCTCCTGGGTGAGGAGCCTGGTTGGGATTCTCTCTCCTTCTGCCACCTTCTGCCACTCCTTGCCCCAATGCATGCACGCTCGCTCATTCTCTCAAAAAAAAAAAAAAAAAAAGCTAACTCTTGTCCTCGCTTCAGCAATGCATGTACTAAAAAGAGCTCTTTTTTGGGGATGCTTGGGTGGCTCAGACAGTTAAACATCAGCCTTTAGCTCAGGTCATGATCCCAGGGTCCTGGGATCAAGTTCCACATCAGGCTCCCTGCTCAGCTGGGAATCTGCTTCTCCCTCTGCCTGCTGCTCTCCTTGCTTGTGCTCTCTCTCTGACAAATAAACAAATAAAATCTTGGGGCGGGGGGAAGCTTGAGAGGAAAAAAAAGGGCATGAAGAAATTCTTGGCAGAGAGAACAGGATAGGTATAGACATGAAGGTAAGACCATGGGAGACAGGAAACTACACATAATTTAGTATAGTTAAGGTGAGTACATGTGGATAAGAGGTAAAAATGAAGCCAAGGAAAGTAAGCAAGAACCAGGAGTTTATAAATTTATTTATAGATTTTAAAACATATTATTTCTCCCCTCCTCAGAGGACTTTGGATTTAAGCATCGTCTCTGGGTATATTCTGGAAGGAGAGGTGTTCATTGTTGGGTCTGTGATGAATCGGTTAGAAAATTGTCCTCTGCAGTACGTTCTGGGATAGTTGAGTATTTGAGTCTTGTAAAGGTAAGATCTGAGTGATACTTTACATTTCTTTGTTTGCTAGATGTTACCAAGCCTGAAATGTTTAGTGAAAAAAATGAAACTATCTTTTATAGCATCCATATTCCAGAGTAGATGACCTTACTATCAGATCAAATAATCACAGCAGCTACATTTTTTAAGATCTTTCATATTTTGCTGTTAAGTATCCTCCTTGTAGCAAGAGGAAAATGACTTTTCTGGTTCAATTATGTCAATTAATATTGACATAATTAAAAGAATTAAATTTTATATTTTGACAGAATTTAATCTATATTTAGAATACATTAAAAAATTTTTTAATTATTTCACTTGTGTCATATACATGAAGTTCTTTTTTGATGGTTTATTTTTCAGGGTGGTCAAGATGTTAAAAAGAAAGTCCATCTAAGTGAAAAAATTCACCCTTTTGTCAGGTCTGTTGGGAAAGAGTCCATGCGGTTTAAGCTGTGTCTGATTTACCTACATGTGCTTTTAGAATTACATTGTTACCAATTTCTCTATTGGGGTACCATTTTACTGATAATAAGGCTAGAGTTAATTGAATGACTGTCTTATGCTGCAGTATTCATGATAGGTGCTTTACAGATGTTCTTATTGGTCTTAATAGTAACTTCATGAGGGACATGATGGTATCTCCATTTATAGTTGAAGTAGAACTTAGATAGTATAATTTCTTTGGTACCACAAAAGTAATTGTTAAATATAGGAAGCATGTCATAGTCTGCCTAATTTCAAAACTCAGACTCTTTCCACTAAATTCACTACTTCTCTAGATGTAAAGAGCATTGCATTAAGAGTAAGAGTTTCTATTCTGTGGCTTTCTAAAACCCTGATAAAATATTAGAGCCTCTATCTCCTTATAAGTATATGATGGGGAAAACAACATCTGCTCCATCTATCTCAGAGTTGTGGCAAAGATTAAATAAAACGATAGATGTGAAGTCTGTTTGCAAATTGCTAAGCACTATGTAATTGTTGAGACATTAATGCAAGTACTTTGGAGTAGAAACTGTAGACTCTATCCCACACTACTACTGATGTATTATTATGTTGTCCTGGCCTGTTTCTACCCTTGTTACATATTTATGATGCTATTCATCTGTAAGTTGTGGAATTTAAGAAGTAAACATTTCTTGAATAGCTATTTTAAGCCAGGGGCTGTACTAGGTTCTTCCCCCTTAGAATGTCTTAGTTAATTCTCATAACCCTGTGAAGGCATATTATTCCCATTTTACATAGCTAATTTGTTTGTTAGCTAATTCTGTTTGTCTTATTAGACTAATGTATGCTCACTAAAAAAGAAAAGATTCAATAGAAGCAAGCACTAACCTCCCTTCTTGGCATGAAAAACTATGCAGTGTATGTGTCGCTAATAGTATTAGGACTGTGCTATTGTTCCTACAGCAAATCTATAAACATAATAAAAAAATACTTCCAAGAATATGCCTTAGTTGATCAAGATATTCTTGAAAATAAAGAAAGCTGGGATAAGATTTTAGCCCTTGTTCCTGAAAATATCCTTTCCCAAGACCACTTCTATGTGAGCTATATGATGTATTGATCTATATTATAAATGTGTTCTGCCTACATATTCTCATATACTTACTCTTTTTTTTTTTTAAGATTTTATTTATTTACTTGACAGACAGAAATCACAAGTAGGTGGAGAGGCAGGCAGAGAGAGAGGAGGAAGCAGGCTCCCTGCTGAGCAGAGAGCCCGATGTGGGGCTCGATCCCAGCACCCTGGGATCATGACCTGAGCTGAAGGCAGAGGCTTTAACCCACTGAGCCACCCAGGCGCCCCTCATATACTTACTCTTATAAGTTTAATCTTTTTTACAAAAACGTCTCCTATTTTTCTGCATTTTAGTATATCTAGTCTGGAATACAGTAAGAAATGAGACCATTTTGGAAATAAATTTCCTCATTTTGGAAGTTGATCCTCATAGAATTAATGGATACTTAAAGAATGCTGAATCATTTTGTCAAAATATGTATAGACCAGGGAAAGGTTTTACATTAAACATATAGAAGGGACGCCTGGGTGGCTCAGTTGGTTAAGTGACTGCCTTTGGCTCAGGTTATGATCTTGGAGTTTCAGGATGAGTCCCACCTCAGGCTCCCTGCTCAGCTAGGGAGTCTGCTTCCCCCTCTGACCCTCCCCACTCTTGTGCTTTCTCTCTCTCATTCTCTCCCTCCCAAATAAATAAGTAAAATTTAAAAAAAAAAAAAAAAAACTATATGGTTATTTTGGCATTCTTTCTGTCATATCAGTATATATTTTTACAGGGGACTTTTTTAAGGAAATGTATTTAATTAATATTTGCATTTTTGAAAACAATAATTACTTTCTAGTAAACTTTTGATATCTTTGTGAGTAATACATACTAAAAATAAATTGTTCATCAATGGCTCTAAATGACTGTGTTCCTTAATGACTCATCACCAATTCATGAGACACTTCAGCAAAACTTCCCGAAGTATCACAATTCACTTCAGCGTTGGGAATATTTGACAAAAGCCATCCGCTTGCAGGTATATTCCATTGAAATCTCTATTATAAATATAATGTAATTCTTAGTTAAATTCTAATTTTTTTGCTTAGTAAGTTAAAGATCACTGAAAGCCATTTTTTAACCTCTTAAAGAAATCCTCAAAAGTTCCTACTGATCCTCATGCTAGAGTTTCATCTGCTTTTAGGATAGTACCAAAAATGACAAATGTGGACCCTGGCTGGAATGGGAGATCATGCTCCAGTACTGTTTCCCGCGGCTGGACATCAATGTTAGCAAAGGAATCAATCATTTACTGAAGAGCCCCTTTAGTGTTCATCCTAAAACAGGTACAACGTAAAGAAAGCAAAGAAAACTAGAAGAAAAATTAGTTATTTTTTGTTTGAGTAAGCATGTCACTGGGTATGAATACATATGATAACTAAGTTATTTTTTAATTGTCGACTAGTAGCTACCAGATCAGTTTCCACTACATAAATAATTTTCCTCTAGGTTTCTGAGGTTTAGTGTTGGAACTATAGAGGAACTTAGAAATCCGAGGACAACAGCTCTCATTGTAGAGATGAGAAAACCGTGGTCCAAGAGGTTGATGTGACTTGTTCACAGTCTTAAAACAAATTGTGTCAGAGCTAGGAACAGAATTCAGTTCTTAAAACTTGAAAGTTCTGTGCTTTTCCCACTATGCCTCCTCCCTCAGTTCTTTTTCCATAGTTTTAGCTTTCCTCCTTCACATTTCTCTTAGCTATGTTTTGATGGACTGAAACTGACTTTAAAATAAATATAATGGTTGCTATATTGACATAAACTTTGGTTCATCCAACCAGGAGACATATACAGTTGTATGTAGTTGTCCTTTTTCGTCTAACTCTACCACTCACTGTGGGATGTTAGGCTAATTATTCTCTGTGTCTTGGTTTCCTCATCTGTAAATGGAAATGATATAGTACTTAACTCACAGGGTTATTATGAAGATCTAAAATGTAAAGTGCTGGGGCGCCTTGGTGGCTCAGATGTTTGGGTGTCTGTGTTTGGCTCAGGTCGTGGTCTCTAGATCCTGGGATCAAGCCCCAAGTCGGGCTCCGGGCTCTGCAGGGAGTCTGCTTCTCCGTCTTCCTCTGCTTCACCCCCTGCTTGTGCTCTCTCTGTCTCTGTCTCTCTCAAATGAAAAAATCTTTAAAAAAATAAATAAAAAATAATAGTAAGATGTAAAGTACTTAGAAAAGGATCTGTCACACATTCAATTCTCCCAAGTTGCCTAGTTTCCTTTAATAATCTGTGATGATTCTCTAGTGCATATATTTGAATAGCCCCTTTCTAAACCTATCAACTATGTGTTTTTAGCTTCTTTTGATAATAAGCTTAGTATTTCTTTTTTTAATTTGTCTTATTAGTTTCAGAAGTAGAGTTCAGTGATTCATCAGTTCCATATCATACCCAGTGCTCATTATATATTTTTTTAAGTTTTTGAATTAATTTTTAATTTTTTAATTTGATTTATTATTTTAAAATTATGTTTAGGGGACACCTGGGTGGCTCAGTTAGTTGGACGACTGCCTTCGGCTCAGGTCATGATCCCAGAGTCCCGGGATCGAGTCCCGCATCGGGCTCCCAGCTCCGTGGGGAGTCCACTTCTCCCTCTGACCTTCTCCTCGCTCATGCTCTCTCTCACTGCCTCTCTCTCAAATAAATAAATAAAATCTTTAAAAAAAAATTTTTTTTTTAAATTATGTTTGGTAGCCAGTGGCTGAAAAGTTTTGGGTTTGTTTATTTATTTATTTTATTTATTTATCACCATAAAATACATCATTAGTTGTTTTTTTTGTTGTTGTTTTTTAAGATTTTATTTATTTATTTGACAGAGAGAGAGATCACAAGTAGGCAGAGAGGCAGGCAGAGAGAGAGGGGGAAGCAGTCTCCTTGCAGAGCTGAGAGCCTGATTCAGGGCTCGATCCCAGGACCCTGAGATCATAACCTGAGCCGAAGGCAGAGGCTTAACCCACTGAGCCACCCAGTTGCCCCACATCATTAATTTTTGATGCAGTGTTCATTATATATTTCTTATTATTTTTTAAACCTAATTCTAAAGCTATAGTGGGTATCCCTTATTCTAATACTCAGAGTTTGGGTAAATAATTATGTTCATAAGTATACACATTTGATTATATTCTTTTCCTATAAGTAGCTGTAGTCTTTTTACTCTGTTTTCAAACAACAACTCCCAATTCTCTTGATTATTTTACTTGTTATTTACCTGGCATCCTTTAGATTGATTATCTCATTTTTGAAATGTAATGAATTTTATGAGGTATCCCAGGTGTGGATATTGTGAAAGGGAAAGTATAATGCTGTCTATTTTATTTCCAGAATGCTTTCTAAAGATGCCCAGCATATAGGTGTCTGTTCTGATCTCAGCAAATAAACCAAGTTAATGAAGTGATATCTTCTTTTTCAGGACTCACTAAATTTGATATCATTCTGTCCTTACATATAAGGATAGTAGGAAGAAGGAGATAGAAATAAAAGTGGAAATAAGAACACTAGATTATAGCTCAACATTCTTTCATATCTATTTTTTTTGTTTTTAGGAGAAATTAAAAACAGCTAATGTGGAAGTAATTTCTAGCTATTGTTTTTAACAGATAAGGGGCGCCTGGGTGGCTCAGTGGGTTAAGCCGCTGCCTTCAGCTCGGGTCATGATCTCAGGATCCTGAGATCGAGTCCCACATTGGGCTCTCTGCTCGGCAGGGAGCCTGCTTCCCTCTCACTCTCTCTGCCTGCCTCTCTGCCTACTTGTGATCTCTGTCAAATGAATAAATAAAATTTAAAAAAAAAAAAAAAAAGGTAAGTCTAACCCTTTTTCTAAGCCTTAGATTAAAATTTGGCCAAAATAACACATAGGATTGTATTTTACAATCATCAGTTTATAACTTTTGGTTCTTACAGGTCGTATTTCTGTGCCTATTGATGTACAGAAAGTGGAACAGTTTGATCCATTTACTGTTCCAACCATAAGGTATGTTCCACATCATTGATCATTCATTTTTTGTTTGTGATTTTTACTCTGAATTTGAAGTAGGTTGAATTAGATCCCTTTCAGAGAGGCAGGTGCTCTGAGGCTATATGACAGTGCCTTTGTAAAGCAACATTTCCTAGTGAGTTCCACAGAACACAAGCTGCTATTCTCTTATAAAAAGACTGTAAGTTCAAATAAGTTTGAGAAATAACGATTTTAACAGATAAAATGTTATTTACTGCAAGATTTCCCAGTTTTTATTATGCTCTTATGCATGGAAAACTCCCAAGATACAATTGTGATTTTTAGAATATCCCAAATTTAGTTGGTCACACACTGTTTTCACAGAAAATTTTGTGGGATTCTTGTGCTATCATACACTGGGTAATGTTGACCAAGAACCAACTTTAAAATTCTTATTCTGGGGGTGCCTGGGTGGCTCAGTGGGTTAAGCCTCTGCCTTCAGCTCAGGTCATGATCTCAGGGTCCTGGGATCAAGCCCCACATCAGGCTCTCTGCTCAGCAGGGAGCCTGCTTCCCCCTCTCTCTCTGCCTGCCTCTCTGCCTACTTGTGATCTCTCCCTCTATCAAATAAATAAAATCTTAAAATTCTTATTCTGTGGGGCTTGGGTGACTCAGTTGGTTAAGCGTCCAACTCTTGATCTCAGCTCAGGTCTTGATCTGTGGGCCATAAGTTTATGCCCTGAATTAGGCTCCACACTGGGCATAGAGACTACTTTTAAAAAACAGAAGAAAGGGCGCCTGGGTGGCTCAGTGGGTTAAGCCGCTGCTTTCGGCTCGGGTCATGATCTCAGGGTCCTGGGATCGAGTCCCGCATGGGGCTCTCTGCTCCGCGGGGAGCCTGTTTCCTCCTCTCTCTCTGCTTGCCTCTCTGTCCACTGTGATCTCTCTGTGTCAAATAAATAAAATCTTTAAAAAAAAAAAAAAAAAAAAAAAACAGAAGAAAATTCTCTTATTCTGGAGCACATGGCTGGTTCAGTTGGTAGGGCATGTGACTCTTGATTTTGGGGTCATGAGTTTGAGCCCTAAATCAAGTACAGAGTTAAAAAATTTAAAAAAAAAATTCTCTTATTCTATTATTTGTAGCTCTCTCTGCCATGAATTGGATGCCATTTCCATTAATGATGAGGGAAAGGAAGGAAATGAAGCCGAATCTGATATCAAACGTAGAACCAGAGGTATGTTAATATGTTGAAGTCTCACTTTAATATAAGTTTCTTACAAGACATCCTGTCAGTCCAATAATTAATTCTCCTTGGATTCAGCCCAGAATGGATCAATGTTTATCATGAAACCAGCTCAGTAACAAATAGTATCATAGCAATGCTTCTGTCCTTTCTTCATCAATTCCCCAAATGGTGCTGTTGAATCCAATCTGAGTCAACAGATATTTACTAAGCAACATCTAAATGCTAGGATTTATGGGGCACCTGGGTAGCTCAGTGGGTTAAAGCCTCTGCCTTCGGCTCGGGTCATGATCCCGGGGTCCTGGGATCGAGCCCCACATCGGGCTCTCTGCTTGGTGGGAAGCCTGCTTCCTCCTCTCCCTCTCTCTGCCTGCCTCTCTGCCTACCTGTGATCTCTGTCAAATAAATAAATAAATAAATAAATAAATAAATCTATCTTTTTAAATAAATAAATAAATGCTAGGATTTATACTATAAGATTAAATTGTCATTTTGTGTTGATAGTTGTTTGACTCTCACAATTTTAGATTCAACGACTACTTATTTAACAACTACTATATATGCATGCTTTTGTTCTTTGCTCTTGATGTATCCAGAGAATGTTATGATAAATATATATCTAAACTGTGGTTGAATTGTATATTCAAGAATTTGATGAAGCTGGGAAACTTATAAATCTTCCTGCTAATAGAAGCCAAATCTTCATATACCAACACCCAAAAGACACTCTACAGAACCAACAGAACTTCTTGTGTGGTAGAAATGTAAGGCACTGCCCAGTGTGGTACTCCCTAGCCACATGCGGCACATTCCACTTGAATTGTGAGAAACCTGATTTTCAATTTCATTTAGTTTTAAGTAGCCACATGTGTCTAGTGACTTTTGTAACACAGTGCTGATCTGTGTTATCTAACTGACCTTTCTCGGTCAAATGTTGCCACCCTCTTTCAAAACCCAAGTTCAAATATCACTCCATAAGACAAAAACAAAACAAACAAAATCACTTCATCTGTTCCAGCTCTAACATAATACCTAACCATAGTATATTCCACTATTAATGTTTATAGTGATTACAAGCACTCTGCCTAAGGTATTTGAGGGGCTTCTGGGTCACTCAGTCAGTTGGGCATCTGATTCTTGGTTTTGGCTAAGGTCATGATCTCAGAGTCATGGGATTGAGCCCTCCATCTGGCTCTGTGCTCAGCATGGTGTCTGTTTGTCCCTCTCCCTCTGTCCCTCCCCCCCATCTCTCTCAAATAAATAAGTAAATAAAATATTTTTTAAGAATAAAGTATTGAGGGGCGCCTGTGTGGCTCAGTGGGTTAAGCCTCTGCCTTCGGCTCAGGTCATGATCCCAGGGTGCTGGGATCGAGCCCCGCATCGGGCTCTCTGCTCAGCAGGGAGCCTGCTTCCTCCTCTCTCTCTGCCTGCCTCTCTGCCTACTTGTGATCTCTCTATCTGTCAAATAAATAAATAAAATCTTAATTAATAAATAAATAAATAAATAAAGTATTGGGGGGTACCTGCATGGCTCAGTGAGTTAAGCCTCTGCCCTCGGCTCAGGTAATGATCTCACGGTCCTGGGATCAAACCCTGCATCAGGCTCTCTGCTCAGCGGGGAGCCTGCTTCTCCCTCTCTCTCTGCCTGCCTCTCTGCCTACTCGTGATCCCCCCCTCTCTCTCTGTCAAATAAATAAATAAAATCTAAAATAAATAAATAAATAATTTGAAGAACATCTCCAACATGAAAAATCAGAATAAACTGGAAAAAGGAACTCAGAGAAAACAGATAATGCAAGGAACAAAGAAAACCCTTTTTTTCCCTCTTTTTTTCTTAAGTAATCTCTGCCCAACATGGGACTCAAATTCACATACCAGAGAAGTAAAGTCACATGTTCTACTAACCGAGCCAGCCAGGCACCCTGAAGACCTTTTTTTAAAAAATTATTATCCGGGGCGCCTGGGTGGCTCAGTGGGTTAAGCCTCTGCCTTCGGCTCAGGTCATGATCTCAGGGTCCTGGGATCGAGTCCCGAGTCGGGCTCTCTGCTTGGCGGGGAGCCTGCTTCCCTCTCTCTCTCTCTCTCTCTGCCTGCCTCTCTGTCTACTTGTGATCTCTCTCTGTCAAATAAATAAATAAAATCTTTAAAAAAAAAAAAAAAAAAAATTATTATCCTCAGAGAATATGAGAAGATAGTGTATCCATGAAGCAATAGCAGAATGCTATGAAAAGAAACATTCAGAGAATAAGAAAGAGGTCTTAGAAATCAGAAACATAATCATTAGAATACAAAATTCAGTGGAAGGGCTAGAAAAGTAAAGTTAAGATTTTCCAGAAAGTACTACAAAAAAAGATAATTTTTTTTGTTTTTATTTTAAGGAGGAAAAAGATAAAGAAAATCAGAAGAATGGTTCAGGGAATGCCTGGGTGGCTCAGTCAGTTAAGCACCTGCTTTTGGCTCAGGTCATGATCCCAGGGTCCTGGGATCGAGTCTACATTGGCTCCTTGCTCAGCCAGGAACCTGATTCTCCCTCTGCCTCCCATTCCCCCAGTTTGTGCTCACTCTCTCTGTCTCTGACAAATTTTTAAAAAAAAAGAATGGTTCAGGAGGTCTAATACCTAACTATGGGAGTTTCAGAAAAACAACAGAGAGGTAAAAAATATATATATCAAAATTATATAGGAAGCCATCACAGAAATGAGCCCTTTATTGAAAAGGCTCAGCCTGGGGCGCCTGGGTGGCTCAGTGGGTTAAAGCCTCTGCCGTCAGTTCAGGTCATGATCCCAGTATCCTGGGATCGAGCCCCACATCAGGCTCTCTTATCTGCAGGGAGCCTGCTTCCTCCTCTCTCTCTCTCTGCCTGCCTCTCTGCCTACTTGTGATCTCTGTCTGTCAAGTAAATAAATAAAATCTTTAAAAAAAAAAAAAAAAAAAAGGCTCAGCCTAATAGGAAAACAGACTGGCACCAAGGCACATCATTTTGAAATTTCAACACATTGAGAATTAAGGAAAAATCTTGGCCTTCTGACCCTTTCCTACTTCTCCTCCCCGCAAAAAAGCCACAGTCCTAGGAAGAATGGCTTTGGATTTCTAAACATTGGAAGTGTTCATCTGTTAAAAGTAGGTGCTAGAAAGAAAAAGTGGTTGCCATTCAAGAGGATGGAGAGGTCAGAATTAAGGCAGAAAGCTATTTTTTCCAACCTGCTAGTACTATTTTATTCTTTTTAACAACATGTATACCTTACTTCACAATTTTTTAAAAATATTTTCTCTTGATGAACATCTTTTTCTTTTGTTCAGGGATTTTTTTTTATTTTTTAAAGATTTTATTTATTTGATAGAGAAAGCACAAGCAGGGGGAGCAGGAGAGGGAGAAGCAGGCTCCCCACTGAGCAGGGCTCCATCCCAGGACCTGAGCCAAAGGCAGTCACTTAAACAACTGAACCACCCAGTTGCCCCTGTTCAAAGATTTTAAAGAGAAATTTTCTAATATAACTATTCAAAAATAAACTAAACTGCCTGTCATTTCAAGTATTCATGAATAGCCTAATAACCATCAGTCTCGGGTGCTTTAGAGATGGTGGGGGGTTGGAATGAGTGATGTGTAAGTTCCCTACTATCACTTTAGTTTCTGTAATTTTAAGCCTTTTGTCCTTTATCACACTAGTACCATTTGTTCCCACCCTTCTTTTTTTTTTTTTAAGATTTTATTTATTTATTTGACAGAGATCACAAGTAGGCAGAGAGGCAGGCAAAGAGAGTGGGGGTAGGGAAGCAGGCTCCCCGATGAGCAGAGACCCCGATGTGGGGCTTGATCCCAGGACACTGAGATCACAACCCGAGCCGAAGGCAGAGGCTTTACCACTAAGCCACCCAGGCGCCCCTGTTCCCACCCTTCTTCACAAATCCTGGAATGTTCTATCTATTAATGTCTTTTTTCTTTTTCTTTTTTAAAGATTTTATTTACTTATTTGAGAGAGAGAGTGCAAGCATGAGCAGGGAGAGGGGCAGAAGAGGGAAAGGCAGAGAATCTCAAGCAGACTCCACACAGAGCATGGAGCCCAGTGCAGGGCTCAGTCTCACCACCCTGAGGTCATGACCTGAGTGGAAACCAAGAGTCAGATGTTTAACTGACTGAGCCACCCAGACACCCCTAATTATATCTTTTTTCTAAGACCCACCTCACAGCCACCTCACTCAACACTGACAGGTGGATTCTTTGGCCTTGTAATTATCCATGTGCCTCTTTGGTCTTTTAATTATATATTGTTTTCTATTACTACATATAGGACTTGTTTTACCAGTTCATTTAAAAACTTCTTAAAACCAAAGAGTTTGGGTTATATTTTTTTTTAGAATTTAGCAGAGTAATGGGGCGCCTGGGTGGCTCAGTGGGTTAAAGCCTCTGCTTTCGGCTCAGGTCATGATCCCAGGGTCCTGGGATCGAGCCCCGCATCGGGCTCTCTGCTCAGCGGGGAGCTTGCTTCCTCCTCTCTCTCTGCCTGCCTCTCTACCTACTTGTGATCTCTGTCTGTCAAATAAATAAATAAAATCTTTAAAAAAAAAAAAAAAAAGAATTTAGCAGAGTACTTAATATATAGTTAGTAAATATTTAAGTGATTATTGAATGCCTGTTACATATTCCACAATGGTGAAATAAACATATAGACTTACAAACAAGGAGGGGCACCTGGGTAGCTCAGTGGGTTAAAGCCTCTGCCTTCGGCTCGGGTCATGATCCCAGGGTCCTGGGATTGAGCCCCGCATCGGGCTCTCTGCTTAGCGGGGAGCCTGCTTCCCCCTATCTCTCTCTCTCTGCCTGCCTCTCTGCCTACTTGTGATCTCTGTCTGTCAAATAAATAAATAAATAAAATCTTAAAAAAAAAAAAAAAAAGACAAGCAAGGAGCTTAGAATCTTGAATAAAAGGTTCTAAGTACTATGGGGCTGATCCCAAACTAAACAGTTTCCTTGGTGTATATTTTATATTATTATAAGAAAATTCATATATAAAAGTTTAGGACAAAATACATGGTACTTTCATGATTGGCACAGTTCAGATATTCATCCTGAATATCCTCGTCAAAATTCCTTTTCTAGTCCCAAGTACATCAGATAATGTTTATTAAAGATTTTATTTATTTATTTATTTATTTGAGAGAGAGAGAACATGAACAGGGGGGGAATGGCAGAGGGAGAAGGAGAAGCAGACTTCCCACTGAGCAGGGAGCCCAACATGACACAGAGCTCCATCCTAGGATCCCAGGATCATGACCTGAGCCAAAAGCAGACACTAAACTGACTAAGCCACCCCGATGCCCCTTAAAAATTTTTTTAAGTATAGTTTCTTTTTTTACTCTTTTTTTTTTTTTAAGATTTTATTTATTTATTTGACAGACAGAGATCACAAGGAGGCAGAGAGGCAGGCGGAGAGAGAGGGGGAAGCAGGCTCTCCACTGAGCAGAGAGCCCGATGCGGGGCTCGATCCCAGGACCCTGAGATCATGACCTGAGCCAAAGGCAGAGGCTTAACCCACTGAGCCACCCAGGCGCCCCTCTTTTTTTACTCTTTTGAATGAACTATTATAAGGACTATTCCATCCAGATACAGCACACTACTGAAATCCAAATCTCATCTTGTTCTCAGATTTTCTCCCCTATTGGGTATTATAGATTGTGTAATTAAATAGACTATTAAGATTCTGTATTCAAAATTTTGTTGTGGGGGTGCCTGGGTGGCTCAGTCATTAAGCATCTGCCTTAGGCTCAAGTCATGATCTCAGGGTCCTGGGATTAAGCCCCGTATCAGGCTCCCTGCTCAGTGGGGAGTCTGTTCCTCCCTCTGCCTCTCCCCCTGCTTGTGCGCTCTCTCTCTCTTTCGCTCTCAAATAAATAAATAAATAAAATCTTGGGGGAACATCTTAAAAATTTTTTGTTGTGTACATTTTTTAAAATTTTATATAAATAAAAAAATACCTATACTTAAGGCACTATGACTATAAACTTCTGGTTGTCTCCAGGTAGAAGGCCCCTGACATTATTAATGTTTGCTCTGTTGGTAAAACTATTTATTAATGAAGCCACAATTTGTTAAAAAAAAAAAAAAAAAAAAGAATATTGTATGGGATTTAACGTAGAGCAATAGATTTTGCTGGTCTAATACCAGAAAGCCTGACTACTGAAGTAGATATGTACATGTGGTTTGGATATTTTCAGGCAACACTGTCTTAATACAGCAGCCACATATGGCTGTTAAGCACTTGGAATGTGGCTAGTATAAACAAGGAATTAATTTTAATTAATTTAAATTTTAAAACTGATTGGGGTGCCTGGCTCAGTCAGTAGAACATGCAACTCTTGACCTCAGGGTTATGAGCTCAAGTCCCACGTTGGGTACAGTGATTACTTAAAAATAAAATCTTAAGGGATGTCTCTTTAAAATAAATATTTTTAAAAATTTTTAAAATATTTTTAAATAAATAATTTTTTAATGTTTGGGGGTTTTTTTTAAGATTTTTATTTATTTGACAGAGAGAGAGAGATCACAAGTGGGCAGAGAGGGGGAAGCAGGCTCCCTGCTGAGCAGAGAGTCCAATGTAGGACTCGATTCCAGACCCTGAGATCATGACCCAAGCCAAAGGCAGAGGCTCAACCCACTGAGCCACCCAGGCGCCCCAATAGATAAATTTTAAAACTGATATTTGATTCAATTATTAGAAAACATTTAAGTATGTTTAGGAAATTTGGATATGTGAGCCTTTTTTTTTTTTTTAAGGATTTTATTTATTCATTTGACAGAGATCACAAGTAGGCAGAGAGGCAGGCAGAGAGAGAGGAGGAAGCAGGCTCCCCGCTGAGCAGAGAGCCCGACATAGGGCCCGATCCCAGAACCCTGGGATCATGACCTGAGCCAAAGGCAGAGGCTTTAACCCACTGAGCCACCCAGGCGCCCTTGTGAGCCTACTTTTACACTGTCTATAATTCAAATCTAAATATAGATCAAGTATTTCTCATAATGTATCATCTAAATTGAGATGTATTTTAAGTACAAAATGCTAGATTTCAAACAGTATGAAAGAGAATAAAATATTTCAATTTTTATTATGTATTAATATTTTAGATACACTGGATTAAATAAAATATTAAAAGTAGTCTTACCTTTTTAATGTAGCTACTAGAGTATTTATTTATTTTAAGATTTTTATTTATTTATTTGACAGAGAGAGAGAGAGCACACAAGCAGAGGAAGTGGCAGGCAGAGGGAGAAGAAAAAGCAGGCTTCCTGCACAGTGGGGAGTCCAATGTGGGGCTCCATCCCAGGACTTTGGGATCATGACCTAAGTGGAGGGCAGATGCTTAACCAACTAAGCCACACAGGCACCCCACTAGTAGAGTATTTAAACTACATATTTCTCATTATATTGGACAGTACTGTTCTAGAGAATTCTTTTTCTTATTGTTGTTCTAGAGAATTTTTTTTTTTAAACTTAAAGTTATACTCTGATGTTATTCTGCTTCCAAAATGCTAATTATAATGCATGGCCTTCATAATTTAGATTATAAGAAGACCAGTCTAGCTCCTTATATAAAAGTTTTTGAACAATTTCTTGAAAACCTGGATAAATCCCGAAAAGGAGAACTTCTCAAGAAGAGTGGTAAGACTCTATACCTTTCCTTTTTAGCTATTTAGATCTTAGTGTAGGAAGTTTAATCATCTAGTACATGAGAAATTTTAGAGCTCTAGCTTTTGCCCTCCTAAAACAAGTTATTGATTTAGCTTACTATCCTTAGTGTTTTAAAAATTGAGCTACCTTAATTCCATTCAGCAGATACTCATTAGACACCTTCTGTGTATCAGGTACTATGAGGGAAACAAAGATTAATTATACAAAGATGAATTCCACACCATGCCCCCCTGCCCTTAGGAAGTACTACTGATACAAAACAAAGAAGTATAAAATGCTAAGAAAGAGATCTCATCTGACTGAGAGAACCTGAGAAGATTTCATATGAAAAGAGTGGTATTTGAACTCTTTACAATGAGGTGCTATACAGATTCTAATTCCCAATGCCAATATACCATGCCTTGAGGTATGCATAGGATTTCGACAAGCAGAGATTTGATAAGGGTACAGGAATGGGAAAAGGGGATAGGTTCTTCATTCTTGAAGGAATGGCAAAGGCATTAGATAGGAAAGCATCAGGTCACTCCAGAGGCCATCAAGTAATACAGCTAATCTGGAAAAAGATGTGTCAGGCGTGGATGGAACTAGAGGGTATTATGCTTAGCAAAATAAGTCAATCAGAGAAAGACAACTATCATATGATCTCCCTGTTATGAGGAAGTGGAGATGCAACATGGTGGGTTAAGGGGGTAGGAAAAGAATAAACGAAACAAGATGGGATCAGGAGGGAGACAAACCATAAGAGACTCTTAATCTCACAAAACAAACTGAGGGTTGCCCCGGGGGTAGGGGGTAGGGAGAGGGTGGTAGGGTTATGGACATAGCGGAGGGTATGTGCTATGGTGAGTGCTATGAGGTTGTAAACCTGGCGATTCACAGATCTGTACCCCTAGGGCTAATAATACATTATATGTTAATAAAAATATATAAAAATTATTTAAAAAAAAAAAAAGATGTGGCAGGAATTGATGGGATAGAAATCTGAAGAAG
This sequence comes from Lontra canadensis, assembly GCF_010015895.1. NCBI lineage: Eukaryota > Metazoa > Chordata > Mammalia > Carnivora > Mustelidae > Lontra > Lontra canadensis. Next base: position 1,485,228 of record NW_022631047.1, on the reverse strand, counting down.
CAGACTGAATCCAGGGTATAGGTGACCTTTGAAGTCCAGTCTTGAGAGCCTGGGCTTAATTCAGTAGGGACAGGTAATCTAGTAAAGGTTTTTGAGGAATGGAGTACCATGATTTAAAGTTTTATCTAGCAAAATAAAACTAGCAACAATGTGTCTGGGGAGAGGTTAGGGATAAAATAGACCAAGAGGCCAGTTGGCCTATTACCATTAGGACACTGGTACTGGATATCTCCAAAAGGAGCAAATACTAGAGCCATCCTTGAGAGTTGGTAATGATTTGGAAGTGGAGAGATGAAAAAGGAAATTAAAAGTGTCACAGAAGCCGGGGAAAGGAAATGTTCAAGGAGATTATCAAGTGTCAAATGCAGTAGAGAACTGATAAAATCATGTTGCATATTGGGACTAAAGGGAGATACTTAGAGGACAGCAGTGTCTTTGAATAAGAGAGACCCAAACATATGTATAAGCCAAAATGAAAGAAATCAGCAGTGAATATTACTCAGGAGATGGATCAATACCATAGAAAACTGTAGTAGTGTTATAGAAATACAAACTTCCTTTCCACTTTATTTTTTAATAATACGCATGATGGTTAAACAGTAGTGCCCAAGATAATGCTGAACTCATAGTAGACACTTAAATATGTGCTTATTGAATGAACAATGATGACTCTGAACTTGGAAAGCCTCAATGAACCTGCCATTCCAACTGGCTATATTAAGTCCTTTGTACTCTTGTTCTCTACTAGCTCACCCTATAATGTGGGCTTCAGCAAAAGTGAAAGCAAATCTTTATGCATGATGCGAATTTAATAGAAGCATTAAGCAAATCAGAATGTGAAAATAAATGGGATTTGTCTTGTCTTCCTTTACTATCCCTTTGATAACAATCTATTCTATTCCAGATTTACAGAAAGACTTCTGAAGATAATTCTCCTCAAACCAATGTAGATATCTTCTAGCTTCAAGAATCAAATACTTCAGGCACTTGGGTCACTTAGTCGGCTGGGTGTCTGCGTTTGGCTAGGGTCATGATCCCGGGGTCCTGAGATCAAGTCCCAGGTCAGGCTCCCTGCTCAGTGGGGAGTCTGCATCTCCCTCTCCCTCTGCCCCTCCCCCCAACTCATGCTGTCTCTCTCTCTCTCTCTCTTTCAAATAAATAAATAAAAATAAAATCTTTAAAAAACCAAATACATCAAGAGCAATTCAATAAATATTACAGAACCATAATGTGTCTTAATGCTCAAAGCAAAATTTCCTTTACTTTCCTTTTCTTTTTTTTTTTACTTGACAGAGAGAGCACAAGTAGCCAGAGCAGCAGGCAGAGGGAGAGGGAGAAGCAGGCTCCTCGCTGAGCAGGAAGCCCCATGAGGGGCTCAATCCCAGGACTCTGGGATCATGACCTGAGCCAAAGGCTGACGCTCAACAGACTGAGCTACCCAGGCGCCCCCAAAATTTCCTTTTCTTGAAAAATTATTATGTTGAAAAGATTCCTGAGGCCACCAAAGGAGAACGTCCAGGTTTCTGGAAGCAACAATAATGGAAGGAATAAGTGAATTGCAGATATATTTTGTAAAAGTTAATATTATATGGGCTCCTGGGTGGCTCAGTCAGTTAAGCGGCTGCCATCAGTTCAGGTCATAATCCCAGGGTCCTGGGTTCCCTGCTCAGTGGAAAGCCTGTTTCTCGCTCTCTGCCTGCTGCTCCCCTACTTGTGGGTGCTCTCTGTCAAAAATAAGTAAAATCTTAAAAAAAAAAAAAAAAAAATTGTAGGGGCGCCTGGGTGGCTCAGTGGGTTAAGCCTCTGCTTTCAGCTCAGGTCATGATCTCAGGGTCCTAGGATCGAGCCCCACATCGGACTCTCTGTCCAGCAGGGAACCTGCTTCCCCCTCTTTCTCTGCCTACCTCTCTGCCTGGTTGTGATCTCTCTCTCTCTGTCAAATAAATAAATAAAATCTTAAAAAAAAAATTAAAAATAATGAAAAAATTTAAAAAACTAATTATACAAAGATAATTTAAGATTTTTTGATATACCTTTTACCAATTGCCATATATATTTTGATATACTTCTACCAGTTGCCATATGTAGAGGCAAGTGAGCAATAATATGCTCAAAACTTTAATCTCAGCTCACTGGATATAGCCTTCTTATTTCTGGACTGAATATTGTAGGTACATGAGAGCTTTGTCCTTAAGTCTTAGACATTTATACCTGGAGTGTGTAGGCTGTCACTTCTAATTTTACTTATTGATATTTTTATTGGTCAGGCCACACCCCACTGCCTGTCTTTTAAAAATCATTTATTTTTAAGTTTTTTTTTTGGTTTTTTTTTTACAGAGTTCACAAGTAGGCAAAGAGGCAGGGGGGCTGGAGGGGTGGGGGGAAGGAAAAAGGCTCCCCACTGAGTAGAGAGCCCAATGCGGGGCTCAATCCCAAGACCCTGGGATCATGACCTGAGCTGAAGGCAGAGGCTTTAACCCACTGAGCCACCCAAGCACCCCTTAAAAATCATTTTTTTTAAATATTTTATTTATTCATTTAACAGAGAGAGAGAGATCGCAACCAGGCAGAGAGAAGGTGGGGGGAGGGGGGGCGGGAAACAGGCTCCCTGCTTAGCAGAGAGCCCAATGTGATGCTCGATCCCAGGACCTTGGGATCATGCATGACCTGAGCCAAGGCAGAGGCTTAACCCACTGAGCCACCCACCCAGGCGCCCCTTAAAAATCATTTTAAACTGGGCATCTAAACATACCAAACTTCAATTCAAAACATATGAGTTACTAGATTACAATAGGGGATAGTAGAGTACTTTTTTTTTTTAATGGTGTTTTAACTTTTTTTTTTTTTTTAAGATTTTATTTATTTATTTGACAGACAGAAATCACAAGTAGGCAGAGAGCCAGGCAGAGAGAGAGGGGGAAGCAGCCTCGCTGCAGAGCAGAGAGCCGGATGTGGGGCAGTATCCCAGGACCCTGGGATCATGACCTGAGCTGAAGGCAGAGGCTTTAACCCACTGAGCCACCCAGGCGCCCCAGTAGAGTACTTTTTAACAACTGTTGCATTTGTAGCTCCTGACTTTTTTCCTCAGAGAACAATTGGGTTAGTCTGCACCATAAAGCAGCAGCTTAGAATAACCAATTTCACCAACAGAAAACCTATTTTATTTGTCAAAACACTTCCCTTTCTACATATCCAGATACTTAATTTTAAAGGTTTTGTTTCTTCCATAGGTTGGTTTTTGTTTTTGTTTTTTTCTGAAAGTGTCAGATTTCTTTTGCCTGGTTTTAGAACCAGTCTAAACAAAACAGTCATTCTGGAATATAGTCCATCTTCTGAGAAACACTGAGAAGTCAAGCTATCAGGTTGGTGTTTTCTATGATTTTATTTTCTTTCCTTTGCGTTTCCTTTAACATTGTTTTCTCTTTAGCCATACAGTCTTTTCTTTTTTTTTTTAATCTTTTGGTTTATATATATAAAACACTTTACAATGCAGTCAACACACGGCAATGCCTTGCATTTCCTTCTCTTTTCTAATTTTTTTTAAGAAAAAATATTAAAGACCATTGTGCAAAATTCCTCATTTGAGTCTCTATTTACTATGTATTGTTCAGTTTTTAGGTTTGGAAAACAGTGGGTCAGTTAAAATTCCTGAATACAAAATTACTAAAGACTCAGTCTACCTTAAGAACTCAGAACCAGAGTATAAAGACTGGTATTATGCTTTCAAAAAGAGATGTTTCAAGCTTCCAATATGCCTACCATTAAAGTATTTTAATGCTTTAATATTAAAGCTCTTGGGTAAAGCGTAACATATTGTACTCATATAAAAGTATAAATGTTTTGGGGCACCTGGGTGGCTCAGTCATTGAGTTTCTGCCTTCAGCTCTGGTCATGATCCCAGGGTTCTGGGATTGAGCTCCAAGTCGGGCTCCTTGCTCAGCGGGAAGCCTGCTTCTCCCTCTCCCACTACGCCTGCTCATGTTCCCTCTCTTGCTGTCTCTCTCTCTCTCTCTCAAAAAAATATTTTAAAAAAAATAAATAAATAGGGGCACCTGGGTGGCTCAGTGGGTTAAAGCCTCTGCCTTCGGCTCAGGTCATGATCCCGGGGTCCTGGGGTAGAGCCCCACATCAGGCTCTCTGCTCAGCAGGGAGCCTGCTTCCCGAACCGCCCCCCTCCCGCCTGCCTCTCTGCCTGCTTGTCTTCTCTGTCAAATAAATAAATATTTTTTAAATATAAATAAATAAATAAATGTTTTTACACTGTATGCTAACTGGAATTTAAATAAAAACTTAATTTTTAAATCAAGTCCTTTTTTTTTTTTTTCAAAATAAATATTTGATTCTTGAAGACAGCAGAAACATGCTCAAAGACCACTGACTTCCCTATTCTCTGATTTTAGCAACTCATCCATTTGTGAGAATTGTAGAAACAAAGGTCACAGAACTGACTTCCATCTCCAGACTTGCCCAAAAAATCCAAAGAAAGAAAATACATCCTTCCTTAGTCATTAACAACAGAGAGAAGAGTCAGTGGGCTTGATGGAAAAGAAAGTGAAATGGTCAAAATAGCTTTACTTGTCTATGAAGATGATTGACTATTGCTGGCTCTTTCTTCTGAAGTTAAATGGACTGCACTGACAAATCTTCCAGATCACACACTTACTTAGAAAAAATAATAGTAAGCACTTTCCAAGCAATGTACATATATTACCTAATCTTCCTAACAATCCTATCAAGTAGCTACTATATCCCCATTTTTAGATGGGGAAACTGAGGCACAAACTGGTTAATTAAATTGCCCAAGGTCACTATGAGGTGACAAAGCTGTGATTCAGACAAGTATAGCTAGAGTCCATGTTCTGTGTATGTGTGTGTGTGTTTTAAGTTTATTTAATTGATCTCTACACCCAGCATAGGGCTTGAACTCATGAACCTGAGATCAAGAGTTGCATGCACTTCCAACTGAGCAAGCCAGGCACCCTTACAGAGTTCATGTTCTTAATCATTCCACAATATTGCCTCCCCTATCTGAAAAAAATTTCAGAATTTCTCATTCCTGGTAAACTCCACTATTTCATTTAATCCTAATTCACTAATCCTCACTTCAAAATAGTTTTTAGAGCATAACGTCACTGCTTCCCTTAAAAGGCAGCCACAATTGTCCTAAAGCCTTTAGTTCAAATAGTTTTGCTGGTTTAGGTAATGTATTTGTTGAGTCTTTTTGTAGGGCTGAGATTGGGGCTAGGGGATCAGGACCCCTGGCCTTTTCATTAACAAACCACTTAATTTACATTCTACTCTCAGGAATATTTACAGTGTAAAGCAAGAGTTCTTAACTTGGGGTCTGGGACTACTAGCATGGATGAGTTTCGGGATATCTATTTTCCCAAAACAGCAGGCAAAAAGAATTGTATATATGCCTATGCGCTTTTCTCTGAGGAGTGTAATCTAATAGTTTCAACATCGATCTAAATTGTGTATTCCAAAAATAAAATAATTGAGGGTTAACCTCAGTCACTGCTATCTTACAATGATGTGACTACAATCTGTGGCGTTCGATATTATTTAGTATCTCCTATTTCCCTGCATTAGTTGAAAAAGGGAAATCAAAAAGTCACTATAATACCGCTGTGGCTACTTTACTGACCAAAGGGCAGAGGTTGCTTCTCTGACTACACTTTCCTTTCGGGTATCAAAAATGCCTCGACTCAGGGGACGGGAAGGAGTCGGCTATCTAAGGAGTGCACGGCTCGAGGTTGAGGTTCCTGCCAATCCAGCGCGCCCTGTTCCGAATTCTTACCCTTATTTAGACCTCGTCACCACCCCCGTCCGGGAACAGTAGGACGGGTCACTCAAAGGAAGTGACTGCGGGCAGCTCCTGACCCGGAATCGGATCCTGGTCCCGCCCCCTCCGCCAGGCTTCCTTCTGCAACAGGCGTGGGTCACGCTCTCGCTCGCTCTCTTTCTGCCGCCATCTTGGTTCCGCGTCCCCCGCACAGTAAGTCCTGTCTTTGCCGAAACTCTCTATCCGCAGCCATCCTCCTTTCTTGCGGACTAAGCCGCCCCAGAGACTAGGAGCTAAGGGGAGTTGGAGGCTTTATGGGGCTGCTGGGTTCCTACTTGGCCCTGGGAAGTGTGGCCTTGGGGCCTCCGGACAAAATGGGGTCTGCGGTTGATGTCCTGGCAAAAGCAGGGTAGAAGGGCCGCCTGCCGCGCCTGGAGGACAGGGCTGGCGACATAGAGCCGTTGCGATGTGGGGGCGGAAGCGGAGTGTGTGTGGTGTTGGGAACGGCTTCACGAGAACCCAAAAGAGGTTAAGGGGGTCACAGCCTTGGAACACCCCACCCCCGCGCGCGCGCACACACACACACGCCGTTCTTAATTGTGACAAGTGAGTGTTGGGACTTTAGGCACTCTCTTTCCCCTCCTGGTTCCCGAAAGTCCGGCAAACAGGAGACCTGGTGGTCCCAGCCCAGGCGGCGTGAGTGTAGGAGGTGGTGCAGGCTAGCGTCTGAAGTCACCCGCGGTCGCGAGCCAGACCGGGATCCTCTCCCTGGGGTTGAGAACGCAGTGCTGAGTGTTGCCTCTGTGGGGTTTGGAGTGTAGAATAAAAGGAACCCCTTGGCCATTGAAGGTTCGTTCTCTGCGGAGTAAACAGAGGTAGAAGGTGATTAGCTTGATCCGAGATCTGAGAGTCACGTCTTATTTCTTACCTATTCCCAGCAGCTTTGGGGAGGATTGTCCTGAAACATCCTCGTAATTTTTTTTTTTTTCCTCCTTAACAGCCCTTCGCAGAGTTTTTAAGAATATTTGACTCTGGGTTGGGCAGCAGAACGGATCCCAGTCAATTCAGGCCTCCTTTTTATTCCCTTCAGAAATGCCTGGTGAAGCCACAGAAACCGTCCCTGCTACAGAGCAGGAGTTGCCACAGCCCCAGGCTGAGACAGGTAGGTTCCCCTAGTCCCCTTACTGTTCATTAAAATTTTAAGACTGACCCTAAGACCATTTGGTGGGTAAAATGGCAAATGGAATACCCTTGGTTTTTTCAGAGTTAACTCATTAAAGATGGCTGTAGCTTTACCAGGGAGGAGAATCGGTGATGCTAACTGCCGTCCTGGAGGGACTTCATTAAGGAATGGACTATAAAGAGATATTTAAGATCTGAGAGCATAAAAGGCTCCCAGGCCTGCATTGTAGATTATGGCAACTACCTCATAGGTCGTACTGGGGAGCCCTCAACTCACAGTAAAACTGAGCAGGGAGGGGGCTCAGTGATTCTTACCTATTGGAACTGGATGACACACTTGCAGGCCAAGGAGACCTGAGCTTTGTGAAGATGCAGCCAGCAAGTTGCATCAAGGTTTTAGATGGCAGAGCTTGGCATTGTGCCTTCGTCACATGTCTGGATGAGATGTGTGCTGGTGGTAAATGTGTCTTACTGGGCCGCAGGGCCCTGCTGGGTTGGTTCACTTATTTTACCAGTTGGTACTAAGATGTTTATAGTGTGCTGGAATCAACAGCTTGCCTGGAACCCAAGATTGAAATAAAGTTTTCCTTTGACTGCTCTTCAGCTTTGAAATTAATGGATATAAACATAGTATAAAGGCAGGTTTCAAATTCTCGTTAAAATACTTCTCTAGAAAACTTGAGAGGGTGTAGTGAAAAAATATTTAATGATGTTCTTGCTGTGTCAGTTGTGCTGAAATAAATGAAGAGAATCTTCAGGCCGTAACTTCCATCCTCACTTTTTCTTACTATAAACTTTTTTTTTTTTTTTCCCAACCCCACCTGTCACTTAAGCAATTCCTTTCCCCTTCTGGACTTAAAATAGAGTTGCTTATAGTTGAAAGCATTGAGGTTCTCTCTCCCCACCTGTCTGATTTTAGCAGCTGAGGGGATTAATACAGCTGCTAGAAAAGAAAAAGGAATGGGCCTCTAAGCTAGTGAACAAGCTATATGAAATCCTTGAGGTACAGGGGACTTAATGGAAAGAGAAAATAAAGGACTAATCTCTAAAAGATCCTATAATTCAATACTAATCAAAACCTTATTGAACAACTTGATTTTACAAATGTGGAAACTGAAATTTAGATGAATTTGTTTCAAGCCTCATGCCATTTGCTTCTGAAGTCATCCTTAGTGCTGTTAAGCTTATTTCTGAATAGTTAGAGCTTGCACAGTAGGTTTAGTAATATTAAGGGAGGGCCAGTGGTAAAACGCTGAATTTTTTCTTAATTAGGTAGTTGTTATAACGAATGTGAAAACAAGCCCAAGGAGTTGGTTATGGTGTCTAAAGCAAGTAAATTGGGCTTTAACTAACCATCTTGGAAGTCCAGTTAGAGGAAAACATTCTAAGTTTCAAATTCTGATTCATATGTTTGGAGGCATTTGCCCTTTAATCGTGAGATTTTTACCTACCAACTCTCCAGGAAAATCTGGTTGAGCCACCTGTCCTTTCTGGAGTTGGATACTCTAACTAGAATTAGTGGTTGAATAAATTGTGAGTTTTTATCATTCAGGAAATCTACTGAGCTTTACTGTAGTGCTGAACATTGGTCTATTTTGGCAGAATGACATACTTATCCAGATTAAGGGGTGGAGAGCCAGTGTATTCTCCACTCCAATTCCCTACTTCCAAAATAGAACCACAGTCTGGTTTAACAAGTTGGCCTACAGTTTCATAATACAGCCCTTACCCTTGTGACTAAGCTTTCTCTCTAGCAGTCTAATTCATCTTAAATTGATGTCTGAAGAGCTAACAATACCTAGGAAAGTGTGTAGACATTATGAAATACAACCCATTTGTGGTTGGTTTTTTTTGGGGGGTCAGTAGGTAAACTGAGGCATAGGGAGGCAAAGTGACTTAGTATTTAATACTTACACAGAATTGTATGTCAACACCACCTTCCTAAAACTTTATTCTTTTTTTTTTTCTTTTTAAGATTTTATTTATTTATTTGACAGAGATCACAAGTAGGCAGAGAGGCAGGCAGAGAGCGAGCTGGGGAAACAGGCTCCCTGCTGAGCAGAGAGCCCAATGTGGGGCTCAATCCCAGGACTCTGGGATCATGACCTGAGCTGAAGGCAGAGGCTTTAACCCACTGAGCCACCCAGGTACCCCCTAAAACTTTATTCTAAGAGTCAAGTTTTTCTTGACCTAGTGAAAGCCTGAGCATAATATAAAGACTTGGTTTGTTGCAGGGGTGAGGGGAGGGTTGTTTTTTTGTTTTTGTTTTTCATTCAGTTCCGGCTCCCCATCATTATCAGCACTCACTGCCTGCCTTGTTCCAATTTTCGGGATCTGTTTCAGTTAGTTCGTGATCCTTGACAGTAGAACGTCTATTCTACTGGTATTCTATGGCCTGTAAGAAAGACTTTGGGTTCATTCAAGGAGGGAAAGGAGGGCACATCTGGGAAAGGGTGGAAAGCATGCTGTTCCCAACCCACTCCTAAGCCTGTGCTCCCCATTTAGAGACTAATAGGCTGCTTAGACTGTTATCTCCACCTTAAAATAGTTTGCTTGTGGGGGGGTGTAGAACTTGGGAAGTGTGGGAGATGGGGAGAGGGATGTATTCTTAATCAACCACTGAAGTATATTTGGGGAAGGTTGCTGTTGCCTGTCACCTTTGTCTAATCCTGTGCGGTGACTTTCATCCTCGGATTAAAAATTCCGTGTTTCCTGTGAGGCATGTTGTACCAACTTGGGCTGCATAACTCACCTTTGTTTTTTTCCTTCCCTTTCCTTCTTTATCCCCTTTTTTGCTTTTCTCCTCCAGCTGTGCTTCCTGTGTCTTCAGCCTTGAGTGTCACTGCTGCCTTAAGGCAGCCTGAATCTACCCTACCCCCTCCTTGCTCCCTGGCCCCCCAACAATGCCCTCTGGCAACCCCTAACCAGGCTTCCCCATTCCTTCCTCCCTCTAGTGTTGTCTCAACCCCTTTTGAATCTCCTTTTCCACAATCATCCTCTGGAACAATCCTTCCTTTGGGAGTTGCCCCCTCCCCCACTGACACCCCAGTTTTCCTACCAAACCTAATAGGGCCTCCCATCTCCCCAGCTGCCTTAGCTCTGGCCTCTCCCATGATAACTCCAGCTGTGAAAGATGCCCATTCCTCTTCAGCTCCCTTGGCTCTGGTGGCCTTGGCTCCCCACTCAGTTCAAAAGAGCTCTGCTTATCCACTGAACCCTCTTAATTCACCTCCTTTGATTGCTGGGGCTGAGTCAGGGTCAGTAACATCTCTGTCAACTCCCATTGTTTGCTCAGAACCAAAGACCTCTTCTATTCAAATTCCCATGCAAGTAGGCCCTAATCTAAAAGGCACACCTATCCCTCCAGGTATAGTCAGTGCTGTTCCTTCCCATCTTGGAACTCCCTTGGCCTCTGTTCAGTCTGGAGCAGCCGCATGTCCTCAAATGCCACCTACCACTCCCGCAGCCATCACTCCCCCTCAGTTCAAAGGCATCCCTGTTTCCTCAGCTCTGACTTCTCCACAAAACCCTGAAAGCCTCAGTGTAAAGGGACCCCTTAATTCACCTGCTACATTACCTCTTTCAACCCAGTCTATATCTGTGGCTCCCAGTGTCACTCCAGTTTTCCTCACTTCTCTGGGCTCTCATCTAGCACCTTTACATCAGGGTTCTCTTGATTCTCCTGTTCGACCCTTAGGTCAAACAGGTCCTAATGTTCTGTCAAATCCTAAAGTGGATGCCATTTCTGCAGCTCATTCTCCCACTGGGGCCTCTTACCCTTCTCAGAGATCCGTAATTCCTCCACTTCCTTCCAGAAATGAGGTGGCTTCTACTTCGGGGGCTCCAGCTTCCCCTCTGGCTCTTTCTATTGAGAAAGATCCCCCTGCTGTCACTGGTATAGCTTCCTTCAGTCCTTCTGGCTCATCAAACATAGCCACCTCTTCTCCATTATCTCCTACAGCCTGTCTCATTCTGAAAGGCTCTCCTAATGCCACTCCTCGTCAGCCTTTGGTGACCCAAATTCCTCCTCCTCCAGGGAGTCCGAGCTTGAAAGAAGCTCCTGTTTCTTCTGTTGGAACTATCCCATTCGTTATGACTAACCCCTCCACAATTTCTGCGACACCTACTACCCTTGAGGTAGCTACTTGCATGTCGTCTCCAGTTTCATCAGATCCCATAAGTAATAAGGACTCAGCTTCCCTCACTGCCTCGGTTATGGCTCCTGGGGCTCCCAAAGAGCTTTCTACTCCTCAAGTAACCCCTCTGGGAATACCAGTCCCCCCTCCTTTCTCATTCTCTGAGAACCCCAAAGGTCTCCCTACATCAGCATTGGTAAAGTTACCAAAACAAGGAAATAGCCAAACTGAACTTCCCTCTCCTCTTGGAGCCCCTGTGTCACCAGAACAGGCAGGACTCCCTACCAAGAAAGACTCGACTCTAATACCATTAGTACTGGCAACCCCCAAAAATCCCCCCTCTCCCCAAAGTATATCATCATCTCTGGAGATAGCTCTTTCTCCTGAAGCCTCCTTAGCAAAGAAAAGCCTTGTAGAGCCTCTCCCTGTAGTTATGTCAGCAAGTACTGCTCCCTCTCCTCTGGGTGTTAACTCCCCAGCCTCTATAATCAAGACAGACCCCAGTAGTCTGCCTCTCAAAAGTTCTCTCACCACCCCAAGCATAGCTACATTTCCTCTGGAACGTGTCGCTACTGCGGAAGTGGCTCCTGCAGTTACTAAAGGTACCTCCACTACAGCCAGTCCCTTTCTAGATGTCTCTCTATCTCATAAAAGCCATCCAGGTAAGAAGGGTAGTTCCACTCCTACTTTACCTGTGGTTCTTCCAGTCTCTGAAAGTTGTCCTGTGGCTCCAGCTGTGACTTTATCCCCCCAGAATGTTTCTGTTTTTCCAGCTGCCATAGCACTAGCCCCAGAAATTCCCAAGTCTGAGCCCTTTCCCTCTCTTCATCCTCAAGGTGCAAAGAAAGTTCACGGTATTTCTCATACCTCAGCATTGGCACCTGTGGCTTCCTCTCCTGAAGGGCACCCAACCAAGGACTCTGGTGCTTGTGCTTCTGTTAATGCATCTTCAAAAGGAACTTACTTAGCTGACTCTCCATCTCCTTTAGGGACTAGTGTGTCTCCTCAAACTAAAAGACGTCCAACCAAGAAGGGTTCAGCTCCTTCTACTACCTTAACTCTTTCTCCTCTTTCGAAAAGTGTTCCTGCTATCCCTGATACTCCTGCTGGAAATCACTCCTCCCCTATTTCTTCAGTTGAAGCGTCCTTTCTTCCAGAGGCCAGTCTTTCTTTTCAAGTCCCTAAAGGGTCACTGGCCAAGAAGTATTCCCCCATACTTTCCCCCAAAGAGACCCCAGATTCCCCACCTCCCAAAGAGGCCTTCACTCCCCCAGCTATAGTTCCTTCCTCCCCCAAAGGATCCCCAGCAACTTCATCCTCCAAAAAGTCACAAGCAGCTCCAGCCCCCAAAAGAGCCCCAGCTACTCCATCTCCCAAAGGGACCCCCACTGCCTCAGCTGTGGCTCCTTCATCCCCCAAAGGGGACCCAGCAGTGACTCCTTCCTCCCCCAGAGGGACCCCCAGCCCCCAAGCTGTGGCCCCTCCCTCTCCCAAAGAGTCCCAAGCAACTCCAGCCCCCAGAAGAGCCCCAACTACTCCATCTCCCAAAGGGCCCCCCACTGCCCCACCTGTGGCTCCTCCCTCCCCCAAAGGGGGCCAAGCAACCCCATTCCCTGAAGAGACCTCCACTCCCCCAGCTGTGACTCCTCCCTCCCCCAAAGGGTCTCAGGCAACTCCAGCCCCCAAAAGAACCCCAATGACTCCATCTCCCAAAGGGGTCACAGCAACCCCATCCCTTGAAGAGGCCTCCACTCCCCCAGCTATGACTTCTTCCTCTCCCAAAAAGTCCCCACCTACCCAACCTCCCAGAGAGGCCCCCACCTCCCAAGCTGTGCCTCCTCCCTCTCCCAAGGAGTCTCAAGCAACTCCCCCCAAAAGAGTCCCAGCTACTCCATCTCCCAAAGGGACCCCCACTGCCCCAGCTGTGGCTCCTCCCACTCCCAAAGGGGGCCCAGCAACTCCATCCCCTAAGGAGACCTCTGCTCCCTCAGCTGTGACTCCTCCCTCTCCCAAAGGGGGCCCAGCAACCCCATCCCCTAAAGAGACCTCCACTCCCCCAGGTGTGGCTCCTTCCTCCCAAAAAGAGTGCCCAGCTACCCAGTCTCCCAAAAGAGCCCCAACTACTCCATCTCCCAAAGGGGCCCCCACTGCCCCACCTGTGGCTCCTCCTTCCCCCAAAGGGAGCCCAGCAACCCCATCCCCTAAAGAGACCTCCACTCCCCCAGCTGTGGCTCCTTCCTCCCCCAAAGGGTCTCAGTCAACTCCCATAGAGTGCCCAGCTACCCAGTCTCCCAAAAGAGCCTCAACTGCTCCATCCCCTAAAGAGAACACTCCCCCAGCTGTGGCTCCTTCCTCCCCCAAAGAGTGCCCACCTACCCAATCTCCCAAAAGAGCCCCAACTACTCCATCTCCCAAGGGGGGCCCAGGAACCCCATCTCCTAAAAACTCCACTCCCCCAGCTGTGGCTCCTTCCTCCCCCAAAGTGTGCCCAGCTACCCAATCTCCCAAAAGAGCCCCAACTACTCCATCTCCCAAAGGGGGCCCAGCAACCCCATCTGCTAAAGAGACCATTCCCGCAGTTGTGACTCCTTCCTCTCCCAAAGGGCCCCCCACTGCCCCATCTATGGCTCCTACCTCCCCCAAAGGGGGTCCAGCAACCCCATCTGCTAAAGAGACCTCCATTCCCCCAGCTATGACTCCTTCCTCCCCCAAAGAGTCCCCAGCTACTCAACCTCCCAGAGGGGCCTCCACCCCCCAAGTTATGGCTCCTTCCTCTTCCAAAGAGTCCCAAGCAACCCTATCCCCTAAAGAGACTTCCACTCCCCCAGTTGTGGCTCCTCCCTCCCCCAAAGAGTCTCAAGCAACTTCAGTGTCCAAAAGAGTTCCAGCTACCCCACCTCCCAGAGGGGCCTCCACTCCCCCAGCTGTGGCTCCTCCCTCTCCCAAAAGGTCCCAGGCAGCTCCAGGCCCCAAAAGAGCTCCAGCAACTCCATCTCCTAAAGGGGGCCAAGCAACCCCATCCCCTAAAGAGACTTCCACTCCCCCACCCGGGGCTCCTTCCTCCCCCAGAGAGTCCCCAGCTACCCAGCCTCCAAAAGGGAGCCTCACTGTAGCTCATCCCTCCCCCAAAGAGTCTCAAGCAACTCCAGCCCCCAAAAGAGCCCCAGCTACTCCACCTCCCAAAGGGCCCCCCACTGCTCCACCTGTGGCTCCTCCCTCCCCCAAAGGGGGCCCAGCAACCCTTTCCCCTAAAGAGACTTCCACTCCCCCAGCTGTTGCTCCTTCCTCAAAAAAAGCCCCAGGTGCCCCATCTCTCAAAGGGTCCCTTACTCCCTCAGCTGTGACTCCTTCCCCTAAAGAGTCTCTGGAAACTCCAACCCCCAAAGGGGCTCCAGGAATCCCATCTCCCAAGGGGCCATCCACTCCCCCAGCTGTGACTCCTTCCTCCAGAGAGTCTCCGGCAGCCCCAGCCCCGAAAGGGACCTCAGCAACTCCATCCTCCAAAAGAATCCCAGGAGGAACTCCATCCCCCAAGAGAGCCCCAGCTACCCCATCCAAAGGTACCCCCACTCCCTCATCTGAGAGTCCTCCCTCACCCAAAGAGGCCCCTACCTCTCCAGTTTCAGTCACATGTTCCCTGGGGTCCATTGCCCCTCTGGCTTCTAAAGGCCTACCAGTAAAGAAAGGCTCCACAGCTCTCAAAGCAGGACTTGTTGCCCCAGCTCCAAAAAGTATACCAGCTGTCACAGCTCCCTCTGAGAAAGCTCCACTGGCCAAGAAGAGTTCTGCTACTTCACCTCCTGTGTGCCCAGATCCTTCAGCTAAGAATGGTACTAAAGGACCCCTTCCTACAATGGCTCCAGCCCCCCTGACAGTCTCTGCTCAGAAAGCCTCTTCAAAGGCTCCCAAAACCCTTCCTGTTTCTCCATTAAAAAGCAAAGATTCTGCCCATTCCCCAAAGAGCCCTTTGACTCTTCCTCTTGAGTCTGTGACATCTACTCCTCTAGCAACAGTTTCCTCTGAGAAGGTCCTTCCTAAAGCTGGATCAGCATCTATCCCTCCAGCACCCACCCCATCAGTCTCTCTGCCTCTCGCTCCCTCCCCAGTTCCCCCTCTGCTTCCTAAACAGCAATTTCTGCCGTCCTCACCTGGGCTGGTGCTGGAATCACCCTGTAAGCCCTCAGCCCCTGCTGATGAGGATGAGCTGCCGCCTCTGATTCCCCCGGAACCAATCTCGGGGGGACTGCCTTTCCAGTCGGTCCTCGTCAACATGCCCACCCCCAAACCTGCTGGGATCCCTGCCCCAACCCCCTCTGCCAAGCAGCCTGTTCTGAAGAACAACAAGGGTATTTGCCTTGGTTTGCTGTGTGCATGGTGTGTCGCCCACACCCCTCCTGGGGCTACCCACCGTACTAACCCTAGGATGCGCCGCTTTCTCCAGTGTATCTGCTTGTGTTTGGACGTAGAACATAGAACGATAGTTTTAAATGCAAAAGCTCTAGGAATGTGAATCAATCTTGGTTTTCATCACCTCAGATAGTCTGTTTTGTATCATCTTGTATAATATGGTCCAAGCTAACCCTGGATCTGCCATCTTTTTCCCTGAATGATCTGACATTGAAAACCAAGACCTATTAGACCTTTTAATTTGCTCTAATCTCTACCACATAACTAACCTTGTCCCTGGGCCTGGGATTTGCTAAAATGTTGGGAAATACAGAACTATTTGAATTTCTTTTCATGATTTAGATTCAGTGATGACCAGTGCCCAGGGGACTCCCTTTTCAAGACTTTTTTCCTAGCCTGAGAATGGTGCAGGTGTCTGCTTTTTTCTCTCAGTATTTCTCTCTTTATTGATGCTTGGCATTTTGACTGAGATAAACTTAAAATATGTGAATTATATTTGGAAGAAAGGGGAGAGGTCACAGGACAGGCTCTAACAGAGGTGACTGTTAGAACTGTAGGTTGGCAGTCTTTGAGAATCTTCAGGCTATGTTGATGAAACCAAATTGCTAGGGTAAGTGGTTTGAAAACAAGGCTAAATGTGTGTACACAACTGCTTCTGGCCTTCCCCAGCTCAGTGTAAGGATGAGGGGAAAGTGTCCTCCCTGGTCTGCCTCCACAGTGTGATCTTACTGTTTTTTCATTTAAATGTATCTGGAGATAACTTTGTCTGCCATAACCTTTTGGAGATGGTTGGGCTATCGGGTAGAATTTGGAGTTACATAGGTCCTTGGTATTGGCCTGTGCCAAGTGAAGACCTTAAGAGAAAGGAAACAGTTACTCTTTATAAATTGCTTGGCTATAACTAGTAATTACCTCTTATTTCTGGGGCTGGGTCTTTAATGGATGTGTACACACTAGTTTATGGCTGAGTTGGAGGCTGTCAAGCTGACTTCATACAAGTCGGTTGGTTTACATTTAACTTTGTGAGGTCTAGTATAAGCCAGTGACCTCTAGTCCACATAGGCTGTGGTGAGGTGTCTTTTCCTTATAATCTACTGTAAAATAGTAAAAGTTAAATTTGTCATCTCAGGGTCTGGAACAGAATCTGACAGTGATGAATCAGTACCAGAGCTTGAGGAACAGGATTCCACACAGGCAACCACACAGCAAGCCCAGGTGGGTGTTCTCCTACTTGTTGGTCAGAGTACTTGAGTCAAAGAAGCATTGAAGAACAAGGGTTGATCAGAGAAGCTGACTTCAGTATTTGGAACGGTGAACCTTCATAAAGGGAAAACCTCATGGGGATTGTGATATCTAGGCCTTATGTCCCAGTTTACTCATAGCTGTTTTCTTTCTTCAGCTGGCAGCAGCCGCTGAAATTGACGAAGAACCAGTCAGTAAAGCAAAACAGAGCCGGAGTGAAAAGAAGGCACGGAAGGTAAGTTTTTAAGTTATGAACAAGGATTAAAGGTTCTGATGAAGCAGCTTTAGAGAGGGGGAACTGTAATGGTAGAATCATATTTATAGTGATAGAAATTACTATGGCAAAAAAAAAAATCAGGAGTCCTGGAAGCCAATTCTGTATTATCAAGTTAGCCTAGGAAAAGGCTTTGCTTTGTTTTCATTTGTTTTGTTACCTTTTTTCATTTAATTAACATTTAATGTATTACTGGTGTCAGAAGTAGAGGTCAGTGATTCGTCGTTTTTTTTTTTTGTTTTTTTTTTTTTTTAAGATTTTATTTTATCTATTTGAGACCGCACAAGCCAGGAGGAGGGTCAGAGGGAGAGGGAAAAGCAGACTCAGGGAGCCCGATATGGGGCCCGATCCTGTCCTAGGATCGCAACCTGAGCCAAAGGCAGACGTCCAACCGACTAAGCCACCCATGCGCCCCAATTCATCAGTCTTCTGTAATACCCAGTGCTCATTACATCATGTACCCTCCTTAATGTCAACCCAGTTACCCCGTCTCCCTACCCCCCTTCCATTCCAGCAACCCTCAGTTAAGGCTTTACTTTGGATATAGTTATTACTATGTTCTTTACCTCCTAAAGCTATTTCTTTTTTTAAGATATTATTTATTGGGGTGAGAGAATGTGTGCAGGAGCAGGGGAAGAGGTAAAGGGAGAAGCAGAATCCCTGCTAAGTGCAGAGCCTGATGTGTAGGGCTTGATCTTACAACCCTGAGATAAGAGCTGAAATCAAGAGTTGGACATTCAACCGACTGAGCCACCTAGGTTCCCCTGTGAAGCTGCTTCTGGAGAAGTTGAAAACCTGATGTTCTTTTCTATTCCTTAGGCTATGTCCAAACTGGGTCTTCGACAGGTAACAGGGGTTACAAGAGTCACTATCCGGAAATCTAAGAATATCCTCTTTGTCATCACAAAACCAGATGTCTACAAGAGCCCAGCTTCAGATACCTACATAGTTTTTGGGGAAGCCAAGGTAAAAGTTTTCTTGGACTCACTCTAGACCAGGGTTTCTCAACCTCAGCACTATTGATATTCAAGAGTTAGATAATTCTTTGGTGTGAAATTTGAGGTCAGTTAATTCCTTGTTGTGGGAGGGGCCTTCCTGAGTGTTAGAGATGTTTAGCAGCATCCTGCCCAGATGCGATAACCAAAAAAATCTCCAGACATTTGGTAGATGTCCCTGGATGACAAAATTACCTCCCAGTTGAGAATCACTGCTTTAGACCTAAACTAGTTCTCTCTCTACAATGATAACATAATCTTAGGGCAAATAATTTAAAGCTATATAGTAAGTTAACCTGAAATAGCTTTAAAGTAAGAGTTTGGAAAAGATATAAATGATTTATTTCACTTACTGCAGATTGATCTTGTCACATCTGTATTTTCTGCCCTGCAGATCGAGGATTTATCTCAGCAAGCACAACTGGCAGCTGCTGAGAAATTCAAAGTTCAAGGTGAAGCTGTCTCAAACATTCAAGAAAACACACAGACTCCAACTGTACAAGAGGAGAGTGAAGAGGAAGAGGTATATAGGGAAATCTTTTATACTTTTAATCCTCTCCAGATAGTATTTTGTGTTTAAGATTTTATTTATAATATTACATGTAATATATTATTATTTGTAATACAAATTTGTTATTTATCCATGAGAGAGAGGCAGAGGGAGAAGCAGCTTGGGGCTGCTTGGGGTTCAGTCCTAGGACCCCAGGATCGTGACCTGAGCCAAAGGCAGACGCTTAACCGACTGAGCCACCCAGGCACCCAGTATTATCTCGTATTGATGGGTGCGTTCTACATTGCTCTAGGCTCTCGAACTCAATTGACTTAAATAGTTTCTGAGTTATATTAAAGAACCAGATTTAAGAGACTCCTTTCTCCAAAGAACTACCAGAATTTTTCTTTGGGTTATTGTGTTTTTCTTCCTTCTCTTAGGTTGATGAAACCGGTGTAGAGGTTAAGGACATAGAATTGGTCATGTCACAAGCAAATGTGTCAAGAGCAAAGGCAGTCCGAGCCCTGAAGAACAACAGTAATGACATTGTAAATGCTATTATGGTAAGTGTCAAAGCCTTTATTCCTTCTTCAGCCCTGACCAGTTCGGGGTGACTTTATTTTCTGTACTTAAGATCAGCCAGTTTAGGAAGCTTCATTCCAAAGCCTATTCCGAATTACCTCATATTTAGGGGCCTGAATTCCTAATTTGCCTCTAACTACTTCTAATGATCTCTTTTCTTACAGGAATTAACAATGTAACCGTCTGAAAACGAGGACTTTTTTTGGTGTTTCAAAAGAATAACTGCAGCTTGGTTTGAAATTTGTACTGTTTCTATCATTAATAAAGTTATGGCTTCTTGTTGGATGAACTCAGTGGGTGCTTGGTCTCTTTTCCCTCCTTCCACCCACCTGCCCCCCCCAAAAAAAAAGAAAAACAAACTTGAAGTCTCTAGAAATGAAAACATGTAATTTACCTTAAGGCCTCAGCTTGAGTTTGAGAAGGTTTAGTGCTGCAGATTCCTCACTTAAGATGTCAGTCTTTTCATCTCTTTTTGTGTGTGTATGTGTGGTTTAGGTTTTATTTCTGTGTGTGTGGGGGGGGGGTTTAGGTTTTATTTCTTTTTTTTTTTTTTTTTTTTTTAATTTTTTCATCTCATTAAAGATACTATACTAGGCTGTCTGTTAGAACTTCCTTGTGTTAAGAGTTTAAAACTTAAATGTAAGGTTTTTCCTTTCCATATTCTTTCCCACATGTTAACTGTTAGCAAATCGTCTTCTATATTTAATAATCATCAGCCTCTTTTCTGGCCTACAGTCCTTGAATATATATATATGGGACCTCATCTGGCCTCTGGAAAGCAGTTCACAATGGTTACATCTTGATATGTAGGAGCTTGGTACAGGGTTGGAGAGGGTAGGGTGCATAATTAATATGGATGAAAAGACTGCACTTTGTACAAAATGCAGAGGTATGTCATGAAAGGAGTTTTTGACTGTTGTATACAGTATAAACTCTCTGCTGTCAGGCATACACTATAGAAACATTTTAATGTACAAAATAAATTATGATTAGGGTAGCCAT
Source organism: Lontra canadensis (assembly GCF_010015895.1). Lineage (NCBI taxonomy): Eukaryota > Metazoa > Chordata > Mammalia > Carnivora > Mustelidae > Lontra > Lontra canadensis. The sequence continues at coordinate 1,465,133 of NW_022631047.1, read as the reverse complement.
AATTATGCTAGGACAATAAGTGGAAAATGAGGCAAACTAATAAACAATGATTAGCCAGTGAATGAAAAATACACATAACTCCATAGAAGTCCTAGGAGAAGAGTAAAGCGTCTGAGTTTGGGTTGTTAGAAAATGGTTTGGGGGAAAAGCAGAAGACTAAAATTTGGAAATGGGAAGGCTAAAAGTAAACATAGAGGTAAGAATCTTAAATAAGTGATAATACACCTGCAAGGAATGTTAAGATGGGAATGGATCAGACTAACATGGTAGAAGGCATTGGAGACTAAAGAAGTTTAGCCATTTCTGTTCCTGAGTTTTTTTAGGTTTATTTAATCTCTTCACCATGAGCCTCAAACTCAAAACCCCGAGGTCAACAGTGATACGCTGCTCCGACTGAGCCAGCCAGGTGCCCTTGAATAGTGTTTTAACAGATGTGAGTGAAAGTTGAGGACCAAAAAAGTTAAATGACTTCCTCCAAGGACAGCTACTCTCTAAGTAGGGTCTTTTCATTGTGGTAGGCTGTATTAGTAAGAAGTGGTAGACTATCTGGAGAACCACAAGTTGACATCTGGCTGAGATTGATGACCTGCTTCCATTTTACCAGGGTAGAACAGTACAGTTGCTGAACAGAACTTCTCAAGGCTGGGATTCCTGGGTGGCTCGGTTGGTTAGGTATCTGCCTTCACGGGTCAAGATCCCAGGGTCGTGGGATCAACTTACATGTCAGGCTCCTTGCTCAGCAGGGAACTTGCTTCTCTGCCTGCTGCTCCCCCTGCTTGTGCATGCTCTCTCGCTCGCTCGATTTCTCTGACAAAATACTTTAAAAGTTTTTTTTTTTAAAAGGAATGTACAACTAACTTTCTCTATCACAGAATGATAAAATTTTTGGTTCTCAAATTAGGGAATGTATAGGATGAGCAAATTTTTTTAATTACTTTCCTCGTTCTTAAAATGATTAAGTCTTCATTCAAATACTCAATAGACTTTTTTTTTTTTTTGAAAGATTTTATTTATTTGAGAGCAGAGGCAAAGAGAGGACCAGTGGAGGGTAGGGTCAGAGGGAGAGGGAGAAGCAGACTTGGTGCTGAGCAGGGACCCTTGATCCCAGGAGCCCCAAGATCATGACCTGAGCCGTAGGCACATGCTAAACCAACTGAGCCACCCAGGTACCCCTAAATAGACTATTTAACAATGATATTTTAAGTAACCTCTGACCTCATCTGTCAAAAAAGGGGGGGGCACCTGGGTGGCTCAGTGGGCTAAAGCCTCTGCCTTAAGCTCAGGCTGTGATCCCAGGGTCCTGGGATCAAGCCCCACATCCAGCTCTCTGCTCAGCAGGGAGCCTGCTTCCCCCTCTCTGCCTGCCTCTCTGCCTACTTGTGATCTATCAAATAAATAAATAAAATCTTAAAAAAAAAAAAAAAAAAAAACACCTGATAACCCCAAAACATACAGGACTGTTAGAAGCATTTTGCTAAGAATCTGTGAAACTGGCACTGGTTATTTACTGAATGACCATTCTGATTTCTAAAGGGGAAAGAAAACAGTAGGCCAATTTAGTTAGCCTCTCTGTCTCTCCATGTTTCTACTTTAGCAGATTTTCTTTTTATTTGGGAAATAAACTTCAGACATGCAGGTAAGAACTGTATGTGTACCTGTCATTCAGCTGTTTTATTTTTTTAGAAATTAAACCATACAGATAGGTACAGAGACCCCTTTATATCCTTCCTCAGACCGATTTCCCTCCCTCAGAGATACCACTGTCATGAACTAGTGTTTTATAATTTCTGTATGTAAGTTGATATTCTCTCAATACGTTTTTATGTACCCAAAGCATTTAGTGATCTACAGACTTTTAAAACTTTAAACAAAACTGTACATTATATATCATCCTGCAAATTTCTTTTCACTTCAACTTTGTTCCCATGATTTATCTATGATAGAGGTAGCTCTGTTCATTCTCTTTCCAGACCACAGTAGTGTGGCTTGTATCTGTACCTTTCCACGAAATGGCTTTCAGGTTCACCTAGTTGATAATTCCAGTGGGCATTTATGCATAGTCACATTTGTCTTTTAGTCTCCTTAACATCCCTTTGGTTTCTCATAAATTTGTTTGATCTTTTTTCAAGATCCACAAAATGACTTCCATTATCTGTCTGCCTTGTCAAAATTTTCCTTTGTGTTTTCCCAGTTAACACAGCTCATGAATGACACAGTTGTCCATTTGGTTGTATAAAAAAGAAACCTAGTCTTTCCAACAGATGGTGTTGGAAAAGCACATGGAAAAGAATGAAGTTGGATTCTTGATACCAAATACAGAAACTAACTACAAAAGATGTAAGACCTAAAATCATAAAACTCTAAGAAGAAAACAGGAGGAAAGCTTCATGCTTTTGATTTGCCAATGATTTTATGTGATACCAGAAGCATAGGCAACAAAGTATGTAGGAGTGCCTGGCCAGCTCAGTCAGAAGAGCATATGACTCTTGATCTAAGGGTGGTAAGTTCAAGCCTCATGTTATGTATAGAGATTACTTGAAAAAAAAAAAAAAAAAAAAAAAAAAAAAGGTAGTGTGGCTCAGTCGGTTAAGCTTAGTCTGCCTTTGGCTCAGGTCATGATCCTGGGAGTCCTGGGATTGAGCCCCACGTTGTGCTTCTTGCTCGGCAAATGACCTCTCCCTTTCTTTCACAAATAAGTAAAATCTTACTAAAAAAGAAAAGGACAACCTACAGATTGTGAGGAAATATTTGTAAAGGACCTATCTTGGTGAGGGGATAGTATCCAGAATATATAAAGAACCTATAGGGGTGCCTGGGTGGCTCAGCTGTTAAGCGTCTGCCTTCGGCTCAGGTTGTGATCCCGGGGTCCTGGGATCCAGCCCCACATCGGGCTCCCCACTCAGCGGGGAGCCTGCTTCTCCACAACTCTTAACACTCCCCTTGCTTGTGTTCCCTCTTTCTATGTCAAATAAATAAAATCCTTAAAAAAAAACTATAGATCAACAACAAAATAAGGACATTAAGCTATATAAAGTAAGCTATATAAAAATAAGCCAGGGGGCACCTGGGTGGCTCAGTGGGTTAAGCCTCTGCCTTCGGCTCAGGTCATGATCTCAGGGTCCTGGGATCGAGCCCCGCATCGGGCTCTCTGCTCAGCAGGGAGCCTGCTTCCTGCTCTCTCTCTCTCTGCCTGCCTCTCTGCATACTTGTGGTCTCTGTCCGTCAAATAAATAAATAAAATTTTAAAAATAAATAAATAAATAAATAAATAAAATAAAATAAAAATAAGCCAGTCACAAAAAGATAAGGATTGTATGATTCCACTTATATAAGGTACCTAGATTAGAGTCAAATTCATAAGAGACAGAAATAGAATGGTGTTTGCGAGGGGTCGGAGGAAGGAGAGGAAGAATTAATGTTTAATGGGGACAGAATTTCAGTTGGGGAAGATGAAAAAGTTCTGAAGATAGATGGTGAGGGTTACACAACAATGTGGATATACTTAATCTCACCAAACTATAGACTTAAAAAATGGTTAAGATGGTAACCATTTATGATAAATGCCTAGTTGGGGTTTTTTTTTTTAGATTTTTTTATTTTTGGGTAATCTGTACACACAACATGGAGATTGAACTTAACGACCCTAAGATCAAGAGTCGCACACTCTACTGACTGGGCCAGCCAGGTGCCTCTATGTTAAGTGTATTTTTAAAAAATTATTTTAAGGGAAGAAAAGAAACCTCCATGTCAAACTAATCCTGTCACAGGCTCCCTTCACAGCTGTTCCTACAATTTTTACTTTCTAAATATTCTGTGTCTATTCCCCCTCTTCATTCCTAAAGCAACTGCCTTAATCGAAAACCACGTGAGGGGTGGGCGCCTGGGTGGCTCAGTGGGTTAAAGCCTCTGCTTTCGGTTCAGGTCATGATCCCAGGGTCCTGGGATCAAGCCCCACATCCGGCTCTCTGCTTGGTGGGGAGCCTGCTTCCCTTCCTCTCTTTCTGCCTGCTTGTGATCTCTGTCTGTCAAATAAATAAATAAAATCTTTAAAAATAAATAAATAAAAGAAAACCACCTGAGGGGTGGGCACCTGGGTGGTTCGGTCAGTTAAGTGACCGAAGCTTGATGTCAGCTCAGGTCATGATCTCAGGGTCGTGGGATCAAGCCCTGCATTGGGCTCTCTGCGCAGCGGGAGAGATTGAGATTCCCTCTCTCTGTCCCCCGCTTGCTCACTCGCTCTCGCCCTCTCAAATAAATAAGTAAATCTTAAGGAAGGGAGGGAGAGAGGGGGGAAGAAAAAGGAAGGAAAGAAGGAAGAAAGGAAAGAAACAAAAAAAAAACCTGAGCATAGTTCCCTAATTGTTCTTCTACACTGCACTAAGAATCCCTCTACACTTGCGCTTGCCTCTTGCCTCCATAAAGTGGCTTCTCCCAAGGTGCCTGGGTGAGTCAGTCAGTTAAGCTCCTGAATCTTGATTTTGAGGAGGGTCATGATCTCAGAATCCTGGGATCAAGTCCCAAGTTGGGCTCCACACTGAGTTGGAGTCTGCTTGGGATTCTCTGTCTCCCTCTCCCCCTGCTTACGTTCTCAGTATCTAAATAAATAAAACTTAGAAAGTAAAATCCTCTCCCACTTAAAGCTCTGTTGAATAAAGCAGCAACTTTAAAACTTTGGTCATGGGGCGCCTGGGTGGCTCAGTGGGTTAAGCCTCTGCCTTCTGCTCAGGTCATGATCTCGGGGTCCTGGGATCGAGTCCCGCATCAGGCTCTCTGCTCATCAGGGAGCCTGCTTCCCTCTCTCTCTCTGCCTGCCTCTCTGTCTACTTGTGATCTCTGTCTGTCAAATAAATAAATAAAATCTTAAAAAAAAAAAAAAAAACTTTAGTCATGAAATCCTTTGTTCAATATGTCTTAATTAAAATTCTTGGGGCACCTCGGTGGCTCAGTGGGGTAAGCCTCTGCCTTCTGCTCAGGTCATGATCTCAGGGTCCTGAGATCGAGCCCCACATTCGGGTTCTCTGCTCAGTGGGGAGCCTGGTTCCCTTCCTGCCTCTCTGCCTCTATGCCTACTTATGATCTCTGTCAAATAAATAAAATCTTAAAAAAAAAGAAAAAAGAAAACAAATGGGAATCCATATTTGTTCAATAAATCCTTCAATTCCTACCATTAGCTACACATTAAGAATCCAACAGAGAATAAGACATGGATCTGCCCTCCCAGAAATTAGTCTGATGGGAAAGGCAAATAACATTCTAAATTCCTTAACTTGGTCTCCATGTATTTCTCTACACATCTCTAAACCTATTCATTTAGGGAGTATTTATTCAGCATTGGAGCAGCCTATAGATTTTCATTCATTTTTTTTATCTCAAGGAGTAAGGTATTTCAGCATTTTTGTTTATTTCATTTTGTTGATTTCTTTTCAGGGTTTCATGGATAAGTGTGGTTTGAGAATTTTAGCTGAAATATAATACTATAATTATTGATATGGTAATAAATCAAGTTGATGTATCTGGTTATAGCATAACATTAAGGAAGGATATTTAGACTCAATCTTTAACTTAAAAGGTTAATGTTTTTGGAATGCAAACTGGTGCAGCTGCCCTGGAGAACACTATGGAGGCTCCTCCGATTGTTTAAAATACAACTACTCTACTGTCCATCAATTGCATACAGGGTATTTACCCAAAGGACATAAAATACGGATTCAAAAGAATACATGCACCCAATGTCTATAGAAGCATTATCAACAATAACCAAACTGTGGAGCGAGCCCATATGTCCTTCGACTGTTGAATGGATAAAGAAGATGTGGTACACACACACACACACAGCACATTCATATATGTGAATATTATATAACGGAATTTTACTCAGCCATCAAAAAGAATGAAATCTTGCCATTTGCGACAATATGGATGGGGCTAGACTGTATTATGTTAAGTGAAATAAGTCAGAAAAGACAATATGATCTCACTTATATGTGGAATTTAAGAAAGAAAACAGATCAACATATGGGAAGGGGGAAAAGAAAAAAGGAGAGAGGGACAAAAGGCATAAGAGGCTCTTAATGATGGAGAGCAAACTGAGTTGTTGGAGGGAAGTGGGGGGGTGGGCTAAATGGGTAATGAGTATTAAGGGGGGCACTTGTGATGAGCACTGGGTGTTAATATGTAAGTAATGAATCACTGAATTCTACTCCAGAAACCACTATTGCACTGTACATTAACTACCTAGAATTTTAAAAAAAAAAAGATTAATGCTTTATAGTTTCTTGATGACACTACATATAGATGCAGACCCTTTTTAATGTATCTATTTTAGTGGAACTGGAGCACATGGGTGGCTCAGTCACTAAGTGTCTGCCTTCAGCTCAGGTCATGATCCCAGGGTCCTGGGATCAAGCCCTACATTGGGCTCCCTAGTCTGCGGGAAGCCTGCTTCTCCCTTCCCCACTCCCACTGCTTGTGTTCCCTCTCTCATTGTCTCTCTCTCTCTCTCTCTCTCTCTCAAATAGATAAATACAATCTTTAAAAAAAATATTTTAGTGGAACTAATTCAAGAACAATTGAAAACAATTATGATATGACATATAATTTCTGAGCATTGTCCATAGTATAGTCCTGGTCATGTAGATATCAGGGTTGTTTGATTTAATCATCCAAGAATGGCTTCCATTTTCAGGCCTAGGGAAGGAATGGCTCATGAGTGTAAGACATCTTCTGATGAAATTAGTATTCACATGCTATTTCTATAGGTAAAACAACTCAGCTGTGAACCTTTTTTTTTTTTTTAAGATTTTATTTATTTATTTGACAGAGACCACAAGTAGGCAGAGAGGCAGGCAGAGACAGGAAGGAAAGCAGGCTCCCTGCCGAGCAGAGAGCATGATGCAGAGCTCGATCCAAGCCCAAGGCAGAGGCCTTAACCCACTGAGCCACCCAGGCACCCCATCAGCTGTGAACTTCTAAGACCCCTCCTCCACTGCTGTCATCCAGTCTGGTGATAGAACTAAGCAAATATTACACAAATTGTTGAAACTTTAAATATTTATTATAAAGGAACAGGTATTGGCCTCTCACTTACACTTTATGTTCCAGTTCCCAAATACATAAAACTGTTTAATTAAAACAAGCTGTTTTAGGGGCGCCTGGGTGGCTCGGTGGGTTAAGCCGCTGCCTTCAGCTCAGGTCATGATCTCAGGGTCCTGGGATCGAGTCCCGCGTCGGGCTCCCTGCTCAGCAGGGAGCCTGCTTCCCGCCCCCCTCTCTCTGCCTGCCTCTCCATCTACTTGTGATCTCTCTCTGTCAAATAAATAAATAAATCTTTTAAAAAAAAAAATAAATAAATAAAACAAGCTGTTTTATTTTGCAATCCTCCGCCTATGTTCTTTCCTAAAATATTCTCATACCTTGTCCCTGGCATACTTTTGCCCTTAATCATCTATACCAGGAGTGATAAAACGATCAGCCCACAAAAATGTTTAATTAGTATGAAGATATTTAAATATAGTATTTGGATTTTACTGCTTTTACATTTGGCCTTTCTAGAGTGCTTTAGGCTTTATATTTTCTTGCCTGGTAGCTACGCACACATACATGCATGCCTGGCTCCTGAAGATTGGGGTCCATACTCCAGTGAGAACTCCTTGTGAAAATGGAGTTCATTGGTTTTTGTATTCCTAATACATGTCCCATAATAGGGCCCAAATATTTTTTTTAATATTTATTATTTATATTTATTATTTAATATTTATTTAATACCGAGGTCTACCTCGGTAAAAGTTCGGTGTGTATCTGAAAAGAGTGTGTATTCTGGTGTGGTTAGGTGGAGTGTTCTATAAATGTGAATTAGGTTAAGTCAACTGGTAATGTTGTTCAAGTCTTTTGTATCTGTACTAATTTTTAGTCTCCTTATTCTATCAATTATTGAAAGCAGGATGTTAAAAACTACTTTTTAAAGATTTTGTTTATTTATTTGACAGAAAGAGCTTGAGCACAAGCAGGGGAAGTGGCAGAGGGAGAGGGAAAAGCAGGCTTCCTGCTGAACAGGGAGCGGGATGCAGGACTTGATCCCAGGACCTTGGGATCATGACCCGAGCTGAAGGCAGGACCTTAACCAACTGAGCCACGCAGGCGCCCGACACTGAAGCTTTTAGGTAAATGAAGTGTTAAGTTCCATCCCTAAGGACATAGGCCATAGATCTTGATAGATTTTAACTGGAAATCTTTTGTGTTTTATGATTTCATGTACTATTACCATTTCTTAAAAGCATGAAAAGCATTTTGATTATTTCAGCTCACCCACAACATCACTATTTTCAGCAATGAGAGCCCATCCCTAACATCCATTATTCCAATTAACAATCCATTAATGTCTCCAATATAAATTAGTTTCCAGGGGCGCCTGGGTGGCTCAGTGGGTTAAAGCCTCTGCCTTCGGCTCGGGTCATGATCCCGGAGTCCTGGGATCGAGCCCCACATCGGGCGCTCTGCTCAGCAGGGAGCCTGCTTCCTCCTCTCTTTCTGCCTGCTTCTCTGCCTGCTTGTGATCTCTGTCTGTCAAATAAATAAATAAATAAAATCTTTTTTAAAAAATTTAAAAAAATAAATTAGTTTCTGTCATTCATTGGTTTAATAAGCAAAATATCTAATGGTGATTAGAATTAAGAGGACTGAAGGGCTTCTAGCAATCCCTCTGGCATGTGAATCCCAATTAGAATGCTAGTTGCACCTAGAGTATAATTTTTAACCTAACATAACCATAATATTTTACTCTCTCTACTGAAATATTTTAAACTAAATTATAGATATTGTAACACCAGATTCAAATACCAATTCTGCCACTTAATAGCTATGTGGTATTGGGTATGAATTTAATTTGATCCCCTTGAAACTCAGTTTCTTACATGTAAATTAGGGATAATACCTGGCAGAATGGTGAGAATTATATAATGGATATGAAAGGGCAATATAAACTCTGAAACAGTCTACAAATTTTAGGTATTATTATTCGATAATAGCACCTCAAATATAAGTTAGGTTCTGTTGAGTTCCTCTGAGGATTTGTTCATGATATGCAAGGTTAGGTAATCTCTAATGTTCACCTACTGAAAATATCACAGTTTTGATAATCTCTTTGCTTGTCTACAAAGACAGGGAGAAAAGCAAAATAAGTAAGTTATGAGGTCCTCAACCCAGAAGGCCAAAATAATTACCTTAGACTGGCACTGGGGCCATAACCCTCCCCGACAGTATCCTAGTGGAAGATTCTCTATCATATGAGGGCAGACTTACTAGATTTAATAAGAATAATATTTATCCAGTGTTTATTAGATTCCAGGCTAAATATATTATCTTATTTAATCCCAATAATAACCCAATAAAGTAGGTATTTTTTTAAAAGATTTTATTTTTTTATTTGACAGAGTTCACAAGTAGGCAGAGAGGCCGGCAGAGAGAGAGGGAGGAAGCAGGCTCTCTGCTGGGCAGGGAACCTGATGCGGTGCTCGATCCCAGGACCCTGGAATCATGACCTGAGCCAAAGGCAGACGTTTTACTGACTGAGCCACCCAGGCACCCCTCGAGCAGTTTTTCTTAACCTATATTCTAAATAGAACAGTTCATATATAAATACTGTATCTATATGTATATCTATATATTCTGTACAACATATATATGAATTTTCCCTCACATCCTGGGCTTAAGAACAAGGGGGCGGACAAAATGCATGATGCTGCCATCCTTTACTAAAAACAAACATATATTCACATTCATTCATTTATACATTCAGCTAGCTTTTCAGGGGAAATTCAAGAGTATTAACCAGAAAAGCATTGTAGAAGAATACCTATACTGTTTTTTCCCTCTTTCATCTCGTTTCTCCTCTTTTCTCAACTTCAAATTCTTTTCCCTCTTTTTAGTTTTCTCTTTCCTCACGTGTAATAGATTATCTGCAAAGATGATGACCAGCAGAACTCCTCCCATTCCTACATATGCCTGCTGCTTTTCTCATCAAGAGGTGGCATTTATTTCCCCACCCCTTGAATCTGGACTGCCCTTGTTACTTGCTTTAACCATGAGAATATAGTGGAAACAAAACTGTGACAATTTGAGAGTCGGGACTCAAAAGACACTTGGTAGTTTTTACTTTTCACTTTATTGGAGCTTTGTAGCAAAGTCCAGCTATCCTGCTGGAGAGATTATGTGGAGAGGAAAGTGCCAGCCAACAGCAGACACCTACTGACCAATGTGGGAGGCCATATTGGATCATTCAGACTTAGTCAAGCCTCTAGATGCCAGTCACATGAGTGACCCCAGCTGATACCACATGGAGCAGAAAAGCCACACATCTGTGGCCAGCCAACACACAAAATAATAATAAAAAATTGTAAAGCCACACTGTGGTGGTTTGTTATGCAGCAAAGGCTATTTATTTGCAATATGATGGGTCAGAAACATTTAGATAGAATAGCTAGTCATATCCTTCAGAGATGTCTTCACTTAAAGAAAGGACTGTTTTTGTGGTATCTGCAAAAGAGCTGGAAGCAGAAGTATGTGGCAGATTTGAGTTTGTCTTATCCAATTCTAGATCAACTAGCTTAAAGAAAACTAGATACTAAGATCTTTCATTGTTTTTTCTGACCACAGTAAGAAAACATGAGTGTGTCTCATTTCGTCCATTATTACATGTTTTGGACTTGAGCCAAATAGGAAAACAGGTTCTCTGACATAAACATCTTCCTCCTTGAATTTGTCTTTAAGGTGCAAAGAAGCCTACACTGACAGGATGGAGAATATACCAAAATATCAGCTTCTTAGGAGTTGTACAGAGAACTGTAGTCAATTCGCAACTGTCCATGTAATGGAAGTTAAAGCCAATAAAATATAGTTTAAAACTTATCTGCAGAAAACATTTTATTTGGGAATATACTGAGGTTCACTTTTCTCATTATATTTTACCCATGGCCTGTTAATAAATTTGACATCTCATTCCCCACCAAGCCCAATAGGGAAAGAAGGCCCTAAACTATTAGGGAAACAAACATGTTTGTTGTTTTATTTTATTTTACTTTATTTTAAGTAAGTTCCATCCCCAATGTGGAGCCCAACACAGGGCCTGAACTCATGACCCTCAGATGAAAACCTGAACTGAGACCAACAATCAGACGCTTAACCAACTGAGCCACCCAGGCATGGCCAACAACAAAAAAATTGAATTAAAATTGTCTCAACAGGGGCACCTGGGTGGCTCAGTGGGTTAAAGCCTCTGCCTTTGGCTCAGGTCATGATCTCAGGGTCCTGGGATCGAGCCCCGCATCAAGCTCTCTGCTCAGTGGGGACCTGCTTCCCCCACCTCTCTGCCTGCCTCTCTGCCTACTTGTGATCTCTCTCTCTGTCAAATAAATAAAATAAAATCTTTAAAAAATAAATAAATAAAAATAAAATTGTTTCAACAATAAAATTTAAGCACTGAGTAGACAGTGGCAACTCTACGAGTTATCTCGTGATTTAGAATGTGACAAAATCAAGGTACAAAATTTCTCTCTTTCTCCTCTCCCCTACCCAGGAATGTAAGAAATTGAGAGTTGCTTCTCATGAAGTAGAGGAAAGGAGGCTGAAGGAAAGAAAAACCTAAAGGTGATCTTTAAATACTAATCTTTAAATACAAAGGAGAAGCATCGACTTTGTTTCCAAAGACAGAATGTGAAGAGGAAATATGGTGATGGAAGTAGGTAGATTCAAATGGTTCTTTTCAAAAAATGGATTCTCACTTCTGTGAGGGAGTTACAGTAGGCATAGGAAAACGTGAGATTACTTACTTGATTTCTTCATGTGTAAGAATTGTTTGGTAGGGACACCTGGGTGGCTCAGTGGGTTAAAGCCTCTGCCTTCGGCTCAGGTCATGATCTCAGGGCCCTGGGATGGAGCCCCATGTTGGGCTCTCTGCTCAGCGGGGGGCCTGCTCCCCCCGCCCCCGCCTGCCTTTCTGCCTACTTGTGATCTCTGTCAAATAAATAAATAATATTTTAAAAAAATAGTCTTTAGGGCGCCTGGGTGGCTCAGTGGGTTAAGCCGCTGCCTTCGGCTCAGGTCATGATCTCAGGGTCCTGGGATCGAGTCCCGCATCGGGCTCTCTGCTCAGCAGGGAGCCTGCTTCCTCCTCTCTCTCTGCCTGCCTCTCTGCTTACTTGTGATCTCTCTCTGTCAAATAAATAAATAAAATCTTAAAAAGGAAAAAAAAAAAACTTTAAAAAAATAGTCTTTAAAAAAAAAGAATTGTTTTGTATACATATACATTCTTTTTCTTTTTTTTTTTTTAAGATTTTATTTATTTATTTGACAGACAGAGATCACAAGTAGGCAGAGAGGCAGGCAGAGAGAGAGGAGAAAGCAGGCTCCCCGCTGAGCAGAGACCGCTCCCCCACGCCCCATGCAGGGCTCGATCCCAGGACTCTGGGATCACGACGTGGGCCAAAGGCAGAGGCCTTAACCCACTGAGCCACCCAGGTGCCCCCTTGTCTTTATTTTAAACAACAAAATATGAAATTTATTTGCTCCCTGACTCAACTCTCCAACATACAGTTGGCCAAGAGCAGTTAGCAACTTTCATCCTTAATTTGTATCATTTAGGAGCTGCCACTTTCCCAGCCAAGCTCGCCAGTTGGATCTAGGCGGTGGCTGCCTCTTTAACGCCAAATTATACCAAAATGGAAAGGCAGAGAAGATCTGACTTGATGATTTCTAAGAACTGGATCGATTAATAGGTGGGACTACACAGGTACCTCTTGGGACAAGAGGTCAAAGTCTGTCAAATAAATAAATAAAATCTTTAAAAAAATTAAAAAATAAAATAAAATAAGGACAAGGATGGTGGTGAGCAATTCACATCTCCAGCAGTAAGAGTCACTTGGGACCTAACAATAAAAACTCTTGACTTCCTCCCCACTGAGCATTTCTGGTTATTTTTATATTGCCCAAATAGCTCAGGAAAGCCTCCACAAAAATTGCAGGGAGAAACCACAATGCTGGGAAATGAACAGTTCCATTAAAATGGGGATTACTTTAATTGGGTACAACTTCGGTTTCTTTACCCAGGGGATACCGTAGCCAGATGCTAAGACTGGGCAGTCATTTTTAACTCTATCTTATTTTTTAAAAAGGTGGGGGGCGCCTGGGTGGCTCAGTGGGTTAAGCCTCTGCCTTCGGTTCAGGTCATGGTCTCAGGGTGCTGGGATTGAGCCTAGCATTGGGCTCCCTGCTTAGCAGGGAACCTGTTTCCCCCTCTCTCTTTGCCTGCCTCTCTGCCTACTTGTGATCTCTCTCTCTGTCAAATAAATAAATAAACAAAATCATTTTTTTAAATGGGTAAAATAGTAAATTAAAAAAAAAAAAGTCTTTCTTTGCTCCTACTCTTGTCCCAGGAAGTGTGAAGAACATCAAATACGGAACACCTAGGCAGACACGTGAAACCTCCTACTGTCCTATGACAGTACCTATGTATTTGCAGGAGGATACGGGACCTTGAAAAAGCCATAAAAAGAGGACCTAGAAATGGAGTAGCTGGGATTTACACAAGCCTCTGCCCCTAATTACCCCAAAGCTCTTCTGCTATGCTTTCTCTTCCCCCTTGAAAATGAAAACTACAAATTTTGAAGTTGTGAAGTAGCTTTCCCAACTTCCATCTCAGAGAAGGACATGGTAACCTCCCAAGAATTACAATATATTCTATATTAAAGCTACCACAGAGGGATGCCTGGGCAGCTGTCAGTTAAGTGGCCGCATTCAGTTCGGGTCATGATCCCAGTCTCCTGGGATCGAGTCCTTGCTTCTCCCTCTGCCTCTGCCTGCCACTCTGCCTGCCTGTGTGCTCTCTCTGACAAATAAATAAAAATAAAACCTTTAAAAAAAAAAACCTACTACAGAAATGCAGAAAACTATTGATAGGATCTAATTTACAATGGGACATAAAACAATACTTCCCATCCTCTAACCCTTCCATACACAGCATATTCTCTTGCCTAGGCAAACAGAGGAGAATAATTTTACCTTTAAAAAACTATGAAGAGGGGGGCCTCCTGGGTGGCTCAGTGGGTTAAAGCCTCTGCCTTCAGCTCAGGTCATGATCCCAGGGTCCTGGGATCGAGCCCCACATTGGGCTTCCTGCTCGGTGGGGAGCCTGCTTCCCCACCCCTCTCGGCCTGCCTCTCTGCCTACTTGTGATTTCTGTCAAATAAATAAACAAAATCTTTAAAAAAAAAAAAAAAAACTATGAGGAGGGGCGTCTGGGGGGCTAGTTCAACTTTTGATTTTGACTCAGGTCCTGATCTCAGGGTCATTAAGTCAGCCCAGGAGCCTGGTTAAGATTCTCTCCCTCTGCTCTCCCCCCACCCTGAACATAGCACACCTGAAGCTCTCTTTTTAAAAAAAAAAAAAAAAGGAAGAAAGAAAAGAAAAGAAACTATGAGGAAATAAGACTACTAGAGTAGGGCTAACAATGGAGTTTGGATCTTCAAGTTTCTTGGAGGCTTCCAGGCTACTATGGAGAACTCTGGGTAGGGTCCAGAGAAGAGGGAATAGGGACCTGACTCCTTAGGATTTTCTGTAGGATTTAAGCAATGAGGTAAAGATCACTAAAGTTTTCTATATAGAAAACTCACTGGGGTAGGAAAGGAAATAAAGATTTACTCTTTCAACAATATTGTACTTTTATTTGACTGGCAGGTCCCTGCTGTTACATCTTCTCAGGAACCTTTGGATTATATACAACAGCAATAGATGAGAGCCCCCTCAAACCTCAAGAGGGTGCTGCCATGATGGAGATAGAAAGTTTGGATCCCTGCCTCAAGGAATTCAAGGGCTTTTGTTTTGTTTTGTTTGGAGGCAGGTATAAAAGACAAGTACATTAATAACATTACTAACTAGTAGTACAAGGTTTTTGGGTTTTTTTAAGATTTATTTGATAGACGGAGAACACAAGTGGGCAGAGAGGAAGGCAGAGACAGAGAGAGGGGGAAACAGGCTCCCCGCTGAGCAGAGAGCCCAATGCAGGGCTCGATCCCAGGACCCTGGGATCATGACTTGAGCCGAAGGCAAAGGCTTTAACCCACTGAGCCACCCAGGTGCCCCGGTAGTACAAGTTTTTTACTTGTAAATACACATACACATATACACTCAGTCCCCATTCACAGATTCCACATCTGTAAATTCCTGATCATCCACAGACATGCAGAGAGCAGTGAAAAACCTGATGCCTGATGGGCACATATCCAGCTGCGGTACAATTGTCTTCTTTCAGCTTTCAAACTGTTAACATGTTTTTATTGTCTAGTTACACATTTTTTTGCATTTTCTTTATTTCACTGTTTAAAGTAGCCCTCATGTGTACTGAAGTGCTGTGTAGGTTTCCTAGGTGCAAGAAGGTTGTGACATGCCTCATGGAGAAAATACATGTGGTAGGTAAGCTGTGTTCAGGCTTTTTCCCCCCCTGCCACCAGCACTTTATTATGCAGCAGTCATAACAGCATCAGCGACAGTCCCCATGTCACCTTCCACTTATCCAGGGGTCCACTGGTCTTTTTCATGTTTGAGTATCAGATGCCAAGTTCTGCTAAGGCCTTCTGATCTCTTTTTTCTTTTTTTTTTTTTTTAAGATTTTATTTATTTATTTGACAGAGAGAGAGATCACAAGTAAGCAGAGAGGCAGGCAGAGAGAGAGGGGAGGAATCAGGCTCCCTGTGGAGCAGAGAGCCCACTGCGGGGCTCAATCCCAGGACCCTGGGACCATGACCTGAGCTGAAGGCAGAGGCTTTACCCACTGAGCCACCCAGGTGCCCCTGATCTCTTTTTTCTTAAGTGTAAAGCTGGGCTTATAATAATCTGAGTCTCAGAATTGATACTTGTCTCTTAATTGGTGATGATGAGGAACACTGATAGCAGCAGAGCTCCCGGGGGATAAGAGGGGGGGATACAGAGGGTATCCCAAGGACATGTGGGGGTGGGGAATGTAGGGACAGAGTCATTTGTTCATCTTTTACACTGCAAACAGGTCCAAGGACTTGAGGTAGGCCTGACGCTGGGCCACAGCTGCTGGAATGAAGTGGCCACCAGAGTGGGTGAGGATAACAGCTCCGGTGAATCGGCTAGCCAGTTGCTGGCTGTGAATTCAATGTTAATGTACCAACAAAATATATTAAATAAGGTATCTTTAAGCAGAAATACATATAAAACAAGGTTATATATGAATCAATGACAAAATGTGACTAGAAGCTTTTAGAAACCTAACCTGTATTTCTCCTAGGAGCAATGGTTCAGTTTTCACTAAACCAGTGTTCATGGTGACTTTACAGAACATAACTACTATAATGAGAATCCACTGTGTGTGTGTGTGTGTGTGTGTGTGTATAAACCAATAAGGTATTGTGATTAAGAAAGTTAGGCAACCACTAGCGATGAAGGGGAGCTTCAAGAATAGAACTTGGGGGACGCCTGGGTGGCTCAGTTGGTTAAGCAGCTGCCTTCGGCTCAGGTCATGATCCCAGGGTCCCAGGATCGAGTCCCACATCGGGCTCCTTGCTTGGCGGGGAGCCTGCTTCTCCCTCTGCCTCTGCCTGCCATTCTGTCTGCCTGTGCTCGCTCTCTCTCTCTCTGACAAATAAATAAATAAAATCTTTAAAAAAAAAAAAAAAAAGAATAGAACTTGGGAAATCACTATAATTTAGAAGAGAGCAGAGAAAGACCAGTCAGTCATAGAGAGTGATAAGAACTAGAAGAGAACCATTTCAAGAAAAAGGAATGGCAGGTAAGACTATGTCAAATGCTTCAATAGATCCAGAGTGGGGACTTAGTAAAAGTCTTTGAATATGGCAACTGATTGACCTTTTTTTAAAACGTTAAACTCTGTGCCAAATGTGGGGCTGGAACTCACCACCCTGAGATCAAGAGTCTCAAGCTGTACTGACTGAACCAGGCGGGGAGAGGAAGAGGGAATCTCAGGCAGACTCTGCACTGAGGGCAGAGCCTGAGGGGGAGCTTGATATCATGATTGAGACCATGACCTGAGCTGAAACCAGGAGTCTGACACTTAGCCAACTGGACCACCCAGACACCTGCTCCCCATCTTTTTACAAATGGTATAACATGTAAAATGTCTATGGGGCGCCTGGGTGGCTCAGTGGGTTGGGCCTCTGTCTTCGGCTCAGGTCATGATCTCGGGATCCTGGGATCGAGTCCCGCATAGGACTCTGCTCAGCGGGGAGCCTGCTTCCCCCTCTCTCTCTGCCTGCCTCTCTGCCTACTTGTGATCTCTGTCAATAAATAAAATCTTTAAAAAATATATGTAAATATGTCTGAGGTAGAGACTATTAGCCACCTATATCAACATCTTTTCATCTTCCTAAGTCATGCCATCTCTGATTTTAGCCTGGCACATAATCCCGTGGATCAAACCCTCCCATTCTCCCAGAGTGACTTCAGATGGATGTAGCCACATGAGTTGTCAACGAGGTACAAGTAGAAAGGTTGTAATAGAGCTTTTGGCAGACTGTTTTAAGAGTGCTGGCAAAACAAAGCAACAAAACAACAAAGAGTGCTGGCATCTCTTCTTTTACTCTTTTCTTTCAATCCTCCAGCCTGCTGACTGAGACATGAATGTGATGATTGGAACTCCACATCTATCTTAGTGAATAAAGACAAGAAGAGTCATAGGGGTAGAGGAGGGGAAAACTTTAAAGAGCCTGAATTCCTGATAATGTTAGACTCTCCATACCATTTCCAGACTGTGTGTATGGGTGTATGTGTGTGTACTTCATTTTTATTTTTCATAATTTTTAAGTGGCACTTAGGAATGTCTTCAATTTCAGTGAACAGAAAGGTAACTCTGGACTATTCCTGCATTCAAAAATTTCTTTCTGCAGCCTCACATTTTGTAAACTTTGGGTTGTTCTAGAGAACTAAAGTTCAGTGCAGTATTTGTATGCTCATCTTAAGCTATTGTGCTTAAAAAAAAAAAAAAAGAAATAAATGGGAATTAAATATTACTTCAGGATCATTTCTCAAATGTGTGAAGTCAAACAGATGAAGCATGTATGGGAATATAGCTAGTATGAAGTTATGACAGACAGCAAATCTAGATATAGAAATAATTTACCAACTATCACATTTATCCCTGTCCTTTCCTCATATTGATGAAAGTTAATAAACATCTGTCTCTGTTAATACTTAATCACTTTTCTTTTTCATGAACATCAAGCAATAAGCTATACATGCTAAACAGAGGACTTAAAAACTTCTTTAGACTTCTTGAGGATTTTCCTGAGGATTTAAAAGCCCTTAAAGTCACCTATATAAAAATATATGTTAGATATTATGTGGGAGTTAGATATTAGCTTATTTCCATGTTGCAGTACCTAACAAACCTGGAAACACAGAACTCAAGTGATCTGAGGTCCTTTGAGGTAAAAACTTTTAAGATTTTATTTATTTTGAGAGAGAGAAAGAGTGAGAAAGAACATAAGTGGGGGGCGGGGACAGAGGAGAGGGAAACACAAAAGACAAATATGACACTCATGAAACTCATGCACCCACAGTATAGCATCAGTACTATTAAAAATTTCTTTGTTGCCAACGGAATCAGGTTCAGACTCCTTAAAGAGCCATATTGGGCCCTTCCCGATTTGGCCTGAATCTACCTCACCAGCCTTAAATCTCACCATTCTACTTTACCTACAGTCTCTCCTAAGCTATAGCCACAATAAACTGCACAGATCTCTCAAATTCCATTGCCCCTACTTCAAATATACTATATTTTCTGTCAAGAATATGCTCTTTAAAAAAAAAAAAGATATTTATTTTAATTTTTTTAATTTTAAAAATATTTTATATTTATTTTATTTAAGAGAGAGCATGCATGCATGTGCAACTAGGCACAGAGGCAGAAGAGGAAGGAGAGAACCTCAAGCAGACTGCATGATAAGCATGGAGCCAAGATCATGAAGGCAGACGCTTAACCGACTGAGCCACCCAGGTGCCCCAAATGGTATTTTTTGGTAAAGATTTTGAGTCAGAGAGAGCACAAGCAGGGAGGAGGGGCAGAGGGAGAGGGACAAGCAGGCTTTCCACTGAGCAGGGAGTCTGACAAGGGGTTCAATCCCAGGGCCCTGAGATCATGACCTGACCCAAAGGCAGAGGCTTAACCAACTGAGCTACCCAGGCACCCCAAAATGGTATTTTTAAAAAGATTTTAAAATTTATTTTAGAGAGAGCATGGGGGAGGGGGGTGGAAGAGAGAGAGTCTTAAGCAGATGCCACGCTAAACGTGGAGCCTGACATGGGGTTCAATCTCACGACCGTGAGAGCATCGATGGAGCTGAAACCAAGAGTCAGATGCTTAACTAACTGTGCCACCCAGGTGCACCCAAATGGTATTTTATAGCCCTTATTTCCTAGAAAAGAGAGCATTTAAAAGAATTTCAGGTGAACAACTAAAAAATCAGAAAAAAGTTCCCATTAATTTTGAAACTGATCCTATTTCTCCATTATCCCATATTCCTGCAAGATGCTGAACAAAATGGTGTTAATATTTCTCCAAATCTAATGTCTAATATAGGAGTATACGTATATGTAACCTTCTTCTGGTCACTTCCTACCATATACAATGGAAAGAGCACAATGAAGTGTTGTGGAAAACAGAGTTACCCAAGAACTATATATACTCCCTTCCCTTTCCTAAAGACCATGAAATTAAAAGAAAACTTTACCTGATTTCTTCTGATCCCAGAGAATATTGTTAATTTACATATTAATAAGTATATATCACTCATATCACTTGTTTTATAGTCTCATTTTCTTTTTTTTAAAGATTATATTTATTTATTTGCAAGAGAGAGCATGAGAAGGGGGAAGGTCAAAAGGAGAAGCAGACTCGCGGCCGAGCAGGGAGCCAGAGGTGGGACTCGATTCCGGAACTCCAGGATCATCACTCGATCTAAAGGCAGTACCTTAACCGACTGAGCCACGCAGGTGCCCCTATAGTCTCATTTTCTATACGATGAACTCAAGGTATGTATATACTGTAAGGTGATATTTGGGATAAAATATTATTGTTAGAGAATTTAAATATATTTCACTTTATTTTTTACTTATTTTTTTTAAAGATTTTATTTATTTATTTGAGAGAGAGAGACAGTGAGAGAGAGCATGAGCGAGGAGAAGGTCAGAGAGAGAAGCAGACTCCCCGTGGAGCTGGGAGCCCGATGCGGGACTCGATCCTAGGACTCCGGGATCATGACCTGAGCCAAAGGCAGTCGTCCAACCGAGCCACCCAGGTGTCCCATTTTTTACTTATTTTTAATTAAATAGGCTCCTTGACCAATGTGGGGCTTGAACTTTTGACCCTGAGATCAAGAGTCACATGCTTCACCAATTGAACCAACCAGGCACCTTCAAATACATTTCATTTCAAAATGTAGATTAGCTTTTTAAAGCCTCTTCCTTCTCCTAGAGCTGTTCATGCTTTTGTCAGCCCACAGTTAGACTGGTAGCAAAACTCAGAATAGGAAAAATCTCAACATGAGACACAGTTGTTTTTAACCCTTCCCATTACTGCCAAACCAGACAGATAGGGTGATTCCAAACTGTGGGAAGATGATGACATCAGAGAATATAAAGTAAATGAAGTTGCTATATGTGATATTTAGCTAGGTGATGATGTCTCTCTTAAACTTTATGACTCAACTTCTTATTCCGTATACCTAGAACAGATTACTACTTTGCCTGCTTCCCTTTATTTGCCTTACAAATACAAAGTTAACAACCTAAGTTCTTATTAGAAAAATCCCTGGGGTGCCTGGGTGACTCAGTTAAGCATCAGCATTCATTTCTGGTCATGATGCCAGGGTCCAGGGATTGAGCCTCGAGTCAGGCTCCCTGCTCAGCAGGGAGTCTACTTCTCCCTCTCCTGCTCCTCCTGCTTGTGCTTTCTCTCTAAGAGTCAAATAACTACAATCTTTAAAAAAAAAAAAAAAAATCCCCTCATAAAACTGTTCTCACCTGTTGTAATTATTTTTTTTTTTTTTAAAGATTTTATTTATTTATTTGAGAGCGAGACAGTGAGAGAGAGCATGAGCGAGGAGAAGGTCAGAGGGAGAAGCAGACTCCCCATGGAGCTGGGAGCCCGATGTGGGACTCGATCCCGGGATTCCGGGATCATGACCTGAGCTGAAGGCAGTCGTCCAACCAACTGAGCCACCCAGGCGTCCCTGTTGTAATTATTTTAAGTGCTCATGTCAATCTGTAAAGTTCTCTTTTGCTATTACTGTCAATGCACCCACATTTAAACTCAGTCCTCTGACAAATATCAGGGATGGGGGCCTGGTGGCCTCAGTTGGTAGAGAACCTGACTCTGTCTCAGGGTTGTGAGATTAAGCCCCACACTGAGTGTGGAGATAACTTAAAAATAAAATCTTAAAAAAAAATGCCAGAGACAAGATTTATTGTACAATTAAAATTGACAAATTATTTCCGTGTTGCTTTTACTAATTTTTAAAAATTGGTCTGGGATTTTCTTTTCTCCAGGGGATTGTTAAGATTAAACCTGTGAAATGGGATCTAAACTTGAAAAGTATTTTTTAGTTTCTGTCATTTTGGGTTCCAGATTTCTCTCCCAAAATCCGTGACAGTATAATTATACATATTTGAATCTAGATTTTGCCCCCTACTAGAAACAGAACTTGTTAGGGAGTTTGAAAAAGAAGCCTGGTACTATTTGGCTAATAGTTGATTAGCCAATTAGTGATTAGATCACTACCAGCTAATAGTTGATATAACATGTAAAAGCATGGATAAACCTTATTACAAAGGTTGAGGAAGCCATTTCCAGACCTACACTAACATTAAACCCCTTGAAATATATCCAGTGAGGATAGTAAAAAAACAAAACAAAACTATGAATTAGGTAGGATACAGTGTGCCTTAATTTTCAAAATTTTTTTGTGTGAAAGGCAGTTTTTCTCATAGCACTTCTTTTGATAAGGGAAATTGCCAGTTATTAGAGGTTGGTCTTCTAAATGCTATCTTCAGTTCTTCTATTTTCACTTCATCTTATATGTTACCAAATTTATCTAGAACACAAGAGTGTTATTAACCTCCAAGAAAACTCTAACACCTTTCCATTGTCAGAGAAATATGTTGAAAACAGTTAACCTGATATTCAGTACCACCATTTTTTGGTTGTAACCTACTTTCTAAACCTTATCTTAAATTATTTTCCTGTACTCTGGGCTAACCCAAGCCAGGGGTTGGCAAACTCTAGCCTGCAGACTAAATCCAGCAGGCTACCAATTCCTGGATGGCCTTCAGGGTAAAAAAGATTTTTCCATTCTTTTTTTTTTTTTTAAAGATTGTATTTATTTGAGAGAGAGCATGAGCAGGGAGGAGGAGGAGAAGGAGGCACCCCTAATTTTTTTTTTTTTTTTAGGATTATTTTATTCATTTAGGGAGGGAGTCCACAAGCTAGGGGAGGGGCAGAGGGAGAGAGAAACTCAAGCAGACTCCCTGCTGAGCCTGGAGCTGAGACAGGGCTAGAGATTCCTGAGATCATGATCTGAGGCAAAATCAAGAATCAGGCACTTAACCAACTGAGCCACCCAAATGCTTCAACTTTTACATTTTCAAAAGGTTAGAAAAAAGAGTATCTTGTGTCATGTGAATATAAAAAATTCAAATTTCGGTATTCTTAGTTTCCGTTTTTTTTGTTGTTGTTGTTTTGTTTTTTGTTTGTTTTTAACACAGCCATTCATTTATTTACATATTTTCTGTGGTTGCTTTCATGCAACAATAGCAGTTCAAGAGGTGCAACAGAGACCTTGTAACTTATCTCTTTGCAGAAAGTCCGCCAGCCCCTGACCTAGATATTCTCTATCTTTTCACCTATTGAGATTCCTGTCCTCCCACACATTCTTGCTGTCACCTTTAGAAGGCTGTCAAAGAAGAGTTTTCAAAAAATTTAAAAACAGGGGCACCTGGGTGGCTCAGTGGGTTAGGCTGCTGCCTTCAGCTCAGGGCATGATCTCAGGGTCCTGGGATCGAGCCCTGCATCAGGCTCTCTGCTCAGGAGGGAGCCTGCTTCCCCCTCTCTCTCTGCCTGCCTCTCTGCCTACTTGTGATCTTTCTCTGTCAAATAAAAAAAAATCTTTAAAAAAAAATTTAAAACGTAATTTTCCTACAAATATAAAATTAACATGAGCCAAACATTTAACTCACTGATGGAACTGGTAAGATGGTAAAGCTGGTTTCAGGAGCATTTAAAGATCTAAGTATTTAGAGAGACCAAAAATAAAGTTAGGATAAGGTTGCAGGTTAACAAAACTGGTTAGCGTTCTACAGAGCAATAAAACGGTGACTTTGGGGTTAGCTTTTTTATCACTCAGAGATCTTGAGCTCTAAACATATTACAAACAGCAAAGTCAAAGATAGGTACCTTTTCCTAAAGAACAATCCTTGGGGAGGCAGGTTAAACCATGTCCCAGTATGAACTGAAAGGTCATCCCTCCACTCCTTGCTTTATTTCCATGTTTAATTTTTCTTAACAGGGCCTGTCCTTATCCAGTCAATATCGACCTCTCGTTTTATGCTCCTATTGCTTTCTGTATTTCCGTTATAGCACTCTACCTTGACTTGTGTATTTTGTGTTCTCCAACAGGCAGTGGGCTCCTTAAAATCATAGTATTTGAAAGGTGGGATTTAACACCCCTTTCAAACGAAGATTTGAGCTCAGTATCCAGTGTCTGTAGTTCCTAATACCTGCCTTGGTCAGCATAGACCACTAAGTCCTTAATGTTAATATTTAGCCAACACTTTGCAAAATGAGAACACTTCAGCTTCCTTTGTGTTCCAACTAGCGGCGCCCTGGTGTATGTGTCCCTCCCTCCGCTGTTAAGCGGCCTTCTAGGGTAGTCAGTACTGTTTTCATTCTCTTGGTTACTATTCCTCATTAGAGCCCAACCAAGTCCAAGGGACAAAGCGGCAGTTCCAGAGATAATGGTTGAAAACAGCTGAGGAAACTTCTCCAACAGATGCGTGTCCTGGTCTCTCCATCCTCAAAAACCTGGACTCTCCACTTAAATAACCTCCCTGTCTCACCTACAGCAGTAATTATCTCAAAGCAGGACCAAACGCCCGTCCCAAATGGCAAACATTCCTCCTCAACCAAAGACCTCAAATTTCCGCTGCTTGTGGAGAGGGTCTCCAACCTTCAGAACAATGGCCGGGTGCACCCAGGCCCTTGATTCTGAAGTTAGCCTTTTTCCGCAAACTTATCACCAGCACAGGCTTTTCTCATGTTTTTGCGGGAGAATGTTTCCTCAGTAGACTGGTTTACTCCCTCAAGAGCAACCAAGCCGTTTCACTTTTCAAGCCTCCCGACTCTGCGTCCCTCTGCCTCAGCCTTCTTCCTGGGTCAACACAGCCGTTTCTCCGGGAGATGGCCCGACGCGCGTGGCCAGACGGTTAGACGGCCAACGATTTTCTAACGCGAGGGGGGAGCGCGGGAGGAGAGGCGGGAACGAGTCAGACCCGAGGGAGCCGACGCAGGGCGGGGCTAGCGCCCGGGAAGGATCGCGAAGGAGCTGGGAGGCCCCGCCCTTTCCGTAGATATCTCTAGAAAACCGCGCTGGAGCCCGAAAACAAAGAGTGCGCACGCGCGGCGGCAGGGCCCGGGCATTTTGCTGCGTCACCAGCCGCCGCCCGGCCTCACCACCCCTCGCTCGCTCGCACGCACGCACGTTCATTCTCCGTCCTCGCGCCCCTTTTCCTACACTTTCCTCTTCTCTCCGACCGGAGGAGCCGCTCTTTCCGCGCAGTGCATTCTGGGGACCCAGGTCGAACCCGCCGTCGCCTGAGGGAAGCGAGAAGAGGCCGCGACCGGGAAGAAAACGCCGAGTCGCCACCGGAGAAGAGCCGACAGCCCAGCAGCTGCCGCCGGAGAGGCCCGCCCACCCGCTCGCCCGTCCCCCTGCCCCGTTCACGATGTGAGTGCGACACCCGGCCGAGGGAAGGTCGTCCCGGAGAGAGGCCGAGGCCGCGCAGGGGGCTGCCGGGAAGCTGCCCTCTCCCCTCCCCCGCTTGCGGCCCCTTCGGCTTTCTCTCTCCGGTGGCGGCAGTCGTTCTTTTCTTGTGGGAGGTTCAGTATCCTTGTTCCGGTTACCGTTGGCGGGTGGAGGACATTTTTCCTCCAGATGTCTTCTTTCCCCACCTTGGAACCGTCCCTCGGCTTCCCCGAGGCAGAAATCCTACTTTTCCTCATTTCCCAGACTGGGTTACTCCCAACTCCGTAACTTAGCCTTAGGCCTTCCTCTCCTGTGAGGTTTTTGGGTTTTTTTGTGTTTTTGTTTTTTTTTTTTTGCCAAGCGGGCGCCCTGGAGGCGTGGACCCTCTTGGATAGCCACTTGGCTTTTTGGGTGGTCTGATTCTACCCCTCCGTGGTGTTGGGACCAGGCCCTGGGCCAAATTCACCTGTGGTGGGTGCTCCCAAAGGCTGGTAGTTCTCCTCGTAGAGGACCACGCGGCCTTGTGCCGTGAGCGACAGGTACTGCTAGGCAACTGCAGGGAGGTCGTACCGTCACCATCTCTACGGGGTCGTGATTTCTTGGGTATGGGTCTTTCCAGGCCTCCTCCTAACGCCAATCTTTTGATGGGAGCGAAGGTTACCCAAACTGAACCATGTCCCTGGCCGCGAGGAGTTAGTATTGAGCAGGTAGCACGTGTCGAGTCGAAAGATACTCGGGGCATTTTCTGTGCTTTACATTAAACTTAAGGTGAGGTTTCATTACCCTTTTTTAATGAAGGGTGAAATAGGTACGTAGTTGCCTTGTCTTTGAGAGCTTAAATTTGTTTACACTGAGGTGACAGGTTTTTGGGGTTTTTGTTTGTTTTAACAATTTTAGTTGATCATGGTAAACTAAAAAACGTGATTTTTTTAAACGAATAGAAGTCTGGCATTCCCACCTCCATTATATTCTTCTCAGGAAAAGTTCTGTTCTTCTAGATAGGAGAACTGTTGGTTTTATAGTTTTTTTGGATACTAACTGCTTCCTCAAAGTTACATAGGGAGACTAAATGAAGGGTAACAATTTCAATTCCTCTGAAAAGTAACCTACTCTCAAAGGTTCGCTTAATAAAATAATGATACTGTTGGTGAGTATATTGGGTTAGACGTCTAAATGGATAAGTTTTGGATACAATACAGCTAGTTGGTGATGGAGAGCAGGCCTCAAGAACCCAGGAATACTGTATAAAAGGGATATATTAGAATTTTGGAAGGATCCCACACCCCCGTGGTATCTAACAAAACACTTTATATAAGGTAGCTTTCTCTTTTCCCTTTGAAATCTCTGTTCCAAATAATGTAGCAGAATTGTCAGTTTTAAAATGCCTTTTGTACTTTGAAACTCCATGAGGAGAAAATAAATTCTCTGAGAAGCTACCAACTGTTAATAGACTAATGTAGCCAAACAAAATAATCTTTTCTGTAAGAATTACCAAGCTTGACTTGAAAAACACTTTTGGGAGGTCACATGAAATAAAGAGATAAGAGACCTTAGATAAATAGATTAAAAACTCAGATGAAAAGCATAATAATATTCCAAAAATCAATTCTAAACTTACAAGAATGCTATGAAGTGTGTGTGTTTTGAAGAGGCCAGATAAATCCCTTCTTACAAATAAATGCCATCTTGCAAATTATTTAGGGGATCTTCTTGAACTAATGACTTGAATTCAAGTTTACAAGATAAATATTATGAAGCGGTTATTTGAATTGAAAAAAATCTTGAGTGGGTCATCCAGTCCCCGGAAGAATCTGGCAAAATAGGGTTCATTTTGTGGATGTTTGCTATTAATTTTTTTTTAAGATTTTATTTATTTATTTGACACAGATCACAAGTAGGCAGAGAAGCAGGCAGAGAGAGAGGAGGAAGTAGGCTCCCCGCTGAGCAGAGAGCCCGATGCGGGGCTCGATCCCAGAACTCTGGGATCATGACCTGAGCCGAAAGCAGAGGCTTTAACCCACTGAGCCACCCAGGCACCTCATGCTATTAATTTAAATTTATGTTTAAGTAATCTCTGTCCCCAGCATGGGGCTTCGACTCATAAGCTGGAGATGAAGAGTTGCATGCTCTTCAACTGAGCCTGCCATAAAACTTATTTTAAGGAGGAGAGAGATACTCATATTCGGATATTTTAAGGGTTTTACAGTGTGTTTTTTCTCATTTGGATGTTCTTCAGTAGAGGTGTTCTAGATATGTTTCTTTGAATGAGGTTTTTAAAGTTTTGTCTAATAGTTTGCATAAAAACTCCATCTCTCACCCTTTTTGGAGAAGGGTAGGATTTTAGGACCTCTCCTTGTGGGGGGAGGGTGCTAGTTTGCCTTGTTTGTTTATTGTTTTTTTAATCTATTGTAGTTAGTTCTGATTCTGATTTAGACTCATTGACAATAGATACAAACGGAAAAGTTCTATTTTGTTTTTTAAGGAAAAGTTTTCTTTTTTGTTTG
Source organism: Lontra canadensis (assembly GCF_010015895.1). Taxonomy (NCBI): domain Eukaryota; kingdom Metazoa; phylum Chordata; class Mammalia; order Carnivora; family Mustelidae; genus Lontra; species Lontra canadensis. The sequence goes on along the minus strand of NW_022631047.1, from coordinate 1,437,586 downwards.
TACTTTTATTTTTAAGTTTCTGTTGGCTTTTTGTTTTTAGTAATCTCTACACCCAATGTGGGGCTTGAACTCATGACCTGGAGATCAAGAGTCCCATTCTCTTCTGACTGAGCCATCCAGGAGCCCCTGTTTTATTTAGTTTTAAGCTATTTGAAGTCATTCTTTGGGTTGGGTTGTACTTGAGTTAATAAACTCTCCAGAAACGTACTCTATCTCTAGTAGTGGTTGAAATCTTTTTGCTATCACTCGGTTTTGTAGAATTGAGTCCCCAAAATAAAATTGGTCTTTAGTCTCCAAAAGGAAATTCTAATAGTGATCATATGGCGTATGGTTGATTTTTGTAGGTTAAGGAAGAATAACTGCTGATGGCTTTGTTCATTGTTGCTTTCTTAACCAGTGTAACCTGGCAACTGGATTTTCTTCTTTTTCTGTGTTTAGTTAGGCTTTAACTAGAAAGCAGTTGAAACTGGAAGTGACAAATCAGTTCAGTGCAAGCAAGTATATACTGTTAAATAATATACCCATGTTTAATTGTGTTTTGTTTCAAAAGGGGGTCTTGGGTAGTAGTGATTGTCGCTTTTCAGGAAAAAAATACCCTTGCAATGTGGACTGTTTAGAATCAGTATAGCTCTTAAATTCTTAAAATATCTGAGTTGCTAAATTGGAAATTATTGAACCTAGTGTATTTTGCTGCAGAAGTACAGTATGTGTTGTAGTAAACTTTTTATTATCTACTGTGTAGATTGGCAATGATCTTAAATTTGAGGCTCACTACTTTGCTTCCCTAGGTCACCTTTGAACTTCTGGTTTTTTAGGAATATACCAATTACTTTAACCTTGAGCAGCAGTTTGTCCTTCCGTATATTGTATTCCAAAGCCATAATGTGCTGTTGTACATTTTCTGTACAGTAGTTGATCTTTACAGGTTGTCATTCTGTATTGCTAAAAAGTGTTTGTCACGGCCCTTTCCAGCTCAGCATTTTAATTATCTTTGTGTACTGGAAGGATCTAAGTTACAGAGAGGTGTTTTGAAAATTTTTTGTATGTATTTATGTTCCAAGATCTAGTTCTTTCACACAACGCTAGTTAGTATAAGGAACTGTCCTATAGGATTAGAACTCAGGATTTCTGACAGAGGGCTTATTTTTTCCACTTTACAAAAAGGAAGCATAATTGAGGTGATCCTCTTATTTCCAAAGAAATAAATATGTTTCTGTAGTTCTGTTTTATTATCTAATCAAGCTTTTTCCTGTTAAAATCTGTGCCTCTTCTTGACATACGGTAATGGAGCCCAGAGGCTGAAATTTGTTTGTAATGGAGGCAGTGAGACATTGACCTCGTTTGAGTCTTGTTTGTATGAAGAAAGGTTACTGTATCTGTTTTGGAGATATTTACAAGGATATATGCCAAAGGTGGAATACAGGAAGGTTGAAAGAAAGGCTCTTAAGTTTTGGGAGGAATACTATCTTTAAGAACAGCTTTCACTTAGATGTTTTAGAGTAGGAATTACCAAATAAAGAAACTGACACACAGGTTCACGAATGTTCTTGGCTTGCCCCTTTTGGTCTTAGTAGGTTGTGTTTTTGTTTTTGTGGTGATGTTGGCCAAAAGGAGTAACGTAGCAGCTCTGTATATTATGTAGTTGGGTCCAAAAACTTAAATTTGTCCAGACAGCCTTCAGCCTTTGAAAAGTTAATTCACAAAAGTTGAAAGAAAAATGTCATTTCTTTTATAACCACAGTTACTGATGGACTATGTATACCCTTTGGGCATTGTAACTTCTAACATCTTTAATTCAGATTGGGTACATCTATCTCAATTTCTCTTCCCCACTGATTTTTTTTTAATGGCTCCCCCACACTTTTTTAAAAAATCAAAACAGCCACCAAAAATCTATCCTCACAAAAATGAAGGTAAATGGAGAGGGATGTGGTATAGTCTACTTTGAAACTGAACTACCTGCAATCTTTTTTTTTTTTTTTTTTTTTTAGTATTTTTTTTTTTTTACTTGAGAGCACAAGCAGGAGGGAGGGTGAGAGGGAAAAGCAGACTCCCTGCTGAGCAGGGAGTCAGATGCTGCAGGTCTCAGTACAAGGACCCTAGGATCATAACCTGAGCTGAAGGCAAATGCTTAATGAACTGAGCCACCCAGGCACCCCACCACCTGGTGTCTGGACTGAGGTTGAGTACCACTAAATTTTTCTCAAATCTAAAATACCTGCAGTAACCCTCTAAGTTTCTCGTGGTTCCCTGATGCACCTTAGCACATAATTTGGAAACCACTGGACTAGCATGTGTATTCAGATCACCTTTCCAGAAAGTTTTACATGGTAGCACAACTGAGCTGCAGTGATCTGAAAGTATGAGAAGCGTATCTTGGGATTTGTTTGAGGAAAGAATATGTGTATATAAGAGAGTGGTTTTAGACATTTGTAGACCGGGCTTTTGATGAAGGAAAAACTACTCAGTCTATGAACGTGGAACTACTTTTTCCCTTTTTATACGAGAATTTCATGTTTCCATATCATTCCTCACTTAGTACAAACTTAAAAAGATTTACCTGTGTCTTGATTCTCTTCTACAAATGATAGACTATTTGACAAACTTCTAAAAAATCAGTAATTCGGAATTTTATAGCCTCTTACTGCTGATTTTTTCTATTTTTTTTTTTAAAGATTTTTATTTATTTGACACAGAGCACAAGTAGGGAGAGAGGCAGGCGGCAAAAGAGGGGGAAGCAGACTCCCTGCTGAGCAGAGAGCCCGACATGGGGCTCGATCCCAGGACCCCGAGACCACGACCCGAGTGGAAGGCAGAGGCCCAACCCACTGAGCCACCCAGGCGCCCTGATTTTTTCTTGGTTTTAATGAGTTTTCTTCTATAATCATTCTTGATGTTTAAAGGTATTGGGAGATGTATAAAAGATTAGTGAATCTAGTCTTTAAGAAGCTTCCTACTAAATAGAAATGTGTTTGTTCCTAAACCTAGAATAGATTTACTCCATTATTAAGCTTTAATAAAAAGCTAGTCTTCTCATTTCTATTGTTTTATCTTAGAATTCAAAATGATCCTTTAATTCAGACAAGTAATCATGCTATATTAAGAACAAACTTACAAGGAAACGGTCATTAAGTACAGTTGACCCTTGAATAACACTGGTTTGAACTGTGTGGGTCCACTTGGGCAGAATTTTTTCCAGTAAATACAGTACTGTATATGTATTTTTTCTTAAGATTTTATTTATTTTAGAGCGCACAAGCAGGTAGGAGGGGAAGGGCAGAGGGAGTGGGATAAGCAGACTCCCTGCTGAGCAGGGAGCCCAGTGCAGGGTTCAATCCCAGCACCCTGGGATTATGACCTGAACCAAAGGCAGACAACCAACTGAGCCACCCACCCGCCCCCTCCCTTTATTTTAAGTAGGCTCCATGTCCATCATGGAGCACAGTGTGGGGCTTGAACTCAGAGCCCTGAGATCAAGATCTGAGCTAAAATAGAGTCTAATGCTTAACTTTCTGAGCCACCCAGGCAACCCATAATGTATTTTTTTTTCTTAGGACTCTGGTATCATTGTCTTCTCTTTTGTTTTATTATAAGAATACAATGTATAACATATAATATACGAAGTGTGTGTTAGTCTACTGTTTACATTATCAATGAGGCTCTGGTCAACAGTAGGCTATTAAAGTTTCAGGGGAGTCATAAATTACACTTGGATTTTCAACTTTGTAGGGGGTTGGCGCCCCTAACTCACATGTTGTTCAAAGTTCAGCTGTACTGATAACCATAGCATGTTACCTTTTTTGTTTTTTCTCTTGAGAATGTTACCTTGGTTTGTATTACTGATTTACACATTAAGAAAGATAAACTGTAGTTAGTAATGGATCTGATCCCTTTACCCCATATTTCCTAGAAGATTTTTGGACTAAATTTTATCTAACTGGAATGGAAGCTTTGTCTGTTTCGTTGACTGCTCTATCCCCAGAACAATTCCTAGCCCTATGTTTAATAAATACTGTTTATTGAATAACATTCAGACTCTAATGTTTAGTTGCTAGGCTTGGCTACATGAGGTGCTTGATAGTAAAAATTGGGCCTAAGAGGAGTTTTTTACTATGAGTCCCATATTCTGCTGTATCACATTTCAGCCAAATTCTACTATATCTCCTGTAGAAAGTAGATCAGTGGTCAGTAGTTGAAAGATAGTTGATGAAAGCCATCTTACAAATTAACCTGATCTTATATTTTGTTAATTTGAGGTTTTGCTGTATTTTGGGAAATCAGAAAAAGAAGTACTGCCAGATCCATATATATCTTCAGAGTACATTTGACTTGTTCGTGAGTCCTTTATTTTGGGAATAGTTTTGTTGGTTATGTTTTAGATAGACTGATCCTGTCCTTATAAGAAATTGGGGATGTAGTCGGAAAAGGGTGTGACTCTTGATCTCAGGGTCCAGGAGTTTGAGCCCCACGTTCGGTGTAGAGATTACTTTTAAAAAATAATAGAACTTATAAAATTTTAAGGAAGTTAGTTTTTTTCAGTCAAAATTAACACTTACTTTTGCTTTTTTCCTGTTTGATTATTTTTTGAATGAGGCCATGAGTTAGAGATAAAACATATTTTTAAATGTTTGCCTATTTTATCATAAAGATTATTGTTAATATTGATGTGTCAACACTTTTCAATGCCTTTAATACTTCTACAGAAGTAGGGCATTTTTCTTTTAAATGACCATTACTGCTATTTTCTCCAGTACATTTTTCTATGTCAAAGAGCTTCTTCTCTTCTTTCTTTTTTTTCCTTTTCTTTTTTGACATTTTATTTGTTTGACAGAGAGCACAAGGAGGGGGAGCAGCAGGGAGAGAGAGGCTCCCTGCTCCCAGGACCCTGGGATCATGACCTGAGCCAGATGATTAACTAGCTGAGCCGCCCAGGTTTCTCCTGTACATCCATTTTTTAAAAGTGAAGGGTGTTTGTAGTTTTCTGCATATCGAAATTAAAACTCACCAGATTGGGGCCCCTGGGTGGCTCAGTGGGTTAAAGCCTCTGCTTTCAGCTCAGGTCATGATCCCAGGGTCCTGGGATTGAGCCTCGAATAGGGCTCTCTGCTCAGCGGGGAGCCTGCTTTCCTTCCTCTCTCTCTGCCTGCCTCTCTGCCTACTTGTGATCTCTGTCAAATAAATTAAAAACAAAACAAAAACCAAAAACTCACCAGATTTGGGTGCCTGGGTGGCTCTGTCATAAAGCGTCTGCCTTCGGCTCAGGTCCTAATCCTGGGATCAAGCCCCACATCAGGCTTTCTGCTTGGTGGAAGCCTGTTTCTCCCTCTCCGGCTCTCCCTGCTGGTGTTCCCTCTCTTGCTGTTGTCTCTCTAAAGTAAATAAAGTCTTAAAAAAAAAAAAAAAGACAGATTCTAGATTATTAAAAATGGTATTTGGGAACAAATAATGGTTTCCATTTTGTCTTTTTAAGACAACTAAGAAGTTTATTTATTTATTTATTTTAAAGATTTTTTTTATTCATTTGATAGACCGTGAGAGAGTGAACACAAGTGGCGGGGGTGGGAGAGGGAGAAGCAGGCTTCCCGCCAAGCAGAGAGCCTAATGTGGGGCTCGATCCCAGGACTCCGAGATCATGACCTGAGCCGAAGGCAGATGCCCAGTGATTGAGCCACCCAGGTGCCCCTACTTATTTGTTTGTTCATTCATTTATTTGATAGAGACACAGCGAGAGAGGGAACACAAGCAGGGGGAATGAGAGAGGGAGAAGCAAGCTTCCCGCTAAGCAGGGAGCCCAATGTGGAGCTCATCCCAGAACCCCAGGATTACGACGAGTGGCGAAGGCAGATGCTCAACGACTGAGCTACCCAGGTGTCCCAAGACAAACTAAGAAGTTTTAGTCAAAACTATAGAAAATTTTAGGTTCTGCAAAATTCAGTTTCTTGAACTGCCCTGGCCCTAATGTTGAGCTTGGAAGCGCTTGTTGGAAGAGCACAGAATGTCCCACTGCGGGGGTGGGGGGGGCAGATTTTCTGTTTTGTCTTGTTTTAAGTAATGGATTATTGGCATAGCCTGTGTAGAGGTAAAAGAGAAGTATTCATTTACATCTCTAGGTATTTACTGTTGATGTGAACTGATTTGCACAGTGGTTATGAATTTTGCCAATGTTAGTATAAGGCTAGAAATAAATCCAATATAATTAAGAGCTAGAGGTGCGCCTGGGTGACTGGGGCTCTGCTCAGCGGGGAGCCTGCTTCCCTCTCTCTCTCTGCCTGCTTCTCTGCCTACTTGTGATCTCTCTCTGTCAAATAAACAAAAATATTAAAAAAGAAAAAATTTAAGAGCTAGAGTTAAAGCTAAACCCGCTCCTCTTTTGGTTAATTGAAAAAAGAAATGTTGTGATCCTCATAGAAGACAAGTGGGATTCCAAACAATTGACTTGTCTTCCAGAGGACTGAATATATGAGTTTATTACTGGTTTAGGGTTAAGTATAGTGTCATCTCTTGTATTTTTGATGGTTTAGATGAGGATTGCCTAATAAACGTTGAGCTTTGCAAGTCAGAGATATCTCTGCCCCCACATGCTTGCCTTTAGAACTCTTTAAAAATATAAAAACCATTTTTTGGTTCCTCCACCAACCCCTGTTTTGGATCATTTAATATTGTTATTTGGAAAATGGTTGTATTCAGTTGCTAGAGCTGCCATAACAAAGTACCAGAGATGGGGTGACTTGAACGGTAGAAATTTATTTCCTCACAATTCTGGAGGGTGTATTCTGAGATTAAGCTGTCAGTAGGGTTGGTTTCTTCTGAGGCCTTTCTCCTTGGCTTGTAGGTGGTGCTCTCCTGTGTGTTCACAGGGTCTTCCTTCCGTGTCCTAGTCTTTTGTAAGGACACCAGTCATGTTGAATTATGGCCCACCCTAAGACTTAGTGTTTTTTGTTTTTTAAGATTTTATTTATTCATTTGAGAGGGAGAGCACAAGCGGGGGGGAGAGAGAGAGAGAGGAAGAAGCAGACTCTGCACTGAGCAGGGAGCCTGACGTGGAACCCGATCGCAGGATCCTGGGATCATGACCTGAGCCAAAGGCAGACGTTTAACTGTCTAAGCCACCCAGGCATTTCCTAAGACTTTGTTTTAATTTAGGGCGCCTGGGTGGCTCAGTGGGTTAAGCCTCTACCTTGGGCTCAGGTCATGATCTCAGGGTCCTACGACTGAGCCCCACATTGTGCTATCTCCTCAGCAGGGAGCCTGCTTCCCCCTCTCTCTACCTGCCTCTGCTTACTTGTGATCTCTCTCTTTCCCTGTCAAATAAATAAATAAAATCTTTTTTAAAAAAATAAATGACTTAATTTTAAAGATCCTCTGTTCAGGGGCGACTGGGTGGCTCAGTGGGTTACAGCCTCTGACTTCGGCTTTGGGTCACGATCCCAGGGTCCTGGGATAGAGCCCTGCGTCGGGCTCTCTGCTCAGCAGAGAGCCTGCTTCCCCTCTCCCCTCTGCCTGCCTCTCTGCCTATTTGTGATCTCTGTCAGATAAATAAATAAAATCTTTCTCTAAAAAGATTATTTATTTATTTATTTATTTATTTGACAGAGAGAGAGAGAGCGAGAGTGAGAGAAATCACAAGTAGGCCAAGCAACAGGCAGAGAGAGGGAAGCAGGCTCCCTGCTGAGCAGAGAGCCTGATGGTGGGGCTCCATCCCAGGACCCTGAGATCATGACCCGAGCCAAAAGCAGAGGCTTAACCCACTGAGCCACACAGGTGCCCCCAATAAACAAAATCTTAAAAAAAAAAAAAAATCCTCTCTTCAAATACAGCCTCATTCTGAAGTCTGGGAGGTTTAGGAGTTCAATATGAATTTGTGGGGAATACAGTTCAGCCCATAACAGTGATCTGACTCTAGATAACATAATGTGATTTGAAGAAAGGGGAAAAAATTCTGTGGTTCCAATGTTCTCAATATGAACAAACCGAAGAGGTAATACGCTAGTGTTTTTTTTTTTATATAACTATTGTAATAACCATGTTACTATTAGTGTGCTCCTTCTCTGTTACTATAGACCCCTAATGTGCAACTTTTACAAGGTAAACATAGTCTTCAGATTATGTTAAGTTTGGCTATAAGCATTTACCAGAGTTTATCGAAATACCACTTGTAAAATGTATTAGGAATAAAATCTTTTCATTAACCAAGTATAACACAGTTTCAAAAAATTGGACTGAGTTACACCAGAGGAAGAAAGTATTCCCTGCCAGAATCATGTAATAACTTTTCTAAAAAGTACAGTGAAGGACGCCTGGGTGGCTCAGTGGGTTAAGATCTCTCTCTCTCTCTGTCAAATAAATAAATACAATCTTAAAAAAAAAAAAACTTAATAAAATAGAAAGTACGGTGAACATAATTCCCCATCTACATGTCATCTGGATTCAGTGCTTAGCAGGCCTTTGTCACATTGCTTTGTCTACCCTCTTTTCCCTTTCTTGAATTCTTTTATTTTTATTTATTTATTTAAAAGAGTTCACCTATGGGGGGGCGAGCAGGGGAAAGGATAGAGGAAGTGCAGAGCCTGACACAGGGCTCAATCCAGGATCCCAAGATCATGACCTGAAGTCAGACACTCAACAGACTGAGCCAAGCAGGTACCCCCCTGCTGAAGCCATTTATTTATTTATTTACTTAAAAAGACTTTTTTTTTTTTTTAAGATTTTATTTATTTATTTGAAACAGAGAGAGAGAGATCACAAGTATGCAGAGAGGCAGGCATAGAGAGAGGAGAAAGCAGGCTCCCCGCTGAGCAGAGAGCCCGATGCGGGCCTCGATCCCAGGACCCTGAGATCATGACCTGAGCTGAAGGCAGAGGCTTAACCCACTGAGCCACCCAGGCGCCCAAGACTTTTTGTTTTTAAATTAGCGAGCATGGTGTGGGGGTGGGGCAGAGGGAGAAGGAGAAGCAAGAGTGCCTGAAGCGGGGCTCGGTCTTGGGATCCCGGTGATCACGACCTGAGCTGAAGGAAGAGGCTTAACCAAGTGAGCTACCCAAGTGTACCCCCCCAAATCTCATTTATTTTATTATTATTTTTTTTTATTATTTTTAAAGATTTTATTTATTTGACAGACAGATCACAAGCAGGCGGGGGGGGGGGGGGCGGGGGAAGCAGGCTTCCTGCTGAGCAGAGAGCTGATGCAGGGCTTGGTCCCAGGACCCTGAGATCATGACCTGAGCTAAAGGCAGAGGCTTTAACCCATTGAGCCACCCAGGAGCCCCTCATTTATTTAATTGTTTTAAATATTTTATTTCTTTGACATTGAGAGAGCACAAGCAGAGGGAGAAGCAGACTCTCCACTGAGCAGGGATCCGGGTTCGGGGCTTCATCCCTGGACCCTGTGATTATGACCTGAGCTGAAGGCAGGCACTTAACCTGCTGAGCTACCCAGGTATCCCTCCCCTGAAGTCTTAAAGTAAACCCCATATACTTAAGTTTTCATCTTGAATGGACTTTTTTTTTTCCATAAAAACAATTCCTTTCATGCTTAACAAAATAATGATTTTCATATTATCTAATACCCTGTCCATATTCAGATCTTCACAGTTTCAATAATCTCTTTATTATGTTTAGGTTGGTATAGAGATATAGCCTAGGTTTACCAGCTGTACATATTTGATAACTTAAATTTCTTTCTTCTTTTTCTAAGCTTTATTTATTTGAGAGAGTGGGCAGGGTGGGGGTTGGAGACTGAGAGAGGGTCTTAAGCAGACTCCTTCTGAGTGGGGAGCCCAACTTGGGCTGGATCTCCCAACCCTGAGATCACCACCTGAGCTGAAGCCAAGAGTTGGACACTTAACCGACTGTGGCACCCAGGCACCTCTCTTCAGGTTTCTTTTAATCTAGAGCAGTTCCTCCTCCTCTTTATAGCCTTGATTTAACAGTATTCTGGATTTCTCACTTCCTCGTGGTATCATTTAAGTGGTTTCTTTTTCTCCCGTTCCTTGTAGACTGGCATTAAGTTTACTCTGGAGTGTATCATGTTGCATCAGATTGGGAGGCTTATGTCTGGTTGTCCCACTTTTCTAAGATGGATCCTAAGTTCTTTTTTTTTTTTTTTTTCTTTTTAAGATTTTATTTTTTTATTTGACAGACGGAGATCACAAGCAGGCAGAGAGAGAGAGGAGGAAGCAGGCTCCCTGCAGAGCCGAGAGCCCGATAAGGGGCTTGATCCCAGGACCCTGGGATCATGACCTGAGCCGAAGGCAGAGGCTTTAACCCACTGAGCCACCCAGGCGCCCCAGATGGATCCTAAGTTCTTTATCAGTTGGTGGTCTAATCATGTTTTATGGTTTCATCCATTGTTGATCACTGCCAAATCCATTTAAGGGTTGCAAAATGGTGACCCCCCCCATCCTCCATTTTATTCCACTCCAAAGCTGAAAGCAATTCTGTAAAGAAGTTTCCTTCATGAACTGGTCCTATTTCAGTTACCATGAATGAAGGTTCATTAAATGAAAAGAGGGAAAAATGCGTAATTCTTTAACTTGCTAATTTGTAGAGAATTGGCGCCCTAGCACCTTAGGGTGGGCTAGAATTATCATTGGCCAGCAGGGGGACACCCTTATTGTTCCTGTGGTTTTGACTGACCTCGTGGTTTTTAATAGCTTCATTTGCACAAGATGTCCCAACCTTATCTGTATTTCCCACCTCAAGACTGAGGTCAGCCATTTCTTTGTAGGAAACTTGGTTCCCTTAGTTGGAAATAGTATTTTGGTATTCATTGTTCAGATGGTTATTATGAGCACTTTTTAAACATAGGACTATATGGTCACTTCAATTGGAAAATGTATGAAGCTAAAACTAAAGGTTTTTTTGTTTGTTTGTTTGTTTGTTTGTTTTAAGATTTTATTTATTTGACAGAGATCACAAGCATTCAGAGAGGCAGGCAGAGAAAGAGGAAGGGAAGCAAGACTCCCTGCTGAGCGGAGGGCCAGATGCAGGGCTCACTCACAGGACCCTAGAATCATGATCTGAGCTGAAGGCAGAGGCTTTAACCCACTGAGCCACCCAGGTGCCCCAAAACTGTTTAAGGTTTTAATTATCTGTTAACAAATATTTTCAGTTAAAGACCCAATATGTTAACCACATTGAGAACACCATTTTGGTAAGAAAATGAGCTAGAAATAATTGTGTGATGTATTCATAATAACTTGTTTGTTAGCCATATTACCATACTGACATTATAAATGATTCATTAGTCCAGCAGAAGTTTGGGTAGACTTGTCTTCAGAGGCATGTAAAAATCTGGTTTTCTGGTGTTTTTGGTTTTGTCTTGATCTGTTGATAGATGCCTAGAGAAGTAACTTTTACTCTTGGTTATTTGCTGGTATTTAGACTTTGAAAACTGCCATCCGTAACTGTTAACCTACTTTGGATCTGATACCAATATCCCAGAGTGAAATATGACTAGTCAAGTTTAACAGTTGTGTAAAAATGCTGATGAGCAGTTGGCTGCAACTTTTTATAGGAGGGACTTGAAACTGCTACTCTTTAGGGTTGGGAATTTCAGAGCTTGGAAACAATTCCTGCCATTTGAGTTTGTTTTTGAGTAGTGCTGGAACATAACGATAATCGTGTTTTTAATTTCTAGGTTTACAGAACAAGTTCAAAAAAGACAAAAATTCCTGTTTAGCCAATAATTTCAATTTTTACATTATCAGAGCAGAACTTGCTTATTTTTAGAAAATAAGTGAACCCATTGAGAATGTTGTGGTTCTGCTTCCTTTCCCTCATTCTCTTTCTGGTTATTCTGTAGCAACAAGTCCTATTGGGGCGTGTATGTGTGTGAATTCTAGGAATTTCTATGTGTATGAGGATTTTGTCTAAAGATTACAAAGAACAATTTTAATTTTTTTTTTTTTTTTTTTTTTTTTTTTTTT